>NC_056073.1:23437500-24150161 GCF_016772045.2 Ovis aries | reverse complement strand
CTGTGGTATTGGAGAAGACTCTTGAGTGTCCCTTGGACAGCAAGGAGATCAAACCAGTCAATCCTAAAGGAAGTCAGTCCTGAACATACATTGGAAGGTCTGATGCTGAAGCTGAAGCTCCAATACTTTGGCCACCTGATGTGAAGAGCTGACTCACTGGAAAAGACCCTGATGCTGGGAAAGATTGAAGGCAGGAGGAGAAGGGGACGACAGAGGATGAGATGGTTGGATGGCATCACTGACTCAATGGACATGAGTTTGAGCAAGCTCCTGGAGTTGGTGATGGACAGGGAAGACTGGTGTGCTGCAGTCCATGGGGTTGCAAAGAGTTGGACATGACTGAGCAACTGAACTGAACTGATTGATCACACATATGCCTTTGGTCTCAGGTTTTTTTTTTTTATATAAAACACAATTAAATAGATGACATTTAGAATGTTATGCAATGGCAGCCTGTCACACGATTTGCTGCCTGTTCACAAACTGAGGTCAAGACTCATGAAAAATGTGAGGATTGCCAGTTTTCTGAGATAAAGAGGGTTTAGGGAATAGAGTTCTCATGACATTAAAAGATTCTGAAGTGCACTCCTGGCTTCACAGGCCTTTGATTGCTTTTTCACACTTTTCTCTTATCTGGACACTCCCATTAAAAAGAGCTCCTTTGCTTTTTATGGTCCTCTGAGAAGATGCCCCCTTACTGCTCCTTGTCAGGTGTCTTTCTCAGAGGCTGAATTCTTACACCTAGCAGTAGTTTCCCCTTTCTAGAACATTTATATTATCTTTATTGTATTTTGGGGGGGTATTCTTTCACTTTTATGTATTAGGGTAAAATTGCTTTACAATGTTGTATAAGTTTCTGCTGTACACCAAAGTGAATCAGCTCTATGTATAGTCTTTCTAGTGTCTCAGATGAGTACTCCATTTGGGTCTCAGTTGACTCACCTTCTAAATAGTTCCCGTATCATCTTTGTCCTGAATCTGTAGTCAAGAAGTTCCCCCGCCTGGGGGAGAAACCCCCTCTGATGTTTATGAGGCATACGTGTCTAACAGGCAATCGAGGGCTTCTCTTTGAAGTTGGAGATGCTTCTGAGGACTTGGACCTGACTGAAGCCACCCCTGGGTACAGTTGGCAGATCGCCCCTAATGCCAGTTCTCCATCTGGATTTTGGTCAAAGGAAGGGCAACCTTTCAGGTATGTTTGCAGGAAAAGTGGATGTCCAGATCACAAGCGTCTCTACTGGCCTGGGTGAGGCTAGGAGACAGATGAGTAAGCAATGAGATTTCTGGGGGAAAATGTAAAATATTTACTAACTCACCAGTATTGGTTATGTTCATGGACCACAGGCCCTTTATGCATACATGCTAAATTTTGATCAATGAGTAAAATATGTATGTTGTACAGCTTAGTTTGAAATCTGCTTTGGGGAGGACTATTCATCAGAACATTTAGCTGGGTGGGACAGGAAGCTTGGTAAAGAGCTGGCAAAACTTCCTGTAGAAATGTGGTTAAGAGGTAAAACCTATATCTGGATGATGCTAAAAAAAGACTCAAACAGTTGCCCTTTGGTCACATGAGGGAGCAGAGGCTGGGCAGCCAACAGCTCTGTGGGAACAATTATCCAGTGCTATAGGTCAGGGCTTCCCTGGTGGCTCAGAGGTTAAGGCGTCTGCCTCCAATGTGGGAAACCTGGGTTCGATCTCTGGGTCAGGAAGATCCCCTGGAGAAGGAAATGGCAACCCACTCCAGTATTCTTGCCTGGAGAATCCTATGGATGGAGGAGCTTGGTAGCTATAGTCTACGGGGTCGCAAAGAGTCAGACGTGACTGAGTGACTTCACAATGTAGGTCAACCAGATGGCTGGTGTAGAGCAGGGAAGCTCCTATGGGCTCGGGAGACATTGTTTTCTACAGTAGTGACTGCAGTGTGGTAAAGTCTCCCTGTTCAGTTTAGTTTTGTCTTTTTAATCCCTTCAAGGATGTGGCCAGAATTTCTCATTATTTTGATGGGGGCTTAAAAATGTAGAAAATAAGAGAATTGTGGAGTCACAGTGTGCTCTAAGCTTGTATATAGGTGTCTATATCCTTTAGGTGTGATGGATCCCTTCTTTTTTTGAAACTCTCCTCAGAGAGGTCGGTTATGACTCCTGTGTCTGAATTCTGTGCTAAGTCACTTCAGTCGTGTCCAACTCTTTGCGACCCTATGGACTGTAGCCTGTCAGGCTCCTCTGTCCATGGGATTCTCCAGGCAAGAATGTTGGAGTGGGTTGCCATGTCCCCCTCCAGGGGATCTTTCCCACCCAGAGATCGAACCTGTGTCTCTTACGTCTCCTGCGTTTGCAGACGGGTGAATTCTCATCAACCTGTAGCCTCTTTCAAGGATTTGACTATTCTACTGATTTCTTTTGGCTGTGCTGCATAGCATGTGGGATCTTAGTTCCTCAACCAGGGATCGAACCCAGGTCCCCTGCAGTGGAAGTGAAGAGTCTTAACCACTGGACTACTAGGGAAGTCTCTTGGCCATTTTAAAGGTTAATTCGGTTGTGAAAAGGAAGGCTTTGTTCTCTGTTCATTGAATTTCAGACATTGAAGGAACCAAGTAGGGAAGGAAATCTGATCAGAGTTAAATGTCTATTGTCTTAAAAGTCTTACTAATTAGATATCTAACCACCAGTACATGGTTTTAAAGTGGCAATAAATAGTGTGTGTGTGTGTGTGTGTGTTTGGTGGCACCTAGTACCGCATCTTTTTGTCATAGTTTCTGAGGACCATAAATAATATTCCAAGGAAAATCTTTCAGCTATATTCAGTGTGTGTGGGGGCATCAAGGAGAGTCCCACCTCAACAGATAAAAGAGCATTTTGATTATTTGGTATGACCTGTAGGTTTCTCTCTGCCATTTCAAGGAGCCCCAAACCAGAAAGCAACTCTTTCTATTCTTTCTGGCATTTGTTTCTGTAAAATTCAAAATTTTAAGATTAAAAAATTGGAATATTTATTAATATGATAATGATTGAACTTTAGTTATTTTCAAAACTATTCTCAGAAAATATTCTCTGTATTCTTCATATCTAGATGAAATCAGAGAAAACTCTGATTGAAGATCTCTATTTCTAATAATGAGAATGATATTTACTATTGATTGAATGCTTACCATGTGCCAGACCCTGTACTGGCCATGTTTGGTAAGTGATCTCAGCTAAGCCCCCAGGTGACCCTATGCTGTGGCTACAACTTTCCCAAAAATGATGCAAACTGCCTGGGGAGTCGTGCCAGTTCAAAGTGAAGGGCTGAGGTACTGAGCCAGGCAGGCATCACAGGAAGAGATGCATCCAGAGGGCTCTGGCCAGTCACAGGCATGAGTCAAATGTTTCTTCCTCATTAACATAAAGACAAACAAAATCCAAGGGCACTGTTGTTGGGTCAGTGATACTGGGCTTGGCTGCCCCCATTTCTTTCTCTGTGTTCCTCTGCTTTTCCAGAGCACGGCTCAGTGGGTTCTTTGTGGCCCCAGAGACAAATAATTACACTTTCTGGATCCAGGCTGACAACCAGGCTTCTCTGTATTTCAGTTGGTCGGAGGACCTGAGGACCAAGGTATTCACCACTTTCTTGTTTTCCTTCTTCTTGTCCCCAGTCCCTCACTCGTGAAAAAAAAAAAAAAAAAAAAAAACACACCAAAAAAAGCAGTAAATCAAAACGAAGGCTTTCATGTTCTACTGATAGTTGTAACACACTGTTAAGCAACCAGAGACTTTAATTCTTGTTTTGGTGTGTGCATATGTGTGTACAGGTTTTTTAAAATTAGAAATTTTAAAAAGTTGAGAAATAATCTACATGATTTTACTTTTTGAAACAGAGCTTGCTGGTCATTATGCTACATACCTTGTTTCTAAGCTTCACAGCGTCTTGTGAGCTATGTCTCTTTATCTCCATTTTCCAGATGAGCACAATGAGGTTTAGAAGGCTTGTATGACCAATACAGGGCCACGGGGGTGATAAAGAGGCATATTAAGAATTCAAATCCAGATTTGTCTGACTCAGAATTTTTTACCACTGATTCTGGGTGTGGATGTAGCTAGTTTTATGCAGGAATTTTCTGGCCAGTTTTGAAAGATTAAAAAAAGTGTTTTAGCAAACAACCAAAATTACTTAATGCCATTGTTAAAGAAACATAGTATTTTCTCTCAAATGATGGATATACTTCTATGAAATTACTTTGCTAGTTGGGTGGAGAAGCATCATAGATTTTGATGTGGTCAAGTCATTTAGGTTTCTCAAAGGGTGTCATATAATTTTACCCACAGCATCATGTAAAGTTAGGGTTTCTGGTTGGCTCTTCCAGGTTTACACATGGCCCATCCATCTCATCTGAATACTATGTAATCTAGACAGAGAGAGAAAGAAAGATGACTGGAGAGGCATGTGTAGAATAGTCCTAAAAAGTTCAGGCTAACTTGTTGGAAAAGGCAGAACAGCCCCCAAGTCCCTTGTTAGTAGATGTCTAGATGCTTTTTGTTTGAGAGAGAGGGGCCCAGAAGGTTCACAGTATCGGTCCTGATGTGTTTACTGGGGTGCAGGTGAAAATGGCCTCTATCAGGGTGGGCACTGCCGACTGGTTTGACTCCTGGGAGCAGAATGGGAGTGACAAGACCCAGCAACAGAAGACCCCCAAGCTGGAGCTGCGTGGGGGAGCCAGGTACTACCTGGAAGCAGAGCATCGAGGGACAGCCCCCAGCAGCGGGGTGAAAATTGGTGTCCAGATCCACAACACCTGGCTGAATCCTGACGTGGTCAGCACATACCTCCAGGAGAAGCATCAGATCCGAGCTTGGGCCCAGAGACTTCCGGAAATCCAGGTCTGCCTGTGTTTTTTGTCCCATGGGGTTAGGGTCAGGGGCTGAACTCTGCAAGGAATTTAGTGCTGGCTGGCTGGGAGCCAGGAGACTTGAGCCGTAATGATAACTCTCCTGCAAAAGAGATTGGACATCCAACCAGTAATGTTGAGAGGATTTTTTTTTTTTTTTAAAGGAATCTTACTGTTGTGATGCCCTGATTCATGGACTTAATCTTAGGTACCAAAGTCCTGGTAAATCTTCCTTTGGAAACATATTCCTCAGAGAGGAAATAAGGTCCTCCTAATACTCACACCCCTGTTTGCGTGCCTGTGAGTGTATACACGTGTGATTTCATAGCTTTTCGACCCATTTAGGTCCTATTTCCTGATATACTGTCTATAGCAAGTCAGGGAAGTATGTCTTATGTTCCTAGATTGTCTTTTTGGCTCAATGAGCACATATTGTTTAATTCTGTCACTCTTGACTTTTTAGATGCTGACAGTGTCTGGCGCAGGGAACTTCTTCCTTACCTGGGACAACGTTTCTAGTCAGCCAATCCCTGCAAATGCCACAGCCCATCAGGTGGGCATTTTATTCACATAAGGAGAGGCGGGGGAAACTAGAGGTAGTCTTTAAGTCCATGGCATGAGCTCCTGGTCATTTCTCTTATTAACAGATTCAAACAGCCGTTGAGGAGTTACTTGCAGTCAAATGCAAACTGGAACCCCTTGCAGCGAACATCCTACTCTGGCAGGGATTTGAACAAGGTACAATTCCTGGTTTGGCAAATTCCGACCCTCTTCTTTACCCTTCTCTCTCTTTTTTTTTTTTAATATAAAAGGGGAACAATCTTCATTTCATCTCCAAGGTAACTCTGTTCATTCCAATGGAAACTGGATTTGGACACAGTGTTTAAGAGAGAGGCTGCATGTTTGGGAGGGAGCTGCTTGGTGTGGGAATCAGAGAAAGAAAGGACATCCCTTCCGTGCTATCAGGGGAGCAGAGAGTTAGAAACAAAGGATGCTGGTGACTAAGGCTCAGGAGCTGCATCTCATGCCACAGGTGGGAAAGAGCAACCGATACAGGAGAGACATAGCAGAACAGTGCAAATCTTGTTTAACTCAAATCACATCTCAAAGGAATTCTTACATAATACAGTAGTCTGTGCTGTGCATGGTGAGTTGCATCAGTCGTGTCTGACTCTTTGCAATCCTATGAACTGAAGCCCGCCAGGCTCCTCTGTCTGTGGGATTCTCCAGTCAATAATACTGGAGTGGGTTGCAGTTTCCTATGCCAGGGGATCTTCCCGACCAACCTATTGAACCGAGTCTCTTATGTCTTCTGCGTTGGCAGATGGGTTCTTTACCACTTGGGAAGCCCAAGACGGTAGTCTAGCATATTCCAAAAATGTGAGGATATGTTTTAGAAATCGTAAGGTGAGCTAAGTTGCAGTCAACATACCTTACCTCTTTGCTTCTCAATATTTTTTTGTTGTGGTACACATAGAAAGTGATAATAGATTTTTAATGCTCTGGAGCAGACACAAGGCATTTCTCATAGGTGGAGCCTTCGAGCTGGAGGGTGCTGGCCACCCCGAGCCCTGCTCAGCTTGCCCAAGGACTGAGAGGCCAGTGTCATGGAGAACCCATAACCCATTCCTTGCAGACATGTTGTGGAGCTCTGTTTGATAATTACTTCTGTCTTCCTATTTTATCTGAACTTCATCCAGGGTTAGAAGGTTCCACCTCTGATGGGCACCTCACCAGTGGGACAGAGCCCTTCTGTGGGAGGTTCAGTCTCCATCAGCCCCGACACCTTGTCCTGACACCTCCAGCTGCTCAGAAAGTCTACCGGCTAGATCAGTACACGCACGTAAGTAGCAGCCATTGTTTGCAGGCCAGGTGGGCAGGGAGGGGTTGAAATTACTCTCTGGGGTGGACGCTGGAGAAACAGAAACACAAGGGAGTGGTTGCCATGACTCACAGATGTTCAGGCTGAGGTGCTAGGCTTTGGGTGTGAATGGACACCTTGGGTCCTCCACTAGCTAGTTGCTGCATAGAAATACCTTTGTAATAACTGAGACCTACGGAAGCTTCTGGGCTTTCTAGATGGCTCAGTGGTAAAGAATCCACCTGCCAAGGGAGGAGACGTGGATTTGATCCCTGGGCTGGGAAGATCCCTTGGAGGAGGAAATGGAAGCCCACTCCAGTATTCTTGCCTGGAGAATCCCATGGACAGAGGAGCCTGGAGGGCTATAGTCCATGGAGTTGCAAAGAGTTGGAGTTGAATTAATGACAAAAAGCAACAACAATGACAACATGGAAGTTTCCATATGTTTCGGTGTTTTCTTTGATCTCCAGGTATGAGAGCAGACTCTCCACTCAGACTCTCTGGTTTTGAATTCTGACTCTATACCCTGCATGCCCTCTGTGTTTTATCTTAGTTACTCATCTGAGAAATGGGTAACAGGTCTGCCTCTCAAGCTATTGAGGAAGAGTATATGAGGTAATCCAGTAAAGTGCTTGGGCAGTGGCCAGGACTTGTTTAAAGCTAATTATTATTTATTATAGTTACTGTTATTACTGATGGATGAACTGGCACATTCCTCCAATACCTCATATCCTCTGTGTGAATAGCTCTGCTCTTTGGGGACCAGTGTGAACCTTCCTGGGATGACTGAGCTCACGGCAGTGGTTTCAAGTCCTTTCTGAGTCAAAAAAGAGTGGGAGCTGGGACTAAACGGTTCAGGAAAGGGAAACACCCAACTTGCAGCCTTTCTTCTGTAGCACAGGTGCCCAGCAGGTGGTGGTGGGGATTTAGCCCACTCTAGAGGCATTTCCGTGTATGGGGTCACACAGAGTCGGACATGACTGAGCGACTTCACTTTCACTTTTCACTTTTATGCATTGGAGAAGGAAATGGCAACCCACTCCAGTGTTCTTGCCTGGAGAATCCCAGGGATGACGGAGCCTGATGGGCTGCCGTCTATGGGGTCACACAGAGTCGGACACAACTGAAGCGACTTAGCAGCAGCAGCAGCAGCAGCAGAGGCATTTTTGGTCATCACAACTGGGGAAGTGTTAGTGCCATCCAGTGGGTAGGTTCTAGGAAAGTTGCTACACATTCTGCAATGCAAGTGTAAGAAAAGGACTCACATAAAAGTCCCAGTCCTAAATGTCAGTAGTGCCACAGTTGAAAAATCTTGCCAAACAATTTTACTTAACTCTGAGTTAGAAGCCAAGGATGCCGGCGAGTTCAGGTTAGGGAGTGAGTCTCAGAGAGGTTCAGTACCTTTCTTGAGATTGCACAGGTATCTGGGTCACAACAAGGGATTTCTAATTGAGATCTCTAATTGAGGTAAAAAAATCCTCACAGCCACACACAGTGCTAGGCATTGAATAACTCTCTGTCGGATAAATAGCAATTTGCTCTAAACTAAGGTAAGGTCTAGGAGGGCAGGAGAGGTCTGGCTGTCTTTAGGTTGGTTCTAGGGGGTGGATTGTCCTCAGTAAACATTACTTGAACAGCTGCTTCTTAGTGACAGAGCTGAAGCCCTTGTTTTGTGTCTCTAGTTGTGCCTTGCATACAGAGGCCATGAGAATACGACCCTGAAGATGACTGTGTCCTTCACAGTTGGCCTTCAAAACCCTGTTAAGAACCTCACGTGTGACTGGAGTCTCCTGGGGACCAGTCCTAGGTAAGTACCCACAGGTAGCTTGTCTGTGGGCAGGTGTGGTGGGAATTCTGCCAGATGGTATGGCTAACTATCCTGGGGACAGTGACTCATGAGAGGTATTGTCTGATAGTGGGGCCTCGGACAATAGTTTCAGCTCTGAACATGTTTTATTTGACAAAGAAGTTTGATTTAAGAGCAGTTAGTCGTTACATATATAAGGAGTCTGACATTCCTCATAGGGATAGAGTCAAAGACCATCATATTTGGAAGAGATTTTATGCAACATTCCTTGACATTACAGATGGAAAAATCGGGGCCCAGAGAATGTGTGATTCACTGGAATTCATTCAGCAAGTGAGCAAAGATGCTGGAACATGATCCAGGCATTTTGATCCCTTGATTCAGCACTCTTTCCACATCTCTCAGGGGTTTTGTAAGTGTTTTAAACCTAAATGAGTTTTAGGTTTTCAGTTCAGTTCTGTCGCTCAGTTGTATCCGACTCTTTGCAACCCCATGAATCGCAGCACGCCAGGCCTCCCTGTCCATCACCATCTCCCGGAGTTCACTCAGACTCACGTCCATCGAGTCGGTGATGCCATCCAACCATCTCATCCTCGGTCGTCCCCTTCTCCTCCTGCCCCCAATCCCTCCCAGCATCAGAGTCTTTTCCAATGAGTCAACTCTTCCCATGAGGTGGCCAAAGCACTGGAGTTTCAGCTTTAGCATCATTCCTTCCAAAGAAATCCCAGGGCTGATCTCCTTCAGAATGGACTGGTTGGATCTCCTTGCAGTCCAAGGGACTCTCAAGAGTCTTCTCCAACACCACAGTTCAAAAGCATCATTTCTTCAGTGCTCAGTCTTCACAGTCCAACTCTCACATCCATACATGACCACTGAAAAAACCATAGCCTTGACTAGACAGATCTTAGTCGGCAAAGTAATGTCTCTGCTTTTGAATATACTATCTAGGTTGGTCATAACTTTTCTTCCAAGGAGTAAGCATCTTTTAATTTCATGGCTGCAGTCACCATCTGCAGTGATTTTGGAGCCCAAAAAAATCAAGTCTGACACTGTTTCCACTGTTTCTTCATTAGGTTTTAGAGACCACTAATCATCTCTGCGGTTAGAGCCTAACATGCGATCTGCTTAAGACACACAGTTGTATTGTAATTTGAAAGGACTGCTGACACTGTTATGAATGGGTGGTGGACTGAACCGTGACTCACTGTGTTGTGTCCCAGCCGAGCTGAGCCCATTTTGGGGGGGATGCTGGTACCATGGCAGCCAGGACTGTGCGGATCTCCCAGCTGCACGGTCTTCGGGCCCAGGCCGGGGAACTGGGGCTCTCAGGTGAGAGGCCCGTGGTGCTCACGGGAGGCCCGTTTCTGCTCTGTGCTTGTGTTCAGCTGGCAGTTCACCTGCACCGACCTCTGGAAGACGTGTGTGCGTCACTCCTCGCATCTCCAGCTGCCTCCTGCAAATTCCCCTGTGCTGGTTCACCAGATTGACCTCCTCCCTCTGTCTCCAGAGATGGGCATGTTTTTTGTGGATGAGATTATTATTGCAGACACAAACCTAACAGGTGATTATCAGATCTACTCTCCTCTATGAACTATCCATCAGATAGGGTCCTCAGGCTTTTCTGGAGGGGCTGCTTCTCTTTTAATGGAGAGAGAACAGATGATTTTCCGTCTTTCCGCCTCAGTCCCAGGGAGAAAAGGAAGTTGTGATTGTGTGTCTTTGGCTTTTCTATCCCTCTAGCAAGTTCCTTCTGTTTTCTGTTATTTACCCCAGTGTTTGCTCTTGCTTTGGGTACCTGTCATCTTATCCCAATTTTACCACTTTCTGGCTGAGAGGCCTTGGTTTTCTCATCTATAAAATGGGCATAATGAGGCCTCTACCCCATGGGATTACTGTGAAGATTAACTGAAGTGTGACGTAAAGCACTCATCATGGGTCCTGACTGTAGTAGTTGCTCAGTAAATATAATCAGTTATTACTACTATTATCATTACTATTGTCAGGCCAGCAGGATTTCTCCCTGCCTCCATCTGTTAATATCTGTCATAAAAGGTGCTGTGAGGAACATAACATCATTGGCCCTGAAATGGGTCACAAATCTGATTTTATGACCCATAGTGCCAACTTGGTGTGAGTTAGAGGGTCATTGCATCCTCATCAGAGTAGCTTTCTGCCCATCTGATGGCTCCCACGCATCACTCAGAGCTCAGGCCTGGGCCCTCTCTGCACAAAGTCCCTTGATCTGAGCTGGCTTTGTTTGTCTTAAGGGCAAGGTGCTCACCAAGGGTTCTCCCAAGGCCGCGTGTGGCACACACACCAGGGCCAGAGGGCCAGAGGGATGGTGTGGTTTGCTCCCAGGGCCTCTAGGTTTCCACCTTGTTCACTCTCCCTATTCCATCAAATCCCATGTGACTCTGGCTTTCCTGCTTCTGGTAGCTTCTCTTTCTCTCTTCAGGGAGAAAAGGATGGAATGGTCATTTGCGTTCTGATTGTCAAGCTGTGCAACTTTTAATCTTTTACCTGAAAGTTGCAGAGCTGGGGGCAGGGAACTTGGGGGTGAGGGGTAAGGGAGCTCTCTTTCAAGCCCTGAAATGGCATCATTTTTGGTACTCTCGGAATTCCATTTCTTACCTGTTTCAGTGATTTGAGTGTTTTGGGAACATCTGGCATCGCTGACTTCAAATTCCTTGTTCTGACACACAGAAAATAATATTCCAATAGTGTGCTGGGATAACTGTCTGAATTCCTTGGTGCCCAAGACAACTGGCTGGGGCCTTTGGTGACCCCAGATGCTGCACAGATTCCCAGAGGGCTGATGGGATCAATATTTCATACACTTGAACCCACTGACTGGGAAACTCAGGACTAGATAATAGGTATCATTTCCCTTCCTCCTCTCCAAACCCTCAATGCCCAGGATCCCAACTCCTTCTCACGGCCATCACCTCTGTGCACCCAAATGCTCCAGCATCTGGAGCCATGTAGGGGTGAGGTGGGGAGGGGAGCAGGGAGGCAGAGGGCAGAGATAAGAAAGACAGGAGGTGGCTTGGGTGTAACAATCTGCTTCCCACTTGGTTCAGTCATCCTGCTGGCAACAATTTTTCTGTGAGGATTATTTAATAGTGACATAAACTACACACTTGGGCTCCATATTCATATTTAATTGCCTGACATTTATCTGATCAGTTTAATATTTGATTATATTCTCCCACCTAATGTCTTCTATGAAATTTCTTTTTATTTAGTGGTAGCTACCAAATACTTCTCATTTAATTTTCAGAACCCCTAAGATGGCCCTATGATCCCCACTCTATAGATTAGGAAACCAAAGCTAAGAGGGTGCTGAGTGTCTTGTCTCAAATGGTTGGGAATGTGGGGGAAATTGAAACCTAGAGATCATTGACCCCAGAGCCACTTGTAATGACTCCATACTCAGTTGAGCAAATGAACTTTTATCGAGTGCTGGCTCTGTGCCTGGTGTTGTGCTCAGCATTGGGCCTGCAAGGATGCTGCTTTTCAACTGTTTGCTGTCTCGATTGCACAGATTTGGGAAAGAAACTGCATTTACATGGTGCCTAATAGAAGGGAAAGAGGATATTATGTTGGCTGTTTAAACCTGCCATCTCAGTAAACTCTCCCTGCCATGCAGACTGATGTCTACCTTGAGTCCCACTTTATCAATGAGAAAAGAGTCTTACAGAGGCTATGGTGATTAGCCAAATGGTCACCCAGCAGAAGTGGAAAATCAGGATTTGCAAAATGGTCTGTCTTAAATGCTTGCACTGTGTCTGCACACATGTTGACACCATGCAATGGATAAAACTCAAGTATCTCCAGGACCTGCCTTGTGTGTTCCGTGTTCCTGAGGGGGATCATCTTGCATTGCTGGAGCTGCCGGGACTTGGAGAAGGAAAGGAGGAAGAGGGGGGCCGTGCACACTGCCACAGATGAGCTGTGTGTTTGCACGTGTGCGTGTGGTGGCAGGGGGACCTCCAAGGGCACAGGGAATGATGATTGGCTGGCTTGGGGCTTACTGAAGTTTGCCATGGAATTAGTCATCGTCTCCTTATATCATGACCTTGCATTTTCCTTTGGCAACTGAGTTCCTCCCTCTTCCTTTTCTCCTCATGGCAGCAGGTAGGTGGGAATCTCTGTTTTCATGGTGTGCTGAGATGTGAGGGACTCAGCCCCTCCCGCAGGGACCGTCCACCCAGCAGGTCTTCCATCTTGATTTACTTGATGATGTTCGGCTCCTTGGTCTCCAGTTTCTCAGGCGGACACTGGTACAGCTCGCCCTGGTGGGAATCTGCTGGAATCGCTCTCAGTGGTGGGATCACCTCCTGTCTACAATGTGACCTCCTGGTTGGCGGGGTGTGGCCTGGAGCTCCCGCTCATCACTGCAAGGTAGGGAACCATCTTTGGTCACCTGTCCCTCCTTAAAATTGCTAACTGGCCTTAGGAGTCACAGAGGTGAGACTTTTTATCAATCAGGAAAATTTACCTGCCTTGCTGCTTAAAGCAGTAGTTCTCAATGTTAACAGTGCTGCATCAGACTTACCTGAAGGTTGTGTTAAAACACAGGTTGCTGTGCCCTAGCCACACCATCCTAATTCAGTAGGCTTGGTGGCAGGGCCTGATAATTTGCATTTCTAATAAGTTCCAAGGCAATGCTGATTCTGTTGATCTGGGGGCTAGTTTCTAGTTAATTAGTTTACAAGTAGATGTATTTTTATGCTTTTCAGAGGTTCACATTACCACTGTTTTCTTCTTGCTCCTTGTCTTCCATTCGATTAATAAGATTAATATATTAATCTTACTGGAATTCTTTGAGGCAAAAGGAAGTACAATTCATAGCCAAAGGAAGAAAACCAGCCAGTTCTGAAAGCTCACCACCAGGTGGCACTAGAGCCACATAAGCATTGATTAGTCCATAAACAAACCTCTTTGGCCATAGTTTACAAAGCAGTAACTAAGAATCAGGCTCCTCCAAGCTCCTGGAACACATGCATGCTGTAATTCGTCCTTTTAAATGTTCACTAAAACCTGTAGAATGGGAACGATTGAGATGCCTTGTCTTTAAAATTTCTTTTCTCCCCCTGTATCTAACATGTTCTGAAATGAGTTCTCATTACTTACACCGTACTTGAGACTTTTAATCAATGTTAGAAAGCTAGAATCTATGTTGCACATTTCTTGACAATGTTTCACGGTCCTCTGGGTAGAAAAGACAAAAAATCATCAGCAGAATAAAGGAGGGAAAGGCTTTCAGTGATGGAGGGGGAGATGTCAAATGAGCCTCCTGTGATCCTGTGCTCCAAATGCCAAAGTTATTAACTCTGAAATGATGAAGTATAATCTAGGTCCACACTTAGACAGGTGCTCACAACCTCCCCTTCCGAGTCTTCTCAGGCTTCTTAGCTCCTCTGGAAGCCTTCAGCCTGAGAAAGTCAGGACAACACAGAATGGCCCCCAACAAGAAAAGCCTCAGTCTGACTGTTTCTGTGTGGTTGTGAGTATGCACATCCATACGTGGTACTTAAGTAATATTACTGATCAAAGTCATACATATTCATTGTTGAAAATATGGGAAGTGCAGAAAAGCACAGGGAAAAGGTACAAATCACTCATAATCTCTCTGTTCAGAGATACTTTCTTTTAACACATTGAATCCATGTTCTGAAATACTCTTTTCCCCCAGGCAGTTTTTATATACACACACACATATACATATATACACAAAATACATATATATGTATATTTATATATATTTGGTGGCTCAGACGATAAAGAATCCACCTGCAATGCAAGAGACCCAGGTTCGGTCCCTGGGTCGGGAAGATCTCCTGGAGAAGGGAATGGCAACCTACTCTAGTATTCTTACCTGGAGAATTCCAACGACAGTGGAGTCTGGCGGGCTACTGTCCATGGGGTCACAAAGAGTCGGACACGACTGAGTAACTAACTAATTATATATATTTGCTTTTTAAACTTCAAGTTGGTACAACAGATAAGACACTGTATTTGCAACATGCCCTTTTCACCTACTGGTATGAATGGAACCTTTCCCCATTTCATTAAGCATGCTTTTTAATGGCTGATGGTATTCTACTGCGTGGTATGTCATGATTTATTTGACCCACTTACTGTACTGAAAGCAGGGTTAGGTATGCAGTGTGCACACAGGTGCTGGATAAGGACTCTGCTAGATGGAGTGGACTGTTTCTGCTGGGGATACTGAGCGCCGAGGGTCTGTGGATCAGGGTGAGCTTTCATCTGACTGTGAAGATACAGTCAGAGAGCACAGGCTTCTCCTTCCACTCTGCATCAGGACCAGAGCAGCGGAGGCTACACTCATCGCTCTTCACTCTGCCTCTGTGTTCGCCCAGGATCAGTAGAGGGGGAGAGTGGGACACCCTTAGAGACCCCTCATATTTACCTTTCATTTTCTCTGCTGTGATGGCAGAGGGATTGTTCTGGAGCTCATGCTCATGGTCTGGAAACGTGGGAGGCTGTGTGGTCCTTGAGATGGAGCTGTGCTCTGTCTGGAGCAGCTGCTGGAGGGTCCTTGTGGTTAATGCCCTGTTTCTGATATGTCGCAGCGCTGTGCCCACTGAAGGAGCAGAGGAAGGATCCGGGTTGGTCCAGGTGACAACACGGAGACTACAGAGGACAAGCCCACCTTTAGGAGGACACTTTCGCATCCAACTTTCTAACACAGCGATTCCTGGTAAAGGGGCCATAGCGGGTGCAGCATTTCTCGTTGAAGCTTTCAGTGGCATCCCCAGGAGAACAACATCCTGCTGATAGGGTGACAGTCTTACAGTTAGCATACTTTGTTAATTTTCCAGTGTCTGAGAATGACTTTCCTAAAATTAAAGATCTGGATGGGATATCCTTGTCAATATGATCCCAGTCTTTCAGTTTTACAGATGAGGAAACTGAGTGGATTAGCTTCCTACGGCTGTCATAACAAATTATACAAGCTTCGTGGCTTAAAATGACCGAAATGTATTCTTTTGGAGTTTTGGAGGCCAAAGTGCAAAATCAAGTTGTTGGCAGGGCCACGCTTCCTCCTAAGGTCTAGGGGAGGATCTGTTTTCTGTCTCCATGAGCTTCTGGTAGCTATTGGCATCCCTTGCTGCTGGTGCATCATTCCAACCCCTGCCTCCTGGTCACATGGTCTCTTTCTCTGCTGTCTCCAAACTCCCTCTGTCTCTCTGTTATAAGGATAAATAGGATTGCATTTATGGCCCACCTGGATAATCTGGGATGATTCCCTCTTCTCAAGATCCTTAATCACATCCATTGCTCTATGATATAACATCCATAGTTTCCAAGAATTAGGATGTATCTTTTCGAGGGCCACCATTCAGCTCACTCTACTCAGGCTTGCCCAAAGCTCATACAAATAGCTGAAGCAGGGTCCAGATATGAACTTGAGTGTTTGCTTCTCAAAGAGTTCAGTCTTCTTCTCTAGAATTTCATAGACCAAGATCCATGGTAGCCACTGCCTTTCTAAATCAAACTCTAAAGTGACCCCACATGATATTGAGCATTTTAGAAACTGTATCCATGGGGTTGCAAAGAGTCAGACATGACTGAGCGACTGAACTGAACTGAGAAACCATATTAAATGTAGAAGGAGCTTTCAACTGCAATGAGGATATAAATGTTTTAACTCTTCAACTATCAATGTATATACATCTCATCAAGGACAGGGTTAGAGGTGATTATAATATATTATTTATTTGGTAACAACATAGGGGAAGTTGGGGGCTCAGGAGAATGCAAGAGTGGTTGTCTAAAAGTTGGCAAGTGATTAAAAAATCTTCTACCCTCCCAAGAAGAAAGATGCTGGACTTGCAAAGGAGTCCATCCTTGGCTGGAGGAATGGAGTTTTTCCTTTAGTAGGACAGCTTAGGAAAAGCAGATGGCCCTGAGGCTATTGGAATCTGATAAGTGGGTGAGTGAGTGCGCTGGAGCTCTGCCACTGTGAACCCCGTTCCTGTGCTCTCTCCCTTCTCGCAATGAGAGAGCTGCCGAATACCTGTTGAGAGATTTTTTTTTTTTTTTCCCTGCCATCATGCTCTCTTGCTGATACTCTTCACATTAACTGGGGGATAAGCCAGCCTTCACCTGGCCATTTGAAATGACCTTTAAAATGATGTATTCATATACTGCTACTGCTGCTAAGTCGCTTCAGTTGTGTCTGACTCTGTGCGACCCCATAGATGGCAGCCCATCAGGCTCCACCATTCCTGGGATTCTCCAGGCAGGAATACTGGAGTGGGTTGCCGTTTCCTTCTCCAAATGCATGAAAGTGAAAAGTGAAAGTGAAGTCGCTCAGTTGTGTCCGACTGTTAGCGACCCCATGGACTGGAGCCCACCAGGCTCCTCCGTCCATGGGATTTTCCAGGCAAGAGTACTGGAGTGGGCTGCCATTGCCTAGGACAATCTTTTTTTAAAAAGATGAGTTTTGTTTGCATTTTGGAAATGCAGTGGTATTTCATTAACACTCCAGGGCAGTGTGGGATTCAAGAGGAAATCTCTTAAGTTGCTCAAGGCAATCTGGGTTTTAATCAAAACCCCGTTCACTTGGTTGGTGAGCTGTTGAATCACGTTGGGTTTCATTTTCTTCATTTCTTAAGGAGGCATTAGGTTATCCAGATGACCCACCTCAAAGGGTTGCTGTGGTAGCTAATGAAATGGAAACTTCAGGTAAAGCATGAAACAGTGTTCAAACACAAGCCCAGAGTGCAGTTATTTCTCTGCAGGGATGTGCGATGGGGAAGCAGGTGGTTGGGCTTAAAAGAAATTCTAATAGAGAAACCAGAGTTCAGTGCCAACATTCCTCAGCTTGGTTGGCTCTGTTTTTATAGGTGTCAGCTGCTTTATGCCTTCCCCACTCCTTGTGGAAGGTGGCCAACTTTCCCCTATTCACAAGGCCAGCTACACATTTTTTCCGGGAAAAACTCAGTATTTAATTAGACTTTCAGGACTCACCAGTGTCAGGAATTCACATTTTGAGTTGACAGTTGAGATAGTTTTGTCTGATGTGATTGTGTTCTCTGCTTATGATGCTGATTAAAGGAATCGTGATGTAAAAAGTGAGCACCTACTTATGCTTGCCTTAAAAATTGCGTAACTGGACTGAGGGTTCTCTTGAAGCCACATCTTGAACCTGAGGGTCTCTGCGTACATGAAGGCATTTTAACCTGTATTCTGCTGTCTTGATGATGAGATGAGATGCTACAAGGTGGAGTAATTAGTTTCCTGTATTTTCTATATTGTACTTCCCTGGTAGCTCAGCAGTAAAGAATCCGCCTGCCAATGCAGGAGATGGGGGTTTGATCCCTGGGTTGAGAAGATCTCCTGTTGAAGGAAATGGCAACCCACTCCAGGATTCTTGCTTCGGAAATTCCATGGAAAGAGGGATCTGACAGGGTACAGTCGATGGGGTTGCAAAAGAGTTGGACACAACTTAGTGACTAAAATAAGCACATTTTCGGTATCATGACCTTCTCCCACAGGTGTTCCTGTGCACATCTCAGCCAGTCACCTCCAGAAGCTCTTACAAACCAGCGCTGATGACTTCACATCCAGGTACCTCAATGTTAGTGACTTCACTGTGACGGAGGATCTAAAGTCTTGCTATGAACATGTGTGGACCTTCTCCTGGTCCAGCCAGGTTGGGGACTTGCCCAACTTCATCAAGGTATGTATGGTATCCCTTTTGGCTTTATGGATTTGGTGCTCTGAAACAATTTGGTGAAAAAAAATCAGAATTCTATGAATGAAAACTGTCATGATTTGTGAATTTTGTTGGAATACTCAAGTAAAAGAGCTCAATGATCTTTCTGAAACTTTTCAAGGTATGTTTTGTATCTCATATTCCTGATACAGCAATTTAAACATAAGGTTGCCTTTTCTAACTTGATGTAGGTAAAGAAATTGTTGGTCAGTGTCCACCATACAATAATTCTACATCTGTTATTGGATAATTTAAGCAGATGTGATTGACTTAGATTATCATGGAGGCAGATGGCAGAGCAGAAGGAAGTTTAGGAACGGATTTGCTGTCTTTGGATAATGACAAAACCAGATGCTCTTGCATATTTAGGGTTTTAAAAAATAATCTAATGATCATCTAGCATTTGGTTTTATGAAGTGAAATCCGAGATGAAATTTTATTCTTGTTATTTGGTATTGTGGGTCATCTGGTTCTCAAACAGAATCCTTGGGTGGAGATGGAGGAAGGATGGAAGTCATCTCATGGCACTTGTTTCCTGACATTTTATTTTAGTATTTTGGATTGTAAACTTGTAAAATCGAAAAGCACATGGGAACAAAAATCTCTTGCAAGACTTGAGAGATCAACATAGTATGCATTTTTTGGTAACTCTACTTGCAAATAAATATTGTTCTAGTCTACTGGGACTTTCATTCACCGCTACTTACTGTTAGGCTTCTAGATTTCAAGCCCGGTGTCCCTCTGTTTTCACTCTCTAGCTATCTGATTATTGTGACTGAATGTGAAAACATCCTTTGTCATTTGTTTCAAGCAAGATTAGACTTCTGTTCCATGGCAGGATTCACTAGAAATGTGACCATCTTAGGTATCTAATGAAAACCTCACCGGAGTGAAGCCTGCTGTGATCACACGTGTGGTATATGATGGTGGCGTCTTCCTTGGACCCATATTTGGAGACATGTTGGTCACTGCCAACCGATACACTCAGGTGAGAGCAGATGGGCCCCCAAAGTGAAGTACTGGCTTCAAGTCTACTGCAGCCCCTCCTTATTTGTGAGGTGGGCCAATCCCAAGGGTCAGTTTTCTAATCTGTAAAACAGAGACAGCCGTGGCTGTGCTCTTTCTATTTTCACAGGGTATGGAGAGTACTCTGAAAATACAAGTGCTTTGTAAACACAACATCCAGTTGTTATAATTACTGATGCTCTTATGGTACCCAAAATAGAGAATCTCTAGCTACATACTTTTTATACCTCCTCACAGTGGCCTTGGAAAGTAAATGGGCTGAGTCACTTCCTTTTCTCTTTAAAATGTCTTTTGCACTTTCCCCTCTTATAAGTCATGTGCTTTCGAGACAGTTTTAAGATGCAAAATCTATAAGAATAATATAACCCCAATACCTGGGTACCCAAACAAGAATTAACAATTGGTAACATTTGATGTATGATCCCTCCCCTCCATAAGCAAATGCTGTCATAAATGTAGTGTGTTTTTAATCCTTATTTTATAGGTAAAGACTGAGAGTCTTATCTTTTTCACCACTTTCGTCGACAAGTATTGTAGAGTTCTATTAGATTAACCTTAGTCCCAGTGAGAGGGAAAGATATATAATTTATTCCCATTCTAGGACAAAAAAGACCCCAACCCAAATGTCCAAACCCACTATAATCTTCAGTTATATTGGCATTTACCAGCAAAGATAGGGCTTTTCACAGGCAGTAGGTCTTAAGTTAAAAAATATAAGGTGATAAAAAGTCCTTGCACAGTTTGAATTTACTTCTATGTGAGAGGGAATTTACTCCAGACTGAGCCTATCTAATTGTAAAAATATTAGGTTTCTGCATATTAACCATCATTTAGAAATAGCCTAACATGTTGAGTCATGCTTTACAACTGAGGGTCTATTACTGGAAAATAGAAGGGAAAATAGAGAATAGGTGAGTCACTAACACATTTCAGTTTGGGCAAACTTCTCAAGTCCTTTAGGAATACCCTTGAGCATATGGAATGTGTACATCTGCTTTTAATGCTTTTGCCTTTTTCTAGGTGGTCGTGCGAGTGAATGACATACCAGCTTATTGTTCAGGTTCCTGTGCCTTCCAGTACCTTGAAGGGTCAACTCCCCAGGTCTACTCTGTGTGGTATGCCCTCGGTATGACGTGTACTTGACATTGAAATGGGCGTCAACTTTATTTTTTGATTGCAGTGTAGCTGATTTGCAATGTAATGTTAGTTTCAGGTGTACCGCTCAGCGATTCAGTTTTATATGTATATATACCTATAAAGGGAAAGTGAAGTCGCTCACTTGTGTCTGACTCTTTGTGACCCCATGGCCTGAAGGCCATCAGGCTCCTCTGTCCATGGGATTCTCTAGGCAAGAATACTGGAGTGGGTTGCCTTTTCCTTCTCCAGGGGATCTTCCAGACCCAGGGACTGAACCTGTATCTCCTGCATTGCAGGCAGACGCTTTACTGTTTGAGCCACCAGGGAAGCCACATATACCTATAAATCTACGTATATATGTGTATGCATTTGTGTATGCTTGCATGCTCAGTCGCTCATCATGTCTGACTCTTTGTGATCCCATGAACTTTAGCCTGTCAGGCTCTTCTGTCCATGGAATTCTTCAGGCAAGAATACTGGAGTGGGTTTCCATTTCCTATGTATATACTTAGTTGCTCAGTCATGTCCGACTCTTCGCAAGCCCATGGACTATAGCCCACCAGGCTCCTCTGTCTATGGGGATTCTCCAGGCAGGAATACTGCAGTGGGTTGCCATGTTCCTCTCCAGGGGATCTTCCCAACCCAGGGATCAAACCCAGGTATCCCACATTGCAGGCGAATTCTTTACTCTCTGAGTCACTAGGGAAGCGCCTTTCCAGGTGATCTTCCCAACCCAGGGATCAAGCCCGTGTCTCCTGCATTGGCAGGTGGATTCTTTACCACTGAGCCACCTGGGAAGCCCCATATATGTGTGTATATTTGTTGTTGTTCAGTTGTGTCTGACTCTTTGTGACCCCATGGACTGCAGCACACCAGACTTCCCTGTCTTTCACCACCTCACAGAGCTTGCTCAAACTCATATCCAGTCAGTGATGCCATCCAACCATCTCATAGTCTGTCATCCCCTTCTCCTCCTGCCTTCAGTCTTTCCCAGCATCAGGATCTTTTTCCAATGAGTCAGTTCTTCACATCATGTGGCCACAGTATTGGAGTTTCAGCTTCAGCATCAGTCCTTCCAATGAATATTCAGTATTGATTTCCTTTAGGATTAACTGGTTTGATCTCCTTGCAGTCCAAGGGACTCTCAAGAGTCTTCTCCAACACCAGAGTTCAAAAGCATCAATTCTTTGATGCTTAGCTTTCTTTATGGTCCAATTCTCACATCCACACATGACTACCGAAAAAACCATAGCTTTGACTAGACAGACCTTTGTTGGCAAAATGATATCTCTGCCTTTTAATATGCTGTCTAGGTTTGTCATAGCTTTTCTTCCAAGAAGCAAGCATCTTTTAATTTCATGGCTGCAGTCACCATCTGCAGTGATTTTGGAGCCCCCCAAAATGAAGTCTGTCACTGTTTCCATTGTTTCCCCATCTGTTTGCCATGAAGTGGTGGGACCAGATGCTGTGATCTTAGTTTCTTGAATGTTGAGTTTTAAGCCAACATTCAAAAAACAGGTTTCCATGTATATATATATGTAGTCTTTTCCAGGTTCTTTTCCCTTATAGATATTATAAAATATTGAGTATAGTTCTCTGTATTATACAGCAGGTGCTTGGTGGTTATCCATTTTATGTATAGTAGTAAGTAAGTGTTACTCCCAAACTCCTAATTTATCCCTCCCACAACCTTTCCCCTTTGATGACCATAAATGTGGGTTTATTTCTTTTGCATGAGTGTGTGCGGGGTGTGGGGTTACTATTTCTGTGTGTGAACTTTAAGATCAGAGTGATTTGTTGGAGGGTATGTCCCTGGTGATGGCTGAATAGAGAGTACATCAGCTCATGGGGTGAATATTTAGTGGCACAACAAAAGGGCAACTTTTAGCTAATCTAAATGAAATGGTCATGATTTGAAATGGTAGGTTTTTGATGACTTAAAATGTTGTATATTCTTTGTCCCTTGTTTCGAAATATTCTTTAGTTTTTCCCCATTTTTTAACTGATTAGTGATTTGTCATTCCTAGTTTAAGAACATTTAAGTGGAGGGCTCTAGGCTATTAAAATAAACACAGATTCCAATGTATGAGTCAGCATTCAATTCCTTGAATTTTGAGAGAGGAAGGTGAGAGGCAATGGATATTTGACAGAGTTCTCATAAATGGAGTGATATTTCTGAGAGACGATTTCTTTCTTCTTTTAAGATGCTGTTGGCCTACTGGTTTATATTACTGGAACTAGTTTCTCTGGTGACTACAAGGCCCTGCAGGTTACAGTAAACAAAACAAGTTGCAAAGTTATTTTCTCAAACCAAACAAACGTGGTGTGTCAGACAAGCCTGCTGCCTGTTGGAGTGCATCAGATCTTGATGTTGGTGAGACCCTCTGGTCTTGCCATCAATGCCAGTGGAGGAGGCCTCTTCTTAAATGTGGAGCCCAGACTGGACGCTGTGGAGCCTTCCCGAGCTGCAGACATTGGTAATCTGTGGGGACCTGCATTGCATCTGATGCTCTGAGACCTTCGTTCTTGCCAACCTGCAGGAATCTAGTCTCGCCATGTAATAAATTCCGTATCCACTGTGGTTCACAGCTTTTTGTTTTCCGCCATCAGCATTTCTTCTAATGAGTAATGGACGTTTGAGCCCTTAAATGAAGTCACTTGCCACATAAAATACCATAGTTTGGTTGATGGTGTCAGGCATCACGGGGTCAATCATTAAGTCACTGGGACAATCTGATCAAGTGGAAATGACACTAGGTGGGGATTTGGGACATGTGCCTGTCAAAGTCAGAAGTGTGACCTTAGATATTTCATATACTCTGTGGGACTTAGTTTCCTTATAATGATGAGGGTGGGCCTGGTATCATTTACTGAGCACCTCTTCTAGGCAGTTGTACACCCTAAATGCTAACAGTTGCCTGAAAGATGGAATTAATATCCTCATTTTTCAGATGATATAATAGTGGTTCTAAGAGAAGAGTGATCTGCTCAAGACTTCCTGATGAAAAGTGCAAGTGGCTAGGACTTCAGCCCATGAATTTTGAGGGGGACACCGTTCAGGACTCCTCTTTCTGGGTTGGGGTACCCAGTATGTGGCTTGAACCCCTTAGTCCCCTGGAAGTGTCCTCAAGCCTGTGACATTCCCCTATTCTTCTGTCCCCTATGAGGATTGTGACTTGATTGCTTCTCCTCCCTTGCCACCCGACTTGGTGTAGATCTTTCTTACAGCCTTGGTTGTAGAAGAGGCTTTCTGTCAGCCTTCAGGTCGTTAGCAGCGAGCTCTGCTCCACATGAAGGTGTATCTTTGTGTTTGTGTATCCTTCTTCTCTGCCGTCCTGATCTCTCCAGATAGAGCTGTTTTATAAGATATTTTAAATGTCCAGCCGAAAATCCCTTTACTTTTATTTTTGGAATTTTGTTTTCTGGCTATTGGCATTTATTTTTCATTGAATTTTAAAATCAGCTTGTTTAATTTAAATGTAATTTTTTTTTTTTAGTATTTTTATCATAATTGCACTGGTGCTTCGGTTTAACCCAGAAAGATATGCCATCTTATGATGTTCACTTTCCGTACATTTACTTTAGTTTTCTTATTTAAGTTTTAACCTATCTGTTAGATTCATCAGCGGCATTTCAAAGCTTTCTTCAAGTTTCTTCATATTCTTGAATTGTTCTTGTCCAGATTGTTTCCAGATATTGTATCTTTTATGTTGCTATTGTATGTTGGCTCTTCTTCAGTGTTATTCTTTACCTTAGAAGTCTATTATGGTCATGCCCTGAATCTTCAGGGCATATTTATGTCTTTAACTTCAAGGTAATCTTCCAATCAGTCATACGCTACTGAAAGGCCTCCATCAGGTTGTATAAGTTTCCTTTCTCTCCCTGACACATGTGCCATCTCCTCACTCTGATATATCTCTATTTGGTGGCTTTACTGCCTCTCCTGTATCCCTTTCTGGAGAGATGGCAGACCAGAGTCATTGCTCATCCACGAGAAATGGGCTTCCTGTCCATCAGATGGGTCAAGGGCTGCCCTCCAAATGGGATATCAGTGTGACTGGTGCCATCCCTCCTTGTATTGACACTACGATTGCTATAGTTGCTCCTCAGTGGTCAGCACAGGAGTCCTGATGACACCAGGTGCTGATGACAGTCACTTCTGTATCATCATGGAAACCAGAACCTTGTTGGTGTGGTACCGTATCACAAAGCTGGAAAGGCTAAGGCTGTCATTTAAAGATGAGGGAATGGGAATTCGCTGATAATCTGGTGGTTAGGAATCTGCATTTTTGCTGTGGAGAGCATGGATTTAGTCCCTGGTTGGGGAGCTTAAGACCTGCAAGCCATGCAGTATGGCAAAAAATTAAAAAAAAAAAAAATAGAAGATGAAGGAGATGAGAGCAGTGAATTCAGGGACAGTAGTGCAAATGACCTGCTGTAAGTGGCAGAGCAGTCTGAGGCCCTGCCTCTGGGACACTGTTCTTTCTTCCACTTTAAACTTCCTCTCTTGTACTCTTTTCTTATGAAAAGAGTTTAAGTTTTATAGAATTGACAGGGATGATGTTTAAAAATCTTGAGCAGAAAGAGTTTTCAAAAATCATTTACTTTATTTCTCTGTTCCATGATTGTGTCGTATCCCTATGTCTTATTCTCAAATATCTCCTTTTCTCTGCCCTCTAGTCACTGTATCTCCCACCTTATTTAGCAGTTTATATCTTTAACTCCAGTCTCTTTCTGCATTTTGAACGTGCCTTGTGATTTGACTATGCAGCTTCATGTTTTTCTTTCACCTGTTTCTTGTATGGGTTGTCGACTAGCACAGCTGTGTGTCCCATCTGAAAGTGTTGCTTCTTTGCAGGAGGTCTCTGGGCCACCGTCCGAGGCTCTGGTTTGGATAATGTTAACCTGGTGTTATTTGGATCCCAGTCTTGCGTCATTAATGTCACTACAAGCAGCTCACAAAGAATCCAGTGCAAAGTTCCATCCAAAGTAAGTGGAATCTTTTGACATCTCCTTTCTGGGTAGATGACCATTATTAAAGTGCAATTAATTATGTGTAAGGTTCTCAGTGGATCATTTCTTAGAACTAAGTTAACTGACATGGTCTTCTCATCATGAGAGCATGTTTGCTTGTATTGCTTACATGGACGCACTTCTGCTATGAAGTGGGAAGCTGACCCCACCAGTGTGGCTTGTAATTAGCATCAGTTAATATCTTTTAAAAGAAAATGACCAGACTGTCCCAGTCCACACTCTTAAAGAATATTAGTGCCACTGAGTAAATATATTAATCTAGTGTACATTCTGAGTGTTGGTTTGCAAGACATCTATCTTATAATTTTGCTTCTTTCTCAAGCAAACAGCTTAGTTTTCATCATCAATTTTGTTTTCTGGCATGGATGGGACTGGTGAAACTTGGAATATTCTAGAATGTCTGCATGTATGTGTGCTAAGTTATTTCAGTCACGTCTGACTCTTTGCAAACCTATGGATTGTAACCCACCAGGCTCTTCTGTCTATGGGATTCTCCTGGTAAAAATACTGGAGTGGGTTGCCATACCCTCCCCCAGGGCATCTGTCTGACCCAGGGATCGAACCTGGGTCTCCTGCTTGGCAGGCAGCTTCTCTACGACTAGCGCCACCTGGGAAGCCCTTCTTTTCTCCAGGGGACCTTCCCAACCCTGGGACTGAATGCAGGTCTCTTGCACTATAGTCTGATTCTTTACTGTCTGAGCCACTACTCAGCCCTGGGATGTCTGGTTCCTATGAAATAAATAGCTTAGTTCATCCTAGTTACTCCTTACTGTTTCCCTGTTCCCTTAGAAGCAAGTCCCTTAGCTTTCTCATCTCTCTTCAGTTGGTTCGATCTCATAGATGGCACTAGAGGTTTGGGTCCAGGCCCTTGCCTACTGCTGTGGGAGAGAGTCATGCTCACAGCTGAGCTTGAACCTCCTATTCAGAGTTCACTTCAGTGCCATCAACATTCCTAGCATATCCGTGATCCTCAAAGAAGGCTGTCTGCCAAACAATAGAGATCTCTGAAAGAAGAGATAGTTCAGAACAATCTTTGATCTTTGGTCTCGTATTTTTAATCTCATCTCATAATATTCAAATATTATGAAATATTAGCTTTTATATATAAACTGCATGCAGTTCTAACATATGCTTGTATTGTGATTCATTTCTTGTTATTGGACATTTAGATAATTTCCAAAGTTTCCTGTATTTATTGTGTATTCACCATGTGCCAATATAAAAACACAGACATATAAAGCTTTTGATACAGGTATCCGGTTGTCTGAAACTCTTTTTAAATTAATGTTCTCATCGTCACATGGGTGCCTGCTTTCTGATCCCTTGGCCAACATTGAGTAACAGCACTTTAGTGTATATTGACTATTTTAATGGGTAAAATTTCTACTGATTGAATTTCTTTCACTAGAGAGAATAAATATAGGAAAATCAACTTTTAAATTTGAACCAAGCAATGCATGCAAAGTTCAAAAGAAAATGATAAAACAATCGCTCTCTTTCCTATCTCACTTCCCCATTCTTCAAGTCCCCCTTTCTGAAACAACTACTTTCAATTCCTTTGATTATAGTTACAGAACCATTTTTTGGTTAAATCAATAAACCATATTTACATTATTAAACTATTTAAATGATAATGGTAGAATCAGGCAATATATATGTTTTATAGTTTGTTTTTTCTTAAAGTTTTTTTTTTACATGTCTTCCTTGTAATAAAAATACTCTGTATTTAAAAAAAATTCTTTATATTAGTTGCTCTTTTTTTTGATGCTTTCTCTTCTGCTTCAATTTAACTTGGTGATTTCCAGATTTATTTTACAGGTTTCATCCTAGTGTTTCCCTTGATTGCTCTCCTGAATAGATTCACTGTTTCTTGGAATTTCTTTCTCCTTTTTGGTTATTGCTTATTTTTTGAGGTCATATCTGTAATAAATAGTCCAAGACAGAAAATGTGGGAGGGAAGTTTTCTGAGTGCTTAAATGTCTGAACGTATGCTCATACTTGATGGATAGTTTAGCAAGATATAGATGTTTATTTGAAATTGCTCTTTTTTTTTCAGAACCAATTGATGTGTTAATTGCAAATCACTCTTATTTACTCTTTAATCTGTTAGATACTGCACTTACCTTACCTATTCTAAGTACTATTCACTGTGTGTGTGAGAGAAAGAGAGAGAAAGCGACTTGAAAGTAGCAATTATATTCTTTAAAAACAATTTTCTTGAAATTAATCTTTTAAACTAATTCTATATAGACTTCACTCACATCAGTCTTATTTGCAGAGTTTTGATTTTAAAATTTAATTTTCAGGGGGAAGATGGACCTACTATGAATGTGACTGTTATCTTGGGGGGCCGTTCTGTGGTTTTTGCCATGGCGTTTACGTATGTGTCCTCTTTAAATCCAGTAATCGTGTCTCTCAGCAGAAATGGAAGTGGCATAGCAGGTAAAATACCTCATCCTCGAGGAGATTTTCATTTTAGACCACTGATCCTATAAGAAAGGCAAACAATGGCCTTATTAATTTTTAATGAATGTAGTATTATATTTTGGATGGAAGTTATTTTTCTGAAAACCTGGAGACTGATTTTCTCATCTTTGTGTGCTCAGTTGCTGAGTTCTGTCCGACTCTTTGTAACCCCATGGACTGTAGCCCACCAGGCTCCTCTGTCCATGGGATTTTCTAAGCAAGGATACTGGAGTGGGTTGCCATTTTCTCCTCTTGGGGATCTTCCTGGCTCAGGGATTGAACCCACATCTCCTGCACTGGCAGGCAGATTCTTATCACTGAGCCACTTGGGAAGCTCTTTCTCATCTTAGCCATCATTAAATAAATCTCCTTATATACACTTTTCTCTCTGTAAAATTGAGAACCATTTCTATCTTGAAAATGGGAATTCAATGGTAAAAATTCAGTAAATGTTTATTGCACCTATCATGTGCCAATAATAATAGCACAGACATATAATTAGAATTAATCTTTGTCATTAATTGATAGAATTATTAGCCTCAGTTTACAGATTAGGAAACTAAGGGACAGAGACAATAAGTAACTTGTCTAAGATGTTACTTGTAATAAATACTAGAGCAGGGATTTGAACTCAAGCCAGCTGGTTGCAGATTCTAAGCACCCAGCCACTTATAGTTTACTATAAAATAGCATTTGGGGCAGCAGTTCCTATTGTAGCAGTTATTTGATATGATTAGAGAATAGTATATTCTGATGAACTTGTTCCTTGAGAGACATGTATAGAAAAAATGAATTCTTTAACATTCCAACTGCATTAAATGACTTAGTCTTTGATGCTTTAGATGATACAATAGGATGGAACTATGACAATTTATTATCATGTCTGTATAGATTTGGAAGAGTAGCAGGTAGCGTGGTGTTTTGGTTAATTGAATGCCAGACGACAGAGTTTATGGCAGACATGTCTAAGGGTTTATTATACAAGACCATCAAATTTCCCAAAGAAACAGCCTGGACTCCATCCTTCTGGTAGTATTTTCATTTTCCATTGCTCAAGAGTACATAAATAAAGGAGGTGTCCTTTAGCTTCTCAATATTATTCAGCTCAGATAGTGCAGAAGAAGAATTTGCTGCCTGAGGCGACCAAAGTGTGTAAAATTCCTTAGTGGTATAGATTCTTCCCAACGAAGTAGAAAAGGGAGGAGGGAGCCCTGTGTTCTATTCAGATTTCAGTGATTTTGGCTTTTAATAAAATTTCCCACCTATAATGAAAAGAATAAATACATTGCATCAGTGCCTCAAAGGCATCTCATATTAGCTTGACAATTGACCAAGAGCCCAAGGAGTTCATGTTATTGATATATACAACATGATGCATTATTTGCAGGATTTCCACTTGCATTGAGATCTTTCTACAGGCAGAATAAAGAAGAACATGTTATAAAACCCCAAGTGAGGGGTACCCTACTGGGAAAGTCTGTTCTGAAAGTTGGAGGGTATTAATACACATCTCCATCAAGAAGATGCTGATGCTGATGATGACAACAGCATCAAGAAGAAATCAGAGAGAAAAGAGGAGCAGGGGAGGGAGGAGAAAGAGTTTGATGTGAGGGACCATTAGTGTGGTTTTTGTCATCAGCGCTAGATTTGAATGAATCCCAACTGAACCACTCCCTGGGCAAGTTACTTAAAATTTTTTGCCTTTTTTTTTTTAATGAAAAGGGTGCTGGCATCTTTATTTTTAATATTCGTTTATTTGTTCTTAGTTGTGGCACTCAGGATCTTTGATCTTCGTTATGGCATGAGAACTCTTAGTTACAGCGTGCAGGATCTAGTTCCCTGACCAGGGATTAAACCCCGGCCGCCTGCATTGGGAGCATGGAGTCTTAGCTGTTGGACCACTCCCTTAGCTTTCTTCATTTTTAGTGTCTCCAGTTGTTAGGTGGGAATAATCCTTTCAAGGCAATTGGCAAAAATGGAGATAGAGTAGGTAACAGTACCTAGCCCACCCAGGAACTAACATGGGGTAAACACTCAATAAATGCTTTGTTGAAGTGAACACCATCATTCAGCCAGACACTGGATGTGGAATAAATGGGTCAAAGATGACCTCTGTACACTGGCCTCATGTGACTTCCTCCTTTAAGCAGGGGGGGAATCCATCAGCTGAAAATTCCGCCAATGCCAAATTCAAATTCTTTCACAACCAGTTGTTTTAAAGACAGAAAGAAAGAAAGGAAAGTCACTTAGTCATGTCTGACTCTTTGTGATCCCATGGACTGTAGCCTACCAGGCTACTCCATCCATGGAATCTTCCATGCAAGAGTATTGGAGTGGGTTGCCATTTCCTTCTCCAGGGGATCTTCCCAATTCTGGGATGGAACCCAGGTCTCCTGCATTGCAGGCAGACACTTTACCGTCTGAGCTACCAGGGAAGCACCTCCCCCATCCCTGCACCGCCCACAAGCATATTTATTTAACCTTCTAGAGCCTATCTGCTTTACACACCCTACAAAAACGCATTTAACATCTGATAGCCATAGATCAGATCAACCTGGAGGACTCAGAGCCATTACCACCCTGCAAAGCTCTCTGACCCAGAAACTACCCACTGGGATGCTGAGTGACTCATTATGTGAGGAGCATAGAAGCTGCCTCTCTGATCTCTTTCTCCCCTAGGAGTTCTTTGTCCTCCTCCTCTACTGGGTGGCAGTCTCTGATTGATGCTTCTGGAAGGTCTCCAGCTGGCAGATTTCCCCACCTATGGAACTTGTCAAAGCACCATCTCTATATATCTTGTTCTGTGCTCCGGCCACCTTGTGATCATGTCTTCCCAGTCAACCCTGAAATTTTTGCACTCACTACACTGAGGCTTCAGACCTGACAGTAGAAATGAGGTTGGGAAGACAGGAAGAAGTAAAGAGGATGTGGAACAGGGAAGAAAATGAAGTTAGCTTTCTTTAGCCACAGAACCATCTTTAACTTGGCCTCTTTCCATACAATCCTTACCTGTGTCCACATGTACCTGGAATTCCAGGAAGTCACCCCTTCTCTTTCCTTCTCTCCAAGTCACTGGGTGATTAAATGAGAAATTGCTATAAAAGGCAAAGCTTTGGGTAAAACTGAAGTTTTTAGAATCAAATTGTAAATCCTTGACTCTCTATCAGTCCTTATTGGGATTTATCTTTCAAATTGAATTTCAGGCACCATCTTGCCCACAGGGCCTTTCTTGATATTCAGACGGTGGCTCTGATTTGAACAATGCCATGCCTAATTTACACCTCTTTATGGCTTGTCTTGTTCTGAAGCTTTTTCGGCACCTATTTTTATTAACTTTGGAGGTTCTTTGAGGGCAAGGGCCATATTTAACTTATTTTGTGCCTCTGTGGCATATTCTTCTTTATACTCAAGAAATATTTGAGATAAAATGAAGTATTCATTTTATTCATGTACAATGAATGCTCATAATATACATGGCATTTTAGTAGAGTTGCTAATAAACTAAAAATGCATTGAGATATTTACAAGACTGGGCTCAGGCCCTCACATTTCCATTAATCATCTCTGAGACCTAGACTTCTGAGCCTTGGTTTCCTCAAAAGCAAAATGCTGGTCCTGCTAACTGTCCGAATACTGTTATCAGGCCAGTGTGAGGGTCGAATGGGATAGTATAGGTGAAAGGACTCCATAATTGTGAATTGTCGTTGTTCAGTTACTCAGTTGTGTCCGACTCTTTGCAGCCCCATGGACTGCAGTGTGCCAGGCTTCCCTGTGAATGACTGAATGCCTATATAGCATTGCTATGGGGCTCAGTGCATACTGGAGACAGAGTTTTAGATTTTCATCTTCAGAGAAGTGGAGGCTAAAAAAGAGGTCACGAGGTGTTACTTTCTGGTTATGAAGACCATCATAACTACTTGATTTGCCTCGACACTGAGATGAACTAGTACTTCTTGAGTATAATCATTCTGACAATTTTGCTTTCTGTGCCCTTGAGGTTATAGGCTGTAGCTCCATTAAAGAGTTGTAAGTTTCATGAAAAAATATCAGGTTGACATTAAAACTCTTGATTAGAGTATTATGCACAGTGCTGACCATGTGTTTAATCCAGAAAGATAGTTTTAGAATTGAATACGTGATTGAAGCACTAATCCACTTCACAGGGGCTAATGGATTTTCTTCAACACAGGAGGTGAGATCCTTTCCATTGGAATGGTGCTGCCAGTGAACCACACAGATCTGGATGCTGAAGTCCGCATTGGGGACACCAGGGCTTGGGTCCAAGCGCAGACAGCTCAGGGCCTGGAGGTGGTGCTCCCCCCGCTGCCTGCCGGGCTCCACGGAATCTCAGTCTCCATCAATGGAGTCCACATTCACGCACAAGGGTGAGGTGGACTCCTGCCATTCATTATAGCTCTCCTGATGGTCTAATGATTCAGCTGAAGAATTCTAGCTTTGAGTTAGGTCATTATTTTTTTTCTTCTTCCTCTGAAGTTAAGAGATAAACACACTAGAATCCTAAAATTTGAACAAATCTTAGAGATCTTACAGGACAGTTTACTCTCAAGTCCAATTTTTGGCTTACTAGTTGGGGAAAAGAGAACTTTCTGGAGCTAAGATGTCATGTCTCTTGGTTGGGCTGGGGTGGGGTGGGCACCTCTATGTCAGGAGGAAGAATCTGTGCTTAATAAGAGACTGCTTTCACTAAGACCTTTAATTAGACTGTATCTTGGGCTTTGAATAAATGCTGTCAATTACTGCACAAGCTGTTCTCAGTCCTGTTCACCCTAAAGTCCCTCTGCCCAGCATTTCTCCGGAAGTTCCCTCACTTCATTCCAGAAAGTAGCTAAACTCAGGGAGACTGATGTGCCCACCGGATGCCCGTGCAGGAAAGCGTCCCCCACAGATTCTTTTCTACACTATTTCCCTCTTTCTCTGGTGGGCAGTGCTGGTCTCATAGGCTTTCCATCACCGCTCCATTTCTCTTTTCTTCTCTAATATACACATCTCTGCTGTTTTGTGCCTTCTTTTCTCCTGACTTTCAGTTATTTCATGACCATCTCCTCATTTTCTGTAGGGTGGATCTTCACATCCAGTACATCACAGAAGTCTTCAGCATCCAGCCTCGCTGTGGGTCCCTTGTGGGTGAGTGGCTCTGGCCTGACTGGTTTCATGTATTCTGCAGGTCTACTCCCTGGCTATTCAGATTTCCTGGATTAATAAACTAGTGAGGCTAGAGATGGGGCTGCAGGGAGAGGCAGTTTGCCCTGCCCTGGGAGCTGAGTGGTCTACTTTGGAGTGTGTGAAACTCAGGATTCTTTAGCCCAGTGAGTTCAGAAAATTAAGGAATTTTTATGAAAAATAGGTGTGTCTAGTTTTCTTTTTTTTCAATGGAAAGGGGCTGAAGTATCTAAAAAGTGGCACATCTTGAGTACATATCACCAAATCGCTTTGCTATACACCAGAAATGAGTGGAAATGAGCATGACGTTGTAGACCGAGTACAGTTCAACTGAAAAAAATGCAGAGAACAAGTGAAGAGCTTCCTGAGTTAGCATTTCGATACTGCTTATGCAAGGAGAGGAGACATGCGTCTCTGATGTCTTTACTTGCTCTGGGATGTGGATGAAGGACCAGACAGAGTCAGGAGATGGATGGGAAGGAGTGGGTGGAAGGGAGCTCCGAGAGAGAGGGCATGTATTTATATGAATAGCTGATTCACTTTGTTGTTCAGCAGAAACTAACACAACAGTGTAAAGCAACTATACCTCACTAATTAAAAAAAAACACAAATGCCACTATGGGCGATGTCAGGACTGGACAAATAGAGAAATACAGAAAACGATTCATCTTCAGGAAAAAGAAAGAAAGCCATGTATTTGCATGTGATAATCGTTGTGACGGCGCATGAAATAGCACATTGTTCATTAGAATTTTCTTATTGAAGTGTAGTTGATTTACAATGGTACGTTAGTTTCAGGTATACAGTAAAGTGAATATATATACGTATATCCATTCCTTTTTAGATTCTTTTTCCATGTAGGCCATTAACGGAGTATCAAAGTGTTCCCTGCATTCTATAGTAGGTACATTATCCTTTTTGAACATAGTATAGTCCTTTTAAAAGCTGCTTTACCTTACCGCTGATTTGGTGATGATAAGGGGTACATGGCTCGCATCCCTGTTCTGTGGCGAGAGTTTGATTGGCCCTCAACTAGAAAGTGAGACAATATGGCTAGAGCAGCAAAATCACAAGCATGCTTCAGTGGCTCTTGATATGTGACATACAAATACACATATGACTATACAATATATGGATTACTGAAACATTATATAGACTAATATAGAGGATAAGTAGAAGAATTCAACAAATTTAATTTTTCATCAGGGTGTTAGTTGAATATCAGTTCAGTTGCTCAGCTGTGTCCAACTCTGCGACCCCATGAACTTCAGCATGCCAGGCTTCCCTGTCCATCACCAACCCCCAGAGCTTGCTCAAACTCATGTCCATCGAGTCGGTGATGCCATCCAACCATCTCATCCTCGGTCATCCCCTTCTCCTCCTGCCTTTAATTTTTCTCAGCATCAGGGTCTTTTCCAGTGAGTCAATTCTTCGCATCAGGGGGCCAAAGTATTGGGATTTCAGCTTCAGCATCAGTCCTTCCAATGAATATTCAGGACTGATTTTCTTTAGAATTGAGTGGTTTGATCTCCTTGCAGCCCAAGAGACTCTCAAGAATCTTCTCTAACACCACAGTTGAAATCCATCAATTTGAACTGGTGCTCAGCTTTCTTTTTGGTCCAATTCTCACATGCATACATGACTACTGACAAAACCATAGCTTTGACTAGACGGACCTTTGTTGGCAAAGTAATGTCTCTGCTTTTTAATATGCTGTTAGTTTGGCCATATATAGAACAATATACGTATACTCTGCATAATAATACAGAGAATAATAGGGAATAATAGGGCAGTTAATACAACAGATGATAAGAAGACTAGATTTTTTATTTTTTATTAATGTATATGTTGTATACATGTGTATATGAATTATACATATACTCTCTCTACATGGTAATATATAGAATAATGTAGAATAGCATGTATGACAATACAGCAGATGATGAGAGCACGTCAAGAAATTTAATTTTTCATTAGTGTCGAAGTTGTCTAGGATCTATAAATATACTTGAAAATATATTTTGTCTTAAATTTTATAAACATTCTTCTTATAGAATAATTTGTGTTGTTTTACTGCCATGTGAATTTCATGCCATCTGACTCCTGCCAAAATGGTCGTACATTTAACACTGGTGGGATGAGGCGAAAGAATTTCACTAACACTTACCCCACCTTTCACTTAGTTGTGCTGGGGCTCACACAGCTGCTGTGAGTTCCTAGTTCTGAAATACCTGCTTCTCAGTTTTTTTCTTAATATTTGTGCTTCAGGTGGGACCATCCTCAGCATCTCAGGAAGAGGGTTCAGCAGGGACCGAGCTTTGCTTTGGGTGCTGGTGGGCAGTCGGTCCTGTGACATTGTGAACTCAACAGAGACCAGCGTCTGGTGTGAGACCCCGCCGCCAGCCCCCCTGCCGCTGAGCGCCCCAGTCCCTGTGGAGGTCTGGGCTGGCAGCAAGCCCTTCCCCCACCGACCTTCGCCTCGCCTGGTGGGGAAGGGCTTCACCTTCATGTACGAAGTGGCAGCAACGCCAGTGGTCACCGTCATGCGAGGAGAAGTTGCGAATCAGAGCCTGAGGCTCTACGTGGAGGGACAAAATCTCTCCGACTCAGTGGTCCTTCTGGGTAACTTGAGCTGTGATCTCCAGACCCCGTCTCCCGGGAGCAACTTGAGCCTGGCTGGGTGTACTTTTCCTCTTGACACTTTGGAGGCCGGCCTGTATCCTCTCCAAATCCACCAGAGGCAGATGGGGTTTGCTGACATGTCTGCGGTGTCCCGGCAGTGGGTGGTGATGCCTCAGATAACCGCCGTTTTCCCAACACGCGGGTCCACTTGCGGAGGGACTGTTCTCACAGTGAGGGGCTTGGCTTTCCGCTCCAGCAGGGGGTCAGTGGAGGTTGACCTCTCGGGTCCCTTTACCTGTGTGATTTTGAGTTTTGGGGACCAGACAGTCCTCTGCCGGATTACCCCCGTGGGTGATCCCTTGCCTGGTGCTTCCTTCACCCTGAATGTCACTGTCCTGGTGAATGGACTTCCCAGCATGTGTCAGGGGAATTGTACTCTTTTCTTGTGTGAAGAGACAACTCCTATCATGGATGATTGGACCACAAACATCAGTGGGTCTCTGACGACAGTGCTGGTTAGGGGTCAGAGGTTAGGTATCACGGCTGATGAGCCAGTGGTGTTTGTGGATGATCGTCTTGCTTGCACTGTGACTTTCCATAATGCAAGCCACGTGGCATGCTGGATAAGTGACTTGTCCCCTGGACCTCACTACCTATCTGTTTTACATGCAAGATATGGGTATGCCTGTTCTAGTAACTTTTCCAGACACTTCCATGTTTGGCCTCAAGTGTTTCATTACTTCCCCAAGAATGTCAGCCTCCATGGTGGAAGCCTCTTGACGTTGGAGGGCACTGCCCTGAAGGGACTGAACTCCACGTTAGTCTACATTGGTCAGCAGGCCTGCCTGACCGTGAGCCTCGGCTCTGAGCTCATCCAATGTGCTGTTCCTGCAGGGAATGGCTCTGCTGCCCTGGACATAGAGGTAGACGGAGCTTCCTATCAGATGGGTGTCATCGGTTACAGCAGCGCCTTCACTCCTGAATTGCTCTCTGTTTCTCAGACTGATGATGTTTTAACCTTTTCGGTAGCCCGGATCTCAGGAGCTGCAAACATAGACATTTTTATTGGGATGTCCCCTTGTGTGGGTGTCTCTGGCAACCATACCCTTCTCCACTGTGTGGTCCCATCTCTTCCAACCGGGGAGTACCAAGTCAGAGGTTACGACCGCATGAGAGGGTGGGCCTCGTCCGTCCTGGTGTTCACTTCCAGAGTGACCATTACAGCAGTGACCGAGAATTTTGGTAAGTCAGACAGATGAGGCAGAGAGCTTTCTTTATGTAAGTGAATTAACAGCTCCTCTCAGCACTCTACAAGGTAGGAAATCAGCATCAGTTTGAACAATAGAAGAAGAAAGAAGCCGGTTGGCCTCTTACAGTCGCAGCTTCCTCCTAAAACTTTGTCATGCTCCAGTTATGAGGCTTTTTTTGTTGTTGTTGAAGAGATTGTGCATATTCTCTAAGTGTTTGATTGTCTTTTAATTTGATGCATTAACCCACTTTAATTTGTGTTTTAAATTAAATAATACCATTTGTAAGAGCTCATAATTTGATCATTTAAGTAGAGCATAAATGCCTTCATCTATTTTTAGACCTATTTGCCAATTTGAATTGTTTTAAACGTATTAAATATGATTAATTTTTATCATTTTGTACCATTTCACAGATGAATTCATACTCCATCAATAACAGGCCAATTGTGCAGTACAACGGCATTGGTTGAACTTTCTCTCCTTTTAGATAGGCTGCAGTGTGCTTTGCCTTTTCTTACAGTGAAGGTTTGGGTTTCTGTTCCCTTAATGTCTTCCTGCACTTAAGATGGGGCTTCCCAGGTGGCGCTAGTGGTAAAGAACCCACCTGCCAGTGCAGGAGACATAAGAGATGTGGGTTCCATCCCTGGGTGGGGAAGATCTCCTGGAGGAGGCATGGCAACCCACTCCAGTATTTTTGCCTGGAGAACCCCATGGACAGAGGAGCCTGGTGGGTTACAGTCCATGGGGTTGTAAAGAATCAGACACAACTGAAGTGACTCAGCACATAAACACACTTAAGATAGTTCAAACGTGATTGTGATGCATAAAGTTTAGAAGTCACGGAGCAGGGTCCTAGGCTGAGGGAGTACCAATCCATTTTTTGGAACAAATGTGTCCGACCTCAGCTGGGTGAGATACTATAGGGATTGGACTTGTTTCTAAGTCTGTTACTATCTTAGCTGGGTAACTTTTTTAAGCCTCAGCATTTTTATTTGATAAAAGGTTGGGGCTGGTTTTTCCTCCCTAGTTCCCCTTTCAACTCTTTAAGAATCCATGACTTTTAGGCAAGAGAGCAGGGGTAAGAATGTACCCTGGCAAAAACTTGGTCAGGTGGCTGTGTAAGTACCACCTAGACTTGACATGAAGGTGGGAGAAACTGGAATCTCAGCATAGACTAGAGATTTCAACTGGCATTTTCCTTTATTGGTTCTCATACTGAAGCAAAACATATTGTCTTGACTTTACGAATTGGGTAGGCATACTTCCTAAACAGCAGGTAGGAGTGTTAAGCAGGGCAACAATATTCTGGAGAGAAATACGGCCATATCCTCCCAAACTAAAAATTTACTTTTCATTGACCTAGTAATTCCATGTCTAAGAGTTTACATCATTTTTATTCATATAAGTATATAGTTCATTGCAGCATTTTTAATTGCAGCAAAAGGGGAGAACTTATGGAACTATTCCTGATAGCTCAGTTGGTAAAGAATCCGCCTGCAGTGCAGGGGACCCAGGTTCGATTCCTGGGTTGCAAAGATCTCCTGGAGAAGGGATAGGCCACCCACTTCAGTATTCTTAGGCTTCCCTGGTGGCTCAGCTGGTAAAGAATCCTCCTGCAATGTGGGAGACCTGGGTTCAATCTCTGGGTTGGGAATATCCCCTGGAGAAGGGAAAGGCTACCCACTCCAGTATTCTGGACTGGAGAATTCCATGGGCTGTATAGTCCATCAGGTTGCAAAGAGTCGGACACGACTAAGTGACTTTCGCTTTTACTTTCAGCAATCAACAGGAAAATTGCTCAGTAAATTAGGGCATAGTCATATAATGGAATTCTAAGTGTCTGTTAAAATGAAGAGCTGGACCTCTCTCTCTCTCTCTCTCTCTCTCTCTATATATATATATATATATATATATATATATATATATATATGTAGACTTGGAAAGATGTTTATGCTGCATTTCTAATGAAGAAAACAAGTCATAGAATGCTATGTATAGAATGATCAGTTTGTAGTAACATAGTCTATATGCTTTAGAACATCCTAAAGGCTTCACAAGAAACTAGACATGTCTTTTTCTGGGGAGTGAGATAAGTAGGTAAGGGAAGTTTTACTTTCATTTTGTACTCTCCTGTATAAAAGTTTATAAACTATAAACAAGCATTATTTTCACATGTAAGAATCATGACACTTTTCATAGGTTGTTGAGTATGACTAGAGTTTGACCGGAGAAAGCAATGGCACCCCACTCCAGTACTCTTGCCTGGAAAATCACATGGATGGAGGAGCCTGGTAGGCTACAGTCCATGGAGTCGCTAAGAGTCAGACACGACTGAGCGACTTCACTTTCACTTTTCACTTTCATGCATTGGAGAACGAAATGGCAACGCACTCCAGTGTTCTTGCCTGGAGAATCCCAGGGACGGGGGAGCCTGGTGGGCTGCCATCTGTGGGGTCGCACAGAGTCGAACACGACTGAAGCGACTTTAGCAGCAGGGTTTGACAGAACGGGATTCAGAGCTCAGAGCTTAGTGAGAGGAAACTGAGAAAATCGGGGATCTCAGGCCTATTGTGTGGACTCTGGTGGGCATGGAAAGAAGGGTGGGCAGCAAGAAAGCATGGGCTTGAATTCTGAGGAAAAAAAAAAAGATTTGCCTCTGAGATGGTAAACTGCTCATTTTGTCTTTAAAGGCCGCCTAGGCGGGAGGCTCGTGCATGTGTTCGGAGCAGGATTTTCTCCCGGGAACATCTCAGCTGCCGTGTGTGGTGCTCCCTGCCAAGTCTTGGCTAATGCGACAGTGTCTGCCTTCAGCTGCTTGGTTCTGCCCCTCGATGGTCAGTAAAAACACCAGATTTGTTTTATAAAGAGTAGGTGTAAAATTAGCATACTTTGGTTAACTCCATCATTTTGGTAATTCATACTCTATTGACTCAATTTTTCTGTTTGTTGCTATGGAAAAAGTTTTCTCTGATCCCCATGTAAAGTGGTAGTTCTGAGGACCACCTATTAAGATGACTCATAATAGCTTTTTCTGTTGTATTAATAACAGCAAAAAATTTATCACGCATTTTTGGCAACAGTTCTGTGATGATGGAGAAAGTGATTTTGAGTTGTGAATATAGTTTCAACGGCAGCATAGCATTATGGAGAAAATAGTCTCTTGGTCTCCTGAGGTGGGGCTGCTGGAAATGTGTGCCTACTGGAAGTACTAGGGAAGGGATTACATCATCCGGCTGGAAATGGCTTGCAAATTAGTGTGCTCAGGTCCTGAATCTTATTATAGGCAAAAGGGTCAATGTTGACATTATCCTTTTATTCTGTAAAGTCCAGGTGATTATCTGAGCCGTAACTCAGTAAAATAACCACAATCTCTCATTGCTTTAAGCTTTGTTGTAGTTTGTTGCTGTTTAGCCGCTAAGTCATGTCCAATTCCTTGCGACCCTATGGACTGTAGCCTGCCAGGCTCCTCTGTCTGTGGGATATTCCAGGAAAGAATACTAGGATGGGCTGCTGTTTCCTTCTTCCGGTGATCTTCCTGTCCCACGGACTGAACCTGCATTTCCTGCATTGGCAGGCAGATTCTTTACCCATGAACCACCTGGGAAGCCCTTTAAGCTGTGCTGCTGCTGCTGCTGCTAAGTCACTTCAGTCGTATCCGACTCTGTGTGACCCCATAGACAGCAGCCCACCAGGCTCCCCCATCCCTGGGATTCTCCAGGCAGGAACACTGGAGTGGGTTGCCATTGCCTTCTCCAATGCATGAAAGTGAAAAGTGAAAGTGAAGTCACTCAGTCGTGTCTGACTCTTCGAGACCCCATGGACTGCAGCCTACCAGGCTCCTCTGTCCATGGCATTTTCTAGGCAAGAGTACTGGAGTGGGGTGCCATCGCCTTCTCCGTTAAGCTGTGTAGTCATCATGTAAAATATGGCATGGAAAGCTATGTCTTTGTGGGGTGGGGGGGTTAGAATGCAAAGTGCAAGGCTGATTTTCCCAGGAAGCTCACAACACATACTAACTACCCACTGAGCTTCAGAAAAAGAATGTTTCAGGGATGAAATTGCCATTAATCACTACAGGGTCAGCTAAACCATGTGATTATCTTGTTTGCATGGTCATACATCTTGTACCTGTGCACTTAAAAACCATTTGCCCTCATATTTTCTGTGTAATGCTTTAAGTTATATTCCTAATTTATGTGTTAGCAACTTGACTGTGGGTAAAAAGACTTACAATGATAAAAGCATCACTTCATCTGAGCTTGGACAAAAATTCCATGATGTATAATACTATTGTGATGGTAGTTTACATTGGGTCGTCTTAGACCAGATGGAGGAAGGAGAGGAGGGGGCAAAGTTGGGGGAGGAGAAACAACCCTTGTTTAAAATATCAGAATCTGAGGGTCTTATTATCATATGTATAAGCAGAACATTATAGAAGAGAGTATTATTCTACTTAAGATTCTGCAATAGGAAATTTAGGGTATGGTAGAAAATTTAAGTTAATATGTCTGTTTCTCTGCTCTCACACCTATGCATAGAACTTTCCTGGCTTAGGGGATGTACAAAATCCATGTTTGATGAAAGAATAAATAAGGGAATTGGGAAATGGTGGAAACATAAAATGTTAGTTGCTCAGACGTGTTTCACTCATTGTGACCCCATGGGCTGTAGCCTGCTAGTCTCCTCTGTCTGTGGGATTCACCAGACAAGAATACTGGAGTGGATAGCCACCCCCTTCTCCAGGGGATCCTCCCGAACCAGGGATCAAACCTGGATCTCCTACATTGCTGGAGCATTCTTTACCCTCTGAGTCACCGGGGAAACAAAACCAACCATTTCTAGGTCCTAATATTTAAGAAATGCTGCCACAGTTCTTTTTTTTTTTCCCCTGGGAGAAGGTGTGGCTTTCACACATACACTGTTTATATCAGTCAACCCCTTGCTATTGTTTCAAGACAACCAGAAGTATGAACTTAAAAACCATGAAGTCAGGGTTAGAGAAGTTGTGTTTTATTGGGAGTTTCATAACTCACAGGAGGAGAATAAAATAAATTATTATATTTAGTGAGATTTGGTTAAATTTATAAAAAGACCAAAATTTCTTGATTTTTAAGAGGAAAACATGAGTGAGAAGCTGTGACTCTTACTCTTACCACTAGGTGTCAGCAAACACTCGTTGATTGTGCAAGGGCTGCTCATTCATTCCAGAGAAATGGATAATTTGACTTTTCCTTTTTCATTAAAAAATAAGTCTTTTAAAAGATGTCTAAAGATGGGGAGGAACTTTTGAAATCCTAATCCATTGGTTTCTTACTTAATATCCAAGATGGAAGTTGGGGATTATCTACGAATCTCTGAAATTGAATAAAATATTTTGTGACTATGATTATGTATTTTTTCCCCCAAGAAGCAGGTCTATAATGAACATCAAATTGTCAGAGGGATGTATCTCAGAAATTGCTAAAAAGTAGGAAGGAATCCCCCTTCCTTCAGAAAGGACTGTATAGAATCAAGTTAGTTAAGAATCTGTTATACTTTAAAAGATTTTTTTAGTGGGTACTTTCACAGCAGTAACCCCCTCAAGTGTTTCACAGTTACTCTTTCCAGAGAAATCTGCCCTTTTACCTAATGCTCCTCACTCTATTTTTTTCACCTTAATCAGTTGGAAGTCCTTGGGAAAGCTGAATAATTTCAGTTCTTCTAACATAATGCTTCTCAACGATATTATTATTGAGGATTATATTATTATGGAAGGATTATTGAAAAAAATTATTATTACTGGAGCAGCAACAGTAGCAGCACCTGTGACTCTGTTAGAAATGCATGACCTTGGGAACTGCTGTATCAGTAAACATTTTGGCATTTCTCTTCTGAGACTGTAGAAATATGGAATCACTATGCTGTATCTTTGAAACTAAAATAGTATTGTAAATCAACTATACTTCAATAAATTTTTTTAAAAAAGATGAAGCTTTTTAAAAAGTCCTTTTGCTGCTTTGGGGTCATTCATCTTTACTCTGGGGCTTCTCCAGTGGCTCAGCAGTAAAGAATGCAGGAGATGGCAGGAGGCCTGGGTTCGATCCCTGGATCGGGAAGATCCCCTGGCAGAAGGCATGGCAACCCACTCCAGGATTCTGGACTGGAGATCTTATGGTCACAGGAGCCTGGCGGGTTACAGTTCATAGGGTTGCAAAGAGCCGGATATGACTGAAGAGACTGGGCACACACACACCCATCTTTACTTTTCTCTCAGATTATACTTCTAATGAAAGAAGAATTTTACTTTTTCATACGATAGGTTGTTATAACACCTTGTCAGTTTAACACTCTGTATTTGTTTAAAATCAGCAAGATATTTGATCTTTTCGTTTCCTGAATTTTGTATCTTGAATTATACGACATGACTTCTTCATGGAAACTGATTTTTTTCTGTGAGGTGCGAAAACTTAAAGTGATTAAGGTTGCACAGCTATTTCGTGGCAGAACCTTGGGTAAAATTGAGTAAAATTCCTGGATTCTGATCCCCAGCGCTGGGCATTTATCATAATCCACCTTGTCAATTTGCATCCACCTAATCACTCATAATGAGTTCATTATTTTATAGGTGTTAAGCCTATTTTTATTTGCCCTAGGGCTTACTAACTGGAAAGTTCTCGTGTTTCCTCTGTCCATGTGAGAGTCTTACTTTCCAGATGTTTTAACTGCTATAATTCTTTGGGAACACAGTCACAGAACCTACTGTCTGTCAGGTGCTTCAGAATGTACCAGCAAAAATAGTAACTATTTTGTGTGAATGAGTAGCGGCAAACCCTCTTGTGTACTTGGCGCCTCCCTTGCTGCATGCAGCCATGTGATATGGGCAGGTGTCTTAGCTTCACACTCATAGTCCTTGATAACACGTGTTCTGTACCTGCATGAACAGGCTAGCTGCTGAGGTAGAAGGCTAGAGAAAAATTGTTTTTTGTTTTTTGTTTTTTTCCTATTTAAGGTTTTCAGGCAGAGGTACTCCCAAACCATCTCACGTAGAGACTTGTTCATGCTTAGTCGCTTTGTCGAGGCCAACTCTGCAATCCCATGGGCTCTAGCCTGCCAGGCTCCCCTGTCCAGAGGGTTCTCCAGGCAAGAATACTAGAGTGGGTTGTCATTTCATACTCCAAAGAAAGTAGGAAATGGCAGACTTGTTCATCCTCCTGTTAAAGGTTATTGCCAGTCTGCCTTGGTGATGCTTTTTACATTGTCTCTCGTGACCTGGGAAGAAATGGTCTCAGGGTCAGAGAGCTTCAGATCATTGCTTTTCTTCTTTATGAAATGTTTATAGAACCCTCTATATGAAAATCAAGAACTTCAGTTAATCAAGAGATCCCATAAAGATAATGAGAAGTCTAGCCACAAAGCTGGAGAAGGTGTTAATAAGCATGTAACTTCTTCAGGATTAGTACTCAGAATATAAATGGCACAAATCAATAAGGAAAAGATAAGCATTCCAGTAGAACAAAGGGGCAAGTGACCTACATGAGAAGTTCATAGAAGAGAAAATAGGAGTTATTACTACATATACAAAAAGGTGCTCAACCTAAAAAATAATGATGAAAATGCGAATTAAGGTCACAATGAAATGCTTTTGTATACTCACTGGACTGACCAAAATTAAGTCTGATAATCTTAAGTGCTGGCAATTATGTGGATTACTGCGAACCCATAAAGACAGGAAAGCAAAATGGCACAAACAATTTTCTAGGAGACATATCCTCCAGAGAAAGTGCATTACGTATTTGTAGTGGCAAAAGCTGGGAAATTCCCCAAAGTCCACTGGTGACAGAATAGGCAGATATCTTGTAGTACTTTCACACAAAGCAGTGTTGGAGAGCAATGAAAACATCTGAACAGCAGTTATGTGTGGTAATATGGCTAAATCTTGGAAGCATAATGTGGAGTGAAGAAATCAGGTCTAAGAGTATTATGCCATGTATAACTTTCTAAAGTTCAAAAGGAAGCAAAAATCAGCCACCTGTCTAGTGGTTGTTTCTGAGACTGAGGAGGAAGTGGTAGGGTTGGCCAGGAGCACGTCGATTGGTGAGCATCGTGCCGATGTTAGACTTTATGTTGGCTGATCTTGTGGTACATTCACATGAGTTTTTTTTTTTTTTTTACTTGGATGATTCATATTTTACAAAAACATTATTTATATCCTTCTGTATGTATTATGTATATCTAATACTTAAAAAAATTTTCATGTATTTTATTGGAGGATAATTACAATATTTTGGTGTTTTTTTTTCATACATGGACATGTGTTATTTATTGTTGGAGGTATAGTTGCTTTGGGCTTTTCTGGTAGCTCAGCTGGTAAAAAATCTGCCTGTAACACAGGAGACTCCACTTCAGTTCCCGGGTTGGGAAGATGCCCCTGGAGAAGAGAGAGGCTACCCACTCCAGTATTCATGGGCTTCCCTGGTGGCTCACATGGTAAAGAATCCACCTGCAATGTGGGAGACCTGGGTTCAATCTCGGGTAGGGAAGATCCCCTGGAGGAGGGCATGGCAACCCACTCCAGTATTCTTGCCTGGAGAATCCACATGGATAGAGGAGCCTGGAGGGCTATAGCCCATGGGGTTGCAACGAGTCAGACATGACTGAGCAACTAAGCACAGCACATAGTTGCCTTACAACATTGTGTGAGTTTCTGCCGTATAATAACATAAATCAGCTAGGCTTCAGTCATGTCCGACTTTTTGCAACGCTATGGACATAGCCCACCAGGCTCCTCTATCCATGGGATTTTCCAGGCAAGAATGCTGGAGTGGGTTGCCATTTCCTATTCCAGGGGATCTTCTTGACCCAGGGATCAAACCCGTGTCTCTTGTGTCTCCTGCATTGCCAGGTGGGTTCTTTACTGTTAGTGCCACCTGGGAATCAGCTATATGTATATGCATATCCCTTCCCGCTTGAACCTCCGTCCCACTGCCCCACCTTCCCATCCCATCTATCTAGGTAATCACAGAGCGCAGAACTGAGCTCCTTGTGTTATACAACAAGTTCCTACTAGCTGTCTATTTTACACGTGGGTGTATATATTCAATCCTAATCTTGAAGTTCAAGCCTCCCCTCCCCCACCCTTATGTCCACAGGTCCATTATGTTCATTCTCTACGTCTGTGTCTCTATTCCTGCCCTGCTAATAGGCTCACCTGTATCATTTTTCAAGATTCCACATATGCGTTAATATATGATGTTTGTTTTTCTGATTTTTAATGAGTAAGTTTATTTTCCTATTGGTCAAAGTACAGCACAGGGGCTTGGTTGATGAAACGACGCGAGGCCTTCAGTTCTCTCTGTGGTTCTCACCTAAACCAGTGGTGACTGTTTTCCTGCAGTGTCCTTAGCTTCCCTGTGTGACCTGAGGCCTGAGGAGGAGGATTGTGAGACCTCCAGCTGCAGCTACATACACTGTGATTTGACCATCACTGTGGGGACAGAGAGCCTGCCGGAGTCATGGCCTTACTTCTACATCTGTGAAGAAAGTTCCCGATGCCTCTTGGCACGAGATCATTGGACAGAGTCTACCCTTCCATCGTTCTCAGGCCTCTTCATCAGGTAACTCAGTCCTCTCCCTCCCTGACTTTGCGCACAAATGCGTGGCCAGTGGATTGATGGGATCATCAGGAACTCCAGGTTGGGTGGACATGGCCCTGGGGCCAGTGCTGTTGTCGGAGGGACTGTTCCATTGTGGATTCCAGCCAGCCTGCATATCAAAGCGTCTCCTGTCTTTTCAAGTGTTCAAGAGAACATCTGAAAAATCTGCCCAGTAAACAGCCCGCTTTGTTCTTGCTTAGATTTTAATATTTATCTTCCGATCCGAAGCAACATCTGGTGAATGCCAATGGGGAAAAAGATTAGACATTATGAAAAACAGAAGGCTCTTTTCCCCTCTCCTTTTTCTTTTCTTTCCAAACAGATTCACAAGTATGAGAAAAAGTCGTAGAGAAATCCAGCAGATTGTACAATGTTTATTCAAAAGAAGTGGGGGTGCGCAGGCAGGACTGTAGATTTCGGATTTAGGAGTTATAAGCTTATAAGGATTTTTTTTTTTTGAACTTAAAAAACAAATGCCACAACTTTCTGGGTAAAAATCACCTTTTCTAAACAAATTTTTAAAAAAGTGTGGCCATGTCAGTTGCTCCAGATGGACTTCATTTTCACAAGCAGCTCCTGTTTTATGAAGTGTGATGTTTTAGCACTTAACGTGGCCCAGTGTCCTTTATTTCTTATCAAGAGTGGTTGCATCCAATTATTTAATGAAGGCCTATTTCCTCATTAAAAAATAAAACTAAGACCGACTACCCAGAGGAAAAGCAAGAACCAGCCTTTTTCACAGCAGTTGGACTTTCTGATGATTTGCCACCAGGAGTTTGGATTTAGTGAGAGGAAGAAAGGGCCTCCTTGAGGTTGTTATCTGGACTAGCGGGGAAAAGCTTGCTTAGGGCTCATCGGAAATGGGGCTGCAGCTGGTGCTCAGGGGAGACTAGATCTCAGCACGTTGGCGCTGGGCACCAAGTGTATGTCAGCTGGTCCTGGCTCCCCAGAATTCGACAGCTTTATTTTGGTCCCTAAGCTATTCTTTGGAGTTCTTCTGTGCTCTTCTCTCCACGAGGTGGCTGAGGGCAACTGAGCCCTGTGCTCATTCACTCAGTCGTGTCCGACTCTGAAATCCCACGGACTCTAGTCCTTCAGCTCCACTGTCCATGGGATTCCCGGGCAAGAGTGCTGCAGTGGGTTGCCATTTTCTTCTCCAGGGGATCTTCCCGACCCAGGGGTCAAACCCACGTCTCCTACACTGGCAGGCAGGTTCTTTACCACTGAGCTTCAGACCCTACTAAAAACTATGCCCTTATCTATGAATATCATTTGCAGTATACTCTAATAACCTTATAATTCTTCATACTCTAATTCAGCAATTTCACTTTCAAGATTTTAAGAAAGCAGTTAGAAATATGTAATATTTATGAAAAACTGTAGTCTTTGAAGTTTTAGGTATAGTAACAATAACAAAATGAAGTAAGTGTTTATACTAAGAAACCTTGAAAAGTCACGATGGATATATTTAACCAGGCAGGGAAATGCTTACAATATATTAAGGAGTGAAATGTGCAGGTTATAAAATATTGCATCAATGTAATCCTGACAGTGTTTATAGTATCTGTGTCTGTAGGCATATATGACAAGCATTTGGGAAAAGACTAGAAGAAAGTATTCCAAAACACTGAGGGTGCCTATCCCTATGGGGCTGGAGGACTGATCATATTTGCTTTCATCATTGAGTTTTTATGTAATTTTTTCAGTGAATATGTATTAAGTTCTTAATCAGAAAACACATTATAAATTATACAAGGGGAGTTAGGAAAATCATGTGCTAAGTGGCTTACCTCGTTCCTCTTAAGATTCTTCTTGTGAACCCAGGAAACTATTTTCCAGAATCTTTACAAGGGATCCATTTCATCAAATGGTTTACTCCTCAGCCAGCTACTACCACTATAAATTTGATGTCATTTGGCAAAGGCAGATATTCATATCTGTGGAAAAATATGCCCGATTTGTCCATCTACCCATCCATCTATCCAATATTTATCAAATGTTTACTATGTTCTAGTTGCTATATCAGAAGCTGGTGATTCAATGATGAATAGGGTGCAAAGTACCTACTTTTAAGGGTCAGGAGGGGCTAGACAATAAACAAGGGGGTCATGTGTTGTGATAAGAGCTATAGAGTGATAGAAAACAGTAAAGGCTACTTTTTAAAAACTATTGTTTACAATTGAAGTATATTTGATTCACAATATTGTGTTACTTTCAGGTATACAGCAAAGTGATTCATATATGTATATAATATATTCTTTTCAGATTCTTTTCTCTTTTAGATTATTTTAAGATATTGAGTAAAGTTCCCTGTGCTATACAGGAGGTCCTTGTTGGTCATCTGTTTTGTATATAGTTGTGTTTATATGTTAATCCTAAACTCCTGATTTGTCTCTCCCTACCCCTCTTTCTCCTTTGGTAATAGTAAGTTCGTTTTCTATATCTGTGGGTCTATTTCTGTTTTGTCAATAAGTTCGTTTGTATCATTTTATTTTAGATTCCACATATAAGAAATATGATTATGATATTTGTCTTTTGGCTTACCTCATTTAGTACTATGATTTCTAGGTCCATCTTAGTTGTTGCAAATGGCATTATTTCATTATTTTTTATGGCTAAGTAATATTCCATTGTATGTATGCACCACACCTTCTTTGTCCACTCATTTGTTGATGGGTGTTGAGTTTGCTGCCATGTCTTGGCTATTGTAAATAGTGCTTCAGTGAACACTGGGGAATGTGTATCTTTTAGAATTATATTTTTTTTTCCATATATATGTGCAGGGTTGGGATTCCTGGCTTGGCTCAGAGGAGACTTTTCAGAAGAGGTGTCTTTCAAGCTGAGCTAAAGACAAGTGTCATTATGGAGAGTCAGACAGTGGGTGCAGCAAGTACAAATGACTCATCAAGTTTCATGAACTGTTAGAGTTCAGAAGGGCAGGAATAGGGTAGGAAGAAAGTAAAGTGGCTAAAGATGAGCTCAGGGAGGCAGGAAGACCTTGAAGGCCATAGTAAGGAGTTTGGATTATATTCTAAGAACAGACTAAGTATCTTTCTAAAATCACACTGTCAAGCCTTGATGGTATCAGGGCTAGAACCCAAGGCTTCTGATCATGGTGTACTTAGCATGATGCTATGTTGTCAGCATCAGCAGCAAGAGGCTTGGCTGGGCTGTGCGGGTCCAGGAGATGAGACAGAAGAGGCAATTTCAGGCTAAGTGAGGGAGACAGAATGACAGCCTGTGTTTTTATTGCCTCCCCTAGAGAGCGAGTACAAGGAGATTACTTGCTTACCTTTGGATCTGATCAGACCAACTGAAAGAGAAATAGGTCAGGAGTCAGGAACCTTAGGCTCTAGAACTCTCTACCACCATGTGGACCAAATGTTCTTTTCACATTCTATCAGAATAAAATTTGTGTGCGGGTGTGTATGCATGCCCACTATATAATCTACCTTTGTATCTCTCTACGTATGCATATGTCTATATTTAAATCTAGCCAGTTGCATTCCTTAATTCATAGGATGATTGTGGAAGAAAACATGGCATAGTAATTATTAAGAAACTTTGAAATTTTGCAAATGTTAGTCTATTGTTGATATCCTGGTGTCTCTGCTCATCTTGGTGATGGCTTTTTAATGAAAAATATTCTAGTCAGAAAGGAAAAGAGAAAAGAAATGATGAGCTAAAAGTTGTGGAAAAGGAGCAGAAAGGAGCAGAAAGGGGTTTTAACTCTTTTAGAGCAAGAAGAACATGATATTTTTCACTTTATTCTTTTATTGGGAAGCACATGCAGGCACACAGAGTGGGAAGCAGCCTGGAGACCCAGGACGGTGGGAGGCAGAATCAGGGGTGCTTTGGTGGGCAGGCCTAAGCCCGACTTCACAGAGGTGAGGAGGAGGTGGGCCCTTCCACAGCACGATCACTGGTCTTTCCCAGGAAGATCAGTGGCCCCAACATGACATCTGCTTCTTCCGTCCTGTCTGAGACTGTGGGGAGCAGGCTGTCTCCTCCGGGAATGGCCTGGAAAGCCATAGCAACATCGACAAATACCAGCAAGACCTTCTGCTGGGGGACCAGCTGTTGGAGGACTTGCTGAAGGAACAGGCTTTGCTCAGTTGGTCTAGGACTCTGTCAGCTGGAGTGACCTTCCGATGGCAGGTGATACATATCATGCTTCTGGAGTCACTAGTGAAATGGAACAATCCACTGTGAACTGGAGGGCATTGCTACAGGCAGGTGGAAGGAGGGCAGGGCAACTGACCCCATTTTACTCTGACAGTTGCTTTTGAAGAAGCTAGAAAGGGTAGACGAAGGCTCATTAGGAGGTGGAAGTGCATGGCCAAGAAAGGTTGTGAAGGAAGTTGGTTGCTTCTTCCCTTGGTATCCGAGATCATCCTATAGTGAGTGCAAAAACCTGCTGGTACGAGTGAAGATCCACAGGGGAAATGAACATGAGAGGGAGCACAGAACAGGCAGAGGTGACGGCAAATATTCTTTCTCGTGCCTAAAAAGCAAAACAAGGGGAATTCTGGAAATGTAGAAAGCTGGCAATGGCACCCCACTCCAGTACTCTTGCCTGGAAAATCCCATGGACGGAGGAGCCTGGTAGGCTGCAGTCCATGGGGTCGCTAAGAGTCAGGCACGACTGAGCGACTTCACTTTCACTTTTCACTTTCATGCATTGGAGAAGGAAATGGCAACCCACTCCAGTGTTCTTGCCTGGAGAATCCCAGGGACAACGGAGCCTGGTGGGCTGCCGTCTATGGGGTCGCACAGAGTCGGACACGACTGAAGCGACTTAGCAGCAGCAGCAGCAGGCTTGTATTATCCCTGACAAAATTCCAGAATGAATTATTAATCAGATGGTTTGTGAGTCGTCAGAAATGAAAGTAACAATCTGGGAACTGATTCGCAAGGAACAGGATAGTGTGGGAAACCAAGTTCGTTTCCTTTCTGGTGACATTAGAAGAGATTTATGATGGCAGTGGTGAAACTACTATTCTATTAAACTATTCTACCCACTCCTCTACTCCCACCTCCAGTAGCAAAAGAAAGGGTCTTGCTGCAAAGCCCGAAATGCCCTGGCACAGACATAGAGTTGCTTTGAAGTCAGGGGTTTCACTTGGAAGGTGAATTTTGCATTCTACTTCCTCATATTTCCATAGGTATCTAAACATCACATCATATTTTAATTAAGAAGTTAAATTGATTTTCTTTTCTTTACTGAATCTTTGAGTGCAGCCAACATTCCAGGAGCAAATGCTGTGGCTTTGTCTACCCACTGGATGACGGCTCATCTAAATGGATGTGTAGCTACGTTACAGGCTCAGATTCCAAATGTATCTGAGCATTGGGTCCACATCAGTGAGATGACCTGGAACAACAATGAATGTAAATTCCCACATTGACATTTCAACAATAATACCACCAACATCCCTACCACCCAAAACTAACAACGGCTGACTTTATCAACCACTTCCAAGTGCCAAATTCTGTACAGATCTGTTTGTTGGCTTCATTTTGCTCCATCCCCCAATACCTTGCTTTATTTAAATATATTCAGCTTTAATTGGAGGGTAATTGCTTTACAATATTGTGTTGGTTTCTGCCCCAATACCTCTTGAAAACATGTTCTTTATGATTAGTAATTTCATTTTATAAACATGCTTTATAAACCAAAGCTTAGAGAATCATGTTTTCACAATGTCAGATGGATGGTAGATATCTATTTAGGGATTTGAATCTAGTTGGTCAGCTTCCAAGCCTCAACTCTGCATGTTAATACTCCTAAGAAAATTGTCATGGCTCTGAGACTTCAAGTTCACTGTCATCTTAATTTAAGCTTGAAAGTGAAAGTTAGTCACTTAGGTGTGTCTGACTCTGCGACCCCCTGGACTGTAGCCCACCAGGCTCCTCTGTCCATGGAATTCTCCAGGCAAGAGTACTGGAGTGGGTTGCCATTTCCTTCTCCAATTTAAGCTTGGGGGGCTACAAAATGAATACAGTATTAAGTGCCATGGTGGAGAGAGCTTAGGTAAGGGGAGAACACAGCCTCAAAGGTCAGCCAAACTGGGCTGCACAATGTTAAAATATTGACACTGTACAGTAGGTCCAGAAGATAGTGGGTACGGGAGTCATGTCTTGGATGGATATGGAGCTGAGAATATTCTAGCCTGAAGACAAGGAGATTAAGTAGGTGTAATAGTTATCCTGCTCATTACTTCTAACAAAGTGTGGGAGAAACCATTTTTGACATTGATTTGAAAAAAATATAGTTTGACATGATAGTTTCTCAAGCAGTGACCTTTTGCCCTTTTCATCGCCAATCCTGGTCTTCCCATGGGATCGGCCATCTTGGCCGTGATGCTCCATCTCAAAACTTAGGAGTACTGCTGTAGCAGTTGGGACCCCTGGAGCCTCATCTTGGAGCTGTCATACTTTTTGTGTTTGACTTCATGCAAATGCTTAGGTCTCTTTGGGTTACACTTTTCTTATGCCTCTACCTACTTTACTGGCTGGAATGAGATCATACATATGAAATTGTTAAAAAGTGTAAAACATCATGCATTATTATAACTAATCATCTAGGAGCTAGTTGCAACAATGCCTAAAGCCAGGATTATTCTCGAGCAAGTATCACACCTGTTGGGGGCCATACCCTGCAAACTCCATGGTCTCCTTTCCTCTGGACCACATATTTTTAGACTTTCTGTAATGCTACACTGCTGTTTTTCATTTTGAACCCACTCTGGTTTCTCTCCTTAAAGCAAGAGGACTTTTAAAGCAAGTGGCTGGTAATATAACTGGCACATATATCGAATCTCCTTAGTCTGGGCTGTTAAGTAAGTTTAATTAATTTACTAAGTTAATGTTCCACTGCTAGCAACAGAGACTCATTGCCATCAGCTGGGGAGAGGGAATTGAAAGCCTAAATGAGCTCATTTTTTCACAGTTGGAATTAGGGACCAGTTAGCCAGTTGTGTGGGTTTTCCAATTTCTCCATCTGCCCTGGGGGCATTTAGCAATTCACTCCCCAAACAGAGTGTAAGAACAGGAAGAGGGAAGGGGTAAAGAAAAAAGGAAATTTTTTCCCCAACATTTGCTTCCATTTTTGGAACTGGAAGTATTATCTGTGTATTGCTTGTTGGGTTGGGCTTCGAGAAGCTTTTGCTAAATGTGCCTGATAGATCTGGAAAAGAGAAAGGCCTCAGTGAAAGATATTTACCATGTGCATTTTCATTGCAGGGTGTGCAGATAAAGGGAAAACAAATAAACAATAAAAGAATGGAAACAAAATTACAGAAATTTGCAAAATTTGACAAATGGTGGCCTGTAGTTGCCACAAGCTAATGGCTTGCAATGATTAATAAGAGTAAAAATAATTGCATTTCATTAAGATTGATGACACCCCATTTAACCTCCCCTCTCGTTTCAGCCCTAAAGTGGAAAGAGATGAAGTTCTCATCTATAATAGCTCCTGTACCATTACCATGGAAACTGAGGCAAAGATGGAGTGTGAGACGCCTAATCAGCCAATTACCGCCAAGATTACTGAGATACGGAAAAGCCGGGGCCAGAACACTCAGGTATAATCAAATCTTTTTTACAGACTGATTCAAACAGCTCAAATTAAATTTGTAATATTGTGTACATTAAAAAAACAATTTAGCCCAAATGGCAGCGATATATAATATTAAATGCTCTCAAACTTTGAGGAGCTGGTCTAATGCACAGCATCTGAATTCATAGTTAGCTATGGTTAATCATATATTTTCTCAAAAATAAATGAGTGCTGCCTGGGCTTTTTTAAAGCAAATTCTGAGCAGATAATCTCAGCATTTTGTCCTGCTTTCCATGAGCACGTTTGAAAGAAGCTCTCTGTGGTTTATTTCTCCATGAAATAAATGGCCTACAATTTAACCAAGCCCTTCTGGAAGGTTTCCAAATCACTCAGCCATCTTCATTTGGTGGGATGACAGTGTCTGCTGGCCTGTCCCGTTCATGTGTGTGTTGTACAGAACAAACAGAGTGGAAACTTCCACTTCTGAGAGGATGACATGGAAATTAGGACCGAAGAGGGAAAGGGTCTGCAGGGTCATCTGGCCCCGCCTCCCTCCTTCATCTATCCGTTTTACATCATCTTAGCCACCCCTCCAAGGGGCTCTTGTAAGAAGGTGTTCTTAAAAGTCCCCAGTGAGAAATTCCACAGCCTCCCAGGGAATTTTTGAAAATTGAAATTAGAGGCGAAGCGCTCTTTGGAAATATATCAGATAATCTTTTACGACTCTCTGGGCAGCTCATGGTACACAGATAAAAAATAATATTTATTGAGCACCTACTCCCTTAGGTGTCTTTCTCTTTATGAAAGCGATCCTCAGATCTTCCTCTTTTGTCTCTTTTATTGGGACAAACCTTTACTGAGTGCCTATTAAGTGCCACACAGGGTCGTAGATCTTGTAAATGTTGCTCAGATGAAGGCTTTGCAATCCAAAACTGTACTTCCTGGGTTCGTGAGGCGTGGTTTTCTCTGACTTCTGGGCTGGTGCTGAAAATGTGTGCTATGATAGGTAACGTGATTTTTCTGTTCCCTGTCTGCCTTCCCATCTCCCCCTCACCCAGCCCCCCAGGATCTCCCTGTCCAACCTACCTCTTCCCAGGCTTCTCATGCCCCTTTCCTGAGCCTTCAGGTGGTTGTTCGGGCTGTCACTTCCTTCACTGTGTCTGCCCACCGCCCCCACTCCTCCACCAAATGCACCTCTTCCTTTCAGTGCTTCAGTGCATCAACAGCTTTAATTCTTCATCGGCAGCACTATGGTCCCCTAATAACAGACTCCTCTTCACGCCAGTGCCCCTTCTCAGCAGCTGGCTGGCAGTGATGTCTCAAAGGTTTACGGTAGTGAGCGAGGCTGCTAAATTAGTCTCGAAATGTAGAAAGAGAACTGTGGGCTGAAGACTAGCTCTGGGACACTGAGCAATCCTGAAGACTTTCTGGGCCTCTGTTTCTGCCTTGGGAAATAAGCTGGGTTGTTGGTCTGCTCATCTGAACTAATGTGGTGACAGAGGAGGAGGCAGGTACAGAGAGGAGGAGGCAGGTACCGCAGGAGTGAGGAGTGGGCTTTGAGCTGGGCTGCTGGGGCTGGAACAGATCCCTTGCTCCCTGGGGGACTTCTGGCAACTTAGCCCCTCCGTGCATCAGTTTTCTTGTCTGTAAAGTGGGGATAATAATGGTACCTGCCTGATAGGGTTGATGTGAGGGTTCTAGTGTGCGAGCTGCTGTGAATTGCATCTCACACATAGTCAGTATCCAGCGTTGGCTGTTCTTGGCTGTGCTGTTTGCTAGTTTTAGTGCAAGAAAATGAAAGAGGATCATTTCTCTGTAGTGTTCACTGCTTTGACCAGATGATTTCACTTAGATTTCTCTGAATTTTCTATTATCTCAAAGACTAACTTTGAATTGTTTTTGAGGACTAGATGTCTGTCATCTTTAAATATTTATCTTCCTCCCTACCCCTTTGGTAACCGTATGTTTGTTTTCAATGTCCATGAATCTGTTTCTGTTTTGTAAATAAGGTCATTTGATCATTTTAGATTCTACATGTAAGTGATATCATAAAATATGTGGCTTTCCTGTCTGACTAACTTCACTTAGTGTGACCATCTCTAGTTCCATCCGTGTTGCTGTGAATGGCATTATTTCATTCCTTTCTATGGTTAATATTCCATTATGTGTTTGTATATATGTATACATATATATACACCACATTTTCTTTATTTGTTCATCTGTTGATGGACATTCAGGTTGCTTCCATGTCTTGGCTATTATAAATAGTGCTGGTATGCACATTGGGCTGCATATATCTTTTTGAATTAGAGTTTTCATTATTTCTGGATTTATCTGGAGTGGAATTGCTGGATCATGTGGCAATTCAATTTCTAGTGTTTTAAAGAACTTACATACTGTAATCCATAGTGGCTACACCAGTTTATCAATACATTCCCACTAACAGTGTAGGAGAGTTCTCTTTTCTATCTACCCTCTCCAGTGTTTATTATTTGTAGATTTTTTGATGGCCATTCTGACCAGTGTGAGGTAACGCCTCATCGTACTTTTGATTTACGTTTCTCTAATAATTGGTGGCGTTGAGCGTCCTTCCCTTTTCCCAACCCACTTGAATATTTTGCTGAAATGCTACTTCCTGGATGAATTCTGTCCTTCCCACCCTATTTAAAGTTACAGCCCAGTGCTGCTTACTCCATGAGTCATACTGGCAATTTTCCTTAGTCTATTCCATTTTTTTTCCCCTAGACCTTGTCACCTGCTAACATATTATGGAAGGTAATATGTTATTATTACATAAAATAAACAAATAAGTTCTGTTTATTTATTGTTTAGTGTCTGACTTTTCTTGCTAGAATATGATCTCCAAGGAGGCAGAGTGTTTGTCTGCTTTGTTCACTGGTTTGTCCCAAGTATCTAGAACAAAGCCTGAATCAATTGTACAAACAGACAATATATAAATAAAAATAAGAACAGTTAAAAGAAACCGTCTCACATGTTCCTTCTCTAATTGCATCCCCTGAAGATTCTGTCTGAAAGAAGGCACACACACACACACACACACACACACACACACACATACACACACAGGTATAGATATACCCATTTGCACACAAAGGTGTTATTGTGTCATTAATATTGTTCTTCAACTTGTATTTTTAAAAAACCTACTGACAGTCTAGGATATCAGCTCCTGAAAAGAGGCACTTTGTTTTGTGGCTTCTGTTTCCCAAAGCTTAGAACGATGTCTAACACACAGCAAATCCTCTTAAAGTTTATTGAAAGGACAAACGGATTTATAAATGAAAGAATGCGTCGTGGTCATCTTCCCATTTTAGCATAGGTACATTTTTCTCTTCTTCAGAGAATGTTGATTGCTATGGTACATCAAAACAAGAGAAAAGATATTAGGAAAAAAAAAAAACCCAAACATCTAAACTGTTGCTGCGAAACGCAATACGGTGCCATAACAACCAGCAGTTTTGAAGAATTCCTGAAGGATGAAGAGTGGGTTGCACTGGATGGGTAGAGAAATCGTAGCAGGATAAACATGGCACAAAGTCAGTTTAGAGAAAGCTGATAAAAAGAGTCCGCTGTACTTTCCAGTGGAGTTCCCAGAGAAATTCCAAACTTGAGAGTCCAGCAGGGCAGGTATCAGAGTGACTAATGGAAGAATTGCTTCGGAGAACTGCTAGGGCCTTTCCCCTCACTTTTCCCTTTCTCTCTTTTCCTCTTTCCCCTGGTGGTTCTGTGGCTCTCAAGATGAAGGCTTAAGAGTGATTCACAAAGCAAAAAAAAAAAAAAAGGATTACTTTCTTGGGGACAGGAGATGGGTGTGGTCCTTTGTGGGTATCAGTGTCTTTTTTAAACTTGGCCCAACCCAAGGCGACTCTGAGATTCCAGGACAGACTCAGGGAGAGAAGGAAGAAAAGGGTGGGGAAAGCCACGTTCTTCTCATTTCTGCCTCCGGGGAATCCCTTTACTTTCCCTCCACTCATCCAGATGTTTCACCCAGCAATTTCCGTTGTGCTAACTTGAAGAGGTTTCTGTGAACATCTGATCTACCACATCAGTGGAAAAAGAAGTCAGAAACAGTGCTGTTAAAGTTATCTGGCAAGTGATTTTAAACCTAGAATCCTATGCCCTGTACAACACTATTTGGAATAGAAACAAAATAAAGACATATACGCTATACAAAATTAAGAAAGTTTATCACCCTTGTGCACGCTCTGAAAAATGACATGCTCTGGCAAACCATAAAATGAATCCAAGAAGATGGAATGAGAAAGAAACTAATGAAAGAAGAGCATGAAAAGAGCAAAACCAGAGAAAAACAGTTGAAAATATGACTGCGAAGCTTAATATAGTTAAGAAAGGACTCTTAACCAAACAGAGGAAGGGACCTCCCGTGTCAAGGAGATAAAATAAAAGGAGGACAAAAAACAGAAGCATAAGCACCCTTCTTGATAAAGTGAGGAGATTTTTGTAACACAAGGACAACATGTCAAGATGGAGAGTATATGGGAAATGTGGATGAATTCATGGGGAATAGGAACATAAAAATTAAGTTCCTGCAAAGGGACATTTAGATAAAAAATAGGACCGTTTGCCCCACTGGACCCTAGAAGAGTTTTGGATTTAAATAAATTTAGGTACCAGGAAGGAGCTTCCCGAGTAACTCAGCTTGTAAAGAATCCACTTGCAATGCAGGAAACCCCAGTTCATTTCCTGGGTGAGGAAGATCCCTTGGAGAAGAGGTAGGCTACCCACTCCAGTATTCCTGGGCTTCCCTGGTGGCTCAGATGATAAAGAATCGGCCTGCCACGTGGGAGACTTGGGTTTTATCCCTGGGTTAGGAAGATTCCCTGGAGGAGGACATAGCAACCCATTCCAGTATTCTTGCTTGGAGAATCCTATCGACAGAGGAGCCTGGCAGGCTACAGTCCATGGGGTGGCAATGAGTCAGACACGACTGAGTGACTAAGCGCGCATGCATGCGTGCTCACACACACACACACACACACACACACACACACACACGTATCAGGAAATGGACAAGAGTCTGGAGGGGTTGTTTGAAATCTCTAAAGAGTAGCTAGAGCCCAGGACATTACTGCTGGCAGACCCAGTCTGACATCTCCTTACCACTCCTTCCTCCAGGAAGCAGAGACATAATGGACATACTGATGGACATACTGAATCAGTGAGGTATTAATTAGGTGCTTGATGGAACCTATTAGGTTCCAAATAGGAAAAGGAGTACGTCAAGGCTGTATATTGTCACCCTGCTTATTTAACTCATATGCAGAGTACATCATGAGAAATGCTGGGCTGGATGAAGCACAAGCTGGAATCAAGATTGCTGGGAGAAATATCAATCACCTCAGATATGCAGATGACACCCCCCTTATGGCAGAAAGTGAATAAGAACTAAAGAGCCTTTTGATGAAAGTGAAAGAGGAGAGTGAAAAAATTGGATTAAAGCTCAACATTTAGCAAACTAGGATCATGGCATCTGGTCCCATCACGTCTTGGCAAATAGATGGGGAAACAGTGGAAACAGTGGCTGATTCTATTTTTTGGGGGGCTCCAAAATCACTGGAGATGGTGACTGCAGCCATGAAATTAAAAGACGCTTACTCATTGGAAGGAAAGTTATGATCAATCTAGACAGCATAGTGAAAAGCAGAGATGAGACTTTGCCAACAGAGGTCTGTCTAGGAAAGGCTATGGTTTTTCCAGTAGTCATGTATGGATGTGAGTTGGACTATAAAGAAAGCTGAGCACTGAAGAATTGATGCTTTTGAATTGTGTTAGAGAAGACTCTTAAGAGTCCCCTGCACTGCAAGGAGATCCAACCAGTCCATCCTAAAGGAGATCAGTCCTGAGTGTTCATTGGAAGGACTGATGTTGAAGCTGAAACTGCAATACTTTGGCCACCTGATGTGAAGAGCTGACTCATTTGTAAAGACCCTGATGCTGGGAAAGATTGAAGGCAGGAAGAGAAGGGGATGACAGAGGATGAGATGGTTGGATGGCATCACCGACTCAATGGACATGAGTTTGAGTAAACTCCAGGAGTTGGTGATGGACAGGGAGGCCTGGTGTGCTGTGGTCCATGGGGTTGCAAAGAGTTGGACACAACTGAGTGACTGAACTGGAATGGAACTGTCCAGCACAGGGGAGAAGGGGATGGAGACTACAAGATTTCCAAGTTGGAAGATTGTTTATCTCCCCCGAACCCCTACAAAAAAAATTTTTTTTTTTGCCCCCAGCTCCATTATCCTGGTAATTCAAATTCTATTCTTTCCAGAAAGGAGACTGGAAGATACTTTTTTTTGGAGCTAAAGACCCATGGATTTGGACATTTGGAAGCCTTATGATGTCCCACTTACACAGATTGTCCACTTCAATTTTTAGTGCATTGCTGTTTAATGTGAACAGATCGACTTCTGGTTTTGACCACAAGAGGGTGATGTTTTAGACTTACCCACCTGCTGAGTTTCCCTGGTGGCTCAGTCGGTAAAGAATCTGCCTGCAATGTGGGAGACCTGGGTTCAGCCCCTGGGTTGGGAAGATCCCCTGGGGAAGGGAATAGCTCCCACTCCAGTATTCTGGCCTGGAGAATTCCATGAACTGTATAGTCCGTGAAGTTGCAAAGAGTCGGACACGAGTGAGAGACTTTCACTTCCACTTCACTCTCATCTGCTGTACATGACTATAAAACAAGTTAGAATATATTTCAGGCTTTGGATAATAGACACAAGGCTGTGATCCTTGAGAGAAGGGAAACACACAAGGAGAGAAAGCAGCTTTCTGTCTGGGAACACTATTCTAGACACAGCATAGCGAGAGAGACCTCAAGCAGAGAGAGACAGCATCCCGGGGGCCCATCGGAAACTGGAGCTCAGGGCTGCTTTTTTAGGGAGGAGCCATGGAAATGGAAGTGGGGGTGAGAGGGAGAAAAAATATTTAATGAGATAATGGCCCATTTTTTCCCAAATTTGATAAAATACAATCCCACAGAGCCAAAAAACTTGAAAGTCGCTCTATTGTGTCCGACTCTTTGCAACCCCATGGACTGATATAGTGCATGGAATTCTCCAGGCCAGAATACTGGAGTGGGTAGCCTTTCCCTTCTGCAGGGGATCTTCCCAACCCAGGGATCTAACCCTGGTCTCCCGCATTGCAGGTGGATTCTTTACCAGTTGAGCCACAAAGGAAGCCCAAGAATACTGGAGTAAGTAGCCTATCCCTTTTCCCTCGGATCTTCCTGACCGAGGAATAGAAGCAGGGTCTCCTACATTGAAGGCATATTCTTTACCAACTGAGCTATGAGGGAAGCCAAAAAGCTTAATGAATCTGAATCAGAAGAAACATTAAGAGATCCATTACTGGATTTTTCAATAATGTTAAGATATTAATGTTATAATGCTAAGATAGCAGTTCTAAGTTAATATTCAGAATCAATGCAATTCCAATAAAACAACCCAACTTTTTATTCCAGTAGCAATTTCCAAGCTCATTAAAAATTTCTATGGAAATGTGATGAATAACCAAATATACTTTTGAAAAAAACAAACTTTGATGAGTTACCCTGCCTGATTTCAAGTCTACTGTAAAGCGCTGGTAATCAATCAGAGTTCTAGGCAAGATCTCATTTGAAAGCAGTGCTCTATTGCCAGAAGTATGTTTGAATACTCTTACTGCAGTGTTGTGGAAACCAGGGAAGGGGAAAGACTGAATGAAGGGGTGATGAGGTGCTTCAAAAGATTATATGATTAGAAGGTCCTTAGGAGGAGTGTGGTGGGCTGCAGTCCATGGGGTCGCGAAGAGTCGAACACGATTGAGCGACTTCACTTTCACTTTTCACTTTCATGCATTGGAGAAGGAAATGACAACCCACTCCAGTGTTCTTGCCTGGAGAATCCCAGGGATGGGGGAGCCTGGTTGACTGCTGTCTATGGGGTCACACAGAGTCAGACACGACTGAAGTGACTTAGCAGCAGCAGCAGCAGCAGTGATGCTTGAGGCTGCAGGATAGTATCGATGGGGAGGAAAACCAGATTTTGTGGGGATAAAGAGTAAGTGAGTGGTGAGTAAACACAACAGCTGGTGCAGATCACAAGTAGGAAGAGGAAGGACAGATGAAGACTGAGGGTGGGCAGCCAGCCCCTTCCTCATGCCAATACTCTACCTCAATATCATTGGCACTAGGGATGGTTTCTTTTCTTTCTTTCTTTTTTGGTATTTTAATGTACTTTATGTATAATGTCATTAAAAAATAGTTTTCATTGGAGCATAGTTGCTTTACAATGTCGTGTTAGTTTCTGCTGTACAGCAAAATGAATCAGCCATATATGTATACATGTATACCCTCCCCTTTGGACTTCCTTGGGAACATGCTGTATAACGGCACAGGGCATTCTACGTAAGGCAACTGTGGTGACCTGAAAGGGATGGGTTCTTATGTTCAAGGCACTTTGATTTAAGCGGGGATCTTTAAGGATGTTACTTGATTTGACTAGACAGAATCTCTGCAGGTGTCTCACCCTATTCATTCTTGTGTGTGTGTGTGTGTGTGTGTGTGTGTGTGTATGCACGTGCGCTCAGTAGCTTGGTTGTGTTCATTCTTCTAGTGACTACAAAATAAATTTCATGTGCTCCTGATGTTAGCTGGTGGATTCACTGCCATTTATTTTAGAAATATTTATATTTTAAAATGCACTTCAATGCCTGGACTGCTCTTAAAAAAAGTAAGGCCCCACTACTGAATTTAATTCCTACTTTCTGTTTAAGGACATTCTCCTGGAAAATTGATGCGAAACAGTGAAGTGACGGGTTTTACATTTATAAAAATAATGTGTGTACCTAATTCGAGGCTAATTTGAAAACCTGCTTTCTGTTTCCTAATGATTTTGTTTCTTCTGTTACTGAAACCCCATGGCACTTTCCCACTTTTGTCTCCTTTCTTTTCCCCTCCTTTTGGTCTTATTTCCTTTCCTTTTCTTTTTTCCCCCCTTTTCTCCCTTCTCCTATTACTTTCCCTTCTCTTCTATCCCCTATCTCCCCCCCCACGCCCCCCCTTTTATTTTTTTCTCCCCGTTAGTCCTTTTTTCCCTTTAAATCATCTCTTTTATTCAGTGTTTATCCTCAGGCTGTGTGCCTTTTCAGGAGATGCTTTTGGAAGTAGGGTTGCGCTGTTAAGCTTAAGGGCCTAATAATTAAGTGGTAGTCGCCTTCCAAGATGAATGGGTGTTTAACTGATTTTCCAGAGTTGTTCCTTTTTTTTTCCTGCATACAAAACAATTTGTTTTTATTAGAGATATAAAGTCACACAAAGTTTTTTATAATCCTATCACTCAGAAAGATAAACGCATGAACACTGTTGCCAGGCAAAGTTTTAAAAGAGAATATTTTAAAATATGAAATATTTTTATAATCCACATTTCATCTTAAATATTTTGTAAAATTTTGATATTATTAAATAATTTCACAGTTTTTCAGGGGTTGCATAGTATTCCATCATTTGGATGTTCTATGTTTTTTTTGAGAATTTCTTCTTTTTTAAAAATTAATTTATTTATTATAATTGAAGGCTAATTATTTTACAGTATTATAGTGGTTTTTGCCACACATTGACATGAATCAGCCAGAGGTGTACATATATCCCCCTGTTCTGAACCCCCCCTCCCACTTCCCTCCCATTCCATCCCTCTGGGTTGTTCCAATGCACCGGCATTGAACTTGGACTGGTCATCTGTTTCACATATGGTAATATACATGTTTCAATGCTATTCTCTCAACTCATTCCACCGTCTCCTTCTCCCAGAGAGTCTAAAAGTCTATTCTTTATATCTGTGTCTCTTTTGCTGTCTTGCATATAGGGTCATCATTACCATCTTTCTAAATTCCATATGTATGCTTTAATATACTCTATTGGTGTTTTTCTTTCTGACTTACTTCACTCTGTATATACGTCACTCCAGTTTCATCCACCTTAGAACTGACTCAAATGTGTTTTTTTTTAATAGCTGAGTAATATTCCATTGTGTATATGTACCACAACTTTCTTATCCATTCATCTGCTGATGGACATCTGGGTTGCTTCCATGTCCTAGCTATTATAAACAGTGCTGCGATGAACATTGGGGTACATGTGTGTCTTTCAATTCTGGTTTCCTCGGTGTGTATGCCCAGCAGTGGGATTGCTGGGTCATAGGGCAGTTCTATTTCCAGTTTTTTAAGGAATCTCCACACTGTTCTCTGTAGTGGCTGTACTAGTTTGCATTCCCACCAACAGTGTAAGAGGGTTCCCTTTTCTCCGCATCCTCTCCAGCATTTATTGTTTGTAGACTTTTTGATAGCAGTCATTCTGACTGGTATGAGATGGTACCTCATTGTGGTTTTGATTTGCATTTCTCTGATAACGAGTGACATTGTGTATCTTTTCATGTGTTTTTTAGCCATCTGTATGTCTTCTTTGGAGAAATGTCTCTCTAGTTCTTTGGCCCATTTTTTGATTGGGTCGTTTATTTTTCTGGTATTGAGCTGCATGAGCTGCTTGTATATTTTGAGATTAATTCTTTGTCAGTTGCTTCGTTTGCTATTTTCTCCCATTCTGAAGGCTGTCTTTTCACCTTGCTTATAGTTCCCTTCATTGTGCAAAACTTTTGTTTAATTAGGTCCCATTTGTTTATTTTTGCTTTTATTTCCATTACTCTGGGAGGTGGGTCATAGAGGATCTTGCTGTGATTTATGTCAGAGAGTGTTTTGCCTATGTTTTCCTCTAGGAGTTTTATAGTTTTTGGTCTGGATTTAGATCTTTAGTCCATTTTGAGTTTATTTTTGTGTATGGTGTTAGAAAGTGTTTTAGTTTCATTCTTTTGAGTTGTTCCTTCTAGCTAAGGATGTCCTGCAGTTCTGCAGTCAGTTAGCTTCACGGTAGCCTCCTCCACCATCCAGTCCTCATCTGTTTTGAGCCCAGGAGGGCTTCGCACCATTTTGAAGGGTGATGGGCCACCTCACTTGCTTAGCTTGTGGGCAGAACTATTTTATGTCTGGGGCTTGACTCTCCAGACCTCTCTTTTCCCTTGCCTTCATGATTAAATGGCAAGGGCAAGGGGCCAGCTTATAGAGGAAAGCTGGTCCATCCTGGAAACTTGCCAACATCTATAATGGACTTTGTGTTGTACCCATGAGGATTTGGGGCTGTTTGTTACTATCTGTAATCTAGCCAGTCCTAGCTATAGACTAATGACTGCATCGCTAACCTTTAGCCTGGTGACTGATACACTGCATTCCCCATGGTGCCTTTAGTTCTTGTCTGTGAGTCCACGTAGAATAATTTCCACATAGAATAATAATCCTGACTTATGTTTTCAGTGGCAGGGACGACAAGAAACTCCTGATACGGGACCATTAGGCAGAGCTTGCAGCCTGCTGGGAGTTAGGAGGGTAAAGCCAGCCTCTTTCCAGACCCTGTTTCCCCACTTTCCTCCCCATTCATTGGTGATGTGCTTCCATTCCCACCTTCGTGTCCTGAAGATTTTCTGTGGAATTTTCTGTGCTGAGAAATTAGTCATCATGTTTTGCAGTGTTGCTGCAAGCTGTGGAAGTGTGGGGGGATATGTGGCTTTTTTTCCCCATAACTCTACCTGTGCTGAATCTCGTCTATTTCCTCCTGAGAATCAGTCTGGAACATTATGTGTGGAGAAGATTTGTTCCAGTGGAGCAGATCTTCTTATCTGTAGTCTATAATTCATATCCATAACTCTGTGGAATCCATGTGTAGGTATTTTTCCACACACATGGGCTTTCATTTCTTTCTTATAATTTTACTTAAAAATCTTATTATGAAGATTTCAATCACAAGGGAAGAAGAGCATGACTCAGATGGACTTAGGTCATAAAGCAACTCACAGAATGGCTCATGGGACAGGAAAACTCATTCAGGAGTCATAGGTGTAGCCTGACCCAACAGTTCTGTGCTCACTTATGAAATGGCTCTTTCCGTGTCTCTCTTCTGCCTTCTGTGGAGCCAGATTCAACCTACAACTGCCTTTTCTGCAGCCAAAAGGTGGCTACCAGTAGTATTCAGGGCTACTTGCTCCCCTATCTACACTGCATGTGAATAAAAGGGTCTTTTGTGGGCACAGTTTCAGAAGGAGCAAGTTTCTTTTCCAGAAGCCCTCAGCAAATGTCCCTTATGACTCATTGATCCAAACTGAGTTTCTTGGCCTTACTGCCCTATGCTCAGTGGTACGTTTTGCTGGCTATTTTTGGCCAATTATTGTGGGTCTTGTAACAGAGTCAGTGCCATCCCTAACACCTGGGTGAAATATGACAACAGTGATGGCTGGAAGGAAAGATCCAGAGCTATTGACGAAGGGAAACTGGAGAATGACACTGGAGGCCAACAATTGACCTCAGTGGCTTTGCTTTTCTTTCTCTGGCTCTGAATGAAGCCCTCTTCCTCTGATTCTCCTCACTGATCTTTTGTGATAAACTCAGGCATTGCTGTTGCATGGAATTTTGACAGAGGTGAGAACAAGGTGCCAATATGGGATCTGGCCAAGTGAAAAGGAAAAGAGCGTTTGGTAAACCTCCCTTTCAATTCCATAGAGTGTTTGCTTTTAACAAACAAACAAGCAAATGAGAACGCATCATGACCACGTGAAACACACATACCTCAGGTAGCCTGCAGGACCTCAAAACCTGTAATGTGTTTCTTTTGTGATGTGAATCTTCCTGATTCAAAATGATAGGAGTTGTTTATATGATGTACCACCTCCCACTGGGGATGGCTCATCATTCAGTTCTAACCTTCTTCTAATAATAAGGAAACAAGCAATCTAGGGAAAGAAATGATCTGTTTGAGTGTTTGTTTCTCATAATGGGTCTTCCCAAACACTTGGCAATTATTAATTAATCCTCTCAGTGCCCCTCTGTAATGAATATCTATGTATACAAGGGGTGGGGTAGGCATAGTCTACTGACCAAGGCCCCTCCATGAATTAATGTCAAAAACAAGGACCTGGACTGTTAGGCTCACAGCTCCAGTACCAGTCACCTTAAAGCAGTGCCAATTAACTTCTTTTCCTTCCCAGAGGGGAAAAGTATGCACGGCCAAGCAGAAGCAAATATATTTTGTTCTATTTCTGCTTGGCACCGGTGAGTATGCACTCGAAGGAAATCATATGCTGACTTTACTAAGACGTTGAACAAGAGCAGCAATGTGGCCAGCAGAGAAGGCAAGGTACTCCTGCACTGGGATAATGAGATTATCATCCTCACTCCTTCTCAAACATCATTTACTGACCACTCTCAGGATGCCAGCCATTGTATTACTCCCAGTATAGGAATGCCACATGGTCCCTTTGGGAGATAACAGAAGACTTTGAAACTATGAAGGACTTGGATAAAATAATTTGGTCACCTTCCAAAGGGTTGGATTAATTCTACAGGTGAAAAAGATGCAACCCCTACCTTATGGAACATTCTCTTCAATAGGGGAGATATAAAAGCCCAATAATTATGCTATAAACAAAAATGTAATAAATGTGGTAATAAAGGTATTTGTATTTTACTGTGGAAAATTGGTGAGGAACAAAAAATCTTCTGGATGGAAAAATCAGCACCTAGAAATCCCTGTAGGGTGTGCCATTTTTATCTGGGCCCAAATTTATGAGGATTTAAAGGATAGGGGGAGAAGAGAAAATGTTTACTAGTGAAGAGATGAGTTTTACAGAATCTCAGGGGGGTGGGAAGACACGGTTATTATATAAGTAATTGTATTTGGCTGGAGTGTAAAGTTTGAAAGGAAGTAAAGGGGAAAAGAGTCCCTGGGAACAAAGGTTTAGAAACATAAGCCGTTCTGAGTGTCAAACTAAGGAGTGTGGATTTAATCCACGTGGAAATGTAGGACTGTTCAACCCTTTGTAAATTTTGTGGCTGCCATTTTGTCTCATGAAATGTCCCTTAGAGCTCATACCAGGCTGAGAACTGCTGGCTGCAGTGTGGCCCGATGTCAGGTCAGCCCTGACACTTGTAGCTCCTGCTCTCCTGCGGCTGAAGGGCCAGCGTTCGTGGGGTAGTGCTGAGGCACGAGCCCGGGAAATGAGGCACCAGGAAGCAGCAGCTGAGAGAGGGTTGAGGATGGGGGTCCTGAAGGCAATATGGGGAGATGTCCCCGTGTCTCACTGAGGTACAGGAAAGCACACATGATTCTCTTTGGTGTTCTGGATTCCTGTGAGTTACAGGGAGCAGCCTGGGACCAGTGGTTGGCCTGAGAGCTGATGACCTGGGTCCTAACTCCCGGCTTGGGTATCACCTACCTATGTGGTTCTGGGCAAGTCCTTGGGAAAACCAGTTTCCTCATCTGTAATGAGCAATGGGACCAAGTCAGCATTTTCTAATGTGAGTTCTCTGAACAACTAGCAACAAAGAATAACCCATTAGAAAAAAAAAGTCTGTGGTTGAATACGTTTGGGAAACGCTGCACACTAACTTGTGTGCCGGGCATCATCAAGTCCAGCTATATGTTAAAGGGAGGCGGTTTCACTCTGTTGAACTTACTTTTCCCCAGACTTCTCTGCTCACAAGAATCTGACTTATTTCTTCCTTCCATGCAATACCCCTTGGCTGCCTGTAGAACATCTGGGGAAATTCTGGAGTAAGTCATTTTAAGGAAAGGTCTGTCTTCACATTCTCTGATCCTGTGTTAACTGTGAAGGTTTTTTCTCAGTTTTGGATTTTACAAATCCGAAGGAAGTCTTCTCCTCCAGTCTGATTGAGGGAATTCCGACCTGTAATATAGGATTGGCCATCACCCCTCAATCAACTTTCAGAACTGAGGCAAGAAGTTTTTTAAAAGTGTTTTTTAAAAATGCTTTGAGATCCTTGAGGAAGGAGATCCCTGGTGGATTTGTCATATGACTTCATTAGAAACGTTGTATGCTAAGAAGCCTTTGACTTCACCTTCTAGTTTGGAATCATCATATTTCTAACGTTACTCTATTAACCAGGAAAGAGCTGAGGGATTATTTTTTTCTTCTTCTTCTCTCTCTCTCTCTCTTTTTTTTTTTTTTGCATCTGTATATAATGTAATTTAACCTAGCAAAAAAGACACTGATTGTCTGTCCCACAGGACTTAATTAACTCCCAGCTTCATGGTGAGCCGCAGAAATAATAAGAAAAGGAAAAGTTCGGGTGTTCCATACCTGTCCACTTCTACCTCTGGTGCATAATGAGATGTCAGGAGAGGTGACACTGATGAGATGTGTAAAACATGCTGATTGCAGGAGGCGGCCAGCTGCCTGCTCAGCTCCTGGGAACCCTGGCCAGGCTGGAGGAACTGCGGACCCAGAGAGCACTCACTACTTTTCTTCAGATGACAATTTCCAGCATCCTTCCCACTCACCACCCTGCCATCTGAGCAGTGCTTTTGTTAACCTTTAACTCTGCCTTCTGCACCCTGGTCGGATGTTATGACAATTGTCATGGGGCAGATGTTATGTTTATTAAGCTGCCTGTAGCAAATCCGGATGAACAGTGCAGGGTTCTACCAGCCAGCCCTCAGGGGAGCCCATTAAGAAATTGCAGGGCTAATAAAAATCATGCTGGATGAAATTGCAATCCTCTGGTGCCACTCTTGGATGGGTTGAAACTGGTTTTAAATTTTCATGGGGGCAAGGACTGAAGGTTTGAACTGGGTCCCTTGTCCCAGTAGCCCTCAAAGTTGCACCTTCCTAACTCAGACTAAAAAGGTGCAGAGAGAGACACGCTTGCCTCTCTCTTTGTGTGAGGTTTCTGTACATTTTAGCTAGGAATTCATGAATGTTTCTTGCATGCTAGCAATGGGAGAGGCTCTGGAAAAAAGCCTCACTCTGCTGAGTGGCATGAAATCTGGCCAGAAATCTGGTCCTCTAGCTTCATACTGGTTGAAGCCTTCAGCATCCAGGCCTGAGGTGGGTGGTGCCTTGAAAACGCAAGGGAAACAATTTTCAGTTCGTCTCGGTAAAAGTGTTCTAAAACTTCCCTGTCCTGGTAGCTTCACGAAAAGGAGATTCTGTAGTTTTCTTGGAGAGCCATTCCAGCACAGCAATTCATCTTCACCCTGTATCCCATCCAGTCCAGGGGTCACGGTTTCAGAAAGGAGTTCTTTGTTCCTTTGCGGACTCTGTTTTGCTTGTGGGCTTCCCTGGTGGCTGAGACCTTAAAGAACCTGCCTGAGCTGTGGTACATATACACAATGGAGTATTACTCAGCCATTAAAAAGAATACATTTGAATCAGTTCTAATGAGATGGATGAAACTGGAGCCAATTATACAGAGTGAAGTAAGCCAGAAAGAAAAACACCTATACAGTATACTAACACATATATATGTAATTCAGAAAAACGGTAATGATGACCCTGTATGCGAGACAGCAAAAGAGACACAGATGTGTAGAGCGGACTTTTGGAGTCTGAGGGAGAAGGGAGAGGGTGGGATGATTTGGGAGAATGGCATTGAAACATGTATACTATCATGTAAGAAATGAATTGCCAGTCTATGTTCGATGCAGGATACAGGATGCTTGGGGCTGGTGCACGGGAATGATCCAGAGAGATGATATGGGGTGGGAGGTGGGAGGGGGTTCATGTTTGGGAACTCATGTACACCTGTGGCGGATTCATGTCAATGTATAGCAAAACCAACACCGTATTGTAAAGTAAAATAAAGTAAAAATAAAAATTAAAAGAAAAAAAAGAATCTGCCTGCAATGCAGGAGACCTGCCTTCAGTCCCTGGGTCAGGAAGACCCCTGAAGAAGGAAACGACTACCCACTCCATTATTCTTGCCTGGAGAAAACCATGGACAGAGGAGCCTGGCAGGCTACAGTCCATAGAATGGCAAAGAGTTGGACTCAGCTGAGCAACTAACATGTTCACTTTCTTCTGCTTCTAGAATTCACCATTTCATCTGGATAGATAAATTGTTTTTAAACGTTAAAATGAAACAGCCAAGTTTATAATTGCTGTTTGGGGAAAGACTGAAGAAAATGGAAGGAAAAACGTAATAGGGAATTTCAGTAGTAGGTATGATACCATCTAGGGTGATACATTCTGTATTTTCCTGAAAGAAGCACTACCGAGGAAAGGAGGTAACACTGACTGAATACTGACTTCTTGTCAGGGATTGAGCGAAGCTCTTTATTTGAACTACCCGTTCAATCCTCAGAACAGAGCTGTGACATGGTTACTATTATTATCTCCAATTTTGTTTGTTTGGCTGTGCCGTGGGCATGCAGGATCTTAGTTTCCTGACCAGGGATTGAGTCCATTCCCCCTGCATTAAGAACAAAGAGTCTTATCCACTGAAACACCAAGGAAGTCCCTACCATCTCCAATTTACAGATTCATAAAGGCTCAGAGAGGTTCTGTAGTTTGTTTCAGGACTCACAGCAGGTAAGTGGCAGAGCAGAGACTCAAGATCAGAAGAATTTCAGAGCCTGTACTATTACTAAAATAATAATTTTAATAATAATAGAGTAGTCATTTAGCAATATTACTAAATTAATAATTTTTTAAAAATAATTTCAACAAATAAGCAAGGAAAGCTATTCTCTTTTATACACAATTCTCAAAAAAAAATGTGAAGTTACAGAATAAATTTGTGGAAGTGAATCTCTGGGTAGTGGAGAAAGTACGAGTTTATGAAAATGTACCTCTCAAGCTTCAACCTTGGCTGGGAGCATGGGTCTACTTCTGCCCCCTCACCCACTATGGCACCTTCAACCCCGACCTTCTTGTGGGCATTACCTTACCACTAGTGTTCTAGATCCTTCTAATGAGATTTTCTGCTTCCTCTACCCTCCTGCTCTGACAGTGATTTCACTGGACATGCTCTTACGTGGACTTGCATTTGTTTATGCTGGTGGGGGCTTGATATTTATATTTTATAACTACTATAGAAATAAAGGTTTATTGAATGAATACATGAGTGAACATCATTAAAGCTGATGATCACCAGATAGAATGTTATGTGTACTTAGTTGCTCAGTCGGGTCTGACTCTTTGCAACCCCATGGACTGTAGCCCACCAGGCTCTTTTGTCCATGGGATTTTTCAGGCAAGAATACTGGAGTGGGTTGCCATTTGCTTCTCCAGGAAATCTTCCTAACCCAGGGATCGAACTCATGTCTCCTGTGTCTCCTGCGTTGCAAGCAAATTCTTCGCCTGCTGAGCCATCAGGGAAGCCCACCAGATAGACACCAGGTCTCAAAACTTTCATTGTGAAACTTTCAGAAACTGTTATTGAGACTGGAGACCTTGGGGAACACAGAAGCACCCTACTCTTACAAAAGACATAAATTATACAAACAGTGATTTACTCAGAAAGGTCTTCCAAGTTCAGAGGAAGGCATTTGGCCTTCCAAACAAGAATAGTTTTGCCATTTGCCAACTGTGTTTTCCTGAGGGTTACAGAAATAGAGATCTGGAAATTCTCTGGAGATCCAGTGGTTAGAAATCTGCCTGCCAGTGCAGGGGCATGGGTTCGATTTCTGTTCTGTGAAGATTCCACATGTTGTGGGAGCAACTAAGCCTGGGAGCCACAGTTACTGAGCCAGCACGCCCTAGGGCCCATGCTCTCCGACGAGAAAAGCCGTTGCCTTGAGAACTGCATCCTGCAACTGGAGAAGAGCCCCTTCTTGCCACAACTAGAGAAAGTCCATGTGCAGCAATGAAGACCTAGTGCAGCCACAGATAAATACATAAACAAAGAAAACAACGAAAGAAATAGAGATCTGCTTGACGGGGTGATTTTTGTGATATCTTTCTGAACTGTTTCATTAAGTTTTGATAATGTGGGCAATATTTAGTGGAAATGACTAATTTCTGCAGTACAGAGAGAACATTATAATTTCCTTTGCCATGCTTATTATCTTAGTGAAGTAACTGGATACTAGACCTGTAGTTCCAGAACATTCAGCTTAATTTTCCTTTTTTTAATTTTCTGGGAAATGAGGCTTTTTTTTTTTTTGCTTTTATTAAAAAAAATCTTTTCAAGTTCTTTTTATTTTTATTATTACTTTTAATATTTATTTATTCAGCTGCACCAGGTCTTAGTTGCGGGACTTGGGGTCTCTGATCTTCACTGTGGCATGTGGGATCTTTTAGTCACGGCACTCAAACAGTTAGTTGCAGCATGGGGGATCTAGTTTCCTGACCAGGGATCGAACCAGGGTCCCCTACATGGGGAGCATGGAGTCTTAGCTACTGGACCAACAGAGAAGTCTCGAGGCAGTGTGTCTTGTAAGCTAGATTAGGGATGATGGGTGCTATCGTGGGGGACACACAAGAGTCATAATTTTGGGGCACTTCCCAATATCACAATGCACCTAATTCCCATTTCTGTCTTCCTACTGTTTTGGCTGCTCCATTTAAGTGCTTAGTATACAAACCAAGACAAGACAAAATACCTTTTCATCTTATTGGAAAAAGGATACATGCTTAGAGTAGAAAATGTAAAACAAGATAATAAAAACGGGCAAAAAAGATCTTCTATAGTTTCAGCGTTCAGTTGCTTTGATCCTGGCCGAAGGAACGTTGGCCAGTGAAGTCATGAGCCAGGAAGGCTTTCCCGGCTCCTCCACCTCATGACCTTCAAGCTGGGGAGAGATGGCCACTTCTGATTTCAGTGTCTGCAGGTGCTGAGTGTGCAAGTATGGTACTTCAGTGAAGTAATTAAAAGGCTTTCTCTGTATGCTGAATGAATAAATTTGAAAGGGTTGAAAGTTCAATTTTAGCAATGTGTGGAATGATATATTTATGACTATATATCTATCCATAAAGTACATCATTTGAGACAATATTTAAGACTTTTTTTTGTCCTAAGAAATCATCCTTTTCAGTAATCAGCATCACAGAAAACTGACCCAGCTCTTTACCGTGTTACACACTTTGAAGACACAGTTGGAAGAGCAGTGCGATTGGCCTATTGAAGGTAATATATTTATTGGGGCCCATTTTTCTTTAACTTTTGAAAGAGACAATTTCAAATATACTAAAGTAGAGAGCACAGCATAATAAATGCCATGTACCCATCTTCTGCCTTCAATGGCTCTCAACTTACTTTTGTTTTTTAACAAAAGTTGAAGACTATTTGATATAGGTTTCCTTTGAAAGCAGAATCTGCTAGTGGGATTTTTTTTTGTCTGTCAAATATTTATTAAGTGTCAACTATATACCATACTAAGGATATAGGAAAAGTAAGGTTGTTAGAAAGAAGTATAAAATAATTTTTAACATTGTTCCATCGCCAAGGAGCTAAATCGGATTTTTAAGGATGAAGGTAGTTTTTAACCTGGGAATCTCTCATAGTTTAGTATTTCACACAGGGTATAAATGCTGTGAAAAGGATGACTATGTTTCACATCTATTTGAATTTATAGGAACATGAGGCATCTGGGGTTTAGATTAAAAATGGTCTCTATATAAAGTTTTCCTTTGAGCTTTCCTCTCTTTTTTTTTTTTCAATTTATGTTTTACTTTCTTATTCAACTTCTATTTAAGTTCATAAAATCCAAAAATCTCCAGGTATTATATATTTGCATTTTATAATGGAATTCTTGGAGACTCAAACAGTTATAATGGCATAAACATAGGTGGTGATGATTATTATTTAAGAGTTGGACCATGCTTGGTACCCCACCAAATCCCGTTGCCTGACCAACTAAATGACTATTCATTAGCTTTAAAACAATAAATAGTAGCTTCAGTATATGGACCTGTTATATGTGATGGGCATATGGCATATGACTCTTTTGTACATGTTATTTTCATAGCACATTGAGTAGACATTAGCTCCATTTTGCAAATCAGGAAATGATGCTTCTGAAAGTTGAGAGGCTTATCCAAGGCTCCATGGCTAAAATGTTGGAGCTGGGATGTGAAACTTTCTCTTCACCATGATGCTGCATGCTGAATAAGTGACTAAAAATGATTGCAAATGGTATGTGGTGGGGAAGAGAAGACAGGATGGGAAAAGGATAGAGTCGCATGAGTTAATCAAAAGAAATGTTTCATTAAACTCTCATGTCTAGTGGAATTAGAGCAACACTCTGTGAGTTTGTTTAACTTTATGGGCATAGCTGGATTTCCTAAGGAACAAAAAAGTGGTTCCGTTTTATTTTGAAAATTTTGCACCCCCCCACCACACACACAAAGCAAGATTCTTTTCCCAGCCTATAACTGTTTCCCTGGCCCTGGAATTTGGAAAGGCTCTGATAAAAAGGAGGGGCTTCACTCATTCTCACCTTGATTTTGTTTGAAAAGATGTCTACTGGAATAGAACAAAGAAACAGGCCAAACAAGGGAAGAAAAGGACTTGAGAGCAGATGTTCTCAGGCTGGGAGGTGACGTCTGCAAGTCAAGATGGCAGCCCAGTAACCACAGGCTACAGACGCGCCAAGATAAATGGTTGACCCCGGCCCGTGTCAGCCCACGATTGATGCCACTAACAGTCCTACTGCCTTCCCAATGAGTTTTTTTTTTTTTTTTAAAATCTTTGATAGAGTGTGTTATCTAGTTACTGGCATGAGGGCAATAGCCTGGAGGGGTGGAGGAAAAGGAAAGAATAAAAGGTCACTCCAGGAGGACAATCTCTGTTGGACTAAATGAGAAAAAAGGATCTGACTCCAAAGGGGAGGAAATAAATAAATAACAATAATAGCGGCTGCAAGGTGCGTGGATGGATAAGCGAGATGCTGGTTTCCTGTGCTTCCCTCCCTTTATAGTCTTTCCTTCCTCCCCCTCTCTTCCTCCCTCCCTTTCTTGCTCTCTCCCTCTATTTTCTTTCCTCCTCACTCTCTTTCTCTCCTTTACATCTCCCCTTTTTTTTTTTAAAAAAAAAATACTAACGTAGGCCTTGAGCTATTCTGGAGAATTTTGTACATGTAGTCATGGATTTTGTTTTTTTCCCTTGAACTTTTCTAATGGTCTGATTGGGATTGTTAAGTCTTAAAAAAAATGTCTAGGAGAAGTGAAATTAAAGGCTTTAATAGCCTCCCACTTTGTCTGTAAAAGAATGACAATTCAAGTGTAAAAGGTACAAAACAAATAACATGAGATTCCTCTCGATAACAGGAAATATGTCATTATAATATGGTATTATTAACTGTTTTGTGATGGATAGATGAATTCAATTCTGTAATAACTGTCTGGCCTCCTACACCCTGACACACACCCCCCTGAAGGAGTGCCCGCATGCATAGTTTTTTCACAAACACCTATGTACACTTTTTTTTTGGAGAGGCAGGAATATAATTGCTTTTACTCAGTATTGCTGCATCCACTGAATTCTACTTCATGATAACAGAATCTTTAATTGGTTCATTTAGTCTTGAAGGACATTTTTCAGAGGGAAAAGAAAGGAGAACTGAGGTTTGTTTTTTTTTTTTTTTTTTGGTCTAAAAGATCATGGCTTTAATTATGAATTTTTGCTTTTTATTTGACCTGGAAAAACCTAGGTTTTTTGTGTTTTTTTTTGCCCTCATAAAGTGTTTGTAGAAAGTAAAATGGTTTCAGGGCCAGAAGCCTGAAGACTGGGTTGGACCTATGGCATTAATACTATCCTTTGAGAGGAATCATGTTGGATATAAAAATATTGTTCCTCAAAAGCAGCTCTGGAAAGAGCAGAGACATATACTGTAGGCAGAATCCATCCTCTGGATGGCCAGAGGAGTTTAACAATTTGACTTCCTGGCCTTATAACATTGGCTCTCAGTAGCCAGTGCTGGACAGGGTCATCTTTAGTTGGCACAGGTTGGAGGACCTGTTTTGCCATCTTTCCCTCTATCAACGGCATCTAAGTAATGGTAAGAGACGAGTATTGTTGTTGGAAATTGTAGTTTCTAGTCTCTGCCAAGACCATCTTACTAAGAGTTCCAAGGCTTGATTTCTCAGAGCCATCATTGTCCTTATGTACATGAAGATGCTAGTGCTTCACAGCATTTTTCTGCATTAAGTTTTTAAATTTAAATGAGTCTGCAGATGTGAAAACCCTCTGAAAGTGCTACAATGCTACTCAATTGTTACAACCCCTGTATCAGTGTGGATTCCATTGTTGTATGGAAGTGGTGGTTGGCTGTAACATGTTACTTGCAGAATAGAGTAATGACATGATAGTTCCTGTAAATTTCCACAGGACTGATTGAAGTGGGAGCAAGGCAGAGGCATGAAATTTTAGGGCTAGCAGAAAAATATGTAATGCATTATTTTTTTGGTTTTTAGCAGTTTCTAGCTTGCCACCATAAAATATATGTTGTATAATTTTGCTTGCTCATAGAATTAATATATTTGATATACTAAATTTAAAAGTAATATTTATTTGTCAAATATTTGTCTTTTGACATAGTATGACACATAAATTACATAGAACAAAATGTACAGATCTTAAGTGCCTTGTTCATTGACATGTATATACCATGAAGTTCACACTCAAAATCAAGTTATGGAGTATTTTCATCACCCCAAAAAGATGATTTCACTTTTTGTGTGTGTGTGCCACAAATAGTGATGCAACAACTGAAATCTATCTTCTCCTTGTTTTTGTTTAAGGAAAAGTATGAGAAAAGCAAGAAGTAAATCCCTGTTATAGCCCAGGCACTGAGCTGGTCTTCATATATATTAGTTAACTATATACTTTATAATTATAATGGCCCTTGAAGAATCTTCATTTTATGGTTGAGGGACTGAACTTCAAGAAAATTATGTGACTGCCAAGGTCACACAGTGAGTAAATGGTGAAGTTGGGATTTGAATGCATGCTGCTGACTTCCAAAGCCTTTTTTTTTTTCCTTCTTCAACTGTTAAGTTAAAACGATTGCTAAGATTTGGGGACCCAAGGGTCTTCCACAGAATCAGAGGTATTGCAAGTCTACATTTTCAGGAAAAAAGAGCTAAAGAAAAAGAACTTTTTTCCCACGAGGGGAGAAAAGTGAATGGTTGCAACTTTTGATTGGTGGAGCTCTGTTTCTGGGGTTATATTTCCCCCATCATTTTGGATTTCTGAGAACTGTGCCATTCTTGAGACTGTGTTTGTACTGCCCTAGGTTGCTCTTTAAGGCATAGGTGCCTCACGTCCGGACACAGAGCAGTGAGCCCTGGTCCCACCCCTGTGTCGTGCTTTGGCCTTGAGCATCCTTCTTGCCTTCTCGGCACGTCTCAGTTTTCTCATCTGTAGATGGGATGATAAGAGAGATGCCTCACACGCTGGTTGTGAGGCTCTTACAGGGTTGTGACAGCGCAGGTCTCAGTGCAGTGCCCAGCATCTGATGAATAGTGTTCAGTTGGCATTTACCATTATTGTTGTTGTATTTGCCATTCCTTCAAGCCTCGTGCCTTCTACCCTGAAGTTTCAATTGGTTTGGTTTTTATTTTGATGTTTTTCAAATTCAGATCAGTTGAGAGTGCTCCCCAAATGGGGAGGACCTGAGAGAATAAGGAAACCACTGAGTCAGGGACTGTGCTGGGTACATGCCTTGCCTCATCCCTGGAGTGCTTTTTGGTCCTGTGGCTGGAGTTCTTTGGTGATGCCCCGACACCCCCTGTACCCACCACTGTACCTGGTACTTGCTCTGATATTTGTTTTCTTCTAGATGGTGTGCCCTAGGGGGCAGTTTGGGCACCCAGCTTGACACTTGACATTAGTAGGTGCTGCCCTGCTATCTTTTGAATAAATGACACTTCCAGATTTCATTCCTGGACCAGACTTCTCATCTTCTATTTTTCTTGGTAGGGGGATGAGGGATCATGTAGGAGTTAATTTTCTGGGCAACAAAACCATTGTCCTTAAAATACTGAGCCATGTTTATTTTGGATGCTATCTTCTAGAACAGAGCAAAGGCTTTTCTGACTTTTTGAGTGACTCTCATGCAAAGAGTTGACTCATTGGAAAAGACTCTGATGCTGGGAGGGATTGGGGGCAGGAGGAGAAGGGGAAGACAGAGGATGAGATGGCTGGATGGCATCACTGACTTGATGGACGTGAGTCTGAGTGAACGCTGGGAGTTGGTGATGGACAGGGAGGCCTGGCGTGCTGCGATTCATGGGGTCTCAAAGAGTCAGACACGACTGAGCGACTGAACTGAACTGAACTGAGGGAGCAGAATCAAATGTTTCCTGGATGCTTCTGGGTCATTAGCACAAACCTCAGTGATTTTGCTTGTTAGAAATAACACTTCCACCAGAGGTAGTATTGAAAAAGCAGAAGGTGTGTGCTCTTTGCCAACGGCCACGAGCATACTGACCCATTGTGCTCTTTCTTTGTATTCAGACTGCAGGTGCCTGTCAGGTGGGCCGCTGGCAGCAGCCTCCACTTCCTTGTCATGTGCCCTGTCCTCTTCTTCACTGACTGACTGCGCAATTTTGGCAGATAGATATGCAATACCAATGTAAAGCAATTCTGAGTGCAACTTTGAAAGGTACTTCTTGAAGAAGTTCATGAGGTTGTATGTGAATCTTGTGAAATTAACACTTGCTCCCCCGCCCCGGCCCCTGCCACCATTTCTCATTAATCATCTTCATGACTGAGGATGTGAAATGTCAGGGATGCATCTTCTACCACTGAGACCTAATCTCGTGATCCTAGAGGACCAGAGCCAAGTGTTGTATGTTACTTAATTTTCTGTTTCTCCTTCTTTTACATACTTAAGACACAGACAACTATAGTTACACAGATTCCCCCAGATAGAATCATTCTTGTTTATCACTAAGTTTTTACTTCACCCTCTCACGTTTATAACTAGAAATATGCTAAGATGAAAAATACATTGATAATACAACCTGTGCCTTTTGTTAAGTAATAGCTATCAAAAATACCTTCTGATGCACTCATGATTGACAAAAATTATTAGAAAATTCTGCCCATTGTATAACTTTAAGAAATAATTTAGAAGTAATGTAACATGTGAGAATAAGGAAACATACAAAGATTCTATTTGGTACTTTAAAAAAAATTAGAGTCTGATTATATTTGGTGTTTTTTTTTTTTCTTGCTATGAAAATAAAATCTAGTAATGACAAAATATCTTTGGACAAAGAGCCCACCCTTCCCACTTCCTCCTCCGGTGGTAACCTCTGAATTACTGTCATGCTTTGGAGTCATTCTCAAGCCTTTCCATTTTTGGTGTTGTAGAGGTGGCCCAACTTGGTTTGGTAAATGAAACTTTACATTGTGTGATTTCTAAGTCACAGATTCTGAACTTCCTTTTCTTTGTAACTAAGCTTCTGTCTGCATTCCTCAGAGGCGTTCCAGATTAGATTAGAAATTCTGCTTCTACTTTTGCTAGGTCGGGGAATGCCTCAGGCAAAGGATACCCCTAAATTCTCCAGCATAACAACAGCCTTAGGGGAAGGGTGGAGGTTCTGAATTTCATACTGATATTGACGTCTGGGCAAGCTTAAGGTCAAGAATCCATACAGGATCACAGAAGAGTGCTCTAAGGACTTTGGGAGGAGATCCAGAAGAGATCCTGCTTTGTTTGAATACATCATGGAGTTGGAGACTCAGTGCACAGACTGTGCAGGAGTGGGGTATGTGTAAATATCCATTTATGTCAGGCTCATTCACTCTTCGTCCTCATTCTCCCTTCATCAAAAAGTCAGTGTTCCGAAAGCCTTCTTTAAACTGTGGAAGATTCTGAGAGAGATGGGAATACCAGACCACCTGACCTGTCTCTTGAGAAATCTGTATGCAGGTCAGGAAGCAACAGTTAGAACTGGACATGGGACAACAGACTGGTTCCAAATAGGAAAAGGAGGACTTCAAGGCTATATATTGTCACCCTGCTTATTTAACTTATATGCAGAGCACATCATGAAAAATGCTGGACTGGAAGAAACACAAGCTGGAATCAAGATTGCCAGGAGAAATATCAATAACCTCAGATATGCAGATGACACCACCCTTATGGTAGAAAGTGGAGAGGAACTCAAAAGCCTCTTGATGAAAGTGAAACAGGAGAGTGAAAAAGTTGGCTTAAAGCTCAACATTCAGAAAGTGTAGATCATGGCATCCAGTCCCATCACTTCATGGCAAATAGATGGGGAAACAGTGGCAACAGTGTCAGACTTTATTTTTTTGGGCTCCAAAATCACTGCAGATGGTGACTGCAGCCATGAAATTAAAAGATGCTTACTCCTTGGAAGAAAAGTTATGACCAACCTAGATAGCATATTCAAAAGCAGAGACATTACTTTGCCAACAAAGGTCTGTCTAGTCAAGGCTATGGGTTTTTCCAGTGGTCATGTATGGATGTAAGAGTTGGACTGTGAAGAAGGCTGAGTGTCGAAGAATTGATGCTTTTGTACTGTGGTGTTGGAGAAGACTCTAGAGAGTCCCTTGGACTGCAAGGAGATCCAACCAGTCCATTCTGAAGGAGATCAACCCTGGGATTTCTTTGGAAGGAATGATGCTAAAGCTGAAACTCCAGTACTTTGGCCACCTCATGGGAAGCGTTGACTCATTGGAAAAGACTCTGATGCTGGGAGGGATTGGGGGCAGGAGGAGAAGGGGACGACAGAGGATGAGATGGCTGGATGGCATCACGGACTCGATGGACGTAAGTCTGAGTGAACTCCGGGAGTTGGTGATGGACAGGGAGGCCTGGCGTGCTGCGATTCATGGGGTCGCAAAGAGTCGGACAAGACTGAGTGACTGAACAAAACTGAACTGAAAGAGAGGAGAGTAGCTTTCTTGACTTGGTTAATGATGGATTCACTCTCATTCAGTGAACCATGATTTTAGCTAAGAATGCAGGCCATCTTCTCAGTCTCATCAATTTGTTCACTGTGCTCTCTTTGGAAAAGGTTTGTTTTAATGGCCTTGCCAACAACACAAGTATTTTCGTCTTGCCTTTGAAAGGGCTGACTTTTTTTTCCCCTCATGGCCTGCTCCTTTGTTATAACTCCGCATTCTCAGACCCGTCCTTACAATCCAGGTTACTGTAGAGCAAAGAGCTTCATTACTGTGTTCCTGCTAGACTTGAAAACAATTAGAGCCGTGACTAGGAGGAGTTCAAGGGGACCCCCCAAATCCTGAAACCAAACAGACATCACAGGGCAGGGATAGCAGGTAAAGTGGTTGCTATAAACACTTTCTCTTGAAAGCTGTGTCTTTTCAATAAACACACCGTTAGGCCCTAGCAAAATATTTCCAGTTGGCGTCATGGGTGGTGCAGTGCTGGAAGCTGTTAGCTCATGCTCAGTTAAATTTCAAATGTCAAAGCTCATTAATAGTGATTTTAGCCAAAGACAGCTTGTAAGGAGCTGCGCAAACTTAACTTCCTCAAATAAAAGGAGAAGAAAGATGACCATTTAACATTGCTTTTCCTCCCCCTGCTTTCTTCACCTCCGCTTCGAGTTTGTTTTGGGTTTTATTGACAGTAGGTTTCAAGTTTATATTCTGCATTTCCCTTAATTTGCCTTGTCCTTTTATCCCCCCCTTGGGAAATAGGCCTATTACAAAGGTGTCGCGATGTTTCTTTGAGTTTTAGGAGGAGTGTTTTGTCTGTTTGAAGCGGGCCTGGAGGAGTCTGTGAAAGTGTTAAGGCAGACAGTTCGGCTTTTGAGAGACAGAAACACACTGGGATATGATTATGTGTTCAGATGCTGTTTCCAGCCTTGTCTGAATACAAATGTCAAAGGGGATTCTTTTTACACCAATAACGATGCTTCAAATTAAAATAGGAATACAAGCTGTATCCTCATTATTTGAGGTCTGGTCAGGTCTCAGCACTCTGGTGACCACTCAGCTTTCAAACTAAATGAAAACCAGGGAAAAAAAATTTTTAACCTGAATTTGCTTGTGCAGTTGTGATTGTGGGCTGGCTTGCTGAGTTAAATTCTGTAAAAAACAAATTCATTAAGTCACCAATTACAAATCTGACATCAACTTGGCCACCTATAGATCTTGGATTTTCCTAGCAGCAGGGTTTACTATGCTCTCTTCCTGAGTCTTGCAGAGGTTTCCTGGGTGTCATGTAAGCAACACCTGACTTCCGGTTTTGGTGCTGGAGGCCTAACTTACCCAGGGCAAATGTCTCAGAGGTGATCTAGGTGTAGCTGTCTCAAAGCTTCTTTTATTGGACCCTGTGACTACAGTTGCCTTGAGGAATTTGAGCTTGGGCTGCACCGAGGTTTTCGTGTGACTCCAATCAGAGTAGAGGTGGAGAATATGGGTGGATGAATATGTAGAGTGAGTGTGTATCAGGGGATGGTGTTGAATCAGGAGTTTCTTCTGAAGATTTATGACAATTGCCTCTCGGGGCAAGCATGGGTCCCAATCAGAAGTTTATGAGCCCTGTGTCATTTTCCACCAAAATAAAAGGAATTTTAATTTTTCCTCCCAAAACATTTGTTTAGATTTTTAAAGACGCTTACTGATTTGGACAAATGTTGTTATGCTGAACAGAGATCATTAATTGTGAATAGTCCACCTTCTTGAAATAAGAACCCAGTTATATTATTAAATGGATGGGTGTCCAGTTATTGTTTATAGATTTTGATGATATTTGATTTCCAGGTAAGGGCTTTAATAACATGAGATCATGTTGAGTAGACTATTTGGTCCAGAGTATTAAAAGTTTGCATGAGTTCTTTTTAAAAGTCAAGTAATTACATTTTCTGTAAGCAGGATCGTGATCTGGGAAGTATTTCTAAGTATACTCTTTTAGCTTTTATCTTTTCTATCTTCTCTAGTAAACATCCAGATTTTGCCCTTCTGAGAAAAGAAACAAGCATATGCAATATTATAAGAATTGGCTTTTATGTTGGTTTCTTCTAGACAGTGAGCTTCCTGAGAGCAGGGAATTATGTTACTTATCATTTTATCCTCAGGGCTTAGCACGGTATCTGGCTCAATAAATGTTTATTGGCTGAATATAGTAAAACTTCATTAATTGATACACTAACAAGATTGTAGGTGGAATATTTAACTTAAGAGAAAAATCAATTTTATGGACTTTAGCTCATTAATTATTTGCATGCAAATGGAAGCTGCAAATTACAAATAAGTGCTATCAATTTATTGAGGCAGGTGTAGAGGTGCACTGCCAGCAGACACAGCCCCAGAAATTTATTTATTTATTTATTTATTTTTGTTCTCTCTATAGATTTTTTTTTTTAGTTTTTATTTTTAAATTTTAAAATCTTTAATTCTTACATGCGTTCCCAAACATGAACCCCCTCCCACCTCCCAGCCCCAGAAATTTAGGTTGTACCTTGATGAATATATTCTGCAGTCTTTCTTAAAAAAACACTAAATCATTTTGACAGAGGACAAAGACATTGTAAGAGGAAGATTTTTGGTGTCACTGTAATCCTGTCCACTGCCTGCCTGTTCATATAACTGGTCTAACTCATGAAATTTGGTTTAATTGACTTGGTGGGAATCCCCTGCAAGAGTAGTTTTTCAAGAGCCTGAGAAAGCCATCACAGAGAAATTTAAAGTGGAGCCAGACAGAGATGATGGTATTAGCCAGGAGAGGAGGGGCTTAGCATTAGCATGGTCATGATGTGTTTAGGAGATGGTGTAGCTTTGGGTATGAAGCCTTTCCATTAAGCTCTTCCATTGGTTCCCTTGAATCCCATCTCATTTGGCTTCAGTGAGGAGGGAGTGGAGATAGAAAAAACCCCAAGATACCAACCATCGTGGGGATAAGTACTCAAGCAAAAATTCACAGCCCAGTGGGTGGAGAAAAAGGAGACAGCTCGTTTCAGGGTGAGGGGACACCAGCTAAAGCTTCACAGAGAAAAGGGGATGACCTGGCTTTTGAAGACTGAGCAAGTGCTTCCCTGCTAGAATAGAGTAGAAAGGTCTTCTGGACAAAAGTTATAGAGGTCCACCTCCAGGACTGGAGGTGGGAGATAAGAAGTAGGAGAATGTGTCTAGGGAGCTGCAGGAGATTTCTGGGTGCTGTCGGGTAGGGAGGAGGTGAGTGGAGTGGGGAGGCGACCAGGGGCTAGGGAGCACAGAGGATCATGGATACACTCAGGCACATGTACTCACAAAAACAAGGGGACAAACCCACTCTCCACAGAGCAGCAAGGCAATGCTGAGCCTTATTTTCATTTTGGTTTTGCATTCCTTCATCTGCTTTTAGAACCTTGAAAAAGTCATTTAACCTTTCTGAACTCTGGTGCCATCGTCTGAAAAAAGAGGAGATAGGAGGCTTTAAAATTCTTCATTAAAAACAAAGAAACATCTCCCCCACCCCATCAGTTTTTAAATTGTAGCTAAATATGCAGAATATAAAAATTCACCATTTAGCCATATTTAATTGTTCAGTTAAGTGGCATTAAATAATTCACGTTGCTGTGCAGTCATCACCACTGTCTATTTCTGGGACATTTTTGTATTCCCAAACTGAAACTCCATACCCATTAAACACTAACTCCCCATTTTACCTGTCCGCAGATCCTGACTACCACCATTCTACTTTCTGTCTCTGCATGTGGCAACATAGGTGTCTCATCTAAGTGGAATCGTATAATATTTACCCTTTTGTAGCTGGCTTACTTCTCTTATGAGCTTCCAGAGCAGCTTCAGGGAAACCCTGAACCTCTTAATGTCTTCAGGGTTCATCCATGGTATGGATTTCACACTTTGTTCATTCATCTGTGATGGACGCTTCATCTCCCTCTACTTTGTGGCTTATAATAATGCTGCTATGACCATGGATATACAAATATCTGTTTTAGTCCCTGCTTTCAGTTATTTCAGGTATAAACCCAGAAGTAGAATGGTCAAATTTATATGGTACCCCAATGTTTAATGTTGCGAGGAACTGCCATACCAGTTCCAAAGTGGCGGCACCGTTTTACATTCCTACCAGCAAGGGGCAATATTTGTTATTTTGTTTGTGTTTTTGTTTTAACTAATAGCGATCCTAATGACTGTTAAGTGACATCTCATTGTGGTTTTGATTTGCATTTTCCTAAAAAGCCTCTTGATGAAAGTGAAAGAGGAGAGTGAAAAAGTTGGCTTAAAGCTCAGCATTCAGAAAACGAAGATCATGGCATCTGGTCCCATCACTTCATGGCAAATAGATGGGGAAACAGTGGAAACAGTGTTAGACTTTATTTCTTGGGGCTCCAAAAATCACTGCAGATGGTGATTGCAGCCATGAAATGAAAAGATGCTTAATCCTTGGAAGGAAAGTTACGACCAACCTAGATAGCATAATTCAAAAGCAGAGACATTACTTTGCCAACAAAGGTCCATCTAGTCAAGGCTATGGTTTTTCCAGTGGTCATGTATGGATGTGAGAGTTGGACTGTGAAGAAAGTTGAGTGCCGAAGAATTGATGCTTTTAAACTATGGTGCTGGAGAAGACTCTTGCAAGTCTCTTGGACTGCAAGGAGATCCAACCAGTCCATCCTAAAGGATACCAGTCCTGGGTGTTCACTGGAAGGACTGATGCTGAGGCTGAAACTCCAGTACTTTGGCCACCTCATGCAAAGAGTTAACTCATTGGAAAAGACCCTGATGCTGGGAAGGATTGTGGGGAGGAGGAGCAGGGGAAGACAGAGGATGAGATGGCTGGATGGCATCACCGACTCGATGGACATGAGTTTGAGTGAACTCCGGGAGTTGGTGATGGACAGGGAGGCCTGGCGTGCTGCAATTCAGGGGTCGCAGAGTCAGACATGACTGAGCAACTGAGCTGAACTGAAGGATTAGTCATGTTGAACATCTTTTCATATGTTTATTAGCTATTTATAGATCTTTGGAGAAATGTTACTCAAGTCCATCAGCCATGTTTATTGTTATTTTGAAGAGTTTTATTATTTATTGACCACACTGAGTGGCATGTGAGATCTTAGTTCCCCAACAAGTGATAGAACTTGTGCCCCCTCCAATGGAAGACAGGGTCTTAACCATTGAGCTGGCGAAGAGGTTCCCCCCATCCCCCTGCCCCAATCAATTTTAAATAAGGTTGTTTGGGGTTTTTTTGTTGTTGTTGCAACTCAGAATTTCTTTATACATTCTGGATATTAATCCTTTATCAGATACATGATTTGCAATCCATTCTTCTATTACACAGGTTGCCTTTTTCACTCTGTTGATAGTGTCCTTTGATATACAAAAGTTTTTAATTTGATGAAGTCCAGTTTATCTAGTTTTGTTATTGTTATTGTGCTTTTGGTATCACAGTGAAACAATCATTTCCAAATCCAAACGTCATGAAGATTTCCTCTACATAACAACAAGGAAGCATCGTTTATATAAATTATGTTGGCCTAAGTTCTGTCTTTAAAATTCAAATCTCTAGCTTAGTCTGAAGAAGATTAACTTCATTTATCTTCTGCTCTTGTCTCTAAACATCCTTTCAGTAAGTTCAGTTGCTCAGTCATGTCTGACTCTTTGTGACCCCATGGACTGCAGCATGCCAGGCTTCCCTGTCCATCATCAACTCCCAGAGCTTGCTCAAACTCATGTCCATTGAGTTGGTGATGCCATCCAATCATTTCAACCTCTGTCATCCCCTTCTCCTCCTCCCCTCAATCTTTCCCAGCATCAGGTCTTTTCCAATGAGTCAGTTCTTTGCATCAGGTGGCCAAAGTATTGCAGCTTCAGCTTCAGCATCAGACCTTCCAATGAATATTCAGGACTGATTTCCTTTAGGATTGATTGGTTTGATCTCCCTGCAGTCCAAGGGACTCTCAAGAGTCTTCTCCAACACCACAGTTCACAAGCATCAATTCTTTTGGGTACTTCTTATCATCTCAGTTGTTTGAGGAATTCGGCAAGGTGTCAATGATCTATGTCCAACGAAGGTTTAGGTTTGCTTTGGGTTGCTCATGTGAAAACTTAAAGACTGGCAGAGGAAAAGCTACCTTCCCATCTCAGCTGTGAGTACTCAGTTGTGTCTGACTCTTTGCCACCCCATGGACTGTGGCCCTTCAGGTTTCTCTGTCCATAGAATTTTCCAGGCAAGAATACTAGAGTGGGTTGCCCTTTTCTACCCCAGAAAGAGGGAGGAGTAACAAGGAAATGTTATTTCTTCCTTCTTTATGTGGTTGATAAGGAGGTAAAGTGAATTTTTTCTCAGTTTTCTGAAACAACAGACATTCCTGTGGGTAGATCCTAGGCAAAGGAAATTTCACCTGAAGGAGTTGTCCAGAAGTAGGCAATGGGGAATATGGAAAGCTGTGCCATGTGCTTGCCAACTTTTTCATGGCATCCATTGATATGTCTCATACCTACCAAAAAGGCATAATTTTTTGGCTGCAGCATGCAGCTTATGGGGATCTTAGCTCCCCAAGCAAGGGTCAAACCTGTGTCCCCTGTAGTGGAAGCAGAATCTTAACCAATGAACCACCATGAAAGTTCCGAATGCATGTTGATTGGTCCATCAAGAAAATCTTAGAAGAGCTCCTTGTGCATGCGTGCTAAGTCGCTTTCGTCATGTCTGACTCTTTGCAACTCTCTGTACTATAGCCCACCAGGCTCCTCTGTCTGTGGGATCCCTCAGGCAAGAAGTATTCTTGCCAGTAGGAGTGGGTTGCCGTGTCCTTCTCCAGAGGATCTTCCCTACCCAGGGACAGAACTTGTGTCTCTTACATCACCTCCATTGGCAGATGGGTTCTTTACCACTAGTGCCACCTGGCCTTACTGGGAACTCTATTTCATCCCATTGGGAAAATGGGGAAAGAAGAAGCTTCTATTTGATTCAGGCAAAAAAGAGCTATGTGAATAATTAATCCTCAGCCAGTTGAGGTCCTGCTTTTCAGCAGAGGGATAATGCCCCGAAATTGGGAGAACTCGTGGAAAGGTGTCCTTCATGTGTTATGTTATGATTTCTGATCACCATCCCATATTGCTTATTGACTTAGTCCAGTTTTGGATCCCTAGAAGGTTGATTACTGCTGCTTTAAGGCTCATTCATGGGGGTCTTTGTGGCTTTTAAACGTCCAGACTTTTTGGGTCATAACTATGCTTGTGGATTGTTTAGTATTTGCTGAGGGTTCTGAGTTTTCTGCCTTTAGAGACACAATAAAGAAAGTTTCTCAAGTGTTTGTATAAACTTATGTGTATATGTTATACATATACCCATGTTTATACATTATGTGCATTGTATACAATGAATGCCAGGTGACTGTAAAGCAAACGATTAAAGTGCATTTTGCTATCTGGGAAGTCTATGGAACTTTATGAATTTTTGGATGGGTTTTGGAAAATTTTTCTTTATGGGGTTTTCTCTAAAGAAGAGTTTGTTGGAAAAATGCATATATGTCATTCATTTTATTTATCATCAGACAAAGCAATAACTTACACATATATATTTAAAAAACAGTTGCGAGCACCTTTCTTTGAGATAATAAATAGATGGCAGTTTAGTTGATTTTTGGAAGCTTTATTTTTAATTGTAGGGACATTTAAATTATGTTACCACTGGGCTTGCCACACCTACCCATACTGATACATGGCATATGAAAATTTGGAAAAATAAAACATTGACATTTTTCCATCATGTCAAAATAGCATGTGGTTTTGATCCTGAGAGTGGAGGGTTTCCATCAGACTGCTCTATCTGAGATCTCTGGATCTATTTCCTCCTTTGCCTGGACTGCTGTTACTGGTAGTTGGCATTATTCAATTATCTCTACATTTTAACCTTGGTGTTTACCTCTAATGTCGCTCAAGTCAGTAGATGATTCATTGCATCTGGAACCAATAAACAGGGTTTGGCAGAAAAGGGACAGTGTGTGGCGGATGCGTTTGGAGGGAAGGGAACAATGCACTTGAAGCTGGGCTCTAAGAGCTTACAAATTCAGTTATGCATTTGTGGGTCCAGGGGAGGGTCCTGTAATGCCTGTGCCATAGAGAGTGCTCAGTAAACGTTCATGAAGCTGATGGTGATGATTTAATCAACACAACCGGTGTATATAAGAAAAGCATCTGCACTGCAGGGGACAGGCAAGTTCCCCAAATTCTAGATCCTTAAGATGGCATCCCAGCTTTGAAATCCATCATTTAATCTTTCTGGGCTTCCTCATTCCTGAGTAGGACTGATAATTTTGTGGTATTAGCATTAAAAAAAAATCATCTTTTGCATCATCAAATGCCAGACTATATATGTGTGAATGCTTAATGATAAAAGATTATGCTACTTTGATATCAGGGGATCTGAAAACCTAAATTAACATTTCCTTTGTCTTCCTGAAAGGTATGGTAATCACTATCCTTAAAGAATGCAGGAAGAGTTACGTAGTCAAGATTGATGAAGATGGTACAGAATGGATTTCTCTGGTTTTGGAGCTTGATTTTCCTCTGCGTTGCTTCTTCTTTTTTTTTTTTTTTTTTCAAGTAAGGGAATAAAAAGCCAGATTCTCTTCTCTCCTTGGGGAGCAATGCAAGCAAAAGAGTAATGCTATTAAAACCAATTATATTCAAATACTATTTTGATTCTGACTAGAAGTCTAGTCAGAATCTGGGCTTTCAAAAATTCTTCATCTCTCCCAAAGGATATGCATTATGGTTGTATTTAGGATCAGGAAGGTTTTGCATTTCTTCAGCCTAAAATAGAGAAAGGTTGTGAAGACACAGCAGCCCTAGGACATTATCTGTTTTTCTTCATCTGTCTTAACTTTTCCTGAGCAAATGAGTTCTCAAGTCTTAAACTTCTTGGCATTGTAAATGAACAATAGCAATAACAAAAAACAACCCGAAAAACTGTATTGCCTGTCCTGTGTGCTGGGAGTCACTTATGCAGTGGGAGAACCATCTGACTTTCTGCCCCGCACCACTGTCTTAGCAGCTTAAGACAAGGCCCCTTTATTATCTCCAAGTTTCTGCAGGTCAGATGTCTGGAAGCAGAGTAGCTGGGGTCTCTATACAACATCTCATAAGGCTAAAGTTAAGGTGTCAGCCTAGTTACATCCTTACCCTGAGCTCAAGGTCTTCCTTCAGTCTCATTCAGGTTGTTGGCTGAAGTCAGTTTCTTCAATCTACAGGATGAGGGCCTCAGATTTTGTTGGTTCTTGGCCAGGGATGTATTTGGGTCCTTGAGGCTGCTCTTAGGTCCTAATCATCTGGTTCTCTCCATAACCTGGCAGTTTGCTGCTTCAAAGTCAGTGAGGGCATCTCTCTTTTAAGGGCTCACATATATCTATCCCTTTTGACTAACCCAAAGTCAGCTGATTTCTGTACTTGATTATACCTGCAAAATTTCTTCACTATTGCCATATGATGTAACCTAGTCATGGGAGTGAGATCCATCCTATTCATCAGCTCTGTTCCTACTACAGGGGAGGGAAATATCTGTGGCATGTATATGAAGGGGGCGTCAAGAATCCTGAGGGCTATCTCAGAATTCTTAATACACATAGTATGCTCAAATTTGGGGATTAGAGGTCTCTAGACATAGCCTTTGAGAAAGTCAAATTCTGCGGGCATCGCAGTGGTCTGTTCCATGTCTTTCTGAAGGTCACACATTTCACTGAAACCTGGGTTCTCCTGGAGTGCTGGGGAATGGACCCATTATGGTCTATTTCCATTCCTGGAGGCTTTTTTAAAATTGGATTTTTAAAACCTGGTTGGTTTTTTTTTGGTTTCATTATGTAGCATGTGGGATGTTAGTTCCTTGACCAGGCTTGGAACCCGAGTCCCCTGCGTTGGAAGCATAGAGCCTTATCCACTGGACCACCAGGGAAGTTCCTCCATTCCTGAAGGCTTTAATGAGGCTGTTAGTTCTAGCTTCCAATGAGGGGTTCAGGTTTGAGGTGGTCTCTCGGGAACTTAACTTAGGAGAGAGAATTTTTACTCTAGGCACACTACCTATCTCTATATTCAGGGTTTTTCAAAACTGGCCATGCCTGATGCCCACACAAGCACTGGAAGAAGGCTTGACTTTGGTTCTAATCCAAATGTAAGGAACTGATGTGATGTCACCTCAGACCTAGAAATATACCTGGACATGTCCTTGCGCTCTGTGATCTGTGGGCTTGGTTCCTCCAAAGAGGTAGGGCAAGGAGGAAAGAAGAGGAAACCATGGAGAAGACTCAATTTGTTTCTGTTCATCAGAAACCTACCCACTTTCTTAATTGATTGTTCATTACAAAGTAGCTTGATGCTTCTTTAGCCTGGGAGCTAAATGTAATCAACTTTTGTTTGTTTCTGTAAAAAACATTTTTTTTTTTTTTTGCCCTTGAGGAGATCATTATTTCTATTGTATGAAGATGGTAGCCCAAACATTAAAAGTAATTAGAGCAGATGGCAGTGAATACGGCTATTGTAAAATACAGGGATGCTTACAAACTGGTTTTCATTCTCTCGGCTTCCTCCTTTTCTTTCTGCCACCACAGATTCATTTTGCTTCCCTTCAGGTATAAAGGGGAGGGGAAAAGAAAAGGAGGAAGAAAAAAGGTTCCCCTGGTACAGGAAACTGAGGAGCTGTCAAAAGGTTCATAGCAGGGAAAGTGAGCTCCCGTGTATTCAATCACTGAAATTAAGTGTTTTCGAAGGTGGTGCAGTCGCGGGTCCATTGCATGGGGAAATAACATGCTGTAGTCCATCACTTAAAATGTTAACCTTGTCTCTTACTAGTGACTGGGAACAGAAACACGTGCTCTGCGCTCGCTGGTTAAATGGCAGTGTGTCAGCTCTGTGGAAAAGGCTAGCGTGTATCTGTCAATCTTCTGATTTGGCCTTATGTGTGTATGTGTGCATGCCCAGGTGACACACACACACACACACACACACACACACTCACTGCCACTTGCCCTTATGTAGCCTTCAGAGACCTGGCTTATTGCTTACGGGAAAATGAAGAGACTTGAACCAGTTCCCAGTGTTTCCATGTATAGTCTTTTGCTTGTCAGTCCCCAGATTCTTAGGTATTTGTATGATAATTATTTTTAATTGTAGAAGGCTTTATTTTGAATATGTTTCAGTATTGATGGAATATAGATATACTGTTGTTGTTGATTAGTCACTAAGTCGTGTCCCACTCTTTTGCGACCCTGTGGACTGTAACCCACTGGGCTCTTCTGTCCATGGGATTTTTCCAGGCAAAAATACTGGAGTCGGTTGCCCTTTTCTTCTCCAGGGGATCTTCCTCACCCAGGTATTGAATCTGACTCTCCTGCAACGGCTGGTGGATTCTTACCACTGAGTCATCCAGGAATGCTATAGATGTAGTATACTGAGCGTATTTTAGGTACTTAGACAATAGCAGTTGTTATTATTATACTGATTATATAAATCAGGATATATCAGGAGTAAGCAATTTTTTTCTATAAAGAGCCAGGTAGCTTTTAGCTTTAGTGGGCCATAGAGTCTTTGTCACAAACGGAAAAGAGCCATAAAATAGTATTTAAGTGAATGGTCAAACCGATGTTCCAGTGAAACTTTATTTTTATTTCAGCTGTAGTTTGTGAACCCTGTTATAGACTGCTGAATGTTTTACTTGATTCTTTTCTCTGTGACATGAAGAACTTGAGGTCTTTTTGCAGTGGGAAAAATGACTGAATGTCCTTCTTCAGCAGGAAGATTACAGAGCTGTGCAAACTTCTTGCCTCCAGATCCAGCCTCCCTCTCTGGGCTCCTTGATGAGCTTGAAGCATTTTACACATCTCCTTTCTCAGAACACCTCTGGCTCATACTCCACCTCTGCTCCCATCTTTTATCTGAGAGGCTGGATCCTGATCACTTGATATGAAATATTTTCCCACATGGTGCTTCTGTTCTGCTTCCCCTTGCTTTTGCTTTTCACATCACTTGATTTGTTTTATTTATTTATCTTTACCTCCCTAAGATATAAGCTCCCCAAGATCAGGGTTTTGTTTTATTTTGTGGTCAATAAATATTTGTTGAATCCAGAGATTCGTCTGTTCCTTCAGGCCAGGAGGTTGAAAAGAGTCTATGATGATTGAGTGAGATAATACTTGTTTTTTAAAAAATTTTATTGAAGTATAGTTTATTTACAGTGTTAATTTTTGCTATACAGAAAAGTGATTCGGTTATTATATATCTATAGATAATATATATATGTATTTACATATATATTATATATGTATAATGTATACATGCATTATACTGTTCAGTTCCAGTTAAGTTGCTCAGGTGTGTCCAACTCTTTGCGACCCCATGAATCGCAGCATGTCAGGCCTCCCTGTCTATCACCAGCTCCAGGAGTTTACCCAAACTCATGTCCATCGAGTCGGTGATGCCACGGTTAAGTGCACACCAAAATGTTAGCCATTATGAATAATCTTTAAAATTTCATATTTCAGAAATTTTAAGTAGAGAGGGTAATGTGTAGGTTTTTCAGTCGTGAGGGTGAGTGATACTGTAAGTCAAACGCCTAGCACTGTGCCTGGGGCATAGGAGACACTGGTTCATGGAATGGTCTTCAGGCTTATAATTCAGAAGAGACATTATTTAAGGAGATTTGGAGATTCAAGTGGAAGAGAAGATGAAGAAAGTTTCTGCAAATTTTTCTGTCTGCAGACTGTACTAGTTCCTTCAGCTCAAGAGTGCTAAAATAACTTACCTGGATGGGGCACTGAGCTAATATCAGTATTGTTAGAGAAATCATGGCATGTAGACGGGTTCGATCCCTGGGTCAGGAAGAAGATCCCCTGGAGAAGGAAATGGTAACCCACTCCAGTATTCTTGCCTGGAGAATCCTATGGACAGAGGAGCCTGGTAGGCTACAGTCCACGGGGTCACAAACAGTCGGACACAACTGAGCGACTTCACTTACTCACTTAGGACGTTCACAGAAGGGAGAGAGAAGCTGGTGAATTGCCCGGTTTTCTAACAGGGACAAAGTTAAGTGTGAATTTGGTCCCAGTTGCTGGCAGAAGGTGTTACTGACATTTCTTTGAGTCATGGATGTGCTGAGCAGTGTGTGTGTGTGTGTGGGGGGACTTTCTCATGTTATCTCATCATCGTGAAGGGTTTATAAGCACTGAGAAAAGAAGTGATCGCTGAGAGTAAGCATGAGCCCAGTAAGAACAAATCATGCCAAACTAATTTAATTTCCTTTTTGTTCCCTAAGGAGTTATTAGTTTAGAGGTCAGGTGCGCTATTTGTAATCCTGGATTTGTAAATGGTTGGCTTTTCCTACAATGAACATTTTTTGGGTTTCATAATCAGCTGAAATAATCTCAGCCTGTGTTAATTTATGTATAGGGTCCAGGCTGAAAAAAGGAAAGGTAATTAACACACTGTATTTCACCTCGTAGGCAGTCTTTCCCAGAGTTAGCCATCTAATTTTATGAACTCCCATAGTACCTTGCTTATACTTTTAATTATTGAATTAATCATGCTTTATATTAATTACCAAGCTATGTATCTTTTTTTCAATGATAGCACAAGCACCTTAAGAACAAGGATGAGGTCACATGTATCTAAAAGAAATACCTTTACACTAGCTCATTCAGGAAAGGTTTGGGATTTTAATTGGTCACCATGCAAAATATCACCCAATATTATAACAATTATTAAAATAGCCAAGACTCTTAATTGGGAGAGCAAGTGTTATTTAATAAATGGTATGAAGTCATTTCACTATGTGGGGGAAAAACAAAGCTAAGATAAAAGATAAGGATAAATGGAAAACTTCCCACCAACATAAATTCTAAATTAGTTAAGGATTAACATACAAATGTAAAATCCTACAAATCAAGAAGAACACGTTGAAAGTGCTATTTGTATCAGAATGAAAGAAGGGAGTCTTATGTGCAAAAGAATGGGGGATGTTACAAAAGAAAAGGTCAGTACATTTGGTTTGATAAAAATTTAAAACATTTCTATGTAAAAGATCACTGAAAAAAGTAGAAAAAACCTGCAGCTTCATATCAGATTATTTTAGTTATTAAAACAATATTTTAAATTATGGGTTAGTGATTATGAGCCCACAAAAGAGTTGAGTATTCAAACATATTTTGGCGGTAACTACTATGTGCCAGGTATTGTTGTAGGTACTGCAATACGAGGGCTTCCTTAGTGGCTAAGTGGTAAAAAGAAACATGCCCGGCAATGCAAGAGAGCCGGGTTTAATCCCTGGGTTAGGAAGATCCCTGAAGAAGGAAATGCAACCCACTTGAGTTTTTTTGCTTGGAAAATCCCATGGACAGAGGAACTTGGCGGGCTATAGTCCATGGGGTTGAAAAGAGTTGGTCATGACTTAGGGACTAAACAACAACAGGAACTGGAATACAGCAGAAAACCAAGATGTTCTCCTGAAGCTTACATTCAACTGGGGCTTAAGTAACTATGAACAATACACAATGTTTCAGTGATGGTTTAAGTAAGTTCTTTGGAGAAAGCAGAGCTGTGTAAAGGGTGGAGAGAGTGTCAGTGATAGGGACCTGTCTTTTCCTATTTCCAGGATTAGTTTGCTGAAGCAGGCATTCTGGGTAGGTGTCACCTAGTTCCTCCTTGTCTTTGTCATCCAGGAGACACTGTTTCTAGAAAGATCCCCACACCCTGCCTGCTCCACCATCCCTGCTTAACACAGATGCTCGCAAATAGGTCTTAGCTCTGCCTGGTGTTTCAACTTGCTGATCAATGATTTATTTCAAGATAACTCTGGTGGTGTTGCAAATACATATAAGGTGACACGTAAGATTTGCAGACACTGCACATTCCCTGAAGTTCAGAGAAGTGCTGACAAGCTGTAAAGGAAAAAACAAATTGCATTCTCTTCTCGCTGAGCCAGGAAAGTTTTTGCTTGTGTTTTATTTGTTTGGGGGTTTTTGTTTTGGGTTATTTGGGGCTGTAGGTTCTGAGGTAAAAATGAGGTTGTGTTCTGGATAGTTTCCAAATCTTTATTTTTATCCCCCCTCATTTGCCCCCATACGCCCATAGGCAGATTTTCTTCATTTGCAGAATGGGAATTAGTGATTTGTTTATCTCAAAGATGAAAACCAGAAATAAAGGCTGAACACCTTGGGGACTACGGTAGAAAGAGGTGTGATTTGGTGAAACTTGCATTGACCTGGGAGTTGAGTTGGTGGCACAGAGCCTGGCTTGCACCTAAAACATTACATTGGTATCAGCTGAGAGTCTTTCAAATGTACGGACAAGAAGTCTTTTTAATGATACTGTTGGCATTCTTTTTTGCTTGATTGGATCAAAATGATAGGAATGGAAGGATAAAGATGTTGGGAAGTGGGCCACCTCCTCTATCTCATGCAATTATTGCCTAGGAAGCCGGTGGAATGGAATTATACTACCATTGTGTCTGCAATGAAAGTAGAGAGCTACAATTCTTATAGCAGCATACATATTACCATGGATTCCCTGACAATTTGAAATCGTGGAGATAGTTGACTCTTCTGCTTCCCAAGGTGCTGTCAGACACGTGAGGGTCTGTTAATGTTTTAGGCCTTTAGTATTTAGTCATTGTTTTGTAATAGGCATGAATTATCGATAACATTTTATATAATTTCAAGATACCTTTATTATAGTAAGGAAAAGTTTGGGGCAGAGAGAAGCTTAGGTCTTTTAAAAGTTAATGCTTAGCACTGCGAACTGTTTAAAAGTTACCACACTGAATAAAGGGCTTCCCAGGTGGTGCTAGTGGTAAAGAACTTGCCTGCCAATGCAGGAAACGTAAGAGACATGGGTTTGGTCCCTGGGTTGGGAAGATCCCCTGGAGGAGGGCGTGGCAACCCACTCCAGTCTTCTTGTCTGGAGAATCCCATGGACAGAGATGCCTGGTAGGCTACAGTCCATAGAGTTGAAAAGAGTTGGACACAATTGAAGCGACTTAGCACACATAGCACATTTTATAAATATATATGTGTATATAAATACAGATATATACACACACTTGAATATATAGGGCTTATATATATATATGTATACATACATACATACATATATATAAAAATATATATGTATACATACATACATAATACATATATATAAATATATAAAAATATATATAAATATATATATATATATACACTTGTATATATAGGGCTTCCCTGGTGGCTCAGAGGTTAAAGCATCTGCCTGGAATGTGGGAGACCTGGGTTCGATCCCTGGGTTGGGAAGATCCCCTGGAGAAGGAAATGGCAACCCACTGTAATACTCCTTCCTGGAGAATCCCATGGAGGGAGGAGCCTGGTAGGCTACAGTCCATGGGGTTGCAAAGAGTCAGACACGACTGAGTGACTTCACTCATACTCACTGTATGTACAAACACAGTTACACATATATATTCTTTTACAGATACTTTTCCATTCTAGATTATTCGGTTCAGTCGCTCAGTCGTGTCCGACTCTTTGCAACCCCATGGACTGCAGCACGCCAGGCCTCCCTGTCCATCACCAATTCCTGGAGTTTACTCAAACTCATGTCCATTGAGTCGGTGATGCCATCCAACCATCTCATCCTCTGTTGTCCTCTCCTCCTCCCCAATCTTTCCCAGCATCAGGGTCTTTTCCAATGAGTCAGCTCTTTGCATCAGGTGGCCAAAGTATTGGAGTTTCAGCTTAAGCATCAGTCCTTCCAATGAATATTCAGGACTGATTTCCTCTGGGATGGACTGGTTGGACCTCCTTGCAGTCCAAGGGACTCTCAAGAGTCTTCTCCAACACCAGAGTTCAAAAGCATCAATTCTTTGGTGCTCAGCTTTCTTTATAGTACAACTCTCACATCCGTACATGACCATTGGAAAAACCATAGCCTTGACTAAACAGACCTTTGCTGGCAAAGTAATGTCTTTGCTTTTTAATATGATGTCTAGGCTGGTCATAACTTTTCTTCCAAGGAGCAAGTGTCTTTTAATTTCATGGCTGCAGTCACCATCTGCAGTGATTTTGGAGCCCCCCAAAATAAAGTATGTCACGGTTTCCATTGTTTCCCCATCTATTTGCAATGAAATGATGGGATCAGATGCTATGATCTTAGTTTTCTGAATGTTGAGTTTTAAGCCAACTTTTTCACTCTCCTCTTTCACTTTCATCCAGAGGCTCTTTAGTTCTTCACTTTCTGCCGTAAGGTTGGTGTCATCTGCATATCTGAAGTTATTGATATTTCTCCCGACAATCTTGATTCCAACTTGTGCTTTATCCAGCCTAGTGTTTCTCATGATGTACTCTCATGAAAGTCAAATAAGCAGGGTGACAATATACAGCCTTGACGTATTCCTTTCCTGATTGGAACCAGTCTAGATTATTACAAGATATTGAATATAGTTCCCTGTGCTATACAGCAGGTGCTTATTGTTTATCTGCTTTAGATATAATAGTGTGTATCTTAATTCCAAGCTCCTAATTTACCCCTCTTGAGCTTTTGGCTCCGTTCTGGTGGCACTGAAGGAAACTCCACCTTAAACAGCTCTAGGCTGAGAAACTCAATCCAAAGTATCTTTTTTTTAAATAAAGGGATAGGATTTCTCTAGAGTCCTTTCCATCATGGACCTTCTAGAAATCCAAGTTTTTTGCTTTTCATATATTTTGTCATAGTGACTCGGGGCTGATTTATGGATAATCTGGTTCACCGTCTCTGGAGTTGTCTTTACCATCTTTCAATCTTTTCCATCTTCTCACCACTTTATTCCACTCCAATTTCCTCCCGTCACCCCTCCCCCCTTTCTCTTTGTGGGTTGTACAGGAGTGAATTAAAGTATTATGTGAATATAGAATGTCTAGCCTTATAAGGAGATGTTTCTGTATTTTTACCTCCCTGTGCCTAGCTTCAGTGTGAGATCAGTAGAGTGCTAAATTTCTCTTCTACTTTTTGAGTCTGTGGATGCTTATCCTGTGGGCATGTTTCATACAGCTCACGATGATGCTCGGGTACCACACCTTATTTTCCCCCCATAGTGCTGAGACTGCTTATCACTGTGCCTAATGCCTTGCCATCTTTTAAACTGGGATGACTCACTGACTTATATCTCCTTCATAGATGCAGAAAATGAAAAGATTCTACTTTTCCATATCCCCAAGCTTTGTTGGTGGTGAGGTTCAGTACAATCTGGGACTAGTGAGCTGGGGGTCAGTACACCCTCTGGAAAATCTGCTGACTCTTCTAGGAGCACATTTCTCTGTTTTCTCTGTCTGAAACACTCCAGGCCACTGTTCTCTGTGGAGGTGCAGTTATTGGTATTATAAACATGCTTCCCCTTCTCTCATCTTCTCTCATCTGCCTCTAACACCTTACCAGAGGACCTTCTAGGCATCTATTTTACAGGAACCGGGGCTTCTCATTAGGTTGGAATCTGGGTGGGAAGAAGTGTGGGGAGAGAGGCCTGCACTTGTCATCTGTATGACCTTCAGCTAATCACCTTCTTCAAGAGGATTTCACTATATTCATAGAATTACAGTTCCCTGGCTGCACAGGACATTTAGACCTGTTCACTGCCTCTTTCATGAGCCAGATACTGCTTTCTGCGATTTTTCACATCCTTCATTGGAAAACCACATGACTTCAGTGTGAGCATAAATTAACAGGGAACCCAAAGCTCTGAGAGGGAGACTGAGTGGGGTGAAGAGTGTTTCCTTCTCTGGGCTTCTGACAGTCCTTCTCCTGGCTCCTCCCTCAAAGGTTCTGAGTTGTCATCTTAAGTCAGCTGATGTTTTTCCCATGCATGAGCTTTACTGCCTGGGATGCCCTTAGCACAGAGGGAAAGGCAACAATAATATTGAAAGAGGCAAAGTAGAAGGATGGATCTGAACACATGGAGAGAGGAGTTTTCCTACAAAACAGAAATACTTGCAGTATGGCCCCTGAAAAATGGCACCAGTTACATAAAGTGTAATGCCACCCATTTAATTCTCTCTGTTCCTATTTATGACTTTTTGTCCAAGACTCGATATATGTCTGTACAAATAAAAAATGGAACCAGTCCCATCTGTTAGGTATAACGGGACTGTGCTGGGGGAATAGGTAAGAAAACATTAACAGCATGTCATTGGAGAACTCTAGAGGCTGAACACAGAGGCCCTTCAATTACATCTTTGCTCCTTCTGTAATTTCCCCTTTTGGAGTTAGTTGTAGGAAGGTGATTCATTTTATTGAGAGGTTTAAAATTAAATTTAAATTATTTTGAGTTTAAGGAGTTTCTGTTTTGATGGGTCACCCAGACTATCCTGCTTTTAAATAAAGCAAAATAAAATACCAAAATCTGTTTTCCAGGGCAACTTCATCTTTCAATTCTGCGGGAGGTGGTCCAGGGCTCACAGCTGGTTTCCCAAGAGACCGCCACAAGAGGGCGACAACGTCACGGTGGAGAAGGGCCAGCTGCTTCTGTTGGACACCAACACCAGCATCCTCAACTTCCTCCACGTGAAAGGTTCGTGGAGTTTGGAGATGGGGGTGGCATTATTACATACGAACCTGTCATTTTAGAGGCAGGGGTCAGGGGGACATTTTGGATAAGTTCCAGCACCCGGTTGACAATTTATTCTCAGAACAAATTGAGATTTCACTATGAAAGGAAGAAGTGGTCAGAGGGTTCAAAACGAAAGCCTTTTCTTTTGACTCTTAAAAACACAGAGCTTGATTATTTTACTTTTTCAAGTACAAAAGGGTAAACAGTGTTCTCCAAGAATATGCTTCTTTATTCAAGCCCTTTGTATTCATGCTTGTCCCCGGCAGCACCCACAATATAGCAAAAGGCTCTGAAATCAGTTAATGCTGCTGCCTTTGAAATTCCCTGCCAAGAAGGCAGTGCCTTCATGCTTATACCCTGTTGTGGTTTTGACTTCCTGGTCCCGTGGAAAGTCATATAAATAGGCTTCCTTATTGCAAAACCGGCCACATAGCTCTAGGGTCTGGGAATTTGGGAGAGATTGAGAATTCAAATTTTAACTCCTCCACCCCACCACCAAGTGACTGTGTCAGTTTTTTCCACCTCCTCATGCATTTGTTTCCTTATCTGTTAAATGAGAATAAAAATCATTGCCTACTTCAGTAGTAGATAATAAGGAATGGTTATCAAAGGGACTCTTGTTCATTGGCAAATGAAAATTACTTGGGAAATGTGATTAGTTATGGAGATCTATAAAACGGCACTAAAGCACCATTCTTTACTATAAATATATTTAACATTTATAGGAGCATTTGTTCTTGTTAAAGTAAGAGGGTGGCTATATGAGGGAGAATAAAATATTTTCCAGGGAATAAGCTGATGGAGTGTGACTACCCATCTCTTAAAGGTGGACTCATTAAGAATTTTACATTCTTTACTCTGGAAGCTGTTTTTTTTCCCCCTCTGGCAGCAAGGAGAAGTTTTCAGGCAAATCACTTAATTAGTACCCTTTAGGAAAAGGGTCTGTGAGCTTGGGTTCCTGACTTGTCTTTGTGGTGTGTGCATGTGTGTAGCCAGTGGCTATGGGGAGTGCTGACTTATTGACAGCTAGCAGCTACCTAAGGACTGGCAACGACAAAGGAAAATTACAGACTTCAAGTCTCAGCTCAGGGAAAAGATGCTCTTTTCAAGCCTTTACCCAGGACTCTCACCACAGGAGTCAAATTTTGTTGGAGGATGGGATGCCCGTCAGGCACTCTAGGGTCTTTTCCTAACCTTGATACCATCTGGGAGAAGTTTCCAAGCTAAAAGTTGTCAAACTCAGCCCATCTGAGTGTCTGGATTTCTTGGTAGTCCCAGGTAAATGTTCCAACAAGGAATGGTATTTGTCCCTAGGGCCAGAGACTAAAGATGGAGAAGAGGCATCAGAGGGAAAGCAGAGAGGAAGGGGAAGGCAGAAGCTGGTGGATGCACAGCCTGACTTCCACTCTTGGAGATTTCAGGATCCAAGTATCCCAAATACTTGCCGCAACCTGTCGTCTTTCAGTAGTGGTTTTCCTAAGTATTCCAGGTTCAGTACTTCACTGTCATTATTTAGTATAAGTGACTAGGTTTAGAAGGACAAACCCTCATCCTGTGAAGGGTCTCCCCTCTCTCTTAGAAAGTAGGACCATTGGTAGGATTGTGAAGGTAAGCGGTGGACACCAGTTTCTGTGCAAACAGGAGTTGTTGGCATGGAACAGGGTTGCCTAGAAATTGAGATTTTCATTACAGATTTATGGGTCGTAGCTTCTGGAAAGTATGAAACCTGGGAAAGGATACAGATGAAGTTTGGTGCCACAGATGACTTGTGAATACTCACTAAGTGGCCTAGGAAATCTGTATGACACATAAGAAGAAGTGAAGTATAACACTTAATACAAATAATGTGCATTACTACTAAAGGAAGAGTAGCTAGGCAGCAAGTATAGAAGAGCAAAATGTCTAGTTCTAAAATGTGTTGTAAGGATTTCCCTGATGGTCCAGTGGTTAAGACATCACCTTCCAAAGCAGGGGTATGGGTTCGATCCCTGGCTAGGGAAGATTTCATATGCCTCATGGTCAAAAACCCAAAACATAAAACAGAAACAATATTGTAACAAATTCAATAAAGATGTTAGAAGTGGTCCACATTAAAAAAATCTTAAAAGAAAGTAAGATAAAACATGTTGTAGAAGCAGGATGTGGATGGGAATAATCCGAGTGTCCAGGAGGTAAGATTAGAGTTAGTGGAGAGGTGGTGAAAAGCGTGTCTTTGTCCCTGAGACAAGTTTTGATTGTGTAGATATCAATATATGCACAGACTCAAAGTGGGAGGGCCTTCCCCATCTCGCTTGCTAGCCAGTGCATGCATGTTCAGTCACTCAGTCATGTCTGACTCTTTGGGACCCCATGGACTGTAGCCCACCAGGCTTCTCCATCCATGGGATTCTCCAGGCAAGAAATCCTGGGGTGGGTTGCCATTTCCTCCTCCAGTGGATCTTCCCAACCCAGGGATTGAACCCATGTCTCCTTTGGCTCCTCACTGGCAGGTGGATTGTTTACCACTGAGCCACGTGGGAAGCCAGTGTTGGCAGCATCCTAGACATCTTTCTTTATCTTATATCCCGTGACCAATCCATCAGTGACTCTTGTTGGCTGAATCTCTAACACGTGTCCCATTGTACCAACCTAGTACTCTTGCCTGGAAAATCCCATGGACGGAGGAGCCTGGAAGGCTGCAGTCCATGGGGTTGCTGAGGGTCAGACACGACTGAGCGACTTCACTTTCACTTTTCACTTTTCACTTTCATGCATTGGAGAAGGAAATGGCAACCCACTCCAGTGTTCTTGCCTGGAGAATCCCAGGGACAGGGGCGCCTGGTGGGCTGCCATCTATGGGGTTGCATAGAGTTGGACACGACTGAAGCGACTTAGCAGCAGCAGCAGCAGTCCTAATCAACATAACTTTTTGGATGGGACCATCTCAAACAACTTCTTTGTTGCTTTCTATGTTTCTAATTTTTTGGCCTTCTTTAGTAGCAGGACCTAAGTTTTTATTTGGGGCAGTAGTATATCCAGCTAAAATGCTATATTTCCTCATCTCCTTTGTGAGTAGACAGCCTGTGGCTAAAAGCTGGCCAGTGAGGTGTAAGGGGAAGCATGGTGCAGGACACCTAGGGCATGTCCTAAAGTAGGGCTGACCTAGCAGGAGGTGTGTCCAACTTGTCCCTGCTTCTTCCTCTTCTCTGCTTCCTGGAATGTAAATATGATTGCTACATTTTTACCTGCCATCTTGGACTATGAATTGACACCTTAAGAATGGGGAAATAGAAGAATGGAGACATCCAGGACCATGATGAGTTCTGAGTGGCATACTAGCATGGCACCTGGGGCTGCCCACCTCTGAAGTCACTTTTTGTGATAGAAAAATATGCCTTCATGTGTTTAAGTAATTGGTATTTGACTTTTATGCTGTACAGTAAAATAACCCCCAATAACTTATTATCCACATCCTTTAAAATATCTCAGATCTTATTACTTCTTTTTTCAACCTACCTCTACCCCAGTGCCTTCTCATTTCATTAGGAATAAGCTTCACATCATTATTAAACTTCAAATCCCTTCATTGACCTTGTCTTCCTCATTCACTCTGATCCAGCTCTTCTGTGAATATACCAGGAACACACCTGCCTCAAGGCCTTTGCACATAATGCCCTTTGCCTGGAATATTCTTCCTCCAGATGTTCATGGGACTAGCTCACTCATTTCATTCTCTGTTTGAGAAAGTGTCAACTTATTACAGAGGACTTACTGGCAATCTTTTCTAAAATTATAATAATCCCATTACTCTATCCTTTTCTTTTGCTTCACTTTTCTCCATAGCACTTAACCATCACCACATGACATACTATAAGTTTACTTGTTTATATACAGTCTATTTCCTCTGCTAGGATAAGCTCAAAAAGGCAAAGAATTTCCATCAATTATTTACTGCTGTCTCTTCAGTGTTTAGGACCATGCCTGACCCATGATGAGGGCTCAAAACACATGTACTGATTGTTGAGTGGATGGACAAATGAAATGGTGCAAAATGCAGGTCCTGGATGAAATTTAAGAAGTCTCGGATAAATTTTAAATCCTTGCTTTCTTGAGTATCACTTTTCTCAACTAATTTACTTTTACTGTCCTTAGTTGTGCAAGTGAAATCTATCTATATACATATGTACATATATATATACATAAATTTAGTATATATATATATAGTTCACCAGAGATAGGTACATAAATTTACATATAGTCACATACATACACATATATATACATATACACATATATATAAAAAAGTATATCTTCATGAGTTAAAATCCACTGCTAAGTTATTTTTCTGTTTCTAAAAGGCATATGAAGAATGCTTTCCCTGGGGAAGAGCTCCAGCTCTCAACTCTGGTTGATACGGCATAGTTCTAAACCCCTAACGTCTTCTCTTGGTCTGTAACAGGACTGAAAGGACTTGAAGGAGAAGAAAAATCCAACAGCGGTTCGCTCTCTGAGTATCTGTTACCATCTCTTTCATACCCGTTCATGACCAGAAACATAGCTCTGTGACATTTCCTTTGGTCTTTGACACCATCCATGGAATGAGACAAAGCATGAAAGATTTCAAGCCAAAAAATAATGACTTCAAAAGTTTTTAGCAAAGAAGATATTATAGTGAAAGTACTTTGTAAACCATTTCCCCAGTATTATAAAGAAAATATTCTACATTAAGTATGTATACACTTTGAAGAGATTAGTGCTAAACAGAAGTGAAACTAGCTCACCTGAGAACTACATTTGGAACCACTTAATGAAGATACTTCATCCTCCATATTATTTTTCTGCTCACAGAAACCAGAATCCTAGTATACACAGGGACCAGGCTTCTCCGTCAGGAAAACTAACACTTATACATATGGCCCTTGAGAATTCTGAACTTAGCTGTGCCTTCTGTATAGTTCCGTGTATAAAATAGAACTTTTTTTTCCTTTTAAGCATAGCTTATGGTAGAAAGGAGGATTATATAAATTTCTTTGAGGCAGTTGGAAAATGGCCTCCAAAGACTAAGTTTTCAGCATTATTTTTGCTGCTGTATATACTAACTCCTAAACTTTTTGGGAAAACGACATATTATTTCGTGACCATGATAAAAGCTTTAGCTCTCTCTCTTAATATTTCATGTTAATTAGTGAAAGACCTAGAACTTTTGTCTATCTACCATTTCAATTTCTTCCCTCCATTCCTCCTTCCTTCTTTCCTTTTTTAAAAACTATTTTTTAGGGGGTACTGTTAAACACAAAAGAGAATTAACCCAATCAATTAATACTAATGAGCTAGGATGGAAATAGGCATATTGCCTTGATTTAGTTAATTATATTTTTCGTTCTTTTATGTTAAGATGCCCAACGGCCATAGGCATCGCTGAATTAAAATTTATTATTTTATTCCAAGTAATTATGATGAGCCATAATAACAAAGACGGAACGTTACCCTCTCGTCTGTGCTGTTATGCATTCTGGGCAAGGATTTGGGGCTTGTGGTCTGTCGCTGGAAAAGCATCTTTATTCTCTGAATGAAGCGATGACTCTGTCCTGGTGGTCAAGCTGCTTGATGTCAAGTGGCCTAGAGCTAATGATTAATACAGGGTCAATTAGGGGAAGATGAACTTTAGAAACCTCTTGTCCCTTGGTGTTGGGCTATCAAGAGGAAGATGTTCTGTAGTTTCTTATTACGCACAGTGCCGTCACTTTACAAGACTGGAGCAGAAACTTGTGCTGTTTAATAGTGCACTGGCCTCCTTTCATGTGATTTTCTATTTCTTGGTCTAGTGGTGTATACAAAGCAGTTAAATGCCTGGCAGGATTTTGAGCCAGAAAGAACTGAATCTGAATCTGGGCTGTGCTTCTTACTGGCTTCTGTGACCTTGGGCAAGTTGCACAGACTCTGTGAGACTGAAGTTTCTCCTCTTAGAGTAAGACCTGTTTTAATAACAGCAGTAGTGATAGCAAATTGCTGACATTTATTGCTTGCTGTTGTGTTGCCAAACTACACTGGATCACCCAACTCCTGTAGAAGTTTTGGGTACTAAATGAGGGAATGTTTCTAAAACCCTAAGCACAGGGTTTGGGCCAGCGTAAGTATTTGATTCATGTTAGTTGTTTCTTTTGGATTGCAGGGGATAACCAAAGAGATGGCTGGATGTCAGGCCTAGGTTGCAATTTTATTTACAGCTAGCGGTTGCTTCTATATACAAAGCAAACTGAATTACTGAAAGAATTAGCTGGGCAATGAAGACCTCAGATGACTTTTGCCTCTGTTATCTTCAAAAAGCATACTAAAGTGTTTTTTCTTTCTAACAGCAAGGAGAGGGAAGAATACAGAGGTGGAAGTAGCAATTATTCACTAGGTTGCCTCTGTTCTCCTTGGTATTTTGACTTTGTGGAAGAATATTTTTCTGGTGCAGTTGGGAACGTGGTCTTGGGGGCTCAGATGGTAAAGATTCTGCTGGCAGTACAGGTGACTTGGGTTCGATCCTTGGGTCGGGAAGATCCCCTGGAGAAGGAAATGGCAACCCACTTCAGTATTCTTGCCTGGAGAATTCCGTGGACAGAGTAGTCTGGCAGGCCACAGCACATGGGGTCACAAAGGGTCTGACATGGCTGAGCATGTACACCCGTGGTGGATTCATGTCAATGTATGGCAAAACCAATACAGTATTGTAAAGTAAAATAAAGTAAAAATTAAAAAAAAAAAGATTTTCATTTTCACTTCACATTCACAGTTTTGAGGACATGCAGATCAATTTAGTCCGTTATACTGGGGATTTCTACAGTGTAGCAATGCATATTCTTGGTTTATTGAGATGAAGCATCTTCTCTTGGCCCATTACCGGGTTCACTGTAGAGTTTCTTTTTTAAAAAAATTAAAAACAATTTTATTGAGGTATAGATGACATAATGTAAATTTCAGGTGTACAGAATAATGATTTGATATTTATATATATTGCAAAATGATCACTACCATAGCCACCACAGATAGGTACAAATAGTTTTCTTGTGTGATGGAAACTTTTAAGATCCATTCTCCTAGCTATTATACTTTCAAATATGCAGTACAATATTACTAGCATATAACAAAGCAGAGACATTACTTTGCTGATACAGATTTGTATAATCAAAACCATGGTTTTTCCAGTAGTTAAGTACAGATGTGAGAGTTGGGTCATAAAGAAAACTGAGCACCAAAGAACTGATGCTTTCGAACTGTGGTATTGGAGAAGACTCTTGAGAGTTCCTTGGTCTGCAAGGATATCAAACCAGTCAATCCTAAAGGAAATCAACCCTGAATATTCATTGGAAGGAGTGATGCTTAAGCTGGAACTCCAATACTTTGGCCACCTGATGAGAAGAACTGACTCACTGGAAAAAATCCTGATGCTGAGAAAGATGAAGGCAGGAGGAGAAGGGGATGGTAGACAATGAGATGGTTGGATGGTATCACCAACTTGATGGACATGAGTTTGAGTAAACTCTGGGAGTTGGTGATGGACAGGGCGGCCAGGTGTGCTGCAGTCCATGGGGTTGCAAAGAGTCGGACACGACTGACTGAACTGAACTGAACTGATGTGCTTCAATTTTGGTTAAAGACTCTTGTGACTAATGAAAGCCAAAAAAATTAAAAAAATTTTTTTTGAATTGATAATGAAATGAAGAAAGTGTTTTAATTAATTATATCCAAAACATTGCCTCGACTTTTACTGTCTCAAGTTCCTTTTTGCCCTGACTGCATGCATTAGCTATTTGATTGCATAACCACATGCCTAGAGAACTTTCTTCATGTGAACAATTTATAAACTATGTCAGTATGTGCATAGTAGTTCATTCTTTCCACCTGAAGTTTTCATGGCCAACATTGATGATCCCGATGCTGGGAAAAATTGAAGGCAGGAGGAGAAGGGGATGATAGAGGATGAGATGGTTGGATGGCATCGCCGACTCAATGATCATAAGTTTGAGCAAGCCCTGGAAGTTGGTGATGGACTGGGAGGCCTGGCGTGCTGCAGTCCATGGGGTTGCAAAGAGTTGGACATGACTGAGCAACTGAACTGACTGACGGATTATTAACTGTAGTCACCATGCTGTACATCACATCCCCATGCCTTATTCATTTTATAACTGAAGTGTATACCTTTTGACCCCTTTCATCGATTTCACCTACCCCTCAACTGCCCACCTCAGGCTAACATCAATCTGGTCTTGATATCTGTGAGCTCAGATTTGTCTGCTTTTGTTTGTTTGTTTTTTAGATTCCTCTGTAAGTGAGATCATATGGTATTTATCTTTTTTTTGACTTATTTCACTTAGCTTTATGCTCTCAAGTTTCATTCATATGGTTGCAAATGGAAATATTTCATTTTATTACATTTTATCACTAAACAATATTTCATTGTCTCTCTATGTATATATACATGCAATATCACATTTTAATTATCCATTCGTATATTAATAGGCATTTAGGTTGTTTCCACGCCTTGGCTATTGTAAATAATGCTGCAATGAACATAGAGGTGTATATATCTTTTTGAAGTAGTGTTTTTGTTTTCTTCAGCTAAATACCCAGAAGTGGAATTGCTGGATTATATAGTAGTTCTATTTTCAATTTTTTAAGGAACTTCCATATTGTTTTCCACAGTGGCTGCATCAACTTATATACCCACCAGCAGGGAACAAGTGTTTTCTTTTCTCCAAATCCTTGCCAAGCCTTGTTATTTGTTGTCTTTTTGAGAATAGCCACTCTGGCAGGTGTGATATGGTATCTCCTTGTGGTTTTCATTTGCATTTCCAGTTTTATGCCGATATTGAGCATCTTTTCATGTACCTGTTGACTCTCTGTGTCTCCTACTGTTTTTTCATCCTCATGAAGGTTTGAGGATTTCAGACCGAGGTATTAAGAGCTGTAGCCAGCACAGCCTTTTTATCCCAGGGTTTTAAACTTGATTCCTTTTTGTTAGAACCAAACTAGGCTCAGTTTCAGTAGATGCATGCTTCACAAAATGCTTTACAATGGAGCAATCTGGAAATGTTATGAAACAGGGCTTCCTGGGACATCTGTGTGGTGTCTCTGTGCATCAGGACCGTGGGAGTCATTGGGCACCTTACCCCGTACCTGCAGTTTTAAGACTTCATCACAGCAGCTTGGATTCAGAAGAAATCCATATGAAGGCATTTGATACAAATGAAATATGCTACATTAATGTTTTTTCTTTCTTTCCTTACTATAATGTCTTGGTCAACATGGGAGGGCTTTGTGGGCTGATACAATTTGTTTCAAAGGGATACATTTGAAATAACATGTACCAATTGGCTGCAAAAGGAGAACTGAGAGAACTGACTCTCTTGCAGCTGAAAGGAAGCTACCCTTCAAGGCAGGAAATGGGATGACTATGTACAGATGGTACAACATGGTTGTCTGGGGTTTGGTCAGCAAACTAGGGGCCTGAGTTCAAATGTGAGGCAGGCCCATGACTCTCCTGGGGCTTTGGGTAAAGCTCTGGGCCTCAGATCTGTGCGTAAAATGGAAATGATGGTGATTCCCTCCCGTTGCAGGAGGAGAGTGGCTTGTATAAATCTGTGTTGGCTGTTAATGTTGCTCATTCATAGCCCCCAGTGGGAAGTGTGGTTAGAAAACATTTTCCCCATAGTTTCAAGCATGCTTCTCAGAAGGGCCTGGGCTACACAGTGACCTTAAAAGGGGAAGTCAGGTGAAGTTAGCAATGGAAAATACTCACCTAAATTCTGGGAAATCCATCCTTAACTCCCCTAATTTTATGCATTTCTATGTGTCAGTCTTTTCCTGGCAACAAGTTGGTATTACTTATTTTATGAGGGGACCTTGCTTGTATCCAAAGCTAAGTGGGCTAGTGATAGAATTTTTAATAGGCTGAGAACTTAATATCATTCATATATATATATCATGTAACTTTTTATGAATTAGTTTTATATAAATTCTTTAAAAGCTTAATATTAGGGTGTGTTGTTACTGCCCTTTACCTTTTGAGAAGGTGCAATCTAGGCAGGTACACTTAAGAAAAAAAGGATCCAGGTCCGTTTTTGCTCAGTATTGCCTGGACTGTTATATCTTCATGTATGTAGTTGTCGTTCAGTCACTCAGTCATGTCTGACTCTTTGCGACCCCATGAACTGTAGCACGCAAGGCTTCTCTCTCCATCACCATCTCCAGAGCTTGCTCAAACTCATGTCCACTGAGTTGGTGATGCTGTCTAACCATTTCATCCTCTGTTGTCCCCTTCTCCTCCTGCCTTCAATGTTTCCCAGCATCAGGATTTTTTCTAATGAGTCAGTTCTTTGCATCAGGTGGCCAAAGTATTGGAGCTTCAGCTTCAGTATCAGTCGTTCCAATGACTATTCAGGGTTGATTTCCTTGAGGATTGACTTATTTTGATCTCCTTGCATGCCCAAGGGACTCTCAAAAGTTTTCTCCAACACCACAGTTTGAAAATATCAATTCTTTAGCACTCAGCCTTCTTTATGGTCCAACTCTCACATCTGTACATGACTACTGGAAAAAATGATAGCTTTTACTATGTGGATCTTTGTTGACAAAGTAATGTCTCTGCTTTTTAATATGCTGTCTAGTTTTGTCATAGCTTTTCTTCCAAGGAGCAAGTATGTAGTAGGTACATGCTGCTGCTGCTGCTAAGTTGCTTCAGTCATGTCGGACTCTGTGCGGCCCCATAGACGGGAGCCCACCAGGCTCCTTTGTGCCTGGGATTCTCCAGGCAAGAAAACTGGAGTGGGTTGCCATTTCCTTCTCCAATGCATGAAAGTGAAAGGTGAAAGAGAAGTCACTCAGTAGTGTCTGACTCTTAGTACATAGTAGGTACTCAAATAATTGTTGAATGACTGAATTTCTGACCTTAAGAGTCAGATTCATGTTGGCTATGAATTTTTCTGTAATGAGAGCCCTTCCTGGTATCCTCAGATGTTAGTGGGTTAGTCCAGACAGTGACCAATTTCATTTACTACTTGTGTATCAGGAGATCAGAGACAAAGGCTTTTTCATGTGGGGGACACTTGGCTCTGAAACCCCTTATTTCTCCCAATCAGACATGACTTACTTTATTTACCTCCAGAGAACAGTCCCAGACATACTTGATTAGCCTTAAATGAAAGATAAGCCGTTGCTGTGAGAAAGGACATGCTTTCAGTAGATGGGCAGACAGACAGATGGATAGATATTAAACAATTTACAGTTTGTGTCTTGACAACTTGGATATTGTAACATGAAAAATGCTATTGAAAGGGACCAGTCCCTTCCCAGCACAGAAGCTACAATATTTTCAGTAACAAAAGATGAATATTTCAATCATCCTTCCTTAAGACCCTTCATGGACTTTCTAATAGCCTTTTACGTTAGGTTTGAACTCCTTGATATGGTTTGCAGAGTCCTTCGGGACTTGGTCTCTCCTTACCTTCTCTACCTCATTTGTTGATTAATGATTCTTGCATCCTGTTTGTCCATACTGGGAGTGAAGTTGGAAATCAGGAATGCTTATATATCTAGAATTTTTGTGCAGGTTAAATTATACCGAAGGCAGCTTTTCATTACTATCATTTCCCGTGTACTGTAATATTCCTGGGGGTCAAGGAAAGGCAGGATGTACTCTCATTTTCTAAATAAATACTATGAGGAAATGACTGTTATCATTCACTTATAAAATTATCATGTTGTAGGTGAATCATTGTTTATAATATTCAGAGAATAATTATATTTGGAACCTTTTATTTAAAAAAATAATGATTTTTAAAAATCAAACAATTATTGTTTTACAATGCTATGTTGGTTTCTGCCATACAAAAAAAAAATCAGTCATAAATAACTATATGTGTCCCCTCCTTCTGAAACCTCCCTCCCCAGGCCCCAACCTTTTAAATAAACAGATTGCTGAGAGAAATATATCAGGTTTCATGACTGGTTAAAAAAAATGTGATTGGGTCAGTGCTAATTGAATTTTGATACAGAGAAGGAAGGAGATTATTTGAATGAATGAGTAACTTGGTAGCTACACAGATTTTTGCCTGCCTGGAAAAGACAATTTTTTCTTCCCCTATTTTCTCCTTTCTTTCTGAGGTCTTAAGTGATCTTTTAGAAACCCAGCTAAGGGCCTTCAGAATTTAAATATCAGAAACTTTGTTGGTAAAAGAAAATTTTGATTTTCTGGGGGAAGAATGGAAATCAAGGTTTAGTTAAGCAGTAATTGATTACAGTAGCTATAAACAAAGGTACTTATTTACATCTGAATATTTTGAACTTTAGATATTTCTCTGCCATAATATGTTTACCCTTTGTAATTAGTATAGAATTAATTAATAAAAAAAGATAACTTCATGATTTTTAAGTTTTATAGAAACAGTAAGATGTTGAGTCATCATCTTTTTAGGTTATCTGTGAAGCTGACCAGTTCACTAAAACCAGGGTATTAGCTTGGAGCAATGAAACTTCATTGTGACCTTCTGGAAGTACTGACTATATTTTTTACAATTTTATCATGGCACCTAGAAGGACTGGGAAATAATAGCAAATGTTGGTTGAATGACAAAGTGAATTAATCTGCAATTCCAGTCTTGTATTTCTCAACCTGTTTTAGACAACAGACACATAGAACAAGCTTAATTAACCTAGAACAGTGATTCTCCAAGTGTGTTCCCTGGTCAGCAGCAAGAACATCATCTAGGAACTTGCTAGAGATGCATATTTGGGGACCCCATAGCAAATGTACTCTGGGGGTGGAGTAACACCACCAATCTGTATTTTAAGACCTCTGGGTGATTCTGTACACTCCCTGATAGCTCAATTGGTAAAGAATCCGCCTGCAATGCAGGAGACCCCAGTTAGATTCCTGGGTCGGGAAGATCCACTGGAGAAGGGATAAGCCACCCACTCCAGTATTCTTGGGCTTCCCTTGTGGCTCAGCTGCTAAAGAATCTGCCTGTAAGGAGGAAGACCTGGGTTCAATCCCTGGGTTGGGTATATCCCCTGCAGAAGGGAAAGGTTACCCACTCCAGTATTCTGGCCTAGAGAGTTCCATGGACTGTATAGTCCATGGGGTCGCAAAGAGTTGGATATGACTGAGCAACTTTCACTTCACTTCACTTTAAGTTGAGAACTACTAGCCTGAAACAACTTGATGCCTGCTGACGCAGTTGTGCAAGAGACTCGACTTTGATCTCTAGGTCAGAAAGATCTCTGGAGTAGGAACTGGCAACCCATTCCAATATTCTTTTTTGGAAAAAAAGAATCCCATGGACAGAGGAGCCTGTCAGGCTACAGTCCATGAGGTTGCAAAGAGTCGGACACAACTGAGTTTGAGCATAAAATAAAGCCTAAAACAACAGAGGAAGCCATATAGGATTGTCAGGACTGGAAACCAATTAACCTGGTCCAGCTACTCTTTTCCCAAAGGCTATGCGACCCTTTGCAAAGGGCAATGGAAATCTTGCTGGCTGCATTGAATGTGCCTGTCCTGAATGTGGAATTTTAGTTAGATGCACTTGTCTCTCCTACCAGGGAAATCTGAGCTGATGAAAATGATTCTCCCGACTGCTATTGTTTCGTGGCTCTGTGTCAGTGATTTTACTTCCGATATGTTTTTTCCTCCATATTGCCCATTTGACTAGCAGTGCCAGGCTAATTAAGGAATTAGTATGTGGCACCCATTCGAGGAGGTGTGTGATTCTCTTTCTGCATCCTGAGAACATTTTTGCAAACACTTTCTGGTTCATATTTTCTTTTTTTAATCAGGCAGAGACATTACAATTAAAATACCGTTAAAGTGATTCTGGCAAGTATTGCAATAAGCATGTTTTTTAATTAAAGGAAGAACAGGGGGATGCATAAGCAGCCTCAGCTAAAGGGGAGAATTTCCTCCGATATCTATTTTAATTGAAATGAAAAAGACTCTGGAAAAGCAGCAGCAGCCTCTGTGTGTGTGTGTGTGTGTGTGTGTGTGTGTGTGTGTGTGTGTGTGTGTGTGTGTGTTGTGTGTGACTCCCAGGTTGCCAGGTTGAGGTGTTCTGTGCTTGATTAATTAGTAGCCAGCCAGAGAGTCCATTGCCTTTGCCCCCAATCCTTAAAGCCTGATTTATGCCTCACCTCCCCCATGAATATGTGAGAGCCCCGGCATCTATTTCCTGAGCTGCTAGTGGATAGGATTATGGAGCGTGCACTGAGCTCTTGGGGGCTCTCGTTTGCCAGCCAAATTGATTTTCCGCCTCTCTGGCCGGGGACAAGCCCACCTCGAAGGCTTCCAGGCTCTGCTCCAGTGGATCAGGCACAAGCCTAATCCGGATCTCACCAACAAAGGAAGCTGTGTGCATCCCCATCAGAATGCAAGCTCTGGGCTTGTGGATGCCTTCCCTGAATGCTGGCCTTCTCTTCTTCCTCACCTTCTCCTGACACCTACCTGCATAGCAACAGAGTTCTGAAGGGCACAGTAGGGTGCAACCGAGTACCCCAGCTCTGCCCCGTCACGTCACTCAGCCCACCCTCCTTATCCAGGGAGAGCATGACCCATCCATCCTGAATGTACGATCATCTCTAACTCTCCAGGGGAAGAGAATTCTATAGGCTCCCCCTGTGGAATAACTGGAAAGGTAACACAATACAGGATGCTAAAATTTTTAAGGAATTATTCAGAGTTGATGCAAAAAACTGAATGGAGGCTCATCTAAGTGGATAAGCAAACTGGATAATTTACATCTGAAAATTTAGGTAGTTCAAGCTTTGAGTACATGAATAATCTAGTTTGGTGACGCAGGTTGCTCTAGTGAATTGGGGATTGTCAGATTTCTCCCTGCATCTTGCCTCCATACATCTCTGGGTTTCTTTCTGCTTAAAATGGGAGTCATTCTCCCCAAGTTCATTCATTACCTGGCACATGTGTCCTAACCAAGTGTACTCTTTCTCTGTACCCTTTGCCCTCAGATCCTCCTCAAAATGACACTAAGTTTGCCATTGCCATCTGCCACCTTCCTAGTTCTTAAAGCTCTTCCAGGAACCCACCCCAACCTTTTGATTCCTCTCCAGTTCACTTGTTTCACTGACTCACCTGAAAGATCATTCTACTTCCTCTCTTTAGACTGGTCTGTAAATGCTAGTTTGTAGTCTTGTCTCTCTTCTGCTCTCACTCTACATGTCTGCCTAGGGAGACCTCATTCTCTTCTGTAACTTCAACTCCTATTTATCTCACAAGTATTTAGTGACTGCTTTCCAAGCTCCCTGTATGACAGGCACTGTTCTAGGTACAGGGGCTGCAGCTGCGAATTAAATACACCCAAATTCTCATTCTCTTGGAGTTTATATTCATAAGGAAAACAGTCGTATTGTATTTTGCGTTAGATTTTCTGAGCTGCATGGAGAATGATTCAGTAGGGGAGGAGGATCAGGGGCTGGGCGGTGGTTTGTGATGGTTGGGGGATTTGCACACAGTGAGGGCAGAGGCTGTGCTTCAGGGGAGCAAGGGTGGGAGTGGCAGAGGACTGTGAGCTGGGGGGAGGAGATGGGGGAGAGGGGGCCGGAGAGGGCCAGCCCTGCTGGGTTTGGAGGGCTTTGACTCTGTGTGTGGTGGGAGCTGTTGGAGAATTCCCAGCAGAGAGGTGATGTGATGAAGTTAAAAATCACATTGTTGTTTTGAGAGTAGACCGTAGGGTTGGGGCAGGGGCAGAGCAAAGAGCTGAGTTACAAGGCTTTACAATTACTTGGAGATGAGATGTCACTTAGATCCCAGTGATGGACGTGCAAGTGGTGAGAAGGGGCCAGATCACAGGGATGTTAAGGAAGGAAGAATGCACAAGATTTCTTGGAGCCTCGGTTGTGGTGTGTGAGAGAGTAAATGTTACCTCCAGGACTTTCAAACTGAGCAATTGCAGGGATGGAGTTGCCATTTATGGAAATGGGGCAAGACAAGGAGCTCACTTTTTGCATGTTCTAAGTCAAGAAAACTTTGAGACATCCATATAGACATACCAAGAAACAAGATGGGTCTACGAATCTTGAACTGAGGGCAGAAGTGGGCCTTGGGAGTCCTCTGGGAGTCATCGGCGATGAGTGTACGATGGCATTTGAAACTTTAAGACAAGGTGAGAAAAGCAAGGCCATGTTCATAGAATGATTGGAAAAGTGATCAAGGGACTGAGTCTTGTGACATTTCAAGGGTCAGTGGTTGGGACAGTCAGGAGGAATCAGGCAGAGGAGGCCGGGAGGAGAGGCTGGGATTGGGGAGGGATCCAGGAGAGCACAGAACTGGGCAGCCGAGGGATGGAGCAGCAAGGAAGGACTGAGCAAGCATGTCAGATGCCATGGGTGCTCAGCAAAGGTGAGTGCTGAGCACTCAGCCTTGGATTCAGCTGTGTGATTGCCACTTGTGACCTCGATAGGATCAGGTTTGGTGGAATGGCCAAGCAAAGCCCTACTGGGGAGGATTCCACAGAGACTACAGGAAAAGAATTGGGATAGAAGCCAGTTCTTTTCTGGTGCCATGTGGGATCCTAGTTCCCTACGTGTTAGTCACTCAGTCGTGTCTGACTCTTTGTGACACCATTGACTGTAGCCCACCAGGCTCCTCTGTCCATGGCATTCTCCAGGCAAGAATACTGGAGTGGGTAGCCATTCCCTTCTCCAGGGGATCTTCCTGACCAAGGGATTGAACCCAAGTCTTCTGCACTGCAGGCAGATTCTTTACCATTTGAGCCACCAGGGAAGCCCTCTAGTCCCCCAACCAGGGATTGAACAGGCATCTCCATCCAGTGAAATCTCAAGTCTTAACCACTGGACTGCCAAGGAAGTCCCTTGATGAGTATATTCTTGTATGGTATAATATTTATACTCTAAGTGTTTTCTGTAATGGGGAAAATAGCTACAACTGTGTATTTGTTTTTCTTTAAAACACACTCATGCACACCAAATCATTTTGTGGTTATTACAGAGAATGGCTAATTGTGGGGTTAGCCCAAAGTAGGTTTTGATGTACTTTGCAAACATTCCCTAGCTGCTAAAAGTCTCTTTTACTTCCCTTTAAAAGAAATAAAAGAGACGTTTAATGGAAACAAATGATTACATGTAAAAAGTTGTGTTCATTTATTTATTTTGGAGGGGAAGTAACAATAATGATGGTTGATTGATTTTTATAAAATTACCCGAGGTCACTCGTGGGACGTACTCAGCTTTCATGAACAATCATAACAAGCAGAGTCAGGGTCAGAGCCAAAGGCTGATTTCAGCCCTGCTCTTTATTTCAGCTTTCAGAAAGGGGTCAAGCTCTATAAAGTGGAGAAATAAAGTCCTCCCACTTCCCTCCCATATTCAAGTAACTCTTCTTTAAAGCAGCTCGGTATATATTGGTCTTAAGCTAATAAAGTGTGCAATGAAACGCTTGGGGCCTTGGCACACAGGTAGATTGAATATAAACCTCCTGTTCTTTTACACCAAGAAGCTTTTACCTTGGTTATCACATACAATTATTTCAACCAAAATTAGCTGAATTCCACAACAAATGTGTGTTCAGTCATGTCTGACTCTTAGTCTGCCACGCTCCTCTGCCCATGGAATTTTCCAGGCAAGAATACTGGCATGGAGTGTCATTTCCTACTCCAGGGGATCTACCTGACCCAGGGATCAAACCCAGTCTCTTGTGTCTCCTGTGTTGGCAGACAGATTCTTTACCACTAACACTGCTTGGGAAGTCCCAAATTTCATAACAAACTTTCTTCCGTATTTACCTAGATTTCCTTATACATACTTGCCACTGATAAAGTAAAGAAGGAAGGCTTTTCTGCAGGGAATCACATTAACTAATTACTCCTACTTATAGTACTCTTGCCAATGCAAATGATTTTTGGGGGGCTGAGCTTTTCTCCCTCTATTAGTGTTATTATTAGGTCTCATCAGTAAATGACTTTTTCAAATTTCTACTAATTTAATATTTTACTTGATAGTACAAGGGGCACATCCCCGATTTATAAATTTACCCACTAATCCTTGTAATCTGCCTCAAATCCTTCTCAGAATGAAGTGAGGTATATCTACATTAATAAAATTAAAATAAGCCTCCTATAAACAAGCCATAGGCAAACTTACCTAAATAAGTAACATGTCTTTTTTCTTAAAAGTAACTATGATAAATAATGAAATTAATGAAATAATTAATAGAAAATATTTCCTAATTAATGAACAAGCTACCTGGTAGGGTTTGCAAAGTAGATAGAACGTGAGTGTCTCTGTTAGGTGGTCCTGGGTTCTAGCTCTCGCTCTGCTGCCCGCAGCCCACTATCTGCCCTGAAATACAGAGCGTGATGTTGACCTCCTAGGCTTGTTTGGAAAGGTTGTTTCAGACAACATCGCTAAAGATATTGGCATAGAACGTGTGCTTAATACATGTCAGTTCCCTTGTTTTCCCCATCACCTCATTAGAATTCCTCACTGTGCAGGTAATCTCTTTCTCAAGAGACAAAGTTCCCTGCAGTGTAGGTGGTGTCTGGAGAACAAGAGGTCCATGTCTCCATCAGTGTCAAATGCACACTTGACTGTGTTCTCTGTGGATGTAGATGCCAAGTGTTCTAGAGACAGAAGAGCCTCAGTGGATGCATAACTCTGTTCCACATGCCACTGAGAAGCAAACAGACTATCCCTTGGCACTGAGTGGGACAGATTTGGAAACTGAGAAGTCCAAGGCCCAGAAATTTTGTGAGACTTACTGAGGGTCATTCAGAGGCCAATACCAGAGTGGGGACAGGTATCTGATTCAATACTCTGTCTCCATCATGGTTCATCTCAGTTCAGATTTCCTGACTGTTGATAATGGTGCGACCCATTGTTGGACCCATTGTTCAACTCATGTTCCATTAGTTGAAGATCTGGGACATTAATGCCACATGCCTGTGAGTGAAAATGTTCTAGTGAATGCAAGAAGGTAGCCTGCATCATAGGTCGCATTTCTTCCCTCTTGTTCACAGAAGGATTCGCTTATTGTTCAGTCATTCAGTTGTGTCTGACTCTTTGCGACCCTATGGACTTCAGTATGCCAGACTTCCCTGTCCTTCACTATCTATTGGAGTTTGCTCAAACTCATGTCCATTGAGTCAGTGATGCCATCCAACCATCTCATCCTGTCATCCTCTTCTCCTCCTGCCTTCAATCTTTCCCAGCCTCAAGGTCTTTTCCAATGAGTCCGATCTTTGCATCAGGTGGCCAAAGAATTGGAGCTTCAGCTTCAGCATCAGTCCTTCCAGTGAATATTCAGAGTTGATTTCCTTTACGATTGACTGGTTTGATCTCCTTGCTTGCCCAGGGACTCCCAAGAGTCTTTGCCAGCACCACAGTTCGAAAGCATCAATTCCATGACATGGGACTCATTACTGCATTTCTAATGATTTTTCTTGTCATTGTAATGACAATGGAAAGGAAAATTAAAGTCAGACTTTAAAATCAGTATTGCCAGCAGGCCCTTTGGAAGACTGGTAAGGATTGTGGTGCTTTTTAAGCACCGAACCTGTAGGTCACCAAAGGAGAGTTGCTTCTTGGGTTGGTCACCTTAGAGTGTGATCAATTTGCCATTTTTGAAAAAGGGACATCAAGACAACAGAGGCTGAGGTGTTGGGAAGAGGTGGCCTTTTGGAGGGACTTGGCAGGTGAGGGTCTCAGAAACAGGGACTCTTCTCAGGCTTGTTAAGAGACAACCCCTGGAATTACTAAGAATCAAATATTTCCAGTCTCCCCTTTCCTTTGGCTCCAGATTTCCTTGGGAAGCAAGGAAATCATGACAGAGTTGATGGTAGGATAAGGCACCATGATTGACAGTTCCACTCAGCTCTGTTCAATGGAGCAAAATAATTCCTTGTGGAAATTAGGGTCTATTATCCAAAGAAATAGAGTAAGAAATGACACTCTACCCCAGTATTCTTGCCTGGAAAATTCCATGGGCAGAGTTGTCTGGTGGACTACAGTCCATGGGGCTGGAAAGAGTCAGACATGACTGAGAGACCGAGCATATCCAAAGAAAAGGATAATGGATGTTGGCCAGCTAAAGTGCAAAACATTTCATAATGCTGCCTAATTACGCTTCCTTTTACCATGTCTTATAATTGTGGCATAATTTTCTTCTATTCCTATTTCCTGTTTACTGTTTCCCTATTTTTTAAACTTAATTTTCTAAGCTGCTATTACGTGGTGAAATGGTGATCTTCTCATTTCTTATTTAGCTACTCCTAAATTTCTAGGCATTTAGGTTATTGTGACTAAAAACACTGTAAATAAAGCTGCTGTGAATTGTGATAGTTAACCTAAGCTGACTTAGTAATACTGTGCTTCTTCTCCTTAATGTCAGATGACTCAACTGTGCTTCTAGGAAAGAAGGTGAGATAAATCTAAATTTCAGCAGGATCATATAAGTGAAGACAGTTTCATCAGACATTATAACTGTCAAAAGAAGGTGAGCCTCATCTTCCCAGAGACTGAGTGTCTTCTCTTGGCTCTTAGGAGGGAAGTTGATCTTCCTGGACCTGGGACCCCTCGAACTCAGGACACACTCCATCCTTGTTTCTGATGGTGGAGAACTCCGGATTGGATCTGAGGACAAGCCCTTCCAAGGCAAAGCTCGGATCAAACTCTATGGAAGCTCCTACTCTGCCCGCTTCTTCCCATATGGCGTCAAGTTCCTGGCTGTGAGGAATGGAACTCTTTCCCTTCATGGTGAGTGAGGCAACTGGCCAGAGGAACAGAGGAACTGAGGCGGAGCTTTGTCTAGCCAAGGTACAGATGATGGGGAAAATGGTAAAACTACTTACATCTCTTTGGCTGTTAGTTGCTGAAGCCACAAAGTGAATTAAAGCACGGGCACTGTTTCCTTAAATAAGGACTCTTTAATATTATTATTTTTTTACTGTAGTATTTGCTTGGCAATGTTGTGTTAGTGTCTGCTGTATAGAAAGTAAATCAGCTATATGTCTGCATATATGCCCTCTTTTTTCGATTTCCTTCCTATTTAGGTCACTACAGGGCACGGAGTAGAGTTCCCTGCGCTATACAGCTGGTTCTCATTAGTTATCTACTTTATACATAGTATCAGGAGTGAATGTCAGTCCCAATCTCCCACTCCAGCCATCCCCTTGATATTCACCTTTGTTCTCTACATCTGTGCCTCTATTTCTGCTTTGCAAATAAGTCCATCTATACCAGTAAATAAGGAATATTAATTGTGACGCTACTCACTGCAGAATGTACTATGGTTCTCAGTTACTCACTTGCCTTTCTGCAAGAGGATTATACACCTCTTCTCTCTGTCAGGTAACTTTCAGTTCCTCCCTGTGGGTAGACCATATTTCCTTGTCCCAGGGAGAGTGGATTTCACCTTGGATTTGCTTTGGTCAATGGGATGTGAGCAGAAATGATGTAGTTCATGGTCAAACTGAAGGTTTAAGAACCCGTGTAATACTTTGAACATTTTTCTGTTTTCTTTCTGCTTGAGAATACACCATCTCCTGTAGGGATAGGGGCAGTCCCTTAAGCTTGGGCACAGCTGCATGTGGCCTACCACTCCTGTGTGTTTGAGTGAGGAATAAACTTTTGTTGTCATGAATGACTGAGATTTGTATTTGTAACTGTGGCTTAACCTAGTGAAAACTGACCAGTAGGGTTACTTACTGTTACTTAGCCTACACGGGAGGCTGTGTACACTGGTGGCATCCCAGACCAAACAGGCAAGCTTGTTGTTGTTGTTGCTGTTTTCCCCTCCTGGGAATGAGGTTCAGTTGGAGTTCTCCCTGGAATCCTGTTACAGGTGAGTTGGTGTTTATAGATTCCTGGGGAGAAAACAGATATTAGGTTACAGTGTGTTTCTGCTACAATTTTGTTTGCCTGTTGCTGACCTCATTGCACTTTGCAAAATAGACATTTTTATTTTCCTTGAGATTCAGGAAATTACTCTGTGTGCCAGGATAACCCTTAGCATCAACTAGAAAATGTAAGTATAACATGATGTGCATGGAGTGTCTTTCAGTGTGTACTGATAAACATTTTATTACATGACATGAGCCAAAGGCAGATAAAAAATACAGGCACCAGATAGTGGCCTGATTTGGGTTTCTGGAGAGAAAATGTGGTATCTTATACATTGGAATATCTGTGCTGACATAACAAAACAGGACTCTGCTACCTCTCATAGGGTAATTGTTCTAGACATGGCATGTGGCTATGCTGAGGAGTCAGTCTTTTTGCGATATCAACGGTTTGTCCATTAAAAATTGTGGCCCTCAATCATTGTCTACTAAAAGCCCTCTTCTGCCTTTTTTCAACTTACTGTGAGTAGAAGTGGGATCTTATCATCAAGCATTTATTAAATGCTGACCAGGGACCAGCTAGAGAGATACACACTGGGAGTGAATTTTGTAAGGCTGAAAAGCCCACAAATATCTAGACAGAAATTCAAAACACCTACAATATTGATTCTTGTATTCTACTTCTAAGCAGTACCTTTTTCTTCTCATTTTCATCAGCAAGCACTTATATTGATCTTATAGCCCAGATCCACGAGGGGCTTCTGTCTATTTACACAGCAGTGATGATCTCCAATGGTTGTTCTAGTCTAACAGCCACTTAGACCACCAACCCAATGTGCTGCTGTTTACCCTTGAGAAGAAGGCACAGATCAGTATCTCAACCAGCCAGATCCTGAAGGATCCTAAAGCTTCAGAAGTATCTGTTGGTTTGAGAGCCATTGTCCTGTGAGATGCAGATGGCATAACTCTTGCCGGAAGTGGAAGTTCACCTGAAGAAGGATGAAACTCTCCCAATTATTTTACTCGAATTCTTTCATTCCAATGCCTTCTTTCTCATGTTCTATTATGAAGGGTCAGAGAAAGACTTAAAAAATATACCTTTGTGTGCTTATACTGTAAATGTACTCTGTGCTTCTAACCTCTGTGTTTTAATAGATGTCAAGTTAAGAAAATCCCTAGGACCACTGTTTATAATTAATATACGGGGCAATTAAAGCAAAGTAGATGCCTCTAATGTGTTTTAAGAATCCTGAAATTTCAAGTGTTGCTACCTTATCCTGGTGATGTTACTGGATGCTGAAAGTGCAGACACCTCCTCTCCCCGGCTTCCCTCATTTCCATCTTCTCTCGTTTTCCTCCTTCTCCTTTCCCAACCCTCTTCCCCTCCCTCCTTTTCCTCCTCCTCTTCTTTCCTGTATTCCCAGGGTTAGGGTGTCATCAACGGAGGTCTTACCCCTTTCCCCACAGTCCTACTTATACAGGCATGAATATGATCTCTCATGAAGCAAAGCTTGAACATGAACACAGGCAAAATCAAGCTGTTTTCCTGATTGAGTTGCTGCTGCTGCATCTCATTCATTTGAAAGAAACAGTGTGTAGAAAAGAGCTGAGCCACTGGGTGGGAGGGATCCCCAGTCACAGCCTGTGGCCTGTCAGTCCTCTCCCTGCTCTCTCCCTCACCACCTGAGGTCTCAAACAGGCTTCCCCTCTGGCAGCCTGGTGCCATATCATGGTTAAAATCATTACGTAATTTCACTGGCCTTTTCCCAGGGCCAGAGGTGGACCTGGTGACACTGGGGCTTTAGTAGAAAACTAATTATCTTTTGCTGTCAAGTATGCAGAAAAGTGAGCAACTTGATTCACTGCCTTGCCCCCAGCAGGTCCCTAAAGACCCGACTTCACTCAGCTTTCCAGGATGCTGTAGGGAGGGGAGCCACCAACCTTCGTGCGTGGAAGACGCTTCTCGGGAAGATTCTGAAAATCAAGGTTTCTGGACCTCTCTTCCAGAATCTGAGTCTGTGGGCTTGGCACGGGCCCAGGAATGTGCCTTTCAGTGGGACCATCGGGTGATTGGATTTAGGGAGCGCACGGACTGCACATGGAGAAAGGCTGTTTTTAGTGGTTCATCTAAGTTTGGGAATCAGAAATCAGTCCAGTTCTGCCGCTTATCAAGTATGACCTTGGGCAAATCAATCTCTATAAAACCAGGAAAACACAGTTCCTGCCTGGTAGACTTACTGCTTGTGAACTGCTCCAAAGTGTCTAGCACATGGTAACACTCGAGCACTGTTAGTTATGGCTGTTCTGATGATATTTTCCCCAAAAAGCAGCAAGTCCCCTGTGCCAGTCATCTCATGTGTGTGTGTGTGTGTGTGTGTGTGTTTGCATGTGCATGCGTGCTAAGTCTCTCAGTTGTGTCTGAGTCTTTGGGACCCCAAGGACTATGGCCTACCAGTCTCCTCTATCAATAGGATTTCACTCAGGCAAAATACTAAAGTGGGTTGCCATTAACCACTCCAAGGGATCTTCCTGACCCAGGGATAGAACTGCATCTCTTGTGTCTCTGCACTGGCAGGCAAATTCTTTACCACTGCACTACCTAGGAAACCCCAATGATCTCATAGTTTCTTTCAAGGATAAGAGGGGACTTCTACTTGGCATGGAACCAGCTCTGCTTGGAGATTTTCCCCCTTATTCATTCTATTTTCCTTTTGTGAAAGTATTACTTATTTATCTGGCTGCATCTGGCCTCTGTTGTGGCACACAGGGCCTTCGTTGCATCCTGTGAGGTTGTTGTAGCGTGTGGACTCTTTAGCTGCGGCTCAGTACTTGCAGTGCCTGGGCTTAGTTGCTCCGTGGCATGTGGAATCTTAGTTGCCTGACCAGAGATCAAACCCTCGTCCCCTGAATTGCAAGGCAGACTCAACCACTGGACCAACACAGAAGTCCCTCTTTATTCATTTTCTTGTCTACCTTTCATCACAACAAGAGAAGTTTTCACTTTGGAGGTCATGAAGGAAAAGCACTTCCAGGCACCTTTGGTCTGTTTCCAAAACTCAGTGAACACAGTTTGATTTTAATCTCTTGTGGTGCAGCTGCTTCCTAGCGGTGGATAAACACCATTGCTGGGCATGATTATAATGAAGGCTTCTTGGAAACCATTTGCATGGGTTCCAGTCTAAGCAAAAGCAGAGCACTGCCCTGCCAATGAGGCTTTTTCAGGGGTTTTATTCCCAACATCCAATAGGAAGAGGCCTGACTGATGGATACAGATTTCACTCCTGGAGGATCACACCAATGGGTCTGCGTCTCAGTGGCAGGCTTTCCCACCTTCTCTGTTCCATCTCATTCTTCATGGCTGCCCCTTGTAACCCTTCTGCTCTAGTCGATTTTTATCATAGATTAAAGTTGCTAAGCATACAGACTTTGTTGTTCAGCTGTCACCAAGAAAGATGGAGCTGAAAGCATGTTTTCCATGTTTTGCTTTTAATGTAGAAAAATTCTCTTACACTTCTATACTCAGTTGCCCCGCCCCTACCCCTTACACACACACACATACATACACACACACATACATACACACACACGCACACACAGCCCAGTGTGTCTTTCTCTTTCTCTGGGTTTAGGATTCTGGGTTCTGAATCTCTGTTGATCAGATGACAGTAAATTGTGTTGGCTGTATGCTTTGCTATGTTAATATGGCTAAAGGCTTGCAGATTTTTAAAGAGTGTCAGTCTGGGGTTTTGGGGGGCTATTGTCAATGAGGAAATTTCACTCTCACCTTTTGCTCCCTCCCTCTGTCTGCCAATCCAGGTTCACCACCCCAGACCAAGTGCCAATCACATGTCACTTTTCAAGGGGGTCGCTGTCAGCCTGGGCAACTTGAATTTTTGACAATGTAATTACGGCCCTTGCTTCCACAGTGGGAGGCTGAACAGGATGGTGGGGCTTTTATTGATTGTTCAAAAGGGAAATTTATCAATGTCTCTCACTTCATTTCCAGTTCCTCCCTGAGAAATTTGGCTGACAGTTTCTCAGCAGAAAAAGCCGTCTTCTGGCCTTGAATGGACTTCTGTCTTTGTCCTTTTCAAGAAATTACAAGATCAGGCATTAAATATAAATGGAAGTTTGTGGGGAAAGTAGGACTATGGGAATATGGTTGAAGAAAACAGTGTAACGTTATGAACAGGAGACTGTGATAGGAATAAATAGGAAAAAGGGTTTAAATACAGTTTACTTCCCGTCTCAAAATACCAAACATCTGTGTGTAAACGCCATGCTTTTTATGAGTGCTGTCTATGGGCATGCTTACTGTGTTGCTAAAGTGTATCAGGCTGTCTGGAAGCATGAAGTTGTGTGCATGGAGTTGACACATGTGTCCTGGGCAGTGGTTTTCCTACTAGTCTCCACAAAATCTGAACATTTCTTGAGGGAACTGCAGAGGTTCTGCAAACGATGAATTGTTTGGGGATCAAGCTATAAAAGTTTAAACTGCTCAAGCAACTGCCTCATTGTTTTTACTTCTAGCTTAAATTTATGTTAAAATAGTATTTCACTTGGAATAAAAAGTTCTATTGTGAAAATAGTGATAAAAATGACTCAGGTAGCTCATCTTTTTTCTTTTTTTAATTGAAATACTGTTGATTTACTATGTTGTGTTAATTTCTGCTGTACAGTGATTCAATTATATACATATATATATACTCTTTTTAATATTCTTTTCTAATATGGTTTATCATAGGGTATTGAATATACTTCTGTGTGCTATGCAAGCTTCCCCTGCGGCTCAGCGGTAAAGAATTCATCTGCAATGCAGGAGACGTGGGAGAAGTGGGTTTGATCCCTGGGTTGGGAAGACCCCCTGGAGAGGGAAATGGCAGTCCACTCCTGTATTCTTGCTGGGAAAATCCCATGGACAGAGGAGCCTGGTGGGCTACAGTCCATGGGGTCACAAATAGTCGGACACGACTGAAGCAGCAGCATGCATGCAGGCAGTTCTATACAGTAAGAGCTTGTTGTCTGTCCATTCTGTATGTAATAGCTTCCCTCCTACACTGTTGGTGGGAATGTAAGTTGGTGCAACAACTATGGAAAAGAGTACGAAAGTGCCTCAGAAAACAAAAAATAGAATTACCGTATGATCCATCTGTCTTTTGTATTCTCTTGGTGCTGGGGCAGGTAGAAGAGGTGAGGCAGGTGCTGAGGAAGATGAAGCAAGGAGGCTAACTGGCTTTTAACTGAACTGTGCAGTTGTATCCTTTCTGGATAATACTGGTTGATTGTTGATTCTCTCTCTCTCTGATCACTGGGGTCCTACAGAAAACCTTTCCACTGTTTCCCAGTGTGGAAGCTCCACCTGAGTTTGCAGTGCCCTTAGCTTCCACCAGAAATCTGGCGCAAATGAAGCTACCTTTCCCAGAATCTACTTGATCCAGAGGAAACTTACAAATCTTTCCATACCACAGATGTCCCACTCACAACACTTTGCTCCAAGTCTCCTCTCCCCTGTTCAGATAAGCACAGAGAGCCCACACATACGCTGCAGTATATGTAGACATCCAATCTGGGAAAAAAGAAGCCGTCTCCTTTTCTCACAGGCATCTCAAAGACTGATATCTTTGAAGCCCCTTTTCTTTGATGAAGTGGAGAGAAATAGCCTCAGACCTCCCTCTGTGGGAAGGCGAGGAAAAGGCTGCTCACGGGGCTGATGACTCACCCCCATGACTGAGAATTTCTTAGAATTTCCTCTCTTTGTTGATCATGTAGCTTGAGGTGAGGTCCATCCAGGAATGGCTCCAATGGCAGAATTAAATTAGCCTCCTTTAATAAGCCCCAAGGGAAATCTGCACCCTGTCTGATCACGTTGTTGTTCAGTTGCTCAATCGTTTCTGACTCTTTGGGACCCCATAGACTGAAGCACGCCAGGCTTCCCTGTTCTTCACCATCTCCTGGAGTTTGCTCAAACTCATGTCCATTCAGTCGATGATGCCATTCAACAATTTCATCCTCTGTTGCCCCTTTCTCCTCCTGCCCTCAGTCTTTCCCAGCATCACGATTTTCAAGTGAATTGGCTCTTCACATTAGGTGGCCAAAGAATTGGAGCTGCAGCTTCAGCATCAATCCTTCCGATGAATATTCAGGGCCGATTTCCTTTAGGATTGACTGGTTTAATCTCCTTGCTGTCCAAGGGAACTCTCCAGAGTCTTCCACAGCACCACAGTTCAAAAGCATCAATTCTTTCGTGCTCAGCCTTCTTTAAGGTCCAACTCTCACATTTGTACATGACTGCTGGAAAAACCATAGCTTTGACTAGATGGACCTTTGTCGACCGATGATGTCTCATGTAGCTTGAGGCGGGGTCTATCCAGTGATGGCTCCAATAGTAGAATTAGATTAGCCTCTTTTAATAAGCCTCAAGGAAATTCCCTGTCTGTTCATGGCTCATGTACAAATATGGATGCTTATCATCTTTTGTCCCTAGCTTGGGTCCTCTTGGTTGGGTTGAGGGAGCAGAAGTCTCTGCTTGCAGTTTGCTACATATGTGAAAGGGGACTCCAAAGGGATGTTGGGTTAAAAGGGAGAGAAGCTGTTATGCGTGTGTGTGTTTTGTTTAATTTGGTGTGGGTGGAGAAAGTAAGCTCAAAGTGAGAGGAAGAATGGAGGAAGAAGGATGAGAAACATAAAAACCCTGCTTTCTGTAATCTTAAATTTATACACGCTTCAATCCAACACGGGGTTCTAATCAGCTTGTATGTTGCGGTAGATGGGTAACTACTCAGTCAAGTTAATGTTGGTCAGCGTGGTCCTGGACTTAGAACCCTCAGCATGCAGGATGGCCAGTGACTGATGACTGCTTCTCCATTCAGAGCACATGTGAATTGGTCCTTAACTATATGTCTCTCAAAATATGACCAACACCATCAACAAAAGTAAGACAGAAATTCTCTGTTGCCTTGTAAGCCTTTAAAAAAGTCAAAATACAACTATTCTATATGCGCATATCTGGTAAAATCTCAATTCATTCTTAGCTGAGATAACTTAGAATTTGTAATTGCTTGATCTGGGCAAGAGTGACCTTGGAACAATGGATAAGAAAGAGTTCCTTCCAGTAAGAGTATAAAGCACACTTTAAGGAACTTTAAAAACGTTAAAGTGAACATGCTGTTTTTAAGGTCTTAGGATTTTAGGTGTTTACTTTGAATGTATCCTGCTAATTAGAAATGAGTTCTAGCTATTCGATAATCCAAGTACAGCAGGAACCCCACTTAGAAACACATTATAAGCTACTTTAAGTTTCTATATATACCTGAAAGTGTTGGCATTTGTCAGGTCTTTTTTGCTTGTAAGTGACAGAAAACCCAATTTGAACCCCCCAAATCAGGGCATTTATTGCCTCATATAACTGAAAAAACTTGAGGCACAGCTGAGTCCAGGTGCTTCAAAGAAGTCATTAGGCCTTTGTTTCTCTGCAGCTCTAGGTTTTGCTTTCTCTTGAGTTGCCTTCATTTTCCAATCTGCCTCCTGAAGGCAGAAATAGGTTCCTGTGGCTCTAGATGAAAAAATGGCTGTTTTCCAATGACTATTATACCCCTGAGTAAATTACAACGTTCCCCTCATCAAAATTTCACATCCCTCCCTCTGAGTTTTCCCTTTAGCTTTTAACACTCTCTAGGATATCATATAGGAGAAGGCAATGGCACCTCACTCTAGTACTCTTGCCTGGAAAATCCCATGGATGGAGGAGCCTGGTGGGCTGCAGTCCATGGGGTCGCGAAAAGTCCGACACTGCTGAGTGACCTCACTTTCACTTTTCACTTTCATGCATTGGAGAAGGAAATGGCAACCCACTCCAGTGTTCTTGCCTGGAGGATCCCAGGGACGGTGGAGCCTGGTGGGCTTCCATCTATGGGGTCCCACAGAGTCAGACACGACTGAAGCGACTTAGCAGCAGGATATCATATACAGTTTATTTGTCATATATTGTACTTATTCTAGTGTTTTCCCTAGTTGAAAGTATACATCCTGAGGGCAATGATTTTCATGTTTTGTTTTGTTTTGTTCTCATTGACAATATCCTCATTCCCTCCAATAGTGCCTGGACTCATAGTAGGCTTTCAACAAGTATATGTTGTGTGAATAACTGAAATGAAAAGCTTAAACAGAAGCTTCAGGATTAGCTTTGACTGTGTTTGAGCCATAAGCCCATCACTGAAGCTACTGCTATGGCCAGAGAAGTGGTGGTCTTTTGGTTGGGATGGAATAGGAGGTGGGACCAACTTTCCGGACCCCCCAAGACTACACAATCTGTGATCAAGAGAGGATGGTTTCTTAAGATTAGAGGTGTGTTATCTAACCAGAATAGCAGAATGGGCGGATAAAAGCAATAGCTTTTATCTTTTTAAAAGTCTACTTTTAAAATATTTGACAATCTGAAAAAAAAAATATATTTGACAATCTGTTATTTTTACTACTTTTGCTAATTTGAAATTAAAACTAATAAATGTTAACTGGATATTTCAAACTGGTTTAGTTTGGCTGGGAAAAAGTTCCAGTCAGTTAATTCACTAAGTAAAACCAAATTTACTAGTGATAAAAAATTTGCAATTAAAAAATTTCTGATAACTGTTTCATTTTATCTGGACAGTGTTATTGAAAGAATGAGGTTGAGTCTAAGATAGTTTTTACTTAGGAGATCCAGGACTGCATGGATCTTGATCTAGACTGGCCACTCTTTTGTATAAATATGTACATACTGGGTAATAGCCACCTAAGGCATCAATACCCAGTATTAGGATTTGGACCAAGCAAGGGAACCTCTTGTGAGCAATGGTGTGACTAATTCTTGACTAAGTTGTGAAGAGGGTGGACGACTGACCTTTAAAAAGGGCGACTCTTTAGTGTTTCAGTTTCCATACACAAGTTGAAGATGATTCTAAAACATTTCTCATGATGCTATTAGGTGATTAAATGAAACAAAACACGTATAGCACTTAGCACAGGAGAGGCATTGAGTGATACCTGCATATCTACTCAGTAAATATTAAATATTGTTATTATTATTATTATCATGTGCTTACTGTTTTGATTTGTTGAAGCTGCTTTGTTATTCTGAGAAGGATGGGATGGTGTTTGTTGCTTTCCAGTAATCCGTCAGCTGGAAACATTCTTGATACCCCTCTTATCCAGCCTCTCCATATTATGTCCATCACCAGGTTCTGACTTTAATTCTTGAAAGACTCACAAGTCCATTTGCTTCTCGCCACTTCCATGACTACTACCTTAGTTTATGATGCCATCAACTTGGGCCTAGACTGCTGTTTAAGCTTTCTAGTTTATCTTTTAGTTGCTATTTTCACCCCTCTCCAATTCATTGTTTACCCTGGAACCAGAGTGATCTTTTAAAAATGCAGATCTGTTCACATTATGCCACTGCTCAAAACTCTTCAGCGGCTTTCCATTGTCCCTAAGATAAAGTCCAAAATTTCTAACCTGTTTATAGCACCCTCTCTGATGTAGGTTCCTGCCTGTATTTCCTGCTGTGTTTTCCACCCCTCTCTCACTCTCCTCCCTGACTGCTTTTCTGTCTTAGTAACCTTCTTTCTTAATTATTTCTTAAGACTAAAAAAGATCTTAATGACTCGATAACCATGGTGATGTGATTACTCACCTAGAGCCAGATATACTGGAGTCTGAAGTCATGTGGGCCTTCATCACTATAAACAAAGCTAGTGGAGGTGATAGAATTCCAGCTAAGCTTTTTCATATCCTAAAAGATGATGCTGTGAAAGTGCTGCACTCAATATGCCAGCAATTTGGAAAACTCAGCAGTGGCCACAGGACTGGAAAAGGTCAGTTTTCATTTCAATTCCTAATAAAGGCAATCCCAGAGAATGTTCAAACTACTGCACAACTGCAACTCATCTCACATGCTAGCAAAGTGATGCTCAAAATTCTCCAAGTGAAGCTTCAACAGAATTTCCAGATGTTCAAGCTGGGTTTAGAAAAGGCAGAGGAACCAGAGATCAAATTGCCAACATCCGTTAGATCACCAAAAAAGAAAGAGAGTCCCAGAAAAGCTTCTACTTCTGCTTTATTGACTACACCAAAGCCTTTGACTGTGTGGATCACAACAAAGTGGGAAATTCTGAACGAGATAGTAATACCAGACCACCTTACCTGTCTCCTGAGGAATCTGTATGCAGGTCAAGAAGTAACAGTTAGAAACAGACATGGAACAACAGACCGGTTCCAGATTGGGAAAGGAGTAAGTTTTAACTTATATGCAGAGTACATCATGTGAAATGCTGGGCTGAATGAAGCACAAGCACAAGATTGTCAGGAGAAATATCAATAACCCAGGCAGGCAGATGACACCACTCTTATGGCAAAATGTGAAGCAGAACTAAAGAGCCTCTTGATGAAAGTGAAACAGGAGAGTGAAAAAGTTGGCTTAAAACTCAACATTCAGAAAACTAAGATCATGGCATCCGGTCCCATCAGTCAGTTCAGTTCAGTCGCTCAGTCATGCCCAGCTCTTTGCAACCCCATGGACTGCAGCACACCAGGCCTCCCTATCCATCACCAACTCCTGGAGTCTACTCAAACTCATGTCCATTGAGTCGGTGATGCCATTGAACCATCACATCCTCTGTCGTCCCTGTCTCTGTTGTCTGGTCCCATCACTTCATGGCAAATAGACTGGAAAATAATGGAAACAGTGACAGACTTCATTTTCTTGGGCTCCAAAATCACTGCAGGTGGTGAATGCAGCCATGAAATTAACAGAAACTTGCTTCTTGGAAGAAAAGCTATGACAAATCTAGGGAGCATATTAAAAAGCAGAGATGTTACTTTGCCAACAAAGGTCTGTCTAGTCAAAGTTATGGTTTTTCCAGTAGCTGTGTATGGATGTGCGAGTTGGACTGTAAAAAAAGCTGAGTGCCGAAGAATTGATGCTTTTGAACTGTGATGTTGGAGAAGACTCTTGAGAGTCCCTTGGACTGCAAGGAGATCAAACCAGACCATCCTAAAGGAAATCAGTCCTGAATATTCATTGGAAGGACTGATGCTGAAGTTGAAACTCCAAAATTTTGGCCACCTGATGCAAAGAACTGACTCATTGGAAAAGACCCTGATGCTGGGAAAGATTGAAGGTGGGAGGAGAAGGGGATGATAGAGGTTGAGATGTTTGGATGGCTTCACCAACTTGATGGACATGAGTTTGAGCAAGATCCAGGAGTTGGGTGCTGGACAGGGAAACCTGGTGTGCTGCAGTTCATGGGTTGCAAAGAGTCGGACATGGCTGTGTGACTGAACTGATCTGAACCTTTTTTCAGGGGCTTCCCTGGTGGCTCAGCAGTAAAGAATCTGCCTGTAATGCAGGAGACCCAAGTTCTATCCCTGAGTTGGGAAGATCCTCTGGAGGAGGGCATGACAACCACTCCAGTACTCTTGCCTGGAGAATCCCGTGGACAGAGGAGTCTGGCAGGCTGCAGTCCATAGTGTTTCACAGAGTCAAACATGACTGAAGTGACTAGCAGCAGCAGCAACCTTCTTTCAGGATTCCCTGTTGGCTCAGTGCTAAAGAATCCACCTGCAGTGCAGGAGACACAGGAGACATGGGTTCAATCCCTTGGTTGGGAAGATCCCCTGGAGGAGGAAATGGCAAACCCACTCCAGTGTTCTTGCTGGAAATATTCCATGGACAGAGTGGCCTGGTCTGTGGGTCTGGGCTACAGTCTGTGGGGTCCCAAAGAGTTGGATGTGACTGAAGCACAACTTTCCTTTAGCTTATTAAATGGTTAATGTATTCTAGATTTTACATTTTTTATGTTTTTGAGTAGCAAAAGAAATCCAGCTTTGTTAAGTAAATGGAATGCTCCATAGGCAGGAGCATGTGATTTTTCCTTCAAAGAGAATTCTTCCGCATGTATCATCAAAGCAGTATTATTAATATTACTGCTTTCAGCCTGGTCCTGAAGAAAGAGTATCATTAAATTGGGCATTATATTCAGTATTTGTTAAAAATTGGATTTTTACTGAGATTCTGGCACTTTATATTAAAAATTTTCAAAGCTACTTTCCATTCTTCCCTCTCATTTAACCCTCACAACAACTCTGTGAAGTAGGAACCACTGGGATTGTTACTTTCATCTCAGAGATGATGAAACTGGGGCCTGGAAGAGGAGGTAACTAATATTCACTCCATCCTCTTCAAGGGCTTATGATGCACCTGGGCTTTCTGCTATTTTACATACATATAGCTGGTGTTTACCTGTGGCAGAAAGACAAACACAAGAAACTCCTTCCAGGTTTCTGGAATGTTCTTCTTCAGTTTTAATTTTCTCTGGTTATCTATGTGGGGCTTTGTTACTTTTGACTCCCTTTGTAGTATGTTTGATAGGGGGACAAAGAGCCTGGTTCTTCCCCAGTTTGTTATTTGCCTTTATTATTTTTATGGAATTTTCTGATTTCTATAATGGCAAAATTACAGATACCTTCTTTTGTGGTTTCTGCCTTTGATTTCCTGGTTAGAAAATTCTCACCTATCCAAAGACTATATAAACGTTTATCTGTTTGTTTCCTGGTACATTTTTATTTTTTTCACATTAGCGCCTTTAATCCAAAGTCAGAAGACAATGGCCTATGGGCTAAATCTGGCCCATTATCTATTTTTGCAAACAAAATTTTATTGAAGCTCAGCCATGCCCATGTGTTTAGGTGTGTTTATGGCTACTTCTTGGTTCCATGGCAGAGCGGAGCAGTTGCAACAGAGACAATTTGGCCTGCAGACCAAAATCTGTTGTTTGGCTCTGAATAGAAAATGTTTGCCAATCCCTTCTTTAGTTCATCTAGAATTTATTTTGATATAGTGGATAAGTTCATTATCTAATTTCTTTCCAAATGGCTAGTCCATTTTCTCAACACTATCGATTCAACAATGCAATTACGCTATTCTGAAAAAAGGCCTCCAAATATGTTCATACCCCAATTCCTGGAAGTCATGAAGGTTTGGCAACAGAAACTTTGCAAGTGTGATTAAGTAAAAGATTTTAAAATGGGGAGATTATCTTGGATAATTCAAGTGGGCCCAAGTTAATCACACTGGTCCTTATCAAAGGGATACAGGAGGAGGCAGAGGAGGAGGAGATGCAGTGGTGGAAGCAGAGACAAGAGTGAGTGTTTGAAGATGAAGGAGGGGCCACAAGCCAAGGGATAGAGGTGGCCACTGGAAGCCAAAAAAGACAAGGAAACAGATTTTCCTCTCAGAGCCTCCAGAAGGAACCAGCTCTGCTTGCATTTTTAACTCAGTGAATCCCGCTTCAGAATTCTAACATCTAGAATCATGAAACAATACGTCTGCTTTGTTTTTTTAAGACGTTAATTTTGTGGCTAATTTGTTAAATCATTAGGAAACTAATACATTCCTTTATCATAATTTCTTATTTGATACAGATACAAATAACTGTCTTTTATAAATAAAGAGCTTTTAACAACAAATTTAAGTTCTGGTGTTAGGTGTGAATAGACATATCGGTGCAGTTAATGCAAATGACCAACATGAATTCATGTGGGGCTTGCATGGGTGTGTTCACAGTGCTGTGTTCACAGGGGAGAGAGATTATGCTTTATTTTTTTGAGTTTTCTCCTACCTTCACCTCATTAGTAATCACAAAAATGCAAAAAAAAGTAAAAATGATTTTTTTTCCTTAACAATCAATTTGGTCAATATTAAAAAGAAGTAGTAGAATGTCTGAGGGATGGGCATTCATATGTACTGCTAGTGTGTGTAGAGTATGTGCGGTCTTCCTGTGAGACAATTTGGTAATAAAATCAAACAGCTTAAAACTAGGCATTTGCCTTGATACGGCAATGTCCCTTTTAGGAATTTAAAGTAGTGAAATGATCATGAGTATGCCTAAAAATTATGCTCAAGAATGGTCACATCTGCACTGTTTATAAAAGGGAAATATTGAGAAAAAACTGAATATGAAAAAATAATGGGTTAGTATTTAAAATAGACATTTAAAAAGTGACATACTATGATTTTATCATGATATTACACAGTATATAATACAGATGAAAGATGCACCTACTCTATTAAGTGAGAAAATTTAGCAAAATGATATGTATAGAATTACAGAATTTTTTTTACACATAATATGAAATGTCAACATACAAATATAGGGAAAGGATAGAAAAGATATATATTAATCTGTTGTAATAATTGGTGATGAATGCCTTTATTGTCATCTTTTGCTTCTCTGTATTTTTATGTTAAACATTATACATTTATTGCTTTTCTAAAAGAAACAATGTCATTAAAAATTAGCTGTTTCTTCACTGTTACTCCATTCCATAACATAATCCATAGCAATGATTATCAAAACAATTGTGTAGAAATATATCTGGGGTTTTATATATATAATATATTTGACCATGAATAGAAGTGGGTGTTAAAGATAAGTGCAGAAGCCTTTAGCTCTGACCAATGGATCATGCCCCTTTAACTAAAGAACTTTCCACACTATTCTGTAGGGCCTGTTGCTGCTGCTGCTAAATCACTTCAGTCGTGTCCGACTCTGTGCGACCCCATAGACGGCAGCCCACCAGGTTCCCCCGTCCCTGGGATTCTCCAGGCAAGAACACTGGATTGGGTTAGGAGGCCCGCTTGTTGAACTGACCTCAAATCCTCACAGGAGCTGGGATCAGTGCTCTAGATATTTCCACTTATCTTACATTATATGATTTCCTTAGTATTTTGAACTTTATCCTTTGATTCTTCTCAGTCACTTTTAAATCGTAGCACCAATAGTAAAGCTCATATTGGTTAAAAACAAAAGCTAGCCTTTCTTTCATACCTCTAGAAAAGGCCTTCAATCAGAGTAGGGCTCGTTGCACCATCCAGATAACCTTGGTTAGCCTTGATCTAAACCTTTCTGCCAAATGAATGGCAGAATTCTTAGCACTGGGGGCAGATGTAGTCCCAGGTCTCGTTCACTGCAGTGCAGAAATGTTTGCTGATCAGCTGTGGTTGGAGCCTGTTGGTCTGCATCTATACAGGATGGCTTAGCCAGTACCACTGGAGGTTACAACAAGGCTGCAGAAGGCTTGCAGTGCACACACACAGTCAAGCTTGCGCAGGATTCCCCTGCCAGGGTTTGCCTTCATCCAAGGGAGAAATCACAGCAAATGTTTCTCAAGGGCAGCGAGAAATGTACGGTGAAAAATGCCTCATGCCATCTCTTTAGTTTGCCAGATTGTCTTGTTTTAATGCTAATATCACAGTCTTCTAAACAAAAGGGATCTCCTCTAATTCACAGATAGTTTGATTTCAAAGAATTCTCTTCTAAGTTGGTTGTTTGCAGTTTGGAATGCATTTGTTCAAAGTTGGTTGAGATTAACATATACACATTACTATATGTAAACTAGGTAATCAACAAGGACCTACTGTATAGCACAGGGAACTCCACTCACTATTTTGTCATAAACTTCAAAAGAAAATAATCTGAATACAGATGTGTATATGTGCATAACTGAGTCCCTGTGCTGCACACCTGAAACTAACACAATATTGTAAATTGACTTTCCTCCAATTTTAAAAAGTGCTGTAATGACCCCTCTCGGGTGGGTCCTGCTCACCTTTCCAGGCACATCCCCTCCTCAGGTCCCTTCCCTGCCCTGCGCCTGCGTTCCGGCCTTGCCTCTTCTACGGCGGTTATTTGAATGTGTCCTGTTAGCCCTCGCCGCTGCACACACTGCCTTCTTTGCCTGGAGGGCTCTGCCCATTTTGTTCTCTGCTCAACTCTGGCTTATCCTTCAAGACCCAGCTCTGTTATCGCGTCTTCTGGGAAGCATTCCTGGAAACACCCCCCTCCTCTGTGTGAGTGAGGTGCTCCCTATCTCTTCACTGGTGGACCCTGAGTGTCCTTCTGTCTTAGCACTTAACAGAGTACATTTATGATGTTTTGTCTGTTTCCTGTACTGTTTATGGACCCTGGAAGACAGTGGCTTTGTTCCCTTTATGTCTTTCTTCCCAGTGCTTCACAGATGTTCATCTACACCAAAGAAAAAATAGCATTCATTGTTTTGCTGTGGATAATGGTGAAGCTGCATACAGAAATAGGGAAAATAATTTGCATATATTTGAGAAAAACATTTCTAGTCCTTTTGTGAGTTTCTTTATGTTTCGATTATGTTGTCAACATGATTTTCATGAAATGATTCTTTCCTCCCTCCCTCCTCTTTTCCCTTCCTTTCTTTTTCTCTCTCTCTGTTTCCCTCCTCACCCACTCCCTGACTGATCTGGAAAGGTCTTGGCAGTTATTCGCTTGGAATAAATTGAAAGATTGAAGTCTTACAAAACAAACGGAAGATAATTAGTGATTTTAAAGTGTGTTAACCCACAATGATGATCTTTCTTTCCATGCCCATTTGGCAGGACGCTTCTCTGGGCTGGTGTAATTATGGATGAATGTGTTGAAGCACTTGAACAATAAGTTGTAGGAAATACAATTTTGAGTAAAAGTCATTAGTGGGCATAAATGAATAACTTGTTGGTTAACACGTCAAAGTTGAAAGCCCAAATAGGTTAAACATTGTATTAACTTATGAGTCAAGAGAAACAATCTTTTTTTCTGTAAGCATATGCATAAAATTATTGAGCTTTTTAAACTGTATTTTTATATATTTTTTGATTGTTAAGAATGGAAGAGGGCCACCTGACCTGGGTTTTTGAAGAAAGAACTCTTCTCAAAATTCTGTAATGGCCTATATGGGAAAAGAATCTAAAAAATAGTGCATATGGGTATGCGTGCACGTGTGCAAAATTGCTTCAGTCGTGTCTGACTCTTTGTGACCCTATGGACTGTAACCTGCCAGGCTCCTCTGTCCATGGGATTCTCCAGGCAAGAATACTGGAGTGGGCTGCCATGCCCTTCCCCAGGGGATCTTCTTGATCCAGGGATCAAAACTGCATCCCCTGTGTTTTCTGCATTGGCAGGTGGGTTCTTTACCACTAGTGCCACCTGGGAAGCCATGTATTACTAATTCATTTTGCTGTACAACAGAAACTTATAAATCAACAATACTCCAATAAAAATTAAAATAGTAAAAAAATCTACCACAAAGAGTTCTGAAAGGTGAAATGACTCACATTTGAAATGTGTATGATGCTGCCTTCATCAGAGAAGTCAGTCAGTCTGCCTTGTACAACTTTTAAATAATATTTATAAGATAAAGGATATACTATTTTGCATATCAAAGCTAATTGGGTACATTAATATACAATTATTTCTAGCGGCTAGAATTCCATTATGTGTCCAGTTCTTTGGTTCTGGATTCAGAGGAGCCAGTTTCAGAACTTGGTGCTGACAACTCCTGCTGTGTGATTTTGTCCTCGAAGTATTATTTTAACTTCCTAATCAGTACAGACTGTTGAAAGGACAAACAAAACAAAACCCAGAAAAGCAACAGTTCTTACTTTAGAGTAACACTGATTAGCACAGGTTGGAATTATTCTAAGTTCTCAATAATGTTCATGTTATTTTTCAGCTTTTTACATACATGTTATATATTTATTGAGGTGCACTTCTGATGGAAGTTTGTAGGTGGTTGTCTGGATGGCAATAATCAAAATAGTTTAAATCTCTATGAGTTGAGTGCTAATCAGACTGTGCTAGAAATTGTGACCTTGTCACAATTGTATTAAACATTGTGTAAAAGAGACATGATGGAGTGGCCTTGCATTCAAGGTGGGGAGAGAGGTATATGTACCGTAACAATTACAGAAAAACTTGGTATGAAATATGTAGTGCTGACTGTAGGTTGCATCACTCAAGTTTCTCCAGGCTCCCTGAACCCTTGCAGCCTGTAGATATTTGAGTAGTGATCAAAAAGAATATTTCTGCCTGCCTTGACTCTCACAGAGCCTCCAGCCCTTTGTCCCTGCCTGCTTGTTACAGGTGTTCTCATGACAAATATCATCAACTAGTCCATTTCCCTTTTATTTTGGTTTTCTTGATCATTGTCCTCCCTTCAGAAAGGTCTTGGGGCTTCCCTGCTGCCATTGCATTGGGTACCTGCCATGGAAATGCTGAGCACAGGGTGCCAAGGGTGCAGCTTTCATTGCTGCCCAAGTGGGCCAACCCCCAGGTGTGGAAATGTGCTGTGTTCCATGATGGAACCAAAGGCCACTAGCTTTGTCACTTGGGGTGCCTCCTGACCATCTGATTGCCGAAACTTTGGGGTGCTTGCTTCTCCGTGTTTCGGTCATGATTTTTTCCTCCTTCAGTCCTTACTTCTTGGACAGTTATTATACTCAAGACACTGTGATAGACATGATGTGTGTTACTATGACACTGTGCAGATATAGGATAACTTCTGCTGCCATGTTTAATAGGGGAGATGGAAAAGAGCAATAATAGAGGTCAAGCCACATGTGCTAAGGGCTAGAGAGGAAAGGGAGACAGTGATATGATAGATGCTTTTTGGAGGTCTCAGAGACTTCTCTGAAGGACCAGCTTGAACATCATTCTGAAGAATGAGACAGTGAATTGATGAAAGAATCCCAAGCAGAGGGGCATCAGGTACAAAGTCTATCTAGAGAGTTCCCTCAGGGTCTTTCTTCAGGTTCAGTTATGGGTCCATGAGAGAAAACCCATGTCTGAGGCACACACCATTGCATCTTTGACATCCTTGCCCGTCTCTTCCATTTATGCAAAAGAACCCAATCAAATGGCCCACAGACCAGCCAGACATGCTAGACCCAGATGTACACAGGCCTTTTACTCAATAGGAACCCCCTTCTCACTGTGGGTCTATAGGAGTCAGTGGACATCAGCATGGGCTAAAACGGCTCCTGAAGTCCAATGGGAGAGGTGAGGCTTGAGAACAAGTGGGTTGAAGAAGACTGGGTACCTGGTGGAAGAGACAGAACAGACAGAGGGGTAGAGTCAGGGATGATCTCGTTAAATGAGAAGAGACTGGACTTCCTGGAATGGAGAATTTATTAAGGAGTCAGAGATGATAAAGTGGAGTTTGGTTATGGAGACTCTTGAAGGTCCAGAAGGGAGTTCGGGAATTGGTTGCTGAGTGCTGTAGGCAGATCACTGTTGTTGTTCAGTCACTCAGTTGTGTCTGACTTTGCAACCCCATGGACTGCAGCACGCCAGGCCCTCAGTCCTTCACTATCTCCTGGAGTTTGCTTAAATTCATGTCCATTGAGTCAGTGATGCCATCTCCTGGAACTTGCTCAAACTCATGCCCATTGAATCAGTGATGCTATCTAGCCATCTCATCTCATCCCATCTTGTATCTAGCCACCCTCTTCTCCTTTTGCCTTCAATGTTTCCCAGCATCAGGGTCTTTTCCAGTGAGTTGGCTCTTTGCACCAGGTGGTCAAAGTATTGGAGCTTCAGCTTCAGCTTCAGCATCAGTCCTTCCATTGAATATTTAGGGTTGATTTCCTTTAGGATTGACTGGTTTGATCTTGCTGTCCAAGTGTTTCTCAAGAGTCTTCTCCAGCATCACAGTTTTAAAGCATCAATTCTTCAGTACTCAGCCTTCTTTATGGCCCAGCTCTCACATCTGTAGATAACTACTGGGAAAAGTTGCAAAGTAATGTCTCTGTTTTTTAAAGTGTCATCTAGGGTTGTCATAGCTTTCTTTCCAATGAACGAGTGTCTTAATTTCATGGCTACAGTCACCATCAGCAGTGATTGTGGAGCCCAAGAAAATAAAATCTATCACTGCTTCCACATTTTTCCCTTCTATTTGTCATGAAGCAATGGGATTGGATGCCATGATCTTAGTTTTTTGAATGCTGAATTTTAAGCCAGCTTTTTCACTCTCCTCTTTCATCCTCATCAAGATCCTCTTTAGCTCCTCTTCACTTGAGGTATCTCATTAGGCAGATACTGCAGATTAATGAACAAACAAGGGATGTAATTAAAAAAGAACAATGCACAATGGCCAGAGGATTAAAAGTTGTTCATAGAGGATCTAGCTTAGATGATTATTACATTCATTTTGACATTCTCAAGTTTGAGAATATTTGTCTGGGATAGCTCAGTTGGTAAAGAATCTACCTGCAATGCAGGAGACCCTGGTTAGATTCCTGGGTCAGGAAGATCCGCTGGAGAAGGCATAAGCTATCCACTCCAGTATTCTTGAGCTTCCCTTGTGGCTCAGCTGGTAAAGAATCTGCCCATAATGCTGAAGACCTGGGTTTGATCCCTGGGTTGGGAAGATTCCCCTGGAGAAGGGAAAGGCTCCCCCCTCAAGTATTCTGGCCTGGAGAATTCCATGGACTTTATAGTTCATGGGGTCACAAAGAGTCAGACATGACTGAGAGACTTTCACTTTCAAGTCTGAGATGATGGTAATTCATCCAAATATTCATATCTACTATAGAGCTACAGATATGAGGCTGGCACTCATAAAACACCCAGATTGATCTTTTAGTTATACACATTGAGGTGTGCCATTTTTGCAATGAGAGTGAGTAAGTTATGAGATAATTTTACTGCTTTCTAGAGGCTCTGTCAACATTTGAAAGGCCTTAAGTTTATATTAATAGTTAAAAAATTTGCTTCAAAGATTCCCTGTGATTTTTTCCATTTATTGTGACTTGACTGTTATTTAGAAGAATGCTTAGTTGAAAAATATCTTTGTCGTGTCAAATTTTGGTTCTGACACATGTAGCTGCTTGTTGATAGGTGCATAGTAGGGTGCTCTTTGCTTATTGATTATTATGAATTATTGTTGATCACAGTGTATAATTGTATTTTGCCATCATATTTTGTCATTGACAGACATTTTTGATGCATGATAGAGATGTTTCTGTGTAGACTTTGAAGAACAGATCATAGAAATTCACACATATATAAAATATGCATATACACTGAAATAGACTTAATTTCATTTATTGTTCCCAAAGGTTAAAACATACAAACAGGAATAAAATTAAAATTATTTTCTTTAGACATGATTTATGTCTTAATTTTCACCTGCTCTATAATTAGAAATTTTGAACTCTGGGAATTTCTTTTGAAGATAAAATTATTGCCCGAGTAAACTTCAGAAATTATATCATTAACCCAGAGACCTTTCTAAGCCTAGAACAACATTACTGGTACAAGTGCCACCACTCCCCAACATAGACAAATAAATAAAGAGGGAAGTTTAAAATAATTTGAAAATGATTTATTGTTGGCCACCTCTGTAGTTAGAGATTCAAATATTATTACTTTAGTTCAACAAGGGAGGACAGGAGGTTGCTGTGGGCTAAAGGTAAATTATGATCTATTGTGAAGGAGGAGGCACTGTACCAAGGAGAGGAGTTGGGAGGAAGCCTTGTGTTTTCTGAGATAAAGACTGGGAAAAAAAAAAATCTCTGCCTTGACCCTTGTTGGAAAAGACCAGAGTAAACTACAAGTCTGACTACCTTCTGGAATCTTTGCTGGTTAAGGAGCAGTTTATGGTTTGGGGAGGGTCAGATAGTTGCACTGGAGCCTAAACCAAACCAAGTTATTTAGGGTCACACATTCCACTTTTTTTCTGCTCTGCTTAGCCATCCTGTCCCTAGATATACCCCATATTAGAGTAAGAAGGGATTGCTTAACACACCAAGATTTAGGTTGACCATTCTGATGGTAATTTTTATTTTTAACTCTATGATCACTATTTGTACAGTGAGTTGAAGTCTTTTTTAAAAAATATAAATCTATTTATTTTAATTGGAGGTTAATTACTTTACAGTATTGTATTGGTTTTGCCATACATCAACATGAATCTGCCACAGGTATACACGTGTTCCCCATCCTGAACCCCCCTCTCATCTCCCTCCCCATCCCATCCCCCTGGGTCATCTCAGTGCACCAGCCCCAAGCATCCAGTATCATGCATCGAACCTGGACTGGTGATTCGTTTCATACATGATATTATACATGCTTCAGTGCCATTAAGTTTAAAAATTCATGGTCATTGGTTTTATTTGGAAGAACGAGGTGATAAATTTTATCCTCAAAACAGTGTAATGCAGGGAAGGAAGAGAGAAGACTAAAATATATTGAGGGGTTGTTATGTGGCAAAGTCCACACTACATGTTTCATAGGTATTATCTCATCAAATTGTCTTAAACCCCTAGGAGGGAAAGTTTGCTGCTTCTGCTTTCTAACTGAAGAAAGTGAAACCCACCTCTAAGTATATTATCCAAAGGAACATAGTTAGAATATGGCAAGACTGTAATTCAGCATAAATTTATTATGACTTCAACCCTGTGTTTTTCACCCCATACCATTCTCTGTCTTGAATTATTGTCACCATGCAACAGACAGGAAAACTAATACCCAAAAAGGTAATATAGTGATATCACCTTTGGTGATAGCAGTGATGCTTATAGAACCTGAAGCTTGATTTCCCAGATTCTTCTTTCACTAAAGTCTTTGGCTGAATAACGTCACATTCATATTAAGTTTTAAAAATGTCTAAAGGCAAGTTTTCCTTGGACTTGCTTTAGGTTCACTCCCAGAAGTAGTGGTCACCCATCTTCGAGCAACTGCCAACGCCCATGACACAGTGTTGGCGCTGGAAGATGCTGTCGATTGGCATGCTGGGGACGAAGTCCTTGTCATCAGCGGGATGGGTGCTGAAGGTGCCAAGCCTAAGGAAGAGATTGTCACCGTGGAGACTGCGCATAGTACAGACCTCCAGCTGAGGTCACCCTTGAGGTACTGCATGTCAGCTTGGTTCCATTTAGATGCAAGATGAGGTCTTAACTGTGCTGGTGACCAGCACAGCTGGTCAGAAGACATTTGTTTGTCTTTCAATAATATCATTCACATTAAACCACAGTAGACATTTTGGCAAGAAAATTACAAAAAATGAAATATTTGGGAGATTTAGACGTCTTAAATAAGTTTCTCTTGTAAGACACTAGAACTTTTGTCTTTTTGTAGATGGTCACTGCAATAGTCAGCATAGTTCCTAAGTCTCGCACACGTGTGCCTATTTTTCACTCTTCTGTGTCTGAGTTTCTAAGGAAATAGAGTCCCAGATGGAGGATTAGGCTAATTTAGTGGCTTACTATTCATTATAAGACTTGGAGTGTTATTTTCAGATTTTTTTTTTTTTCTTTTCAGATATTCTCACAACTCCACAGAGAATTGGGTGGCTGGAGAACACCATGTTTTAAAGGTCATGCTGGTTCTACTCAGCAGGAGTATTACCATACAGGGAAATCTCACTGATGAGAGAGTGCAGTTCCTTGCTTCATGCCAGGGGGCCAGTGCTTCAGAAGGTAGAGACCGATTTGTTGGGAAGTCTATAATGGGTGAAAACCAATGTTCTTACTGTTCAATGATATGTGGTATGGCTGACTTCTTTCTATTAGAGTGTTCCTAATACAGTAAGTCCCCTGCAAACAAACGAGTTATCTTCTGAGAGCATGTTTGTAAGTCCAGTTTGTAAGTTCAACAAAGCTGGCCTACATACTCAAGTAACACAATCGGCTATATAGTACTGTACTGTAATAGGTTCATAATACATTTCATACAAGTAATACATAAAAAAAGCAAGCAACCACAAAAAAAATAAAGAAAACATTTTAAATCTTCCAGTAAGGTACCTTGAAAAGTACAGTAGTACAATAAAAGCGCTGGCATATAGGGGCTGGCATCTAGTGAACAGGCAAGAGCTACTGATTGGAGGAGAGAGAGGACTTGGAAGATGGTAGAGGAGAACGATCATTAGCAATAGGAGACGGAGGGCAAGCTGCAGTTTCACTCATGCCTGACATTGACAGAATGCATGTTTGAATCTCTGAAAGTTTGAAACTTGAAGGTATGAATGTAGGGGACCTACTGTGTTCTGTAGATTTAAGAATGCTCTTGATAAATCATCATTTCCTCTCCTGCCCTCAACCCCCTTGTGAAAGAGATAGGCAACAGTATCTGCTTGAGAAATTAATGATTTCTTGGGAGAAAAAAATATTCCTGTTTTATAATAAAATCCAGAGAGTTGAATTAAATTTTTAGGTCAGAGGTTATAATGAAACTGATTCCCATCCTTCTCTACAATTCTCAGGAAAAGTGCTTAATGCCGGAGTCAGCAATACAGGCAGCATGTTCTAATGAGGTAGACTTGGAAGGCTCTTCCCTCCCTGCACCGTTCCCACTTTTGGAGTTTGTTTTCTGAGCGAAACTACCACATACTTTAAGTAAGTGGTTGAAAAAGTCAATCTATCTTCGAGAAGAATAACAGGCACTGAATCACACTGATGTACCTATTAAACATCTATTTCAGGGATGGTTAGTTTAGTAGGTTATGTTTTGGTTTCCCAGGCTGTAGATTATGAGGCTTTCATATGTTGGGAAGACATCATTTGTCAACTTTGGTCCAGAATGGTGTGGGTGTCAAGGATGACTCCCAGGCATGAGCTCTGGATGGATGAGGAGGCTATTTATTGAGATGGGAAGGGAAACAGGTTTGGGGGGTGGGAGGGTAGAGATCATGAGTTTAATTTTGTACATGTTGAGATGCCAGGCCAGCATGTGACTGGAGATGTCTGGAGCCTGGAAGAAATGTCAAGTCCGGAGTTAAAGATTTGAGTCATGTCTATGTATAGAGGCCTGTGGGCATAATCTTGGTATATGGATGGGTAAGAGGGACTTTGACCCTGCCCCCCACTCCCTAGTCATCTAGTTCACAATTGTGTCATTCTGACAGAAAAAAAAAAAAAGTTTTCATCCAGTGGGTTGGAATGCAGTGACTGCCAAATTTAACATTTCTGCTAAACTGGCACCTGCAGTCAATTACAGACTCTCTTGGTAATTCTCATACAGGTATTCTCAGATTGTATTGTGCAAAACATGGCATTTAATCATGCTCCAGGAGAGATCATGCCTCTAGGTTTGGGCCATTATAAATCTGTTGTTTCCTAATGAAAAAAATAATCCCTAGTTCTACCACAACTCTTAAATATGACTAAAAAATTCCAAAAATAAAACAAAATTCATAGACATTCATTTAAAAAATAACTTATCATTCACCTCTTCTTTTTATGGAGCTCAAATATGGGAACAAAGTAGCCAAAAACCATACCAAGAGGCCTAGATGCTGGAAAATATTATGGCTCACTGGCATACATGGTTAAAATGGTGATAAAATGTACAAATACCAAACACCTCTTTATTCACCTCTAATCTGTTCATTCTCACCACTTCATGGCAAATAGATGAGGAAACAATGGAAACAGTGAGAAACTTTATTTTGGGGGGCTCCAAAATCACTGCAGATGGTGACTGCAGGCATTAAATTAAAAGACCCTTGCTCCTTGGAAGAAAAGCTATGACCAACATAGACAGCATATTAAAAAGCAGAGACATTACTTTGCCAACAAAGGTCCATCTAGTCAAGGCTATGGTTTTTCCAGTGGTCATGTATGGATGTGAGAGTTGGACTGTGAAGAAGTCTGAGCACCGAAGAATTGATGCTTTTGAACTGTGGTGTTGGAGAAGACTCTTGAGAGTCCCTTGGACTGCAAGGAGATCCAACCAGTCCATTCTGAAGGAGATCAGCTCTCGGATTTCTTTGGAAGGAATGATGCTAAAGCTGAAACTCCAGTACTTTGGCCACCTGATGTGAGGAACTGACTCACTGGGAAAGACCCTGAAGCTGGGAAAGATTAAAGGCAGGGGGAGAAGGGAATGACTGGGGATGAGATGGCTGGATGGCATCACTGACTTGATGGACATGAGTTTGAGTAAGCTCCAGGAGTTGGTGATGGACAGGAAGCCTGATGAGCTGCAGTCCATGGGGTTGCAAAGAGTTGAACATGACTGAGCGACTGAACTGAACTGATATGCATTCTTTGAGACTGACAACAGATGACTGTTAGAATGATCCATAATTTTGTATTAGTGGCACTTCTTCATTGGTTTATTAACCTGGATAATAAAGAGTTAATTCAGGAGATGATTTCTTCTCCATACTGAGGTTAGTTCACCCCACCAAATGCCATGTGTCCTCACTAGGGCTCTACTGAGACTGAGGCTTTGGTATGGGGGCAGCTCAGTCCTTTCTCTGGAGCCCTTTTCCATTTCTTCGATGGCATCATTGCTATGTCCCCAAACCATAAAGCAGCAAAATATTGGGAAAACCCCACTGGACAGCAAAGAGATGTGATTACGTTTAGCGCTCACATGTCTTCCCTTCAATTATCCACCACCAGAGGGTCATTTTATTGCACACTCCCTCAGGGGGATCTTTTGGATTGTAATAAGCATCTATTTAGGTTGGGTTTAATGGGTTCTAGCCAGCCTTTTTGTGATAATAATTAAGGTGATTGATTCGGGGGCTTCTAGAAATAATAGAGTGAAGGCAACATCATGTTCTAGTTATCAGATGTTTTAATTAATAATCCAAAGGGGAGAATTGAAGTAAAAGGGAAGTAAGGTTATTAAATAAGCAGTCATGGTCTGTCCTTTGTGCCCACAGTGCCTTTCGTGCTGGGAGATTTGATTAGAATCATGTTGTACATTCTCCTGTGCCCCTTGACTTCATTCTGTGCCTTAGGTGACCTGCAGAACTGTTTGTATTCCAAGAGTGAGAAGATGCTGGGATCCAGGGATTTGGGGGCCAGAGTCATCATTCAGTCCTTTCCAGAGGAGCCCAGCCAGGTCCAGTTGAAAGGAGTGCAGTTCCGGGACTTGGGGCAAGCCTTCCGTGAGCACGTGAGCTCACTGATGCTGATAGGAGCTATGAGAGGTGAGGAGGCCCAGGCATGATGTCTCATCTTTCTTCTTCTATATTCAAGGCTCTCCATGCAAGGGGGTCCTGGTAGGTGGTATGTGGGAACATGGGGGGTTCAGAGATGGCTAACTATACCGTAGATCTATGGTTCAAAGAGTCACTTGGAGAGCTTATTAAAATTCTTAGGTAGAGACCCTGTCTCAGACAAATTGTGATCCAAAGTGAGCCTAGAAAAACTGAATTTTAAACCTGATTCTGGAACAAGTAATCCAAGTTTCCCTTTGGGAAATGTTACTATAGTTACAGCAGATATGGAGGGAACCACACAGATCCATGTTTTGAATCCTGCTACTACAACGTACTGGGTTTGTAACTACAGATAGATTGACATTAAATAGTATAAATTATCAGTCAAGGCTAGTGGAAAGCACTTTGGGAAGATGTCCTAACGCAGAGGAATCCCCTGCCTGGGAAAAGTGGGGAGAATGGCTGAGAACCAGGCTCTCTTCCTGGGGACAGAGAGCAGACAGAGCGTGCAGACCTTGGCCAGACCTGAAGAGACACGAGGGAAGCAGCAGACATCCAAGGCAGGTGGGGACAAGTAGATAAAAAGATTAGAATCAGAAAAGAAGAACATGACCAGATGTACTGGTAAAGGCTCTGAGATCAAAGTTGGAGGGGTGTAGGAGCATCTAGGGTGAAATTCCAATGCTAGAGTCTGATATATGGAGTTGAGAGATGGGTACAGATGCTGAGTGTTGAGGACAGCAGCCCCGTTGCATGGTTACGCTCCTCTGCCCTCAGCACCTCAACACCCACACAGTCAAGCTCTCCCTTTCTTGGTAAGGTGGTGCTCCAGAAGTCAATGCCTGACAAAGCACATCAGGGCATATGGGAGGATCAGTGGGGCTTGAAAAGTGCTAGGATTACAACAGACATTGACAAAGTAATCCATGAGGTCATTGAAGGCAGGATCCTGGCTAGCAGCACTTTTTCTCATTTCAAATTATCTGCTTGCCAAGAATACCTCTCCTAATTTTCTAAGATCTCTTCCACCTTATTTATTTCTACACTCATTAGGGGCATGGGTCCCTCACATCGTTCTTTCCCAAGTACATTAGGATGATCAGAATCTTTGTACCCTTCTTTCTGGTTCTTCCGTCTCCTGGTGCTTATAATGCTGAGGAATATTTGATGTGGGTCAGTTCCAGTAGATGTGAGGGGAGCAGTCACATAGTGGTTATCAATTGAACATAATCAACAGCTCCCCATCAAAAATTTACTCAGTCTGCCTCCTCAACCTCTGCTTTAGAGTACCTGCACCTTTATTTATTTATATGTTTATTAGGTTTTATTTGAAAAAGGGTTCAGTGCTTGGACTTCCCTGGTGACTCAGATGGTGAAAAATCTGCCAGTAATGCAAGAGACCCTGGTTCGATCCCTGGGTTGGGAAGGTCTCCTGCAGAAGGGAATGGCTATCCACTCCAGTATTCTTGCCTTGAAAATTCTGTGGACAGAGGAGCCTGGGAGGCTACAGTCCATGGGGTTGCAAGTTGGACAGGATTGAACGGCTAACATTTTCACTTTTACTTTTCAGTGCTTAACCAAAGTTTGAAATCTACTGAATTAATACATTATCTCCTGTAGGTCTCTGTTAAAATGCAAATGTGTTTCCTGGGAGGGGGAAACCCATTAACCCAGAGGTTAGAAACTTCTGGCACGCTTGCCAAAGAATCCTTTATTGTTTCATGCCCTACAGGCTCTCATGACCTGTGTGGCCAGCTGTCCTCAGTCACGGGAGTTAGAGGGTGTCAGAATCTTTGCTTGATGTTTCCTTTAGAGGTTTACCGTTCCCTGAACTCACCCACTATAGCTCTGTTAACACATTAGTCCTTACTGGTTGTTCAGATGTACCATTGTATTCTGAGGGGCAAGCAGTGATGTTATGGTGGAGACCTGGTCAGGAAAACTCTGCAGCAGGCAGTTTCCTACATGAGTGGCTGTGGATGGGCTAACTTATTAGTGAGTGATGTGAAGGCATCTGGTACTGGGATCAAGGCGAATCTATAGACCCTGTGTCTATGGAGACATTGTAGTTGAGATTTTTCTAGAGAGTCCCAATTTAAAGGTCAAATTATTGCATAAACCAAAGCCATTTTTCTAATACTTCAAACATTTGGTATCAATATAATCTCCCTCACTGTCTGGAAATAATACAAAGCTTCTTTTTCAGGATTTATAATTTTATTATACAAATAAAATATTTTAATTATTTTAATGTGAGTTTTCTCCATCAGACTCAAGATACACAAATGCAGAATTTACTTAGTTTTATTTATCTTTATACCTCTGGCACAAGACATAATTCCTGAAATATATAGTTGATACTCAGTAAATAGTTGTTCATTAATTGATTCAGTCCACATGTATCGATTTGGGAGGTCATAAAATACGTTCATGGAGCCAGTGTAATGATTTTCGTAAATGTCAGTTTCTCTTAGCACAGTAGAAGGTATTTCCCCTCCAGTTCCACAAACCACCGTATTCAAATGTGAGAGTTCTGGTCCTCAGACTGATCTCTAGCTTTACTTACAATTTGGATAAATCAGGAATTTGGGATTAACAGATTCACATATGTGAAATAGATAAACAACAAGGACCTATTGTATAGCACAAGGAACTGTGTTCAATATTTTGTAATAATCTATAATGGAAAAGTTTATGAAAGGGAATATGTATATATACACATGCTGCTGCTGCTGCTAAGTCGCTTCAGCCATGTCCGACTCTGTGTGACCCCATGATGGCAGCCCACCAGGCTCCCCCGTCCCTGGGATTCTCCAGGCAAGAACACTGGTGTGGGTTGCCATTTCCTTCTCCAATGCATGAAAGTGAAAAGCGAAAATGAAGTCGCTCAGTCGGGCCCGACTCTTAGCGACCCCATGGACTGCAGCCTACCAGGCTCCTCCGTCCATGGGATTTTCCAGGCAAGAGTACTGGAGTGGGGTGCCATTGCCTTCTCCGATATATATATATGCACATATACACACACATATATATACATATACACACATATATACATATATACACATACACACACATATATACACATATACACACATATATATACATATATACACATATATATGTATAACTGAATTACTTTGCTGTATGCATGAAATATTGTAAATCAACTATACTTCAATTAAAAGGATAACTTCATAGCTCAAGATATAATGACTACCTCTCCTCATGAAGGATGCAGTTTTCAGAGGTCAGAATTGGTCTGTAAGCCTTAGCTGTTTGTTTCTTGAGCTGTTATCCACTACATTGTGATGAGAAGTGGAAGTGAAGTCGCTCAGTCATGTCCGACTCTTTGGGACCCCATGGATTGTAGCCCACCAGGCTTCTCCGTCCATGGGATTTTCCAGGCAAGAACACTGGAGTGGGTTGCCATTTCCTTCTCCAGGAGATCTTCCCGACCCAGGGATTGAACCCGGGTCTCCCACATGGTAGGCAGACGCTTTACTGGCTGAGCCACCAGGGCAGTCCAAAGAGTAGATACCAAAGATGGCGGCCACCAGGACATCTTGAGAGCCATGCATTCCTCATGGCTGGCCATACTATCTCTTTCTCAGATGGTTTGCTTTTCTAACATGTGGCCCTTGGATTCCACTTTGGTTATCTTTGGTGTCTTTAAGATACATTGGTCTAAGCTGCCTGTTTTTTAAATTGCTGCTGCCAGCTCCTTATTTCTTGAATTTTATTATTGTGTGGAAGAATGTTCTTAGTTATATTCTAGCAGTATTTGTGGATGATCAACAGAATGTGAGGAACCTTTGAGATTCCCTACTGTTTACCTTCCTCTTTGTTGTTCAGGTTCCTATTTGCAGGGTTGCACAGTGTGGCGGTCCTTCAGCAGAGGCCTCAGCATGTCCCAGACCTCAAGCCTGAAGGTAGACAGTAATGTGTTCTATGATATTTCAGGCCATGCACTGCTGGTGGGTAAGTGAAATGAGCTGGTTTAACTTCAACATTCTGGTGGATGATGCATTTTTTTTAAAATTATTGTTCCTAGATTTGAATTTCCAATTTGTAAAAACTTTAGTCTCTGATCTTTAGAAATAGGCTGTAGTTTGAAATTCTAGTTGTAAATTCAGTCATCTTTAATTGGCTTACTAAGCTTTACCCATAGGAAATGGAGTTTTATTTTTTGTTTCTTTAAATTTATTTTAAAAATTTTATGGAGGTATAGTTATAATGCTGGGTTAATTTCTGCTATACAGCAAAATGGTTCAGTTATGCACATATATACATATACATATATATATATATATTCTTTTTTCATTTTCTTTTCTATTATGGTTTATCACAAGATATTGAGTATAGTTCTCTGTGCTCTATAGAAAGACCTTGTTTATCCATCCTCTGTATAATGGTTTGCATCTGCTAATCCCCAACTCCAAATCCTTCCCTCTCCCACCCCACTACCCCCCTGGCAACCACAAGTCTGTTCTCCATGTCTGTAAGTCTATCTCTCAGGAAACTGATTTTTAAAGATGGACATTTCAGTTCATGTTAATCAATATACAATAAATACAAAATTTAATGTCAGCAATTTTAACAATAATTCAAAGTCACATAAATATGTCTTTGTGCAGCCTCATGAAGTATCAAACCTAGATGTTGAACAAGGGATTAAACATTTTTGAATCCTGTTCTTCACTCCTTCTGTGGCTTGTCGAAGAAGCCTATGTTTTAAGAATTTTCTAAATGGTCATCTGTATTGACATTTGTTTCCTAAAGTCCATTCCCTTTGTGATGCTTAGAGTTATCCTTAAAAAGATCAGACTGCATCATCTTAAAGCCCTTTAAGAATTTATTTCTTTTAGAATCTAATCCAGAATCCTTACTCTGGCTTAAAAAACTCCCTTAGTGACACTGCTTCTACTAACCTTGGTATACCTGTCTTGCTCTTTTTCTCTCCCTCTGTACTCTCACTACACTGATCTCTTTTAATTCTTTCAAAAGGCCACACTTCCTCCTGCCTCAGGACCTTTGCACAGCTCTTGCCTTCTGTTCATACCATTCATTTTCCTCCTATGATAGCCCTCCCCAACACTCCCAAATCAAGTCTGTCTGTTTAAACTCTTTTATCACCAATCATTACTTATTGATTTAAAATTATACATCATGTTTCTGATCATCTGATCAATGTCTGTTTTTATATTAATACCAGATTTCATGCGAACATCATCTCCTTAGTACTTAACAGAACTTTTAAATAGTGCATTTGGAGATATATTTGTTGAAAGAAATAAATCTATTAATGAACAAAAGGTCTCTGGTTATATCAGAATAATCAAATCAGAGGTTTTCACTGAAAGGAAAACTGTAACTGTACTTGTTAGCTAGTGTTTTCTGTTTGAATTAATTCTGTGATATCATCAGTGGGAAAACGTGCATGTTTTATTTAGGAATGATCTGTTAAGATAAAAGCTGGAAAGGTTCTAACTGTGGGAGGGAAATAGTTTAGTGAGAAAATATGGATCATGTAAACTAACTCTCGGGCTTCCCTGGTAGCTCAGCTGGTAAAGAATATGCCTGCAAGGCAGGAGACCCCAGTTCAATTCCTGGGTCAGGAAGATTCCCTGAAGAAGGGTAGGCTACCCACTCCAGTATTCATGGGCTTCTCTGCTGGCTCAGACAGTAAAGAATCTGCCTGCAGTGTGGGAGATCTGGGTCCAATTCCTGGGTCAGGAAGATCCTCTGGAAAAGGATAGGCTACCCACTCCAGAATTCATGGGCTTTCCTGGTGGCTTAGGCGGTAAAGAATCCGCCTGCAATGTGGGAGACCTGGATTTGATTCCTGGGTTGGGAAGATCACGGGGAGGAAGACATGGCAACCCACTGCAGTATTCCTGCTTGGAGAATCCCCCTGGACAGAGGAGCCTGGTGGGCTTCAGTCCATGGGATCCCAAAGAGTCAGACATGACTGAGTGACTAAGCACCGCACAAACTAACACCAGCTCTAAAAGGCTAAGGGCTAAGGACAGTAGAAGTTATCAGGTGCAAGACAGTCTGATTGGAAAAGGACGGGGCAGTCAGACTAACACATGGAAGGCTGGCTTTGCTTATTTTTACTTTTATTGCTGTAAAGGAAAAGTTTGTTGAAACCTGGTGTTGAAATTCAGGGAGGCACCATAACAATATTATTTTAGAGGGAAACAATTTTGTGGAATTGGTATTAACTAGGCAAGGAATAAAACCTGCAGGAGGAATTTGGCCTTGACTGCTTGGATATTGTGAGTGGAAGCTCTTTGATCTCTACTGTGTTGTAGGTGATGGAATTAGAATATCTGTCAGTGAATTTTAGATAAGCTACTCAATTCATGCAAAATAAGTTTGCAGGCTCAGATGCATGAAATGACATAGGAAACCCAGATATCTGAAGACCTAGAAGAAAGGGGATCTGTGGGGCTGCTCTGTATGGATGCTGCACGGTTGACTGAGTCTCGGTAGAATCCATGTGTGTGTGCTAAGTTGCTTCAGTTGTGTCTGACTGTTTGTGACCCTATGGACCATAGCCTGCCAGGCACCTCTGTCCATGGGATTCTTCAGGCAAGAATGTTGGAGCGGGTTGCCATTTCCTTCTCCAGGGGATCTTCCTGACCCAGGGATTGAACCTGCATCTCTTAGTCTTTTGCATTGGCAGATGGTTTCTTTACCACTAGCGCCACCTGGGAAGCCCTTCTGTAGCGTGGCCCATGCCCTTTTATTCTGTTCTATTTCAAACCTCCGATCTGAGTGTGAGTGTCTCAGATCCTGTCTAGCCTATTTATTCAGGACATGCCAGATCTTCCAGGGGAAGAGAGGGGCATGCAGATGGTTGGTGGCCAATTCAAAGAGCTCAGGGTGGGGCTGGACATAACAGGGGAGCGTGTGCCATTTAACTACAGAGACAGTCACTTAGATTCTTCTTAAGAAGTAAAACAATAGATCTATTTCTTTGTTATTTTTATTTAAAATGAGCTTCTGATTTCTCTGATAGCTCAGTTGGTAAAGAATCCGCCTGCAGTGCAGAATATCCTGCTTTGATTCCTGGGTTGGGATGATCCCCTGGAGAAGGGAAAGGCTACCCACTCCAGTATTCTGGCCTGGAGAATTCCATGGACTACTGTTTATGGGATCGTAAAGAGTTGGACACAACAGAGTGACTTTCACTCACACTCTGATTCATGAAGTTCTAGAACTAAAAGGTTCACATAATCTGTGTCTGTCTGATTCATAGATAAAAACACACGCACAAATTGAAGCAAGCCACACCAAAACAAGAAATAGTATTAAAGAAGCTCTCATTTTCCTGGGTGGCACAAAATGTGCTGAACTAACATCATCTTTTGTTCTCAGGTACATCCCCCGAGATAAGGTATATCCCTTGGGAGGTTATTCCTGGAGGAGAAAAGGGTAAATATGTAAATAGGTTTTAAATTTATTACCATCTGTTTAAGTTGTCATACATTTTATAGACAGGGCTGCTGGCAGAATGTTAGATATCTTAAATTTGTTGAACGCACTAGATGTTTACAGCTGTCTACATAATATACACATGATGAGAACTATAACATATATTAGTAGAAATAAGAATGTTGGGTTGAGTACATATTAATTATGTTGGCGAATCCCCTTTTCTTAAATTAGGCTGGTCAGAACAGGGGAACATAATAAGAAACAATGTGATCATTCATGTTTCTGGTGCTGAGGGACTCTCCAGTCCTGAAGTGGTGACACCGTCTGGTATCTACATCCGCCATCCCACCAATGTTATAGAGGTAAGAGCTTCAGATCCTCTAGTGAGATTGGAGCTGAGAGGCATAATGTTCACTCTGAAAATTATCCTGAGTGGCAGCATCAGTGTTGTGGGATAAATCACTTACTTGCTGCACATTGGTAATGGGAAACTACTTTATGATTTTTGATTAAACAATTTTAGGATAAATGTAATCATTTCCTCAGAATTCCCATTAACATTCTTTGAAGCAATGTCTTTATGAAGTGAAATGAAGTAAATACTGATTACTTTCTGGTCATAAAATATCTTCCTGAGTTATATGTGGTGGTCACTGAATTTGGCCTTGATTCTGATAATAATTATGAAAATCTTCATTATGCTACGGTATTAATGTGTTCATATTATTGCCCTTTAAGAGTGTTTAAAACTGAGGGTCAGCAGAGTTGTGAGGTGAGTGAGAGCATGTCAGATTCCAGGATGAACAGAGTACAGTTGACTCTTGAACAACACGGGTTTGAACTGCATGAGTCCACTTATACTCAGATTTTTTTCCATAGTAAATGCTACACTCTCATATTATCCACAGTTAGCGTGGAACCATGGACACCGAGGAATCATGTATATGCAGGGCCGATTATAAATTTTACGTCAATTTTTGACTGCGTAGAGGGTCGACACCTGCAATCTCTGCAGTGTTCAAAAGTCAGCTATACACTCTGTTGGCCTTGGTTTTTTTAAAAAATTCCATTATTTAGTACAACTTAACATTACTTTTTCTTGGTAAATTTCTATCTAAGCGGTTTAAGGAATTATTTTTTTCTGGTAGTTTAACCACAAATCTGTGAATGAGGAATGGTATCAGAGTAGTATGAAGGCCATTTAGTTTCCCCTTTTCCAAAGGTTTTGTCCCATGGACTATCTATGAAAGGGTTAAGGGCCTCACTCTTCAGGACATGGCTCTGAGTATCTACTGTGACAATTATGCCAGGTTTCTGAGGAATGGAGAGAATGAACATCTCTCTCTCTCTCTCTGATCATTTGTTTTTAATTCCTTCAGCTGAATAACCCCTAATAAAAGTCATGGTTATCTCTTCAACCCTCTGCCATACTCTTAATTATGTTTATTCCAAGCACAGCACTTACACACTATTTTAGGTGCCTAATAGGGGCAGCTAATATGCCAGTGAGGAAAGGAGGCAGAACTGCATGGACTGAAGGAAACCCAGCTCTAGACACAGAGCAATGAGAGCAACATTTAACTTGTTGGCGACCACAGGGCTTGTTGCATAGCCATCACAGTAAGCTTTGGGGACTTAAGAGCTATGTTTTATATAGTTTCTTGGATTGCAGAATCATGACTACTTTGAAATGCCTAGAAGAAAGGATACCCTCAGAGATGCCCAGGTCGTCTTCCTGCAGGAGACTAGAATGTATCTAAATCCACATTGAGTGTCAGGGGTGCTGCCTGCTTTGCTTCACTGGGCAGAATCTTGTCTCTGGGGCAAGTGTCCTGACTACTAGTTGACTAGTAAGAAATGAGCTGACTAGCAGCCACTATGAGGATCAGTATGGATGTTCATTCAAAAACTGAAAATAGAGTTGCAATATGATCTGGTGGTCCCACTCCTGAGCATGTTTCTGGAAAAAATGAAAACTCTAATTTGAAAAGAAACATGTACCTAAGTGTTCATAGCAGCACTATTTGGAAAAAGTGAAAACTCTAATTCAAAAAGATACACTCACCTCAATGTTCATAGTAGCACTATTTATGATAGCCTAGGCATGGAACCAATTTAAGTGTCCACTGAATTGATAAGGAAGATGTGGGGTGTATATATATATATACATATATATATATATATATATATATATATAAAATAAAGAATTATTTAACCATAAGAGAATGAAATAATGCTATCTGTAAAAACATAGACGAACCTAGAGATTATCATACTAAGTGAAGTAAGATAAAGAAAGACAAATATCACATGATATCCCTATTTGTGGAATCTAAAAAAAAAAAGGTACAAAAGACATTATTTACAAAACAGAAATAGACTTACAGACATAGAATACAGGCTTATAGTTACCAAGTGGGAAAGGGAGAAGTGGAATAAATTAGGAGTTTTGGATTAACAGATAAATGTTACTATATATAACGTAGGTAAATAACAAAGACCTACTATAGAGCACAGGGAACTATATTCAATGTCGTGGAATAACCTGTAACGGATACGAGTATGAAAAAGAATATATATATTTGTAATTGAATCACTTTTCTATATACTTGAAACTAACACAAAACAAACAAGCAAAACAAAATGAAGCAAAAGAAATGAGCTGGCTATAGGTGTAGAGAACCAGAGGACCACATGCGAGCTCGTAGGTCGCCTGAGACTTTGTAGACTGACCTGTGTAACAGTGCACAGTCAGCAATGAATATATTGTTCCCCAAACAGGTTTTCTGATTCCTGTTAGATGCCTTCCCTTTCCATTCATTTACTTTCTTCCTCTTTACAAAGTTAAAAAACAATACAGTGCTTGCATTCGGAGAATGAGATTTTAGTTTAAGGTGGTAACATAGGTTCATTAAGTACATTCATTAGGTATATTCCTGACATTTTCGTCTTCAATGATCTTGAAATTCTGTTGTTAAAATTCTGTTATAAAATGATCTTAAATTGGCTTGTAACTTTTAGTCCCTGTAGTTGCTCAATAAAAATTAATTGAATATAATAAATGAATGGATGTAGGTATAATTCCATAATCAAAGAATGGGGGGAAGAAAGAGGAAATTAAAGAATGGATCCCAAGATCCCTCAATCATTTTGATGACTGAAAAATAAGGTGTTTCATCTGTGTCAGCATTTAGATCCCGTGGAACTCATTTCTGATTGTTAAATTTTGCGCAGTCCCCTCCAATTTTGCAGCTGTGCCCCTGGGGTTCTGCTGTGCTGTCTCTTTTGTGTTCTGTTGTCTGGAATGTGCCACAACCAAGGGACATAGGTGTAACTGGGCATATGTGTCAGAAGCTAAAACTTAGGAACGTCTTTTAGTGCCTGTGAAGATCATTTCAGTCGTTGGACAAATAGTAAGCTCGTGTTTATTGTATTTTAAGTGGATGATATGCATTAAAATGTATCTTAGAAATATATTTTTATTCCAAAATGATAATCAGGAGGCTACAACAGTGATGGGGTGGTGCGTGAGGTGCAGTTTGTGAGGGGGGTGTGTGTGTGTGTGCAGTTTGGCACAATATTTTTTTTTAAGCTATGCGTTACTGTGAATCAATAGGATTTTTCTTTTTTAAAAAACTTTTAAGTTTGAAATAATTTTAGACTTAGAAGTTGCATAAACAGAACCAAGAGTTCCTATGTGCCTTTTCCCCAGCTTCCCCTAGTGGTACATAACATAACCATTGCCATAGGGCAATGGCACAACCAGGAAATCGGTGTTGGGACTATATTATTATGTAAACAAAAGCCTTTAGATTTGAAGGTGACCTAATCCCAGTGGCTGGACAACCAATCCAGAAAGCCTACATTATAGACATTGACCTTGAAATCTCTGGCCTAGCCTGGCAGGCAGGAAGAAATGGAGCTGATCCTTAACTAAGTCTCTGCAGTGATTTCTAGTTGTAAATTGTTCCTAGATCCAGAGACTAGGACCAAATGTTCTGCCCAGTGCATGGAATTCACCTTGGCTCCCAGGCAGCCATCTTTACAGTTCACTCACCTTCAACTCTGCCTGGTATAAGGATATTTCAAGTGAGATATTCCTTTTTAGTTTTCATAGCTGCAAGTGGTTCACTTACCTCACTGCCCAGGCTGCCACTGAGCTAAATTTGGGGCAGTTTCTGTGAGAAGCAAAATCTTAGCCTTGTGCCCTTCTTGCTAGTGAGGGCTCAGTGTGGTAGTCTTGTTTGACTGGCCAAGGAACTCGAGCTGTTCCTTTGTATACTCCTTAGATAGGTCTGGCCAGGCTTTCCAGCAAAGATCGGTGGTGGTTCTTCCATGCATAAGCTGTAGCATTGGGAGCACTTCATTTCCAGTCTGTCTCCCTTCCACACTCCAGTGTCTTGTGTCTCAGACTCCTTTATGGGCATTTCTTGTTACCTGTCCAGAGGCTTCACCTTTCTCGTAGACTTAACCTAGTTTGACCTCAGGCTGGAAGGTTTTTGCTCTCCATCAGCGAGAGTCTGTGCACTCTGAGTGCTCCAGAACATCCCATCTGTATGTGGGCTTTGGACATTTCCCATGACCAGACCCCTATTTAGAATAGCCAATGGAAACCCCCTAAAGACCAGTCCTTTGGAAGCATCCATTTGATTTGAAGGGAATTTGTTCTGGTTTGTGAATCAATTTTGTAAGGAATTCTGTGTTTAAAGGCTGATTTCAGCTCTCTAGCTCTCTCCACTCAATAGCTAATGTATATTTAAGAGCTGCCCGAAGGGTTGACTCACTTTTTTTTTTTTTAGTGACTACAGATGCACACCTCAAGGAGCTGGCATACTTGGGCAGTTAATTTCTCTCTGGAATTTCTCTTCCTTGAATGTCCATAATACATTGACTTCCGCAAAGAATTGATTTCCACACAAAATTCCTTGCTTGCCTTAAACCCTTCCCCACAAGCCGCTGGCTACCTGCATACATATGTGCTTTCTTCTCATGAATCGTTTGTAGCATACCCAATTGGAATGGAGAGTAAAAAAGGCTGGAAAGCAATGCCATCCGACTGTGTAAGTGCTTCTTTCATTAAAAAAAGTGAGCCTTACTGGCTAACAGAAGACCAAAGTTGCAAATATCCTGCCCAACTATAAATGTACTTGGAAAGCATTTATCTATGATCACCCAGGAGCTCCAAAAATACTAATGACACCAGGGCAGATGATTTAACAAATCTATTCATTCCCTCAAAATACATGCCTGTCTAGCCAAGACAGTGAATAAGGATGAAGTCGTTGGAATATATTCTGGAAATACTTGAATCTTTCCCTTCCTGGTAGAGTCGTGGTAATGAATTAGCATCTCATCGGTAATGAAATAGAAGTGTACATTCAAGTTGAGACGATCATGTCTAACCTCTTGTGAACCTTTCTTGTTGTTTGTATACTTTTGCAGAAAAGGTAGGAGTTTCAGAAGCTCCCGTTATGTAACTCTCAGTTCTCATATACACGTGACCTTTCTAGTGACTCACGGGGCGGTAGAGAGAGACACAGCCACGCTGCACTGGCTGTGTGGAAGGTGGAGCTTCGTATGTACTTCTCTGAGGAAGCTTCCTGTTGTGTAACCATAACGGAATCAACAGTCACATTGCTTGCTTGTGTTTCTTTGAGGGCGCTTTTATTTAGTGCTTCCACTGGGCGCTTGGATCTGTCAGCTTAGGAACAGGGATTCTTCCAAAGCTGAGGATCATAAGTGCATGTCTTATTTTCTAGCTGAGGGAAGAATTGCGATAACGGATTCAATTGCTAATAAGTGTTCTTTGGGGGAGTGTCTAATGGAAGATTTGATGGTTTAAAAAGATATAAATACCCTCCCAGTAAAAACTGTCAAAGTATTCTTGTTATAATTACCATGTTTTTATATTTAGGTTGGTCTCTCCATCAAAATTTGGAGATAGGATACTGGAAAATGGGTATGGGTCATTTCAAGAACACATACAGACTATTTTTTTTAACCATGCTAATATTAGCATGGGCTTCTCTGGTAGCTCAGATGGCAAAGAATTTGCCTGCAATGCGGGAGACCCAGGTTTGATCCCTGGGTCAGGAAGATCCCCTAGAGATGAGAATGGTTACCCACTCTAGTATTCTTTACTGGGAGAATTCCATGGACAGAGGAGTGTGGCAGGCTATAGTCCATGGGGTTGTGAAGAATCAGATGCAACTGAGTGACTTTGAGCAAGAGAGTATTTGGGGCCATAAGATTCTTTGGTTGTGAGAGGCTGTCCTCTATAAACTAGCATTCCTGATTTCTGTGCAATTAATGCTAGTAAAATCTCTCTCTTTCTGAGTTGTGACAACAGAAACTGTCTCCAGAAATTTCCGCATGCTCCCTGGGGAACAATATCATCCCAGCTGACAAACACAGCTCCAGACTTTACCCAGCCCCCCAAGATAATTGGGGTCTTAAACATGGCCCAGGTCCCCTGAAGTCACATTAGCATCTTTAATAGTGATTCAGCTTCATATTCAATGATATCCAAAAGTCACTTTTGGTGTGTGGAAAGATATGGGATTGGAATTTTAAGTGGCTTCAGGAAATGGAAGAAGTGCTCAGAATCCAAAAGAATGAAGTGCAATGGAGAATGGGCATCTGGTGCACAGAGAAAGAAGCCGTTCTATGGCTGAGTGAAAGAGTCCTGGCTGGTGGGTTACAGATCCCCGGAGTGAGTGAGCCTTCAGCGCCCCCAGTGAATGAGAGGCTGATATTCAGGAAACAGCACCCATGATTATGTCAGTAAGCCATGGCCCACCTACCAGGTCTCAGCAGTGTAGTCTCCCTGCCAGGCCTCCCATCTCAGGGTCAGTTCTGGCCTTCACTCACAGTTCCCCAGAGGCCAGGAACCTCCAGGGGCTGGGGCACTGGTTTCTCCTTTCGCATACGCCAGGAGTTGAGTATTGTTGGTTTTAAAACATCCTATTTCAGGGCTCCCTTTCCCCCTGGCACACAAGGTGTAGAGCTGAGACTGGGCAGCTTGTTCCCTGGCTTTCCTTCTCTGGGTTCCCATGGGAGAGGACAGATGCCCACAAGTACATAGGATGTATCTAGCATCCTGATCTGTCGGCTGTTCATTCCTCCCACTAAAACAGAACAGCCCACGTAGCATTGACTATTGCCTGGGCTTAAGAGGTTGTAAAGTCAGTGGCTACAGGGATCAGCCTGATATCATAAAGAACTGAAGCAAGAAAGGTGGGGACTTTCCAGGTGGGGACTTCCCAGGTGGGGACTTCCCAGGTGTTCTTGTGGTAAAGAATCCACCTTCCAATGCAGGAGACATAAGAGACATGGGTTCAATCCCTGGGTTGGGAAGATCCCTTGGAGGAGGGCATGGCAACCCACTTCAGTGTTCTTGCCTGGAGAATCCCATGGACAGAGGAGCCTGGACAACTACAGCCCACAGGATCTTAAACAGTAGGGCGTGACTGAGTGACTTAGCACCACGCATGGCAAAGTCATCCATTGTCCAAGACAGCAGGCTCTTCTTAGCTCCAGCTGATCTATGGCTATCCCACAGGAATTGCACTCAAAAAAATTTTTTTAAAGTGTCTGAGTTTTTATCTCAAGTCTCCTGGTTTTAAAATGGTGCAATAAAATGCACATTTTTGTAAACATTGGATATAAACAAGCAAAGTACCTCTGTGTCTAGTATTACACTCTTTAGGGAGTTGGCTTTCTACTCTGTCTTAAAATATACTATATAATGATGGATATTTGCAGGTATTTAATTGAATTTATATAAAAATAAGCTCATTGTGTCATTTGCTCAGAATTACAGCCTCAAAGTCATATCATCAATTGGAGAATTTAGGTTTTATATGAGCATATCAGTTCAGTTCAGTTCAGTCACTCAGTCGTGTCCGACTCTTTGTGACCCCATGAATCGCAGCACGTCAGGCCTCCCTGTCCATCACCAACTCCCGGAGTTCACTCAGATTCACATCCATCGAGTTCGTGATGCCATCCAGCCATCTCATCCTCTGTTGTCCCCTTCTCTTCCTGCCCCTAATCCCTCCCAGCATCAGAGTCTTTTCCAATGAGTCAACTCTTCGCATGAGGTGGCCAAAGTACTGGAGTTTCAGCTTTAGCATCATCCCTTCCAAAGAAATCCCTTCCAAAGAAATCCCAGGGTTGATCTCCTTCAGAATGGACTGGTTGGATCTCCTTGCAGTCCAAGGGACTCTCAAGAGTCTTCTCCAACACCACAGTTCAAAGGCATCAATTCTTCAGCACTCAGCCTTCTTCACAGTCCAACTCTCACATCCATATATGACCACAGGAAAAACCATAGCCTTGACTAGATGGACCTTGGTCGGCAAAGTAATGTCTCTGCTTTTGAATATACTATCTAGGTTAGTCATAACTTTTCTTCCAAGGAGTAAGTGTCTTTTAATTTCATGGCTGCAGTCACCACCTGCAGTGATTTTGGAGCCCAAAAACATAAAGTCTGACACTGTTTCCACTGTTTTCCCATCCATTTCCCATGAAGTGATGGGACCGGATGCCATGATCTTCGTTTTCTGAATGTTGAGCTTTAAGCCAACTTTTTCACTCTGCTCTTTCACTTTCATCAAGAGGCTTTTGAGTTCCTCTTCACTTTCTGCCATAAGGGTGGTGTCATCTGCATGTCTGAGGTGATTGATATTTCTCCCGGCAATCTTGATTCCAGCTTGTGTTTCTTCCAGTCCAGCGTTTCTCATGATGTACTCTGCATATAAGTTAAATAAGCAGGGTGACGATATACAGCCTTGACATACTCCTTTTCCTATTTGGAACCAGTCTGTTGTTCCATGTCCAGTTCTAACTGTTGCTTCCTGACCTGCATACAGATTTCTCAAGAGGCAGGTTAGGTGGTCTGGTATTCCCATCTCTTTCAGAATTTTCCACAGTTTATTGTGATCCACACAGTCAAAGGCTTTGGCATAGTCAATAAAGCAGAAATAGATGTTTTTCTGGAACTCTCTTGCTTTTTCCATGATCCAGCGGATGTTGGCAATTTGATCTCTGATTCCTCTGCCTTTTCTAAAACCAGTTTGAACATCAGGGAGTTCATGGTTCAAGTATTGCTGAAGCCTGGCTTGGAGAATTTTGAGCATTACTTTGCTAGCATGTGAGATGAGTGCAATTGTGTGGTAGTTTGAGCATTCTTTGGCATTGCCTTTCTTTGGAATTGGAATGAAAACTGACCTTTTCCAGTCCTGTGGCCACTGCTGAGTTTTCCAAACTTGCTGGCATATTGAGTGCAGCACTTTCACAGCATCATCTTTCAGGATTTGAAACAGCTCCACTGGAATTCCATCACCTCCAGTAGTTTTGTTCGTAGTGATGCTTTCTAAGGCCCACTTGACTTCACATTCCAAGATGTGTGGCTCTAGATTAGTGATCACATCATCATGATTATCTTGATCGTGAAGATCTTTTTTGTACAGTTATATAATATAAACTATATAATAAAACTATTATATAATAGTTTGCATCTGCTAATTCCAAACTTCCAATCTAGCCTCTCCCACCTGCTACCCCCTTGGCAACCAGAAGTCTGTTCTCTATGTCTGTAAGTCTGTTTCTGTTTCAAAGATATATTCACTGGTGCTGTATTTGAGATTCCACATATAAGTGACACCGTATGGAGTTTGTCTTTCTTTCTGACTTACTTGGCTTAGTGTGGTAATCTCTAGGTCCATCTATGTTGCTGCAAATGACATGATTTCATTCTTTTTACTGGCTGAGTGATATTCCATTATACATACACAAACCTACACACACACACACCACAGCTTGTTTTTCAGAATGAATGTATGATCAAGGTATATCAATATGACTTGGTAGGAATTAAGTGAGAAAGCAGAATGAGCACATTTAAAAGTCTTTCTAGCAGCCTTATTGTAATGGACTAACTATGATTAAACTATAATTTCTGCAGGGAAACAGGGTGTTTGCTGCTGGTTATGGCTACTTTTTTCATCTTGTGACCAACAAAACATCCCAAGCTCCACTCCTCTCATTTACACGGAATAGTGCACATTCTTGTACAAGGTAACTTTGGGGAAGTTCTTCTACATTTTGGGTGTAAGGTTTATCATTTAACATTTTTTTTTGTATAAGACTCATAGAGAAGGTTGAATAATGCTTGGCCTCCATGTAAGATTTGATGATATATCTGAGTGAGCATCTTCGGTCATAAGTTTGGTGGTGAAGGGGAGGGGAACAGAGAGAGAGGTCATTTGAGGGGGCACAGGACACAGAGTCCCTTTTGTGGCCAGAGAAGAACTTAATAGAGAGCTGAATTAAACTCCCAAGAGACTGGGGGCAGCTGGAAGGCCAGAATGCCTGAGCTCAGGAGCTGAGTGGGGAGATGAGGTTTGGAGAAGAAGCTCTTTGCCTGTGACTTGCACACTGTGAGATGAGGGTGACTAGTTCAAGGTCTTTGCTATTTAGAGGATACAGTCATCTGCTCAGAGCAAGGACTGGGAAACATGGTAGAAAGGTAAGGAAAATGTGAGCTTCAGAGTCAGTCAGGACTTGATTCAGAGCTGGACTTTAAGTAACTTGCTTTTTTCCTAAAGAGTCAGACCTTTACTTGTAAAACAGGGACACATCTCTATCAAAAGTTTGATTTGAAAATTAGAGATGACTTATGTTATACACCTAAGAGAACAATCTGGAATATGGTAGGAACTCAATAATTGATGGAAAAAATTCTATTAAGCAATTTATTATTAATATTATTATGTTTGACTGTGTTGTGTGGCTTGTGTGATCTTGTTTCCCTGACCAGGGATTGAATCTTCACCCTCAGCAGTGAAAGTGCAAAATACTAACCACTGGACCTCCAGGGAATCCCTCAATATAAATGCTTCTGATAATAGTTACATTAATAATAGTGAGATCATATTGTAATGATGGGAACTTATAAGGAGACTGGAATGAGGATTAAGCACCATTGTTCAGCCATGTTGAAGTGCTGGCTGAGCTAGGATCAGTACATGTGCCATGAAATTATTATTAAGATGACAAGGTTTTTTATTTAATCTAGCAGCTTTCAGCAACCCTGGGATATGAAGGGAGAAGGTATCAAAAACATGCCACAATGCTAGGCCATTTCAGGGAAAAGCACAAAACTTGCACAGGTTATAAGCTCTGGTATATGGCTTCCTCAGCAAAGGGGTGGATCTAGAAGAGGCTGATGGAAGAGTGGGGCTCTGTAGGGCTAGTCAGGGGTGTCCAGGTTCCTAGGAAAGAGCTGATAGAATTTACAGGGGCTGATAGAATGGAAGAGCATCATGGCAACCTGCAGCTTGCTGAGATCCAGGCGCAGGTCACAGAGGGTGACAGAAAGAAAGGCCGAGGGATGGGCAGTGACCATCAGAGAGAAGATCTCCTCTTCAGTCTCACTTATTCCCTTATTCAGTATCTTCAGTTTTATATTTTCCAATGAGTGAGACATATGGAATGCAGAAATCAGCCGAATTTCACTCTTTATCTTTCTCCCCAGGTCTGGTCTCTTTGTATACCCTAAGTTTCAGCCACCTTGGGATAATAGCACTGGCTCCACCCTGTTCCAGAATTTCACAGTTTGGGGAAGTGCAGGTGGTGCCCAGGTATGTTTCTTTAATTTTTTAAAGTTAGAAATGTCATTTATTTTCTTGTGGTGACTTATTCTGCATCTCTACTTAAAGGGTGATGATTTGTTTCAGGGGGAGGATTGCTATATTATCACAGCTTTAAGGAGCCAATAGCATCATAGGTGTGTGTGTCAAATAGTTGTTGAATGAACAGATTCCTAATCAGTAAGCCAAGGTTTGTCCATTGCCTCTGTGGTGACTTTTCAGAAGCTCTAATAAGGAACAACAGAATCGTAGAGATTTGCAACCAAGAAGAATCAAAGGAGGTCATCTATTCTTCCCCTCACGTGCTTATTTGGGGAAAAAGTTAAGGCTCAGAAAGTAAAGGGATTTGCCAAGGTCACACCCTTTGTTAGTAGCAAAATCAGGTGCAGAATCCAGACTGCAAAGGTTGTGTGTTTGATACCTAACATTATCTTTCAGTCAAGTGCTGTTCATCAATGAAACACAAAAATTCCAGATCAAAGTGGCATTCTCACTTTTACCAATGGGCCAAATTTTATATTCTTTGAAAGGAAAATGCTCATGTTACTCATTTACTTTTCTTTATTGCAGTGACTTCTTATAAGAAAGCTTTGTATGCTCACTATTACCAATACCATGTAAAAATTATCCAGGGTCTCTATTTGGTGTTACACAGAGAAAATTACATACATTTGGTCTCTGCCATGGAGAAATATGAAGCCTAAGATACAAAGATGAAGATATACATCTACAGGACATTCAGAAAATAGAATAAAACATATAATTAAGTCACAGTAAGAAAGTTAGGTATTTATTTCACATATTCACTGATTCAGCATAAGGAAAATGATCATAGATAGGGGGGAAGTCTCAAAATACAAAATTGGGGTAGCTAACAGGAAGAATCCCAGTTGTACTAAATATTTTGTTTTCATTAAATTTGATAAAGTACTTTGTTTCTCATTAGCGCAATGAATATAGTGGGGACAAATCCCTCTTATGCAGAGAAACAATTTGTGCCTTCCAGAGGGTATAATGCCTGTAATGAAGTAAAACCTGTTGTCAAATTAGTTCAGGTCATAGCTATATTGTTTACATAAACCTCTGTGTCTTCAAAGATCTATCATTCTATAAAAGGTAATGTAGAGTGCATGTAGAGTGGGAAATGCAAGCTATTCAGTTCTTGAAAATTCAAGCACAAAAACTGATTGACAAGTAAAAGCACTAAACTATGGTAAATCAAGGTTACCGTGGCCTTAATTAATAGGAAACTCCCACTTGAAGATATGAATGTAAACATGGCCCTATTTAATAAACAAAGGGGTGACTGTATAAGTTTAACTGGCAGTCCTGACCTCCACCCTGATTTTCAAAATGGTTGAACTGAGAGCTGGGAGAAGTAAAAGTCTTGCTGAAGATCACTTAATTAGCTAATATCAATGCCAGGTAAAAACTTAGGCCTCTGTTCCCCAAGCTAGTGTGATTCTTCCAGCTCTAACAAGTGTGTTTGGTTAATCCTTGATCCTTGTTTGGAGCCACTAACCTAAGCTGCATACACATAGAATGTATTTTGAGTCTATAGTCATGCTGAATTACTTACTTCTTATTTGCAAGTTTTTGACAATCTTAGTTAATAATACTGAGGTAAATATTAAGTACTGGAGTTCCTGGATGTTTTGTTTTTCTCCATTAATTTTGTGTGATTTGACAGTTGCAAGCTTACTGTAAATACCTGAAGAATTCACATTGACCTTTATAATGCATCAGTTGTTAGGAAGAGAAATGAAAAGTGCAGAGGGGATGTTACCAAAGGGGGCTAGTTAATGCTGACCTCACGGCAACTTTAGGATGCCTACACAGATATTGATGGACAAAAGCTGCTTAAATATGATATAGCACACTCATTTATACTTAATAATTAAAGAAGCTACAGGAAAGCTGCAAGAAAATCTGAGCCTCAGACCTTTGACATAACATATATTGTTGTTTTTATAGATTTTTAGAAGTAGCAATCTTCACCTGAAAAACTTCCAGGTTTATGCATGCAGAGATTTTGGAATTGACGTCTTGGAAAGTGATGCAAATACATCAATTACTGACAGCTTACTACTTGGTCATTTTGCCCACAGGGTAAGTGCTATCATGTGATTCTTTTAAGTTGTTCATCAAAACAGAATCATATGTTCTGGGTCCTTTGATGATTCAGGATATGTAATTTTAATAGAATTCTTTAGCAAATCTTGTATTTAGTTGGTCAAAGTTAGAGGATTCTTTGATTTGTAGCAGTGGTCAAGCACACATAAGATTTCCGTGTGTTGTGTTCGTATAAATCACAAAAGCCCTGAGTGGCACACAGAACTCTTATCTGGTTGCGATTTAGGGTTTTTATCCACAGCAATTTAAAAGTCTAATAATTTTATGTTCATTGATTCTAACCTCACAAAGTTTATGAAATAGTGTGAGTCCATTTCATCTTTATGGACTGTGGTTTGCCAAGTTTCAACATCAACATTCTGTTCATAGGGTTCTTAATCTATTTAGGGCCCCCTCCCATTAAAAAATGGTGATATAAATTTGTGTTGTTTGCTATAGTTTACTAGGGTTTCTTAAGTGATTCCCTAATACTTACCTCAGTGTGTGTGTCTACATGATAAACTTCAAACTATGGATGACTTCCCCACCACTGCATGGCCTGGGGACAAGAATGTAGCTGAGCTGAGGACTTCTTGGATAAGAAGTACTAGTTCTCAAGGGAAATCCGTGGCTGCCATCGGTTTCCGACCTATAATGAGTCCTTATGTTCTTTTTCTTGAAGGAGTAACATGCATGTTAGTGTCACAGTTCAGAATAATCATAGATGGAAGAGACCTAGAGTACTTCTGGGGACCAAGGGAAGAGTGTTCTCTTTAGCTCATTCCTGAATGCTTTGACCAACTGACATTTAAATGATAAGTTTTTACTTTGGTACTTCCTTTGATGATTCATAACCACAGATACCAATCTTGAGTTAAAAAAAATCACTTTCTTGTTAAGCTACACTTTCCTACGTTTAATTCTCCAGCTTCCTTCCTTCTTTCTCTTCTGAACCCTCATTTTTAGGAGGGAAATACCTGCCAGTTTTCCCTTTTCTCTGAAAAGATTACCGCCTTGAAGGATGATTCTTCTTTTCAAGTTCCTAAGTTTTCAAGAGAGGATGAGACCCAGATTTAGATTCTGTGATACGGGTTGACCTAAGGCCCATAAATTTCTCAGAAACAACCTTAGAGAAGATGCTAAAAACAAAACGCCCATCAAGCTGAAGAACTAAGTGTCCTGGAAAATTAATGTCACAACATCTTAATTGATGCTAAATAGACATCATAATTAGTGGAAGAGTGACATAAATTAAGATTCAGACTATGACAAAAGGGTGCTTTTCATAACAAAATATAATCTCACCCCGGGGGTATAATTCACCAGCGATGCAATACAGCTGAGAACTTCTCAGTCTCCTAACAAGTAAGTGCAGGACCAAAGTCTTTGGATGGAAAATGTTAAACAGTTTCTTATAGGCATGATCTAGATCTTATTTAAGCATCTGAACCTTAAAGCCGTGCAATTTTATTGTGTATATGTATGACATTATCACATATTCACAATGGAATATTACTCAGCTATTAAAAATTAAACTGGGCCATTTGTAGAGACATGGATGGACCTAGGGGTTGTCATAAGGGGTGAAATAAGTCAGAAAGAGAAAAACATTATAAACTGATGCATAAATGTGGACTGTAGAAGAGTGGTACAGATGAACCTGTTTGCAGGGCAGGAAAAGAGATGCAGATGTAGAGAACATGTGGGCACGGTGGTAAAGGGGGAGTGGGGTGGGTTGGGAGATTGGGGTTGCCGTAATTACCCTATCACGTGTAAAGTAGATCGCTAGTGGGAGGCTGCTGTATATACAGGGAGCTCAGCTCAATGTTCTGTGGTGACCTAGAAGGGTGGGATGGGGGTGAGGTAGAAAGGAGATCCAAGAGGGAGGACTATATGTATACATATAAGTGATTCAATTCATTGTATGCAGAAACTAACACAATATTGTAAAGCAACTATATCCCAATAAAACATAAATAAAGCATGTAATATTAGAGGTAAATATTACCTAAGAGTTGACCCAGTTAGAACTCTTGAATTTACAGGTACAGAAATGGAGGCTTTGGGAAGCCATATGAGAACCAAAGATCATGCCCAGTATTGTGGAGCTTGGACCACCTGGATATCACGCCTGGTCCAACACTCATTTAATTATATATGGGAAAATGGCCTTGGCAAAAAGTATTTATTAGTGCTTACTCCAATATTCTCTGAAGTGTTTTCCATGGAGGGCTAGATCCAAGAGAGGGTCTGAGAAAAGGAAGATTCTTAGGTTAATTACATATAGGATATGCTAGGCACAGTGGTAAAAAGTCTGCCTGCCAATGTAGGAGACACAGGAGGAGATGCAGGTTCGATCCCAGGATTGGGAAGATCCCCTGGAGTAGGAAATGGCAACCCTCTCCAGTATTCTTGCCTGGAGAATTCCATGGACAGAGGAGCCTGGCAGGCTACAGTCTGCAAGGTCCGAAAGAGTCAGAAAAGAATGAGTGACTGAGCGCACACACATACACATGCTGTTTACCATCCCTCCCGGCCTCTGAAATTCACATTGCATATTAACCCATTAAAGTCTTTGCAAAGTTCTAGGGTTAAAAGAAAATGAAAAATCTATAAATCTTTATTTAGCGCACTATTGCTCAGATTTATCTGGGAACCACTTTATTGCTGTATAAAACTGTATTTGTTGTTGGTGGTGGTTTATTTTGGATGCCAACCTCTCTTTGGTTGTAGAAATCTGACTTTAGCCTCTTTCTTTCAAATCTGCCATTTCTTTAGGAATTAAAAATTTCAGACCCTTTGGCTTAATCATTCTTAGACCTTCCACCTGCATGTAATTGGTGACACACAGTGATCAGTGAGTCATGTTCTAAAACAAACACTAGTTTCTGGAAGAATCTTTTATTAGAAAGGATTTTTTCCCATTAGACATATTTGTTTATGTTGGGACTCTCATACCCAACGTTACCTTGGTATTGAGATGAGTAGAATAATTTTCAGTGAGGATGGCTTTATTATGCAAGAAAAAGAGATGTGCAAACCATCATTATACATCCAAGTTTGGTCATTGTCGTTTGTTTATTCTGCCATACTAGCCTTGCTTTTAATTAGCACCCCCTCCCACAGTCTCCAAGATGTCCTGATTTGGATGTAAATTATGATCACCCCACTTTTGGAAGTATCTGTAGGATGGTTGCCTTTTTGTTGTTATTGTAATTCATTCAAGCAAATGATACTACTTAAAAAAAATCTTCTTCAGGAAAATGCTGTTGAGGTTGCTTCATTCTATTTCTCTCAGGGTTACTTTTCATTTTCACTTGTGGATTTGTCTTCCTCAATTTAGAACTTTCATCATTTTGTTTCTCTAAATTCCATCCTAGGTCTCCTTCTTCTCTACATATCCTTGCTCTCCTTGGGAAAAATCTCATTTTCTCTAGTGGTTTCAATTACCATCCACATGCTGATGTCTCCCATATATTTGCATTTATTTCTACCATTTTATCTTGTGCTTTCAGTTTGAAATTCATTTTCTATGTTTTTTTCCCTACTTTTCAAACTTGATTTGTCTTGCATTGAATAATATCTTTTAAAATATTCACTCATTTGAAAGTTATTCCTTCTGTTAACATCGTATAGGTTCTTGGACTTAAATTTGTGACATGCCTGCTCATCTTCAGAAAGTTTTAATTACATTGGCATTGTTAAACTTCACCTGAGCCATGCAAGGACCTTAAACTTCTTTAACTTCTTCACCCTCTCATCTCATACATTACTTTTCTCTAGTATTTGTTCTTCTTTTTAAAACAGATGTTTCATGGAAATATGACATTTATGTGGAAAAGTGCACAAATCACAAGTGAAGAGCTCTATGAATTTTTGTAAAGCAAAATCACATGCATACCATCCAGATCTAGAAATAGAACATCATCAGTTCCTCTAAAAACCCTTAATGTCTGCTCCCAGTTAATCCCAACCCCTACCCCCAGCCAAAGGAGAACCATTATTCAGACTTCTCAAGTATAGGGTTAATTTCAAATCTGTTTTTGAACTTCATGTAAATGGAATCATACATCATGCAACTCTAATGTGACTGGCTTCTTTGGCATATTATTATATCTGTGAGATTCATTCATGTTTTTTTATGTTTCAATAATTTTTTCTTCCAATTGTTGTGTCATTGTTGTTGTTCAGTCAATAAGTCATGTCCAACTGTTTGCAACCCCATGGACTGCAGCACACCGGGCTTCCCTGCCCTTACCATCTCCCAGAGTTTGCTCAAACTCATGTCCATTGAGTCAGTGATGCCATCCAACCATCTTGTTATCTGTCATCCCCTTCTCCTCCTGTCTTCAGTCTTTCCGAGAATCAGGGTCTTTTCCAATAAGTCGTCTTGCCGCATCAGGTGGCCAAAGTGTTGGAGCTTCAGCTTCAACATCAGTTCTTCCAATGAATATTCAGGATTGATTTCATTTAGGATTGACTGGTTTGATCTCCTTGAAGTCCAAGGGACTCTCAAGAGTCTTCTCCAGCACCTCAATTCAAAAGCATCAATTCTTCCCTTTTATGGGCTGTATTATAGTTTTTAAAGCCATGTTGCTATTGCTGGACATTTGCCTGTTTCCAGTTTAGGGTTATTACAGAGAAAGATGTTATGAACAATCTTCAGTATGTATCTTGGTGTTCACAAGCATGCATATCTGTTGAGTATGTGCCAGATTTTAAAACTGCTGGCTCAGAGGCTGGCCCTTTAGCTTTAGTGGATGATGCCAAACCCCACACAATCCCAAGTGTTTAACTTGTACCACCAGTTTGCAAAACGTGTTTCAGAGCTAGGTCTTGGAATTTCTCTTGACCAACATTCTGTAGAATTTCTTTATGTCTCTGTAGTATTCTTATTCCTAATTCCCCCATCTTCCTCTTTTCTGATTTAACTCTCATTGTTTTAGCCTGTGGTAACTTTTTAAACTGATGGTCTATGAAAGGTAAAGATTTTGACCTTTACCTTTACCTTACCAAGAAATGGAGACCCCATTCTTGGAAGGTTGTTACTATAGATCGCTAGGTTGGAGTTCACTTTGCCTTGATGCTTTGGCGTTAGTGCTCATTGTCTTCTATCTTCTAGTCCTGAAGTTAAAGAGTTTTTAGATAATTCATGGAAGCCATATATAGGATGGATAAACAACAAGGTCCTTCTGTGTAGCACAGGGAACTGTATTCAGTATCCTGTGATAAACCATAATGGAAAGTAATTTTAAAAGGGATGTGTATGTAACTAGAGGACTTCTCCAGTGGCTCAACGGTAAAGAATCTGCCTGCAATGCAGGAGACTTGGTTTGACCCTGGGTCAGGAAGATCCCCCGGAGAAAGAAATGGAAACCTACTCCAATATTTTTGCTGGGTAAATCCCATAGACAGAGGAGCCTGGTGGGCTACAGTCCATGGGATCGCAAAATGGTCAGACATGACTTAGTGGCTAAACAGCACAAATGTATATAGCTGAGTGCCTTTGCCAAAAAAAAAAAAAAACAAAAAACCCCACACACAGAAAACCCAGTTTATAGATACTCTAATTCTAAGTCTTTTATATGTAACCTATTAGCTCTTCCTCTTTGGGGATTTTTGGGATCTCGTCCTTGTCCCTGGTATGTGTAATTCCAATATGATGTAACTTTGCTATGGCTTTTTCTTCTGACCACTCTGCTAGGCAATGGGCAGGACTTTTCAGTCTGGAAAGTCATATCCTTTCCTTCTGGGAAATTTTCTTTACTTATTTCTTTGATAATTATCTCCCCTATATTTTCTGTTTTATTTAAACTCTTATTATTTTGATATTAGCTTTCCTGAATTACTTTTCTAATCTTCTTAATTTCTCTCTGATTTCCCATTGCCTTTTTATCCTACTTTCTTAGATTTTTTTCTATTTAATTTATTAATTCTACTCTCCTATTATTTTTTTTTCTAAAAAATTCCTTTTTGGGCTTCTTCTTTCATGAACATGATACTCTTATTTCGCTGATGTTATTAAGTTTCCTTTCTGATTTCTATACTGGCATTGTCTCCACTGGGTTTCTTTTCTTCTGTTTCTTTTCATCACTGTCTTCCAGGTGGAGACTCTTGACAGTTTCTGGTGATCCTCAAACATACATCTATTTTAGGCAATGAAACAGTGAAGTACTAACAGCTGGATTAGATGGAGTTTGTTGAAGAGGTTTTACAGAAAATCCTGGAAGCAGTTTTTGTTGTTTTTTAGACTTTTTAATATTTATTTTTTATATTGACATACAGTAAAATGGACTTTTGGATGTACAGTTCTGTAAATTTTTAACATATGAGTAGATTTATGTAACTACCACTAAGATATGGAACAATTGCATCAGCCTGAAAAAACCCTCCCTTTGGCTCCATCTCTGTAGCTACATCTTCTTTTCATATCCCCTTGGAGGTCACTAATCTATTCCCTGTCACTGTAGCTTTTTCTTTTCAACAATCATATGAATGGGATAACATAGTATGTAACCTTTTGAGACTGGCTTCTTTCACTGGAAGACACCTTTGGTATTTATCTAACTTGCTGCAAGAAATAGTATTTTATTCCTTGTTATTGTGGGGGACAGTATTCCACTATATGGATGTACCACAGTTTATTCATTTGTTGAAGGACATTTGAACTGTTTCCAGATTTGGTGATTGACTACAAATAAAATTGTCTTAACCATCTGTTTAAGGCTTTTGTATGAACCTAAGTTTTCATTTCTCTAAGGTAAATGCTTACGAATTGAATTGTTAGGTCAGTGATGTGTGCAGGCGTGCGAAGTCGCTTCAATCGTGTCTGACTCTTTGAGACCCCATGGACTGTAACCTGCCAGGCTCATTTGTCCATGAAATTCTCCATGCAAGAGTACTGGAGTGGGTTGTCATGCCTTCCTTCAGGAGATCTTCCTGACCCAGGGATGAAGCCTGTGTCTTTTACGCTCCTGCATTGGTAGATAGGATCTTTACCACTAGCACCACTTGGGAAGCCTCTAGGTCAATAGTAAGATTATGTTAACTTTGTTAAAAAGTACCAAACAATTTTTCCACAGTGTTTGCATCATTTTGCATTCCCACCAGCAGTGTATGAAAATTTCAATTATTTTTTTTCTTCATCAGCGTTTGGTATTGTCACTAATTTTTATTTAACCCTCTAATAGGTATGTAGGATATTGCATTGTGATCCTTTGTGATATATATGTGCTTTGCAAATATTTTCTCTTAGTCTGTAGCTTGTCTTTTTACTCAGTTGCTTTTATTCATGTATTAACATTGTATTTCATTTGGCCAGTTCTCTTATTTTTCTTTCCTTATCCCCCTTCGAAATCACAGGGAAACCTATGTATGTCAGCTGGGATCAAATCTCCCAGAAGGTGGGAACTGAGAGTTTCTAACACAACCTTTGTGAATTTTGATCTCACTCACTGTGTGGCCATCAGGACCTGTTCAGGCTGCTCCCAAGGACAGGGTAAGTTGTTTGAGTAGATAAGACAAATAATAAAACTAGTAAATAAGTCCAGTACACACATAAATGTGATAAATAGTGGCAAAGCCATTGGGATTCATTATTTCTTTTACTTACAAGATTTCTTTAAGAGGAACTAAAGATCTTCTTGATGAGGGTGAAAGAGGAGAGTGAAAAAACTGGTTTAAAACTCAACATTCAAAAAACTAAAATTGTGGCATCTGGTCCCATTACTTCATGGCAAAAGAAGGGGAAAAAAAATGGAAGCAGTGACAGATTTTATTTTCTTGGACTCCAAAATCACTGTGGATGGTGACTGCAGCCATGAAATTAAAAGAAGGAAGGAAAGCTATGGCAAACCCAAACAGCTTTTTAAAAAGCAGAAACATCAACATCACTTTGCTGACAAAAGTGTGTATAGTCAAAGCTATGGTTTTTCCAATAGTCATGTGCAGATATGAGAGTTGTACCATAAAGAAGGCTGAGCACCAAAGAATTGATGCTTTCAAAGGACTCTTGAGAGTCCTTTGGACAGCAGGGAGATCAAACTAGTCAATCCTAAAGGAAATCAACCCTAAATATTCACTGGAAGGACTAATGCTGAAGCTCCAATATTTTGGCCACCTGATGTGAAGAGCTGATTCATTGAAAAAGACCCTGATGCTGGGAAAGACTGAAGGCAAGAGGAGAAGGGGGCAGCAGAGGACGAGATGGTTAAATAGCGTCACTGAATCAATGGACATGAATTTGAGCAAACTCTGGGAGATAGTAAATGACAGGGAAGCCTGGGGTGCTGCAGTCCATGGGGTCTCAGAGTTGCACATGACTTAGTGACTGAACAACAACATAAGATTTCATCAGTAGAAACTGCTGCTCAAATCTCCGAAAAGAAATTCTAGAGGAGGCCAGGTGCTCCCAATATGGTTCTTGCAGCTCCCCAGCCTTTCCCTACCTGGTGCCTGTCATACTCTGTTATGATAATTCCATGTCTCTGCTGGATTCTGAGCTTCACGAATGCAGGGACCACAGCTCTCTCTCATATTGAAGTATAGTTGATTTACAGTATTGTATTAGTTTCTGTACAACATAGTGGTTCAATATTTTTATGGATTACACTCCATTTAAAGTTCTTAAAAATATTGACTATATTCCCTGTGCTGTACAATATTACCTTGTATCTACTTTTCTTTGTACATGGTAGTTTGTACGTCTTGAGCCGCTCCCTTATTGTGCCCTACCCATGTCCCTCTCCCCACTGGTAGCCACTAGTTTATTGTCTATATCTGATCACATCTCTTTTGCTCAGAGTTTTATCATTAGTAACCAGTAGCCTGGTGCCCAGTAGGTTCACTGATTAAATCAATGAATGGAGTTGGGTGGATATACATATGGATATGAACTAATATACATGCAAGCTTTCCTGAAAGAGCTAGAGTTCAGGAAGCTTATGTTTTCAACAGCCCAAGGCTTTTTGTATGCACAGAGAGACCATAAGAATTCTTGTTCACTTGTTAACCACATCTCAGAGGTGATGAGAAATACCTTGGAGAACTCATGGGCTAAGGCGAAAGAAACTAGAGAGCAATCTAGTTGATTTGCTCGTTGTAAACAGACAAACCAAGTGGTTCAAGTAAATATGCTCTTGTGGTTTGAATTGCCAATTTAGATAATTGTTTGTTTTTTTAATTAAATGAATAATCAGTAAGTCTCCACTTTGCTTTTTATCCCCCCTCTATAGACAGAGCCAAAAATTGTTTTTATTTGGGTGGCATCTGAGTTTAAGATTGTAGAAATAACAATAGGAATAAAAAATGCCTTAAGACAATCACTTCAAATATTAATTCCTCAGTTAGTAGCTTCACTGTCTCTTATCATTCATAAGACACTGAAAAGGAGCAAGCTACTCCTTATGAGCTCTAATTTCTTCTCCCTGGATGTCCTTGGCTAAGCCATTCCTTTCATTTGTTTAAAAACTATTTAGTCCCGATTCTGTTTAAGGACCTGAGTGGTACAGAGATGAAAGGCACATAGTTCTTGTCTTCCAGGAGCTTTCCATCTAGGCACAAAAATAAATGTCTGAGCTAATGAATGTAATAGTATGATGAATCCAATGCTTGAGAACTGAGCAAGGTCAATGAGGGGAACAGCAAGGAAGGGGGTCAGGTAGGACTTCATCATAGATTGCCTTGAGCAGGATTTAGAAAGGTGAAGAGAAGTTTGCAAGAAGGAAGAGGCAGAGAAAAGTTTTTACATGTTAGGAATAGCCGATGCAAAAATAAATTCAAAGAGCAAGTTATGATTGGGAAGTTGCAAAGAAATACAATATAGCTGAATTATAAAATTGCTTGTGGTGTTAGATAACAACAAGTTGCTTCCCTGGTGGCTCAGATGGTAAAGAATCTGCCTACAATGGAAGAGACCTGGGTTTGATCCTGTGGTTGGAAAGATCCTCTGGAGAAGGGAATGGCTACCTAATCCAGTATTCTTTCCTTGAGATGACAGAGGACAGAGGAGCCTGGCGGACTACAGTCCATGGGGTCAAAGAGTTGGACACGACTGAGTGACTGGCACAGACACACACAGAAGTTTCTGAGGTGGAATTGTAGCATCGTGAATGAATGACAGTTGACTGCACAGACTCTACTGGGATGAGAATGAAAGCATTAGGGCCTCTTTCTGTTTATATCTTATTTTACATGTTTCCTCTTTTATGTATTTTATAAGATACAGCAATATGGTAGCATATATACTAAGAGATGTGTCCTGAGTTTTTAAACTTTAATGACAGGGGGCTGAGAGTTAGAAGAGTAGCCCGAGAGCTAATACCTATAAAATGTGTTATTATTTGTCCATGTGATTGATTGAATATGGATTTTGAGGGCAGATGTTTTAAGCATAAGTCTCATAAGGAGTAGGGTTAGACTTGCCTTGGAAGAACTAGAGCAGAGGGGTGGAAAGACTAGCCCTCAGCACCCTTCACATTTAGTGATTAGTGATGTTCGGCGCCACTCCCAGTAGACCGCCATTTCTCACCCTTGGCATTTGGGACTGGATAACTGTTTGTTGTGGGGGCTCCCCTGTGCATTGTAGAGTGCTGGGTAGCATCCTTGCCTCTTCCCACCAGATGCCCGTAGCACTGCTGTCCACTCAGTTGTGACAGCCAAAAATGCTTGCTACCAAATGTCCCCTGCAGGGCAAACCACCCCTGGTTGGGAATCACTGCCTGAGGATACAGGCTACGTGAGGACAGTCCCCCTCCTATTCTTATTTCACGCTGTCTGCAGCACATAGCACAGAGCCTGACATACTGTCAACTCAGGATATATATTTTTTCTTGGACAAATAAGTGAACAAATTGTTAAACTGTATAAATATGCAATTTTAAAATGCTGAAAATAACTCAGTGACTTCAGTTGCCATTTGTGATCACATTCTTTTGTGCCTTTGGGTCACAGTCTTTCTTCCAACTTACAGGTGGGTTTACTGTGAAGACCAACCAGTTGAAGTTTGTGAACTCTCCGAACTTGGTAGCATTTCCGTCTCCTCATGCAGCCATTTTGGAAGACTTGGATGGGTCTCTGTCTGGAAAAAATAGAAGTCACATTCTTGCTTCTATGGAAACACTTCCAGCTTCCTGTGTGGTCAAAGCCAGCTTCAGCCAGCTTGTCCATGGCAGTGTCTGTGAGGAAAATGTTCTCTTTCATCGGATGTCTATTGGTTTGTAAGTTGAATTAACTCTACATTTTGGCTTGTCAATGGACATGTATATATCATTCAGGTTGTTGATATTTATAGAAGAGAAATTGTTTTCCAGATTCTGTTTGATGTATTTAGTTCTGCAGAAGTCATATGGGATAATTTTGACAGCTGTCAATCATAAGTTTATGGTGCTTTTAGGCTGATTTAAATGACAGCTTATTTTCAATAACAGTGGACCACATCTCATAACCCTTGACCACTTATTGGCATTTTGAGTTCATAATTTCCTCTCAAAAAGACTTGCAACCAACAAAAAATTGAAATGTATTTAAATTAAGAGGAGTATTAATAAATTCCAATAATGTCCATTCTCATTTATATGCACCTCCTCTCCCTGAGCTCCTTTTAAGTGTTTGCTATGCTCCAGGGAAGCATTGCTGATGCTCCCTATTACTTGTGAAGTTGCTTCTCACCAGTTCATTTTCCTTGTTAATTCTGTGAACTATTGGATTTGTACAATACATAGCCTACTTAATATTGGAGCAAGAACTCTTGTTTATGCTACTCAGACTACCATTAAGTCAGGAGCTAGGCTGTTTATAATGCATAATAGGATTGCTTCTGCCCCCTTTAATTTCCAGGTAATGATTGCTGAGTGACTAGGGTTCTATCTTTTACCTGTTTCAAATGCATTGTATATAATTAGCCAGACTCCTTTCTCTCCTTTGTTTTAAGTGTCATAACTTCATGAATATTAAGTCAGGTGCTTCAACCAGATCATGCCGGCATCTTATTTAAACACGAAACTCCACAGGGAGGGAGTCAGTATGGTCAGGTTTGCACTAAGCCTGTATTCTGAATGCATACGCCATCCGTATCTTGACATTCTGTTTTAGAGACCTTAGTAATACCCTGCTAGCATGGAATTGTCTGAAAACTTTCCACTTTTGCTTTTCAAGCTGTTTATTATTCTATCTAATGTTAATGGACCCAATCCCAGTGAGTAATAACAGTATGGAGCAATATGTTTTCATTTCTACTCATTTTGATTATGTAGATCATGCCTTTCATTCTTAGGGATGCATCCTGATTTTTATGATTTTTTGTGATTTTAACAAAGATGTTTTTAATGAGCATTTTGAGGTTTACAAAAGTGAGCCATTTATTTCTTATATGCGTGTATTTTTTTAATGAAAAAATAGATTTGTATAGTTAAAAAGAACATTATGTCCTTGTATAACACTGATTTCTCTGGGTTCTTGATACTCCTTTTCTATGTCTTGAAAACCTACTGAAAGACTGTCTCTGAAGGTGGCATTTAGTGGTGTGGCATTAGAAGCCGCTGCAGTTGTAATCCTTCTGAGCATCTGTTCTTGGAGGTCTTCAGGACAGGACACCTAGGTGCTTGCTTTGGCAGCAAGTCATGATCCCAGCACTCAAGGACTGACAAGGTCTAAAAGAGAATAATCCTGATACTATATTCTGAGTAGATTCAGAAGATCCCTACTAGGGTAAAACACTTGCCTTGGTTTGTTTGGAATTTCCTTGGTTTTAAAATAAAAAAAATCTCATGTCCCAGAAACCCCTTCAGTCTCGAGAAAACCAAGATGGTTGGTCACTCTACTCCCTAGGCTTCTATTTAAACATTTTCAGGTTGATTCACAGATCATTGATTGTGATTCACAATTAATCACAATCAATCAATTCACAATCAATCAATTCACAATCACAGATCATTGATTCCAGAGCATTTGTGGACAAATGCTCAATGACTCCAAGCCCAAGGGAGGCTCAGCACACTCCCAGTTATGAGTCTCTTAGCCCTGTGTCCTCATCTCTAGGGCGAGATGGTTAGGTTAGATGATCTCTAAGGCCTTGCTAGTCAGAGTGTATCGGTGTGACCTGGGACTAGATGCAGGGAATCTCAAACTCACCATAGACATCCTGAGTCAGGACCCCTGGGGAATTTATACTCAAGTTTTAGAAGCACTGCCCTCAGGTCTTTCTAACTTGATCTTTCCAGATTCTATCCCCAGTTATTTGTGTGCAGTGACTTGATCTCTGTCCCAGGGCATTATAACCTCATTAGGAACATGTCAGAGCTAATGAGCAATTTGAATTCCACGTAGATACAAACTTTGTGGCATTTCACGGAGAAAGGATTAATTTGCTGTGCTGTTTTCCCTGGAGCATGCACCCTAAGAGTTGATTTGCAAAGCTCTCACAGTCCCCATCATTTAGGGTTGCTTGCTGATGGGGATCTGATGTGGCACATGGACCCTGCCCTCTTTCCTTTCAACATTTAGCCCCCTCCTGCCTCCTCAGTCCAGGTGCTTAGTAGGGTGTGAGGTCTGCACAGCTGCCTGAATGGGGCACCCCTGCCCCCTAACTAACAACAGAGTACTTGGGGTGTGATCTCTTCCTCGGAGGCTCCTCCTGGCCCATGTTCACTATAGGTTCCATGTTTGACATTGACAACCTTCCCTCACTACATTTTCCAAGAGTGATGGGTGCCCACATTTGTGGCACTTCTGGTTTCGTAGCTTCCTCTGACTTCATCCTCACAATTGTGTTGACCAAGGCATAAAAATGTTTAAAGTTGGCAATAATAATTAATATTTTGGTGAAGAAAAATTTCCTACCCTTTACAAGGCAGAGTCTATGTTCTGTTTTGTTAAAAATAATGACATGTTTAGTCTGGGTGAGTTCTCTCTCACTCACAAGTTCTAAAACGTGCTTTCTTAAGGGGTCACTGGTGTTCAGCATAGCATTTCTTTCCTGAATTCTATTTCTACCAATCTCTTTCTGTCAACCCCATCCTTCCTGATAAGACCAGGAAGTGGTAGCTCTACCAGTATAAGCCAAGACCTCATTTCAGAAAAATGTCAGCACCGTTTGCTCCAGAGGCCTCATCATGGCAAAATGGCTCATGCAGTCCCTGGGTTTATTGATCCTAAATTTCTTCTGCGTAGAGATGCTTACCTGGGACAAGGATCACGTCACCAGTAGGGTATTGTGTGCTCCTTCTAGGCCTCCTTTCTAAGCTTTTCTTCCTGACCCTTCAATGCTAGTGTTCCTTAAGATTCTTTAAGAAGCTTTCAAGTTATGCACTTCCCAAATGATCTGGACTGTTTCATAGCCTCAGTTAACATTCACTGATGCTGCTTTATGGAAGTCCAGACTGATTTATCCAACTGCCCTTAGGATCTGTCCAATATTGTAGTCACTCACCACAGGTGGCCGCTGAACACGTGAAATGTGGCTCATCCAAATGGAGATGTGCTGTAAATGTAAATTATGCATCTTGTTTCTAAGACTTTGTATGAAAAAAGGAATGCAAAATAGCTCAATGATTTGTTTATATTGATTATCGTGAATGATAAGATTTTGAATATGTTGGGTTAAATATATTATTAAATTAATTTTGCTTGCTTCTTTTTCATTTTTTAATATGGCTATGATAAAACTTAAGGCTCTATCTGTGATTTGCATTTATGGCTTGCATTGTATTTCCACTGAGCTGTAGTGCTTTCAATTTCTGTTAGAGTATTCAGCAGCCATCTCAAACACAACCTGTCAAAACCAAACTTAAGGTCTTTATTCCATGAACCTATTGGGTGTTAAGAACCTCTGGGTGTTCAGACAAACGATGCAATTACCTAAACCAGAAATGAGAGTTATCCTTGACTCATCTGCTCACAGAAATCACCTACCATGTCCAGTCCATTTCATCTCCTAAAAAGACATCCCTTTTGAGTTATATTACTTCTCTCCTTCCCAACTTCTCTAGTCCAGCTTGACACTCAGATCCCACCTGTTTAACTGCAGCAGCCACTTAGCTTGCCACCTTGCTGGGATCCTATCCTTAAACTTGTGAGTCTTTGTAGATCAGATCTGGTCCTGCTACTCATGCATTCCCTTGCTTGAGACTTCATCAGGGCCTTCCCAGTGCCTCCCAGTGAAAGCCTACCATTTTTAATGTCTCAAGGGCCCTTCATGACCTACTCCTATTTGTGTTATACTTCTAGGATCATTTCTCAATGCTCTGCCCTCCTTTCCCTAAAATTTAAGCCTCAGCCACACTCAACTTTTTTGTGTTTTTCAATCCATAGGGTTCAGCTTCCATGAACTCAGCATGAAGGTAGTTTACTCTGGTGAGCTTCCCCGAGCTTTCTGCACAGCTTTGTATCCCTGCTGTGTGCTGGCTCTCTGTGCTTTCTCTAATCAATACTCACAGCTCCTACATAGCTTATAAATCACCCCTCCCTTCTCATTCACGGTAAGTAGGACAAGGATAGTGGGATTTTTTTGTTTGTTTGTTTCTTACGGTACCCAATACCATGTTGAACATAAAGTGACTCAATAAAATTAGTATTGAATAAATAAATATCATTTAAGAAATTGTGGACTCCCCCAGATTTTCCTCTCATGTTCTTATTGTCCATTTCTCTCTTAGGACCTATTTATAAGGAGTCCACAGCACTTAACATTTCTTTAGAAGATCCAGGATTAAAATACTATCCTAAGTCTTTATTTCTAAAATTCCTAGAAACATCAAATACTCAAGAATATCCTTTCATAATGTCTTCTGGGCTTTTGCTTGCCTGGGGCTGTCAGTTGATCAGACAATTTATTTTAACAGCTGATTTCTTCTCAACTCCACCCCTACCCCACCCCTACTGAAATAGCAGTTTGCATACATTTGCAAACATTTTCTTTTCCTGGTGGTATAGATGCACAGAATTGTGATGGGGAGAATGAGAACCAACTTTCACAATTACCATCTGGGAATTATTTGTTTTTTTGGTTTAGAGCACTCTACAACTCCTTCAGTTGACACAGATTTATTCAAATATCAGTAAATCAAGCCTTGATCTGTCTTCCAATTATGTACTGAACCGAATGTGGGGGAAATTAAAAGAGTTTACAAGATGTTGTAGGTTAGCCAACCAGTCCTTCTGAGTTTTAATAGGAAGTACATAAAAGAAAGTCTGGCTATATGCATATGTTTGAAATTATTTTTCAAAGGCTGAAGAATAAAGAAGTAATTAAGAATCATTTGTGGGTATAAATCATAAACCACCCTCCCTCTACCACTTCCTAGGTATCTTCCTGGACAAGTTACTTCACCTCTTTCTGCTTCAGTTCTCAAGACAGTAAAAAGAGCAAAATGTTACTTCACTCATGGGGTCGTTGTTGGGCACGTAGTAAGTGCTCAGTAAATGTTGTCTTTTGAAAGTCTCTACATTTATGATTGATAAAACAACATATAAACTTACTACTAATAGAATAAAATATAGATGATTATGTTTCTGAGAAACAAATGCCTGGCAAGGGAATTAAGTTTGTCCAAATGAAACTTAATCCAATTCTTGAAAGATAGGGAACACTTTCCAATAGTCACGAGACATCGCACTGATCCAGAAACCTCCCAGAAAGTCGTGGAATCTGGAGTCTTTCTGGACAGTTTTTGATTCACTCATGCCCCCAATGTTTTCTGTTTCTTCCTTCCTATTTCTCCTAGGAAAGAAAAGGTTAATGTTGTTGTTGATCACCTTGATTCTTAGATCTTGCTTAATATCCTCTCCTGTAGAGCTTACATTCAGTGTTTACCTATGGAACTGCTCTTAATGTGTCAGTATTCAGAGTATGAGGCACCCCCTGCCTCTGTGAATGTAAAAGTAAAGAAGAGTTCAAATGGAAATTGTGGCCTAGCTTTTCCTCTAACAATCGCCTAGCTCTCTTCCTAGGGATAAGTAGGCATAGCATCTCTAATGGTATCTTTTCAGTTCTCAAAAAAAAAAAAAAAAACCAAAAACACCCATGTGAGACAGGGAAATTCCAAGAAGTTTTATCTTCTCTAGGCAGCAGAGGTTACAGAAGTAAAATAGAAGAAGAGCGAAACATATAAATGGAGCCCAAACCAAGGAATAGCATCAATAATACTCCACGGTTATTAAATTTCGTGAATAATAAAGAGGCCCAGGGGTGTGCTGGTACCTGTTTTACAACTAGAATAAAAAGCCTGATTTGTAGCATTTGCCTAATTCCTTGGTGAAAATACTCTCACATGACTGAGATAAGGCTAACATCATGATGTCACTGAACATGGAGTTGTGAAGAAGGGCTGGTGATGAACTCGTGGGTAGGTGTCGGTCAGTCCTACCAGTACCAGGTATGCATAGGTATAAAAGGGAGGGTGGGCTTTGTAACTACCTGCCTGCATGGAATTGTTTTTCAATATTCCTGACAAGTAGTTGTCTACCTTGTGGTTGTGTAGCTCTAAGGATAATATTCTCACGTTCTGAGATAGCCATACCAGCTTCATCCCACAGATTAAGCTAGAGATGCAATGGTATCTAAAGTATGGGTAGATAGCTACTGCTTCTCTTCAAGGATCAAGGTGTAACTGGCAAGAATTTTTGTCAAGTACATTGCAAAAACTGTAAATACTATGTTTGAGGAGATGCTAGGTTGATTTTGGGACTTGATAATCAATTATTATTATTGCTTTAGCTGACTCTGAAAAGAGATACACAGAAATATACATCAGCAAAGTCGTGGAGGATGACTTTGGATCCTCCATCATGGAGGACCCATGATGTCAGGGTATACCTGCCAGAAATTCAAGGACTATTATTTTTTTGTTGAAGTGTAGTTGATTTACAATATTGGGCCAATCTCTGCTATATAGCAAGGTGACTCAGTTATATACATACATATGTTTTTTGTAAATATTCTTTTCCATTATGGTTTACCACAGGATAGTGGATACACTTCCTGCACATTAGGACCTTGTTGTTTATCCATTCTAAATGTAATAGCTTACATCTATCAACTTAAAACTTTTAGTCCATCCTTTTTCCTTCTGCTCTCTTGGCGACCACGAGTCTGATCTCTATGTCTACGAATCTATTTCTGTTTTATAGAAAAGTTCATCTGAGCCATATTTTAGATTCCACATTTAAGTGATATCGTATGGTATTTGTCTTTCTCTTTCTTAGTTTACTTAATATGATAATCTCTAGCTGTATCCATGTTGCTGCAAATGGTATTATTTCATTCCTTTTTATGGCCCAATAGTATTCCATTGGCCATAAAAATGATTTGTATCCATTCATCTGTCAATGGGCATTCAGGTTGCTTCCGTGTCTTGGCTATTGTGAATAGTGCTGCTATAAACAGAGGGGTGCATGCATTTTTTTGAATTATAATTTTGTCCAGATATATGCCCAGCAGTGGGATTGCTGGGTCATATGATAATTCTACTTTTAGTTTTCTAAGGAACCTCCGTGGTGTTTTACACAGTGGCTGCACCAGCTTACATTCCCACTAACTGTGTGGGTGAAGTGAAAATGTTAGTCGTTCAGTCGTGTCTGACTCTTTGTGACCCTATGGAATGTAGCCCGCCAGGCTCCTCTGTCCATGGAATTCTCTAGCAAGAATACTGGAGTGGGTTGCCATTCTCTTCTCCAGGGGATCTTCCAACCAAGGGATCAAACCGGGGTCTCCTGCATTGCAGGCAAATTCTTTACCATCTGAGCCCCCAGGAAGCCCTAACAGTGTACGAGGGGTCCTTAGAAATGCAAGATTATTAAATCGCATGGCTTGCATCTCTGTACTTGTTCTATTTTTTATGTGAATATAAGGATTGTTCCAAGTTTGGGGCAAAGACTGAGAGTTATGATTTCTTTTCTCTTTTTAGGTTTCTTACTCAGAAGGAGAAATATTTGTTTCTCAATCAATAAGAGTATACATAGAAGACTTTTTATTGATACACATTAGATATTACTGGGTGATGGCAGATCAGTAGATAGAATAGTCATCCTCTGACGAAGTCTTTTTTTTTTTGTTAAAAATGTGTTTGTTATTGTTATTTACCAGTGGGGAGAGGCAGTTTATTTACAAGCCACAAAAGCAAGGAGATAGCACTGTTAGTTAGCAATCTGCGTAGAATGGGCTACTTATGCAAAAATAAGACTCTTCAAAACAAAGGACATGGAGAGCTTCTGACAAGGAGTTTTTAGGAGTCCAGTGTGTTTTAAAGATGCTGGAGAAAAATAATGCCACTAAAATCTGTTGGCTGTGCTCAACATTTTGATTTTGTCTTCTTCATGCAGTAAAAGATGAGAGTAACATCAGCAAGCATGAATATCCAGGCGATGCCGATGGCACCCTTTGGGGCTAGTTATTATGATGTGTTGGCTTAGGAGATGCAAAATTATAAGGGCACAATTGTTCCAAACATAGGGCATTTAGAGCTCAGTGAAGTGTTTGTCTTAATACACAGAGATATGGACCCTCAGGAAAAGTAAGCTAATGATAAACACAAACCGGGGAGTTAATATTTGTTCTCATTGGTATTGTTGATTGCCTAACAAATCCTCTGTGGGCAGTATGCACTCGATAGTTCCACATAGTATCTGGGCACTAAATTATAGAACTGTTGATATAACTAGTATTGTAACTTGGGACTTGGGTTGGGGAGTTTTATCAATTGATACTGTTATATTTCTAAAGGAAGATGTTCCTGAATTAAAAACAGGCTTGGTGAGTAAAAAAATAAAAATATGCTCCCTCATAGAAAAGGAAAAGCTTGTAGTTTTCTTGTCTTTTTGATTGTATCCAGGAGCTGTTGTTGACACCAAGGTAAGGGTTAACATTTCAAATGGACTGGTTGCCTCCTGATTTCTTGCACATAAAGCCACACGAAGTTCAGGGAGAGACTTCCTCCCCTAGTAATGAAGCTCTCTGCTGCTAATGGCCCATGCAGCCTCCCTTGGCTCCTCCAAATTAGAAATACTTCAGTGTGCTCCTTTGCTTCATTAACAGTAAAGAGAGGGAGATTGGTGGCTATTTAGGGCATGGGGAAATTAGTGGCTATTTAGGGCAAGAGAAAATTGTCGTAATTATGGTTGGTAAATTCTCTTCATGGTATTCTTCTATTCTGAATGTTCTTTGGGTGCTTTTCAGAAGAGCCCACCACTGTCACCACCGGCATTTGGCCTAGAAGGATGGGTGCTGAGTTGACTACGAATTTTTGGCCCTCAGGGTGACAGTCAAGACAAGGCATCTTGCCTCCTCGAAGACTGGTCTTTCCCATTCGGGTTTGATTTTCAGAATGCACCATGCGACCCTTTCCACTACCAACTGTGATAAAGGAGTATTTGATAACCCCCTTCTCTACTTGTATTGCTCTAAAGAAAGCTCATGCTGTCCACAACTGCCTGTGAAATTGTGTCCCATATGAACCTCTGTTGGGATAGATGGGGCAGCTTGGGAGAATCCAAGCAGTGCCTGAAGAAGGAGGAGGGAAGAATGATTTAGGATCACAATGTGCTGTGGTTGGTTCTCCAGTTGATCAAGGAGTTAGCATCAGGTTGGATACTGATTTGGGCTTCCCTGATGGCTCATACTGATTGGAAGAAGGGGATCAAAAAGAAGCTACAGAAGTCCTAAAGACAAGTAGAACTGAACTGATGCTAGCATTTGAAAACAGGGTCATGTGTATAGGGGTCTTTCGAAACTGGGGAGTATGGCCTGAAAATGACTCCTACGGTAATTGCTATTACGATCTATAATAATGGAATCTGAATAAATTAGATCCTAAAACTGATTTGTAAATGTGATACTGATAGAAAATTAAGAAATAATTAAGTCTCATTGAAGTGACCAGGGGGATTCTTGAGGCCACACTGCTGGAATGAAGTATTTCTGGAAATAAACATGATGTCTTAAGAGAAGAGTGACAAAATATGGGTTGGTAAGGCAAAGAAAGTGACAAAATATAGACCAGAGGAATTAAATGTGAACAGATGGATGCATTTGAACAAATAGAATTCTTTTGTTCTATAGTTAAAAATAAAACCAGGACTCTAATCTAAAAATAGTTTAACTGAGAACACTCCACTTGGATAGAAGAAATCCAAGTTCATAAGGAAATCTCCGCATTTTCCTAAGCCAGGCCCACTGTTGGTGCAGTTGCTTACATGTGTGCAGAGGCGGTTTTCCGACCACTCAGTTCAGTTCAGTCGCTCAGTCATGTCCGACTCTTTGCTACCCCATGGACTGCAGCATGCTGGGCTTCTCTGTCCATCATAACCCTTGCAGCTTGCTCAGACTCATGTCCATCAAGGCAGTTGATGCCATCCAACCATATCATCCTCTGTTGTCCCCTTCTCCTCCTGCCTTCAATCTTTCCCAGCATCAGGGTCTTTTCCAATGAGTCAGTTCCTCGCATCAGGTAGCCAAAGTATTGGAGTTTCAGCTTCAGCATCAGTCCTTCTAATGACTATTCAGGACTGATTTCCTTAAGGATTGACTGGTTGAATCTCCTAGCAGTCTAAGGGACTCTCAAGAGTCTTCTCCAACACCAGAGTTCAAAAGCATCAATTCTTCGGTGCTCAGCTTTCTTTATAGTCCAACTTTCCCAAAGAAAGACAATGCCAAAGAATGATCAAACTACTGCACAATTGCACTCATCTCACACGCTAGCAAAGTAATGCTCAAAATTCTCCAAGCAAGGCTTCAACAGTATGTGAACTGTGAAATTCCAGGTGTTCAAGCTGGATTGAGAAAATGCAGGGGAACCAGAGATCAAATTGCCAACATCCATTGGATTATTGAGAAAAAAAGAGTTCAAGAAAAAACATCTACTTCTGCTTTATTTACTATGCCAAAGCCTTTGACTGTGTGGATCATGACAAACTGCGGAAAATTCTTAAGGAGATGGAACTGCGAGACCACCTTACTTGCCTCCTGAGAAATCTGTATGCAGGTCAAGAAGCAACAGAACTGGACATGGAAAAACAGACTGGTTCCAAATTGGGAAAGGAGTACATCAAGGTTGTATATTGTCACTCTGCTTATTTAACTTCTATGCAGAGTACATCATGTGAAATGCCAGGCTGGATAAAGCAAAAGCTGGAATCAAGATTGCCGGGAGAAATATCAATAACCTCAGATATGCAGATGACACCACCCTTATGGCAGAAAGTGAAGAGGAGCTAAAAAGCCTCTGGATGAAAGTGAAAGAGTAGAGCGAAAAAGTTGGCTTAAAGCTCAACATTCAGAAAACGAAGATCATGGCATCTGGTCCCATCACTTCAGGGGAAATGGATGGGAAAACAGTGGAAACAGTGTCAGACTTTATTTTTTTGGGCTCCAAAATCACTGCAGATGGTGACTGCAGCCATGAAATTAAAAGACACTTACTCCTTGGAAGAAAAGTTATGACAAACCTAGATAGCATATTCAAAAGCAGAGACATTACTTTGCCAACTAAGGTCCGTCTAGTCAAGGCTATGGTTTTTCCTGTGGTCATGTATGGATGTGAGAGTTGGACTGTGAAGAAGGCTGAGCACTGAAGAATGGATGCTTTTGAACTGTGGTGTTGGAGAAGACTGTTGCGAGTCCCTTGGACTGCAAGGAGATCCAACCAGTCCATTCTGAAGGAGATCAACCCTGGGATTTCTTTGGAAGGAATGATGCTAAAGCTGAAACTCCAGTACTTTGGATACCTCATGGGAAGAGTTGACTCATTGGAAAAGACTCTGATGCTGGGAGAGATTGGGGGCAGGAGGAGAAGGGGATAACCCAGGATGAGATGGCTGGATGGCATCATGGACTCAATGGATGTGAGTCTGAGTGAACTCCAGGAGTGGGTGATGGACAGGGAGGCCTGGCGTGCTGCGATTCATGGGGTTGCAAAGAGTCGGACATGACTGAGCGACTGAACTGAACTGAACTGTATCAAGATCTGATAACATCATCAAATGGTTATCTCTTTTGATTAATACATTTACAAGAAGTATTCTGACACTATTGTTTTCTGGATAGACTTCCCTGGGACAAAACATCACTAAACAGCCAACGGCCAAAGTGTTCTAATCTACTTAACACTTATTTATTCATTCAAGAAACATTTGTTGAGCACCCACCATGTGAAAGACAGTTTTATTTCTCACTGCAAATTTTAAAGCGGAAATTCTGATTTATCAGTGAGTATTTCTTGGAATTTGGTCTTGTGATTCATTTTCCAGAGCCAGTGTCTCTGTGAAAGCTGAAGGGCTGCACTTTCAGAACCTGAAATGCTCGGAATTATTTTCTGGACTGTGGGGAAATTCCACCTGATATATTGACCTTGGTACCCATGGTGGCCAGCTCATTTGCCTCTTTGGGATTTCAACTTGTCTCTTCTTATCACATTTGTTTTACATTTATTTCCCAGAAGCCTGTCTTCATTTATTAAATATATCAGTTGGGCCAAATTGTGCTGGATAATATCCTGGGATGCTGGGACTCATGTCTTCATAATGACTGAGGAGGGGTGGCTAGACAATACAAGGAAGAAAATTAAGCCTTCTTGAACTTGTCTGAAATAAAAATTGAGGAATCAATTTCATAAATGGAGAAGGAATTTGAGGATGTGAACTCCCCATAACTGAAAGAAATAACAAGATAAAATCTGGAGGAAATTCCCATAATGGATTGGATGTTAGAACAAACGATCCCCATATCCACTCTAAGAATATGAGCCCAGATTTCCATTAGTTCTAATTTAAATCTTGGTATACATGGGGGAAAAAAAGGTCCTTCATATGCCAAACCCAAAGAGAGGAAGAAGCCCCTCCATCTCAAGATTTTTTTTTCTTTTCACCACACCACATACAGAATCTCAGTTTCCCCATCAGAGATCAAGCTTGCATCCTCTGCGGTGGAAGCACAGTCTTAACCACTGGACCCCCAGGGAAGTCCCCACCCCGAGATTTCTAAAGGTTCAGTGAATGCACATCTGGGAAACAGTAGTTCTTTTATTCCAAATGCCCTGAGTATTCTCTATCCCTTTTTATCTATTAACAGATAAAACAAACACATTGTCTTATAAGAAAGAAAGAAAGAAAAGAAAGTCGTTCAATCGTGTCCGACTCTGTGAGCCCATAGACTATAGTTTACCCGGCTCCTCCGTCCATGGGATTTTCTAGGCAAGAGTACTGGAGTGGGTTGCCATTTCCTTCTCCAGGGTGTTTTCCTGACTCAGGGGTCAAACCTGGGTCTCCCGCATTGTAGGCAGACGCTTTACCATCTGAACCACCAGGGAAGTCTTATAAGAAAGATGTATCAAATACTATATCACCAGGGCTAAAGCTCATGAGAGGCTGTGAGCGTGTTTTTAAATGACCAAATATCCTGGATAAACCTTGAGACAGTAAAATAACTAGATGGAGTGGCAAACCAGGTACATCTGAAGTTCTTTCTTCAATGAGCTATAGGTAGACTTACTGGGCTTGAGATGGTTATTGAATATATCGATTATCACGTTGTTTCACAGCTGCTACAGGAGATACATACTGTTGTCTCCATTTGAAAACAGAGAAAGTTTACAAAGGGTAAGTGAGTCCCCCAAATTCATACACTTAGTTCCTGCACGTATAGACTTCCAATTTACACACAGTTAACAACAGTCCCCAAATATTTAACACTAAAACCAGTCTCCTCTTTATACTATTTCCACTCAATTGTAAACTGACTTTTGATTTGCTCACGCCACCCCTCACTTTGAAAACCCAACATCCTCCTTCATTTCATTTCCTTCTACTGTGAGAATTTAATTATCTGCCTGTAGCAACATGCCACAGTTGAAGATTCTCAGGAAAACTAAACCAAAGGGGAAGGACAGTCATATTATGTGTTGTTGTTTTTTTTTAACTTTTGCTTTAATTTTTTGTCACTTTGACTTTCTTTTAGGGTCTAAGCAGGTGGAAAAATGTATTTACGATCTGGTAAAGACTTAACAAATCACTTTCTAGGATGAACTATGGGGAATAAGTTGTAGAAATCCAAAACTTTGTTTCTGCCTGTGATGCTCACAGTACGTTTGCCGTACTCTGTCTCCATTTTCCTCATGGTGAGATGCCATTCTTCTAGAAAACTTTTCTGTGCATTGGGAAGTTGGCACCAACTGCTTCGGGGAGAGCTCCTCCATGCAGTTTTTGTTCATATTGTTGTTGTTTATTGTTTAGTCGCTAAGTTGTGTCTGACTCTGTAACCCCGTGGACTGTAGCCCGCCAGACTTCTCGGTCCGTGAGGTTTCCCAGGCAAGAATATGGGAGTGGGTTACCATTTCCTCCTCCAGGGGATCTTCCCAACCCAGGGTTCGAACCCACGTCTTCTACATTGCAGGCAGATTATCTACCACTGAACCACCAAGGAAGCTTTTGTTCATATAACAAATATGGTTTGAGTACCCATCTTATCAGAGTCCCATGCCAAGGGGCAGGATACAGAAGAGGAAATATCTCTGACTTCAGAATGTCATGGTCCTTGTTAAGAAGCAAAACTGCTAATCCCTCTGGCACTGAGTGAGCCCTGGGGATCATGTAAGGCCACAAGAGAGGACGCAGGGTCCTCTTTGCTCTGGGGAAGCTACTGAGGCCATCCCTGCTGGGCAGCTGGAGGTGGACTCTGTGAGTCCAGGCATATCAGGCTCCGGGCGTCAGCCACTACTCCCCAGAGAGATAACTAATAACTGTGTAGTGTGTGTTCTGCTGATAAACCTGGGCCATGGCAATATTCTGACCATGGACATTTCTCTGTTAAAATAATCATATCTAGTCCTAGCCTGTATGAACTCATTAGGGTGGCATTGATTAGTGGCCTAAGATCTGAGTGTTACAGACCACTGCAGATCTGAGTGGTGCACACGTGGTCCAACAGCACTCTCCCACTGGGCATTTTGACCCATGGTGTGACTTCTAAAACCTCCGTAGACACTGGGGAGACATAATGGAGAAAATGGGAGATGGCTTACAGCTGATGGGAGAGGAGAGCCTTAGATCCAGGATGGACAAAAACTTACCACCCACTTTTGTCTTTTAAATCTCCCTAGAGCCAATGCCCTGAACATTTCTCATGATTTAACCATAACGGACAGCAGAAACAAGACAACCACTGTCAGTTATGTGCATGACACACTGTCTAACCCTTATGGCTGGATGGCCCTGCTCTTGGATCAAGAGACCTACTCCCTGCGATTCAAGAACCCTTGGGCTAGCAGCGCTCTGCAGGTAACCCTGACATCCGCTCTCTGGTAGATTCCTTTCCCCAGGGGTGCCCAACTTTCCTTCTGTGACATAATAGTTTGCAGGTATTACCATCTTCTGGTGCTGATCAAGCAAACTGCAGCAGAATTTTTGCCAGATGAATGTAACCTGAATTTGAGATATGATTTTTTTTTAATTTTAAACTTGAAACTTGTAGAATCTGTTTAAACCTCACTTTGAACACAGCATGATTCTGCCTGAAAATTTAACTTTATAAATACACTGACAAACAGCTTCTAAGCATCCTATAGATTTGCAGTCTTATGTTACCGGCTAAGAACCAACCTACCCCAGGGAAGTGTTTCATAGCCGAAAGACAGTATCTTCCCAAGGCATTTTTACATTACACACTGCCACCTTGTGGTCAAAGAGTAACTTGCACGTGAAGGTCTGTCCTTTCCATTGTTAGGTTGGAGGAGTCAGATGGTTAGGGGAGGGATGGTAGGAATAACCATGTGGAAAATGGGTGCATTTTCTGAAATAGTCCATTGGATTCCCTCAAGCTCCTTTTCTTCCTTTTGAGCACATTTCTTTCTTTCAGTCTCATCACACACTCATTCTCCCTAACGGTCACGAGAGTAGTTCTTAGGGAGCTGGAGGCAGGCGTGCCCTTTGTTGTTGTCCGGTTGCTCAGTCAAGTCCAACTCTTTGTGACCCCTTGGAATGCAGCACACCAGGCTTCCCTGTCCTTCAGTATCTTCTGGAGTTTGCTCAAACTCATGTCCATTGAGTCACTAATGCCATCCAACTATCTCATCCTCTGCTGCCCCCTTCTCCTCCTGCCCTCAATATTTCAAAGTAGAATCTTTATGATACCTTCGCTCTCAGGAAGGGTGCACACCTCTCTCCACTTCCTTTGAGGTTCCCATGAGAACATTCTGGAGAGGTGAAGGCAGTAGAATGGTGACTCTAAAGGTGGACACCTGGGTTTCTGTCCCAGATCAGCACTCTCCTACTTCATGATGTGGGAAAATTTACAGAACCACCACCTGCCTCAAGTGTCCTCATCTATAAAATGGGGTCAGCACTGGTAACAGTTCCCAGGGCCTTTCAAGGATTGAATACCTTGATATGAATAATACCTGAGCATGTGGCGAATGCTCAGCCATGTTAGCTGTTACTGTTATAAATGAATGGCACTCCTACCAATGCCTGCTATTTGAATCTTGGGGGAAACTGGGTGGGAATTCTAGACATGGCTCTGTCTCTTCCCACTGGTTAACCTGAGACAAATTACTTTGCTTATCTGAACTTTGGTTTTCTCCTCTAGATTGTTAAACAAGAAGAAGGCTTCCCTGGTGGCTTAGATGGTAAAGTGAAAGTGAGTCGCTCAGTCATGTCCGACTGTTTGCGACCCCATGGGCTGTAGCTCACCAGGCTTCTCTGTCCATGGAATTTTTAAGATGGTAAAGAATCTGCCAGCACTGCAGGAGACCTAGGTTCAATACCTGGGTTAGGTGATCCCTTGGAGAAAGGAATGGCAACCCACTCCAGTATTCTTGCCTGGAGAATTCCTTGTATAGAGGAGCCTGGTGGGTTACAGACCATGGGGTCACAAAGAGTTGGTCACAAAGATTGAATGATTCACACACACACACACACACACACACACACACACAGAACCTTACAGCTTTCAGTCCTCACATTGTATGATTTTTGTAGCTCTAGTTATGAGTTTATTGTGCAGTAAATTTAAGTAAACCCATTTCCTACAAGAAAAGTAGCTGGTGTGAATGGTCCTGTTTCTAAACTACTCCATCCTGTTCTTTGTAACTCTTTTATTGGCAAGACTTTTCCTTTCTAAAAAAGCACTTTTGTACTTTTCTTTCACTTCAAGTACTCAGCAACATTTGACAACTTTGCTCCTGGAAATTACCTGTTGCTGGTGCACACAGACGTGTGGGTTTACCCTGACATCCTCATAAGGTGTGGGAGTCATGTGGGGCGGTCCCTCTCATCTCTTCCATCGCCTGGCCGGGACCAAGGCTGTGACTGGTTCTTCGACAGTCAGTTGAGACAACTCACCTATCTGGGTAAGTATGATTGAATGAGCATGTTGAGTGCGTGTAGTCAGAAACCACTATTCCCTTTGGAATTTCAAACACTGGTGCTATGAAGTGATGAGGAACTGAAAGGGACACCTGTGTGCTGTGACTAGGTGATTGTGTTCCGAAATCAGACTGCCTGCCAGCTTCAGCACCTGCTAGCTATGGGACCCTGAGCAGGTATTCTTTCTAAGCCTCAGTCTCCTCCTCTGTAAAATGGAATAATAAAAGAAGAACAGGAAATTAAGTAAAGGATAACATGTAAAATTCTTTAAAACAGTGTCTGATCCAGAGCAAGTGCTTAATAACCTTTGATTGCTATTCACCTTTTTCCTTCATATTAAGCATTGCATTTGTAGAAAGGTCAACTGCACACGTAAAGACAGGATGGCTGGTTGCGATCACAGGGACAGGGGACAGCAAAGAGAGGCAGGATGAAGAATGTAGTTAGTGTGGAAGGTGAGAAGCTTTGGAAGGCAGTCTGAGGACAGGAAGGTGAGATGCACAGAGTGCTGAGGACTGGGGGATCGGCTGTCTCATCCAGTGTCAGATGCAGAATCAGGGTGAAGGATCCATGGGCCTTGTTTTATGGAACCAGAAGCCTTACTGTGACTGCACAGTAACAGGCCCCGGCAGGATTTCCTTACTTTCTTATTGTGCATGTTTCACGGGAGCCCCGTGTGTGACTCAGGGCCATAGATTTCTTTTGACTTTCTGGAGCTCATCTCTTATTGCCTTTCCATATTGTTTCATTGATCACTCTGAGTGCCATGATGTCTACTTATGCTAACCTTAGCTCAGTGGTCTGTAGGAAGGAGAATCTGAAAAAATGAGTCTCTAGAATGACAATTTTGTTACAAACTAATCTTCATAGATCTTGGTCTAATTCAGGACCCTGTCAAGCATGGCAAGACCCAACCTCTGCCATGAGCCAAACTTGGCCCTAAAGGCTTAGAGAGCTGGCAGGTGTCCCAAGTTCCATGTCTCTATCACTTGTGCCTAGCCATATGTCAGCTGAGTCGGATCACACTTGGGCCCTGGTACTCTTACATTTTCATAGCACCAGAGAGGAGAGGATGGTGTTTTCCGGGTTTTTAAAAGTGTTTGCCAAATGGATTGCTGTATATTTTATTTGCATTGAAATGTACCATCCAGATATTATTTCTGATTTGATCCATCTATAAATGCAACCTCAAACTATAAAACTTCAAGATGGACAGAGATGCTTGACACCAGTTTACCACTAAAGTCAAATACAGCCATTAAGTAAGCAAGTAGTTGCTGTTAACTTTAATTGTGGCTATTCATTTGATGTATATACTGAAAACAAAATTTTAATTTCAAATTGCTCTTGTTTTATTATTTAACATGTTTCTGAGGAGCCTGTCTTGTTCATTGATCAGCTTTTGTTCATGAGCTGCACACTAGTTTGAACAGTCACAAAAAGCAAGCATGATAAAGGAACATTTGTGGCATAGAGAAAAAAAAATCAAGTCATGTAGTTACAGATTTTTCTTCCTCTTTGATGGCATTATTTATTGAATTAATAGCAAGTTATACGATTGTGTTGTATTTATACATATGTTCTAAATGCACGTCTGTATAAGTGTGTCTGTATTTATATGTATATTTTTACTATATGTACATATGCAGGATGTAGGTGAATATTTCAATATAAACCATTTTTATTAGGCAGATGGCTTTTATTAATTAAAGAGTCTTTGTATCAGAATCGTTTAGTAGCTCCACTTTTGAACAATGTGAGTTGGTCAAGGAACAGGAAGCCACAGGGGGTTGATGGAATGTTTACTAAAGTTAGAGACCCTTGTTCCTTGGAGAGGATTTCCAGGACTCTAGGTCGTGACTTCCTTGCTCATTTGTGCCTTTGAGTGTGTGGAGTACATAGGTGACAAGAGTCAATCCTGTTCCCATTCCCGGGCTGGCACAGTGAGGCCTTGAGGGTTTGGGAGGAACCATGGTTCACAAACAGGTCCCCTATGGTGGTGGCCCGTGCAGCGATATTGGGTTGTGTATGATGGGTTGTGACTTTTTATACTCTCTGTGTAAAGTTTGCACCACCACTGTGAAGTTGATGAGGAGGCGACCATGTTTTCCATAGACCAACCCCCCTATGGCAGTGACATAGTTGTAGCTGACACCTCAAAAAGGCTCTATGCAATAGTTCCAGTTAATTATTGATTAGCTTGTTGTGAAAGTCACTCAGTCCTGTCCGACTCTTTGCGACCCTATGGACTATACAGTCCATGGAATTCTCCAGGCCAGAATACTGGAGTGGATAGCTGTTCTCCAGGGGATCTTCCCAACCCTGGGATTGAACCCAAGTCTCCCGCATTGCAGGTAGATTCTTTACCAGCTGAACCACCAGGGAAGCCCTGATGAGCTTGTTATTTTGGCCTGATTGTTTTTTGGGCTGTGTGACTTTATAAGTCTGTGATTGGGGTAACTTACATAAAGTACACTTAATCTAAGAAGAGAAGAGAAGACTTCACAGTTAAAGTAGACATGTTTCTGGAATTAAAAAAAAGAAAGAAAAAACCTCATAGAGAGCGTTGTGTGTACAGAAAATTCATTTTATCGTGAAGGAGCTGCTTGACCTCCTCCAGGTCCACTGAGTTTCCTGTCAGACTTTGGGGGGTGGGCGTGGGGGAGACATTGCTCTTTTACCCGCTGGCCTTCGATTCGGAATCCTGCTCCACTGACGTTTGGCTGGCCTTCACTCACTCCTTGACCACTTCTAAGTGGCCTGTCTTTTGTATTGTTTGTTCATAACCCTACCACATCCCCCTCGGAGAGGAAGTTTTAAAAAAATCCCAATTATCTTCATTTCCTCCATTTGGCTCCTTGGTGTATGATTTAAGATGCCTGACTCCTTTCCGACCCAGCGAGATTGGCAGAAAGTAGAACCCAGGCATTCTGGCTCCTGGCTGTGCCTGTCCACTAGAGTGTGCTGCCCACTCAATAATCGTGGACCACTGACCAGCCAGGCTAGGGGGTGCCCGGCAGGTTTCCGGGAGAACGTTTCTCACCGATCCCCAATGACAAAGAAAAAAATCCCGCACATATAATATTCTTTGACCCTTGCTTTTCTCTTCTTTACCAAGGCAAGTTTTGCCTTTGTTCGGCAAACGTCTTTACAGAAAGCAGCTTCTTTGGACAGCTCACGGCCAGAGTTTGGGGCTTCGGGCTTTAATCAGTGGCTGGCTGGTTATTTTACCTGGGGCATGGAATTATAAATGTTCCCTTCCTCTGTGGCTACATCCATACGAGGAGGCTAAGCTTACTTATCTATTGGAATTGTGGTACAAAACACCCAGCCTCTTCAAGTGTGATTAGCACGCATTGTTATTTCACTATACACTTTCTCAGTAGATGACTTCTCTAAAACAGTTCTTTCTTTTCCCACCTCCACCTCTACCCTGAAGAGGAACAATCTCAGGTGCCTTGAACTCGGTGTACCTGTCATAACTTGTCTGCAAGAGTCTCATTCTATTTTCCTTGACTAGCTTTTGTAAGATAACAGATTCATGATAACATGACATGTATGATATATGGGTCCCCTGATTGAAACTTAATACCACTTAAGCAATTGTTACCCACAGACTAAGATAACCTCGCTCATTTAAAAACATCTCTTGTAAGGAGATTGGTTCAGGTTGCCTTTCTGATGCCCCTGAGATTTCTGCCCGGGGAACCACTTAAACACAGACCACGAGTGAAGTCCTTGCATGCTATAGTTTGTGTTAGGGTCCCGGAGGGGCAATATTTGCTAGAATAAACTGTTATGAATGGTAGTCATGAACTGTCACTTCTACGCCATGCTTATGGACAGGTCTGACTGTAAAACAAGAGTTCCTTTATAGTTTCAAAGTCGGAGTCAAATCCAGAGAACCCCTTTTTCAGTTTCTGCTGTTGGATCCACCAGCACTCCCATCTCTGCCTTACGCATGCAGTCAATATCCCACTGCCTCTGTCCCTGTAGTTCTTTTTTTTCCCCCAGGAATGTTTCAGTTCATGGTGAACTATTTTTATTTTTTAGTTACATTAACGCTATGAAATAATTAGTCAGCTAATTAATCTGGTGTACAAGCTTTGTAGGATTCTTCAGCTGTCAGTCAGGCCCAGGCCTGAGGCCTACATCTAGTCTCAGCACTCTCGCCCATGTGATTCCCGTTGCCATGGCTACTGGGTACATCTGCTGACACCCCACTCTCTATTTATTGCTTAATTAAGAATTTCACGCTCAGCCCTTATCTGCCTCTAAGAACAAGCGCACACTGTTAAGAAATTCCGAATTTAGGCCTGGGCACAAGGAAAGCCTTTCTTGCGGGGCTTGGCTGGACTGGAGCCTCTCTAACGATCTTCTCAGCATCCCAGCCGCCACCCTTCAATCAAAAATCATTAAATGGGGCAGAGATAATGAGCATGTAGCGTATCAAAGAAGGATGTTTGCTTGGTCCAAAGGAGGAAAAGCTGCTAGGCCCCATGCTCTGCTCCACTTCAAAGGCAGATGAGACCCCTTGTCACTGGGGCCTGATAAAGCCTCATTTGTTCTGGGCTTGACTTATGCAAAAGGTCTGGTATGTCAGAGTCCCATCTCACAGACGTGGGATTCCCTCCCCCTGTACCACTTCTTGCCTCCACCTCCACTGGCCCCCTCCCTGGCCTTCCGCACACGCTCGTGTGTCAGCTCTTAGGCAGCTGGGCCCCCCAAAGCATCAGGCGGAGCGTGTAATCACTGACTCCATGCTGACAATGGCCACTTGTAGGGGGGTGGCCAGGAGGAGGTCTTCATCACAATAGGAACACAATTATTGCAGCTGCTAGGGAGGGCTATGCTTCTTCCTGTAGAAATAGAATAGGACTTGCCCCAAACAGGAGGACAAGGTTGGGGGGAGGTGGTGGGGGTGAAGAGGGGTGGAGAAAACAATCCTGAGTTGATTATTCATATTCTGACTCTTGGAAGCCTGATGCGGAACCAGTGGGGTCCCAGCAGCTGTTCCCGCACCGTCCTCTTCTAATAATCGTGCATTCTGTCTGAGGTCAACTTACTTTTGACCCTGTCCTTTTTATACAGGGAAGAGGCTCTTTAGGGCAAACTGTTGGGTTGTGGCGGGATGCATTAAACACTCACAGCCCCTTCCCTTTGCTCTATCCCCCGCCCAACCAGCAGCCGGTGATAAATTCATATCAGATGCCGAGCTATTCACACTCGCCCTCCTGAGTTCACACAGCCCCCACTCGCACAGCGGAGATGCAGCCGAGCTGGGATATTGTGCGAGGTGGCAGCTGAGAAAGTCCGCCTGCTAGGCTCAGAGGCTCCCATGTACCACCTTCTTCTCATCAGACTGAAAAAACAGACACGTCTAGCCAGGCTGGCTGGTGCTTGTTTCCAAATGTCCCACTCACCAGGATAAAGATAGGCTCTTTGGCAAGAATCCGGGGCTCTTGTCCATGAGGGCAAGAGGGCTGTGGATAGAAAGACAAATGGACTTTATTGTTTGTTCCTATTACTCCAAAGAACTTAGGTCACATCACACTGAGGTCTCAGAAATGATGCTTTAATTTGAGAGATCCTGAAAATAAAGAGTGTTTTCCTAACTGCCCAGGTTTCTATCTCCTCAAAGTGCTAAGGTCCTGGGATGGAGCTGCCTGCTACCTGGACCCTTCTGTTTCTCAGCGGGTCTAGGAAACCCCATGCAACTCCTCAAGGAGGAATCTTGCCAGAATCTAAGGAGGGAAGACTCAGCTCGTTCCCCAGAGCTCTTGGGGGAGGATTCTGTGAACAGGGCAGAATCATAATCCTTTGAAACTCTGTACCCATTCCCATGTTGAGGCCCTCTGAGGCAATCTATGGCATTCTAGTTAATAAATTAATTTACATTCTTATAGAAAACTCATTCCCCAAAGATCCCCAAGGATTTTGTACCGGTAATATAGACAGTTGACTTCAGGGACATGCATGGCAAACCTTTATGGCAAAAATAGAGACTGGAACGGGAGCTGTGGATGTGAGAAGTGATTTTTGCTTCCCAATTACGAGCAACTTCTCCATAAGGAGAAGGAAGAAACAGAGAAAGGAAAGAAAGAAGGAAGGAAGGAAAACCCAGGAGTCAGAATCAGATACACTTTCAAGGAATCACTCAAGGTTAAGGAGCTCATTCTCAGTGATGCTGGTGGCTGGCTTTGGTTCATACAGGTCACAGGTGGTCTAACCAGTTTCGTGACTTGGATTTTCTGATTGTTTCAGTGCTGTTTCTAGTATACTAGTGTTTTGTTTTGTTTTGTTTTAATCCAAGCTTATGTTCCTACCCTTGTAAACCAAATCTTCTTTCTTCTATTTGTAGGAAAAACTTATACTTATTAACAGTACTTCTTAAACTTTAGGCATTTGAGTAACACCTTCACACCGTCTCATCCTACCTCCTATACTATTACTTACTTGATAATTTTCTAAAGTCGACTCCCACACTGTTTTATTTTTAAAGTCCTTCTCTTTTAAAGCAATAATATCCATAAAATCATGGGTTTAGTGACCTACTTGCTTTCTCTAAAATATATTAACATCCATAACTATTAAAACTTTTATCCTACTAGAATCATCACATTTATTTTATATTTTGGGAGTAGACTTTGACCTTCAAGTTCTTGGTATAAATGATGAAAAGTAAGAATTGTGAATGTAAGGATCTTTTTTTTAAAAAAAATTCTGGGTCCCTTTCCTCATTTGCTAAGAACACCTGCCTCTGAGTAAAAATCGCATTTTGAGATTTGTAAACTTCCTTCCATAAGTGCTTTCTAAGTGTGCCTCCTGGGTACTCAGCTGGAATGCTTGCTTCCAGGTTCCCTGCCCCCCTGCCAGAGGCGCTGGTTCTGCACAGGGCCCGGGAATCACACGCCTGCTGCGCAAGTGCAGCAAACATTGCTCTGAGTCAGAATAACAATTGTGATTGTTCTCTGAGTTAATTAAGAAGGTATAATTGAGCCAACTCTCAGGACTGTTTAATGTAGATGTATCTGTCGACATCTTGATCAAATTCTTTTGCTCTTAAAAAAATACACCCTTTTATGAATGAATGTTATTGGGAGTAATAGAAGACTCACAAGTCTTAGAAGGATCTTCGTATCTGGTTTCTTTGAAGGTCTTGAAAAGATCCTGAGTGATGAGTGCTGAGGTGTCTCAGTGGCTATCTCTGAGAGGCTGGAACCAGACAGGAGTGTGGTCCTGCAAATCAAGCTTTAGCTGCCCAGGAACCAGTTGACAAAACAGCCTTCTCTGTGGCTGGGTTAAAGAGCTGATTTCTAGGCAGCAAGAATTGAACAGGGAGGGAGAAGCAGGGCAGGAGGGCACAGGAGTTGTGAGAAGTGGTAGAGGCCAACAGGGCAAGTGAAGATGAAAATGCCAAGAGAGGACCAACCCAAGAGCTGGCCCATGAAGATGGTGCTGGAAGTGTGTCCAGGGCCAACAGAGATGGAAAGCAGGCATGAGTTGATAAGACTGGATGGAACTCACAGACACAGAAGCACTTGCTCTTTTCTGTTCTGTCCACACGCAGTTAGAGGGTGACTCAGCCTAGATAAATGTGGGCTGAGCGAGAAGTCCCAATGTGTGCATAACAAGTTGCCTACATACAAGGGAATTCAGTTCTATAATTATGCGTAACTTGTGCATAAGTCCAGCAAAGTTAACCTAGGTACCCAGCTAACACAATCAGCTATATAGTAGTGTACTGTAATAGGTTTGTAATACTTTTCACACAATACATAAAAACTGAACAGACCTCCAAATAAAACATTTTTAAACTTACAGTATAGGACCTTGAAAAGTACAGTAGTACAGTACAACAGCTGGCACACAGGGGCTGGCATCGAGTGAGCAGGCAAAAAGAGTCACTGACTGGAGGAGGGAGAGGAGGTGGGAGAGGATAGAGCTGAAGGATTGTCAGCAAGGAGACGGAGGGCAAGGTGCAGTTTCAGTGACACCCGATGCTGATGGCGCTGGTTCTGGTTCCTTACTGGAACAGGATACACTTTCACGTCTTTGAAAGTTTGCAACTTGAAGGTTTGTATGTAGGGAGATTCACTGTACAATCCTCAGAGGCCAAGTGAGCAGGGGATAGAATGAAGAAGAAAACAGGCAGGGGATCTATTGCTAAGATGCCAGGTGTTTTTTCTTTTTAGATAGACAGGTACTCTTCCCCTCCAAAATTCCAAGAGAAAATGGGACCTGCTCTGGGAGAGAATCAATTAATTTTTCTCTTCCCTAGGGCCCTCAGGAGGACAGAATTTGCCAGCACAACACATCACTCTGGCAGGCACAAGAATCAGATCTACTTGAGTAATTCCTCTCTCACCGGGAGCCATTTTCTTACACGTTTTTCCCTTCCTCCTAGAGGTCTGTGTTTATAGCAAGCTTAGATCATATAGCACTCATCAGAATAATTTGGCCGTAATTGACTTAAAGACTTCTTTTCTTTTTGAGGGCCAACCAGATATTCTTACAATCTGGGAAGGATCAACGGCAGTGAGTTTCCATTGATAAACAAAGGAGATTAACCGTTCTCATCTTACAAACACAAAATCAGAAATCGTAAGCACTGAGAAAACATATGTACAATATCACAGCTTGTGTTAGGCTCTTAAACTCTCCCTGAGTCAATAGCTTAAGTCTCAGATGATTTTTATCCTTCTTTGTATGTACCCACATTGGAAATGACACGGCATTTATACTGTCTTTTATAGAGTCAAAGCACTTTAGCAAACTTTAGTAGATCTGGTTAAGTTGCTTACAACTTGGAATACTAGGGCTCATCATGATTAGGTGCAGCTGTCAGAAGAATAAAAGCATTTTTTCCCTTGGTTTTGTTAACTGGCTCCTAGAAAAATGAGCATGTCTTAATAACAGTATTGATGATGACTCACACGTATTGTTCATTGAAACCAAGTCCTGTGCTAAGCGTGTTACCTGGATTAGCCCATCTTTTCTTCCTGATCACGCTATGATATAGGTAATAGGATGATTCCTGTTTTCAGAGGAAGTGAGTGAGGCTCAGAACTTGTCAGTTACCCACATGGAGGACCTGGAAGGTCTAGGATTCAAATCCAGGCTGCTGAATTTCACCCACAAGCTTCCTGTTTACTCTCAGCTTAGAAAGGGTGTTTGGGAAGAAGCAGCCTACTGCATCAGCACACGTGCTCAGAGGCAGCCCGCAGGGGGCATGCAGTGTAGGAAATCAGACTTTTCTCATTTTTCCTACTTTTGTGCCCCATTTTCTCTGCTACTGAAACTGCTTCTCTTCTCAGATTGAATGATATTTACATACTGGCTTTAATAAAATGAGTAATAGCTTTTCAATGCCTATTTTATTAATGGTTTCAATGTCTGCTTTGAGGAAGAGGTTGCTCTGGAGGTTGGAGCCGTCTGTATACCTATAGAGGCTGAACAAAGCCAGAATCTGCCCAGCTTGGAAGCCACTGGTACAGAGGTGCAGGTGTGCCAGCTCGCTGCTCCAGGGAGCCTTGGTTTACAAGGAACAGGGCCTGGGTGAGGGCTTTAGTGGACAAAGGAAAGTGAGACAGCCTATCATGGGAGTCAGAGATGTCCAGGGTTCACCTTTTCAGTCTTCTGGGTAATCATCACTGCTGCCTATCAGGACTGTATAGTCAGTGTTAACTTCAGTGCCAGATGCTGCACTGCTGGTGGGATCCTTTGTGTGTGTGTGAAGTCGCTCAGTCGTGTCCAACTCTTTGCGACCCCATGGACTGTGGCCTACCAGGCTCCTCCCTCCATGGGATTCTCCAGGCAAGAGTACTAGAGTGGGTTGCATTTCCTTCTCCAGGGGATCTTCCTGACCCAGGGGTCGAACCCAGGTCTCCCGCATTCCAGGCAGATGCTTTAATGTCTGAGCCACCAGGGAAGCCAGGGATTCTGGATGCATGGATTACTTTCCCTTTACTTCAAAGCCCCTCCTCTATGTAGTGGGAAAAATGATGTTTCTATTCTCCCCTAAGTATAAATATTATATATTTTGGGTTGAATAAATCATTATACAATTGCTAGAGTAGCTTTGAAAAAGACTCTTTACATGTGATGTTTTTTCACTTTCTTTACCTCAGGGGCTGTGTCTTAAGGAAGAAGGCACAGATGTACTAAAATTTATAAATGCCTGGAAATTATTAACAAGGATAATTGAGTTTTTTTTGTTGAAATCTAGTTGATATACAATGTTCTGTTAGTTTCTGCTGCACAGTAAAGCAATTCAGTTATACACCACCCCTCCCCCCCACACACACATATATTCTTTTTCTTATTCTTTTCCACTATGGCTTATTACAAGATATTGAATATTCCCTGTACTATAAAGTTGGCCCTTGTGTTTATTTATGTATAGTATTGTGTATCTGCTAATCCCAAACTCCTACTTTGTCCTTCCTTCACCTTTGGCAACCATACGTTTGTTTTCTATATCTGTGAGTACAAGGATGATTTTAATAACATCTTTAAGTGAGCTAACTTCCCTTTCCAAATGATTCTCAGAATTTTTTTAAAATTTACCTTTCCTAGAGTTTGATTCTATTACAATATTTTATTCCTTTCTCTTGTGCAAGGGTATTTTACTGTTATAGACTTATGTGTGTTTTAGATGTCATTTTGCCATAAATTTGACTTTTCTTTCTGATTGAATCGAACTTTTTTACTACTTTGTCTTTGAGTTCCTTTAAAAGGGTTATTTCTTGCCTCCAATTGTTTAATTTGTTGAAATGGTGAGTTATTAATAAATCCTGGCATCCAGAGTAGAGCAGTTTATCTAGATTGGTTCATGAGAGTCAAGATATACATGCCCAACAATGTCTAGGATCTTAAGATACAGGAGAAAAACCCCTCCCTCAGAGATTTAGAGACAGAGCTGAGGATCGAGGCAGTCCTGAATTCACCACAGTTGATGCACAATAATATTTGCTCATTGAGAGTGACCTTGCTATAAGTATCACAGTTTGGTTCTAGATGCACTTTTCAACTTGAGGAAATGCATAGATCGGTGTGAGTAGAAATGGATATTAGACATTATAGGGAAAAAAGAGATGAGATGTTGAGCTGGTGGCTTTATTATTAATTATTATTATTAAGTTAGAAAAGTGGGTAAAATGGGCAATAGTATAAAAAAACAATATAAGCAAACTTTTGGAAGGAATGATGAAGGAGAACACATGAAGAACAAGTTGGCCATTGTTCCTGGTCTCAAAATGTGTACAGTGTAAGGAGAAAGCCACAGACACACACATTTTATAATAGGGAAAATATTTTTCACTGAAGTAGAGCTGATTTTCAATATTATATTAGTTTCAGGTATACAGCATCATGATTCTGTATTTCTGAAGATGATATTCTGCTATAGGTTATTACAGAAAAATTTTAAATGAGAATAATCAACAAAAGAAAGAATAAAATCAGAGAGGTCTCATCATGGGTGTTTTGGGGACTTATTTTCTTTGTAATGTTCTGAAGCTTATGCTTTGTAATTAGAAAGAATGATCCTTGGTCTACTCCAAACCTGCCACAGAGGAAAGGGTTTAGTGCTCCAGGGAGAGGCAAATGGGGGGCATGAGTGGGACCAAGGCCCCAGGGCTGCAACCTTCGGCATCATTGGGCTCTTCAGCGGTGGGAGGTTTTGGCCTTCATGGCATCTGATAAGGCAGAAAGGTAATTAACCAATGAGAGACAAGGTGTTACTGAAAAGTGGGGTTCGTGCACCTGATTACTAATTAATCAGGCGTGAGAGCACCTTGTAGATGCATTCACTATTTAATTATAGCAGCCTCTCTTGGCAAAGGAGCATATGTTCCCAGCTTAATCTACTGGTTTATACTGACATCAAATTGTCATTATCAGAAAGAATCAGGCCTTTTGATTATTTTCACTAATTTATTGAACACTTAAAATTAATGAACCCCAGGCCTTTCAAATGTGCTCAGTTGGTCTGGAAGATAGGAGGAGAAAGTGAGGAGGGGGGTTGGAGAAACGACTTCATTAAAAGGACAATTTGCCTGGATAACGGTAAAGCAAGTACATTTCATGGGTGATCTGAATTCTATTGGTGAAAACCACACGAATTCCAAAAGCTGAGCCTCCAAACTGATGGAAGGGAAATAACATATGAGGGATGTCCTGCTGACCAACACTGGCCTCCAAAGAACATATGGTCAAAGGATTTTTTCCCCTAATTATTTATGTGCTGATTCTCTTGGAAACCTCACTGTGATTAAGTTTAATCAAAAGCAAACAATCAAAATCAAATGCTGGAAATCAATTGTTAGACTAACTAACAAGGACTGCATTTTTTTGTTTGTTTGTTTGCTTTGAAAATGTGATTAGACTGGGGAGAATTTAACATAAAGTCATCTTTCTCACACATGAATATCTTTTGTATTAAGAAAATCTTTGTATCTTATCCAACTGTGATTCTTTCAGTTTCAGGTGAAGGCCAAGTTAAAGTAGTTCTCCAGGTGAGGAAAGGTGTGGGCCCAACTATTTCAGGTAAGTGTTAACTCACCAAATAGAACTGCCGAATGCAAAAGGATGTCTTCCCATCATTTTATAAATTTCTCCCGTCATATTTTTTTGTAGGGAAGGTATCAACCCTAAAGTTTTTATGTCTGACAAGTCTTCATTGTGTCACCCCTACAGCTAAAATATATGTATGCATGTCAAAGAAAGATATAAGAGTGCTGCATTTTAAAACATTGGAAAGTAAGAATTACAACATGTAAATAAGCACGTTTCATAAATTATGGACCATATGTGCACACAGGAGTCCAGATCTGCAGATGGGCCATTAGGCCCCCACCAAATGGAAAGAAAAATTCAGGGTATCTCAAAACTTTAATTGTTCCCAGTAATTTCAGGAAATCAGGGTAAACAAACCCTCCTCAAAAGTCGGATGGTTCTGTGAAATCTTCCTAACTCATAAAAGCTAAACTCTCAAAGACTAAATGACTCATAAGCACCTTCTAATGTATTTCATTGTTTGTTTTTGTTTATTCGGAGGCAGTTTAACTATACATTTGCAGCAGGGATAAATCTTTTCAAAGGCTGAGTTTTCCTTTGATTTCCAGTGGCATTTTTTGTGTGTTATGTCAGAGAAGAGCCAGGCTAATCAGAAAATGATTTAATTCCTCCATTTGTTTTATTTTTTTTAAGTCCTCCATTTAAATTAATAAATAAACGAGGATAAGGTATTGCACTAAAGCTATAAACTAGAAGTACTGACTTTGACTGTTCCATGCTTATTTGCCTGAGAAGAATGGGATTCTTTGTTTTTATATCTGTGAACTGCCATCGCCTTTGCTCTTTATGTTCCTGTTCCTTTTTCACTTTTTTCCTTTAGGTGACTCACAAGTCTTTGTTGAATGCCTCCCATGTGATGTGTAGGAGGCTACAATGGTGAGCAAGATGGAGTGCTCTTTGACTTCATGAGGTCTTATGGCCACTGGGAGGTGTCAATCAAATGACTAATTAATCAAGGAATATGTTCCTTTTAAAATAATTGTTACCAAGGAGAAGTATCTTATGATTGTTTCTGTGTTCAGACTCCCCCAGAAGAGATGCGATTGGTTGGGTGAGCCCTTATTTTGTAGATAACCACCTGTAGGGGGAGCTCTCATGCCAGGTCCACTGGGAGGATCCTGGGCCATCTGCACCTGTAAGTGGCCATTCCTGGTTCGGGCAGCTTTCATCAGCATAACATGGCACTCAGCACTTAGTGTGAAGAATTCTGTATTAAGGACTCTTTGGAAGGACATTGTGGGTAGCTGGTATCTGGGACTTTTCAGCAGGGGTCAATTTAACTGGGAGATGCTTCACTTGGCCTGTCAATTGCAGCATGCTGGATAAATAGAAAGCTATTGCTTCATAGAGTTGTAGAATTTTAGTAAGAGAAGGAACCCCATAAAGTATCCTATCCAATTGCTTCATTTTACAAATAAGGACATGGAAGCCTAAAGATTAAATAGTTTACACAATCAGTGGTTGAGCCTGGATGAGCCTGGATGAGGACTCAGGTTTCCAACTCAGGCCAGTGTTCTTTCTGTTATACCCTGTAAACCCTAAAGTGTTCAAGCTACTCTTTTTTTGGTATATTTTAATTTATGAGTTACATTAAATTTATTATTATATAGCCAATTTTTGTAGCTTGGAACAGAAAAGCTTGGAATAGACTGGGATAGAAAACTATCCTAAGACCCAGGGAGTTATGGAACTAGTATGTTACCATTTGTTATATTCAAATATTTATTATTAATATGGTTCCAAGGCATTGATTGATCTCTATCATATGGGATATAAGCACTAATGTCAAAATTAAACTAAGGGCGTGGGTTTTGTTTAATGGAGAGCTCTATGAAAACCAGTAAAATGTTTGCAATATCAAAAATTCTTTGATAAAACAAGAATGGAATAAGTAATGGAATTCCATGTATATGTTCCCATTAAGAGATTCAATGAACATGTAATTCAGAAAATATAATTTGGGTTTAGGTGTTCTGCTAAGAGTCTTTTAGCCTTTTATTTAATTGAGGACTTAACCTGAGTCGACTGTGCTGGTCATTTTGGGGACGTTGGAAACTCCAAGGAAGCAGAAATTAAAGTATGTATGGACCAGTGTTAGGAAGAAGCAGAGAAGGTGGTGCTGATGAAAGCTGCTTAGTGCTGCTTAGGCAGGTTGGGTTAAGGAGGTATGCTCATCTGGGTCAAGACGGTACCCAGTTTTCTGAAGACCCAGGGCAGGTCTTTAATGCTCCCCTGACACTGTGACTTCACTGGTTTTCTCTCGGTATCCATGGTGCTTTATAAAAGATGAAGGAGAGGAAAAGGGTGAAGCAACTCACATCAGGGGAAAGTGAAAATATTTCTGAGGAGCTTTTAGCTCAGCCATGTTGTCATTTCAGTGGGGGCTAATTGCAACTGTTGTTGACAGTCATTTACAAACATTCAGATGATTGGACGGAGAAGGCAATAACAACCCACTCCAGCGTTCTTGCCTGGATAATCCCAGGGATGGGGGATCCCAACCCTGGTGGGCTGCCATCTGTGGGGTTGCACAGAGTTGGACACGACTGAAGCGACTTAGCAGCAGCAGATAATTGGATACTCTTTTTCTAAATTTGCCCTCCCTTTCCCCACAGATCGGGTTTATTTCCTTTCTTCTGGCTTTGAAATCTGTCAGCCTTTCTCCTATTTCAAGTCAATCCATCCCTTCTAGCATCTTTCGAACTTTATTTTATCAGCAAATGAAGTTAACCTCTCCATCATTCCTGGCTCCTTCTGTTCAGTACCTCTCAATTAAAAAAAAATTCATAGACACTGAATCTTCCTCCAGTTGATATTGCTTCTGCAGACTTATCAAAAGATGAGCCTTCTCTTGATGCAGAGCCATAAAAAGCACTGTTTATAATAGCCAGGACTTGGACGCAACCTAGATGTCCATCAGCAGATGAATGGACAAGAAAACTGTGGTACATATACACAATGGAATATTACTCAGCCATTAAAAATAATACATTTGAATCAGTTCTAATAAGGTGGATGAGTCTGGAGCCTATTATACAGAGTAAAGTAAACCAGAAAGAAAAACATCAATATAGTATACTAATGCATATATATGGAATTTAGAAAGATGGTAATGATAACCCTGTATGCGAGACAGCAAAAGAGACACAGATATATTGAACAGTCTTTTGGACTCTGTGGGAGAGGGCGAGGGTGCAAGGATTTGGGAGAATGTCATTGAAACATGTAAAATAACATATGTGAAACGAATTGCCAGTCCAGGTTCGATGCATGAGACAGGGTGCTCTGGGCTGGTGCACTGGGATGACCCAGAGGGATGGGATGGGGAGGGAGGTGGGAGCGGGGTTCAAGATGGGGAACAAGTGTACATTTGTGGCGTATTCTAGTCAATGTACGGCAAAACCAATACAATAGTGTAAAGCAAAATAAATAAATAATTTAAAAAATAAAGGAAGGAAGGGAAAAAAGAGCTGGGTAAACGAAGGATTAGATGGCAATATTTGGCTCACATAACGAGTTGGAGACCATCTCAAGTGGTGGCTGTTGTTGACTGACAAATTTGAGAGGGAAATGTTGGTCTTGAACAGTGTTCATGGGCTGCAGTTTTAAGAGAAGTCTAATTATTCTAAAGAGTAGGAAGACAGATCAAAGGCTCAGGATCTCAGATCCTTTTCTCAATAAGTGTTTTGCGTGATCAGACCTAATGTCTTTTCTTCCCCACTTCTAGTGTCCTCCTAAGTCTGCTACAATTCAAGTGGTTTCCACCTCCAGCACTCCACTGACACTCTCTTCATCTTGATCAGCCATGTCCTGGTTGTCACATTCAGCAGCCACTTCTTATTCCTTCTCTTATTGGAACTTTGCTATTAACAAGATCACTTCTACTCTCTGGACATTCTTTATTTCTTAGTCTTCCAAGACATTCCTCTCTTCTGGTTCTCCATGTATATAGCTGATAGCTTTAACTCTTTAGGCTTCTTTTCCTCTCCTCTCCTTTCTGTATTAAAAACAGTCACCTGGAAACCTGATGTTAACTATATAGACATCTCATAACTGCAGGAGACTAAACATGTCCTTCTCTATTAAGTGTTCTTATTTTAAGGCAATATGGTATAAAATAACCAAATTCATTCATCATAACATTTCTTAGAATAGCAATTTCAAGATTTAGTTTGTTCAGTTAAAGACAGGTTTAACCTTCCCATAGACAAGAGTGAAGATGACAAAAATGAAGAATGTTTCTAATGTGTGATACAAAATTGAAACAGCTAAGGGTTTTTGAGGCTTGGAATAGGGTTTTAAAGAACCTGATCATTGCCTGTTTAAAATATCACTGGAAATGAGAACATCTCTTTCTGTTTTGTGGTATCTGTTAGTGGCCACCTCAATAAATATCCCCACCCTATCACCATCTGGGTATTTAGAGTATAGCATTGAAAAGAAGAAAAAATTGAAAAGAAACTTAGAAAGTTTCTTTATAAGAATGTATTATACTACTGGTGTTTATAAAATATTTCTATTTTTTAAAAAATGAAGTATAGTTGATTTATAAGTTTATAGTTGATTTATAGTTTCTGGTATACAGCAACATATATACATATATTATTTTCTTATGGTTTTCCACTATGATTTATTATATAATAGTAGATATAAAATATTTCTAAATCCTCTTTCACAGTAAGTTTTGTTCTAAGACATCACCTGGTTTCTATGGTGTGGGATATATTTTGTGCTAATTGTCTAGGATTTCTACTTGACCATAATCTATGTATTTTTAAGTTATCCTGGGGCCCTAATTAGACCATAACTAGCAGGGAGTTGGGTTCATACAGACAATATAGTCAGGTGTTCTCCATGGTTCTGACCTTAGGCATTTTGTCTTTCCACACTGTAGTCCCAAGGAGCTCTCACAGCCCATCCTCAGATTTTCAAATATGGCCTCTGGGCCAGTGATGCCAAGATCCATCTCTCAGATTCAGAGTTCTTTCCCAGCCTTCAGATTCACATCCATCCCCTGCTTGCTGTGCATCTCTACCTGGAAGCTTCAAAGACACCCCAAACATTAAATGGCCCAAACTGAATTAATCAAATGTTGGTCTTAATGGGCATCTCCACCAGACACCACCCATGCTGGAAACCCCTGGCTGACCCTTGGCTTCTCCATTTTTGTTCCCCTTCCCGCTCTGACCTCTGGTTGTTTTTCTGGCCCTATCACTTGTCTCTTTCTGACTGTGTGACTCAGCAATACCAAACTGCTTATAGTCCTTCCACATGATCTCTCATTTCTTGCCATCCATTATGTTCATCCCTCTAGAGTGCAGACTCTCAGTTCATATCCTCACCCCCTTCACCCCAATTAGGTCCTATGCCTTTAAGTGCAGCTCAGATGCTTCGACTCCAGGAAGCCTCCCCTGGTGAGGTCTCACTGCCTGCCTTGGTCAGGTACCATCAAAGATAATTCCCTTCTAAAGTCTATCCCTCTAGTATTTACTTACATACTTACACAATGCTAGTACCTCCTTGGGGGCAAGCATGACATTTGATTTCTTTTTGCACTATTTCACTGTTTTTTAGGACAGTTCTGATAGAGGAGGCACTCATTATTTATGCTTATGAAGTTAGCAAGTAATAGAGGAGATTCTTTCTCTCATTATGTGAGTTCATGAATTTCCCAGAAAATCTGCCAAGTAAAATAAGAACTGAATGTAAAATTACAAGTTATATGATCTAAATTACATAAAAATGCTGAGAGATTCTGGAAGGAAACACAAATAAAAGGTTAATGGCAGTTATCTCTAGGTGGTGAGATAGTAGGCAGTTATTATTTTTCTTTTTCTTTCTATATTCGCATTTTACAAATGGCTCATGCTAAACATATGCTGTGCTATTCATAATAAAGGCAAAACACAAGTGTTTAATTGCAAAAGTAGAATATATTTTCCTTTCAAGTGGAGGTAATCCAAGGATTGAATAATTACTTATTTTATACATGATAAATGTTTTCATTAATATAAATATCTGAAGGCAGCTTTTTGGGGGAAGTGAAAATGTCACCAGGATCTTAATATAAGGATAGAATTTGCAAGTTATCACAGTGAGCCAGATTTTCATCGTTACCCTTGTTATTTTCCTTTTGTTTTCTAGCTTCTACCTCTGTACCAAAGTCAGTTTTAAAATGGTCCCTCCCTGAAACATGGGAAGGCGTGGCTGAGGGCTGGGGAGGACACAACGGTACCAGTCCAGGCCCTGGGGAAGACGTCCTGATTTTATCCAGTAAGTGAAACAATCCATGGTGTGAATAATCACAGATAGACTGAATTAGGCCAATCTGGGAATTATCTGTCATTTAGATATTCTGAACAACACAGTAAAGAATGTGAAAATAAATAGGCAATTATGTCTATAACCTTCTCTTTTGGGTTATTACAAGAGAGGAATTTAATAACCCAGTAAAAACCAGAAAAGATAGTTCAGCCTACCTTCATTAACGGTGGGGTAAATAGCCCCATGCCAAAAGGAATTAGACTAATTCACTAACTGGATAATTTTTCTAATATGTCTAAGAACAGATTTATAGAAAATTTTAGTGTTCTTATATTTGAAAGACATGGAGAGTATGGAAAGAAGCAGTTTGTAAATGCCTCCTGCTCGTCTGCATTTGTGAATCTTTTAAACATGGGACTGAGAAATGACGAGGTCTTCTATTGCCATGGTTTTCAAAGATGATGGAAAAGGAACAGAAAAATAAAATAGAAAAGCAACATTCTACCAATCTATCATCTCCCCAATCTCTCACCTATCTTTTCATCAATCCATCTGGCGGCTTCCAATGGTAAAGAATCTGCCTGCAAAGCAGGAGACCCGGGTTCAATCCCTGGGTCGGGAAGATCCTCTGGCAATGGGAATGGCAACCCACTCCAGTATTCTTGCTTGGAGAATCCCACAGAGAGAGAAGCCTGTAGCCTGTGGGAGAGAAGCCTGTGGGATCTCAAAGAGTCAGACACGACTTAGTGACTAACACACACACAATATTAAACACAGGTTGACAACTAACAATATTCAGGAATCATTCTTCATATATTAACTAATTTAATCTTCATATAATTCTGCAGTACAAGTAATATTATCATCATCCCCATTTTTACTGACACAGAAACAGGGGCCCAGGGTCGTTAGGGAACTTGCCCAGGGTCACACAGTTTGCAATTCAGCAGAGTCAGGATTTTGACACAGGCAGTCTGTCTCAAAGTCCTTATTCTTAGTCAATCAAGTACATTCCCTTTCTAAAAGGACTATGAGTAAACAAAAAGAGTGGTGGTGTCGTTTGCTTTATTTATGATGGGATGAGAAGGCAGAAAGATCAAAACATACTGACCACCTTCTGGATATTGGTGGGGTGCATATGATACGCAGAGATGAGGACTGGAGGAGGGGGCTGACCGATACAAACATAAACTGCTTATTATCATCCTACCCCCTATCACCCACCTCTCTCCATGGAGGATGGAACTTTTTGAATAAATAAGCTCATGAGTCATTCCTATACGGAAAGGAAAAATCTGTTCTGTCTCAGCCATCTCTTTGATGAATGTAGCCAGTGGATTGGCCCTGGGCTATGGTTTTTCCCACTAAGCAAGCTGTTTCCCCCACCCCATGCAGGAAGCACAAGAAGCTTTTGAAGGTTGCCAAGCTTTTAGTATCCTTTGGGACCTTTATGCTGAGCGACAAGCAGTCTTTGCTTTCTTGCTTGGCATTGCTGTTGTCTGTATCCACTGTGTCCTGGTTTCCAGAGTCCCTGGCATTCTCCATCTTCCTTCATTCCTTTCTTCATGCTCAGCTTGTAAGTTGGACCCAAATTCTTCACAAAGTTGCTCTTAAGGACCACAAATCCATACTTTGGAAAAAGGTGGGGCTGGGGCACAAATACTGGATCTCTGAAGTATCTCCCAGTTGGTCCTTCAGTATTATCATAAAAATCAAAGTTAAGATTTTTAAAACCTGCCATTATTGTTCATTATTTAGTTTTCAATTGGAAAAAAGGGAATGAGAACAGATTTGTAATACATAATAAATGAAATCCTTAATTCTTATTGCCTCTCTCCCCTAAAAAGCCCTGTCTGTCGATAATTCTAGAAAAATTATCTGAAAGTGGCCAATGTTTGAAATCTGTTCTGTTTAGGGTCTAATGCAGGAGCTGTGCTGGATCACTTCTCCCTTCTGATTTTTGGCAACCCCTGATATTTTGACCTTTGATGGCCCTTAGGGTTGAATTGACCTCCTCTTTCTACTGGTGGTTTTACCTTCTTGACCTTTTTCCTGGCTGCTCTGTTTTCTTTCCTCCTTTGCTTCCGCGAAATCAAGAGTTTGTTCATTCAAGTCTGGCACAAAAGAGACACCAAGTATTTCTTGAATGAAGCGCATGGTCTCCATGCTGCTGTCCGTAACTTAACACCAGAACTGAATCTGTGGGTTTCATAGGATTGACCCAGGGCGACTGCAGGATTTCACAGGTCTGTAGAAAATAACTCTTTCTCCTACGAACAGAGTCCTAAGAATTAAGACCTTCCTGATGATAATGATGATGGTCCCAGCAACGGTAGGTAGTTTGAGTGCTAGGTATGTGCTAAGTGTTCTACATGGATCTTCTCAGTTATTCCTCACAACTACTTTGAATTGGATCCTGTTGTTATCTTCTTCTTCTTCTTCTTTTTTTTTTTTTTTTTTTAGAACTGAGGGATTTGGTACCCAGAGAGGTTAAGTAACTTCCCCAGTTTCTTCCAGATAACAAGTAGAAAGGCTGGCTGAGGGAAGCAAACAGTTTGATTCCAGAGCCCTACCTCTTTACCACATATATTTTTAAAAACTCACCATTCCTACTTGCTCTGATACACTCAGATCAGACTTCATATTATACTGAATTTATACTTCTCTACTTACTGTTTCCATTGTTCCCTTCACTTTGAATTAAAAAATACTCCTTATTGAATACCTGGCATATGTCAGGCATATTCTAGCATATTCTCCAAGACGCACTCAATCTCACTACATTCTCCTTACGTGCATACATGTAGAGAAGCCAGAAAAACTCCCCAAAGAGGTATCTGATGCAATGAGCCGTTGATGGAAGTACCCACTTTGCATCTGGTAGTAAGTGTAGTTCTAATTCAAGTTAACATTGCTTTTCCAATTCAGTTTAACCAACAATAACTGAACACTTACTGTGTTCAAGGCACTGAACCAGGACCTCTGATCAGCTGTGATCTCAAGCAGCTGGTAAATTAGCTGGGTTGATAAAACACATACTAGAGCACAATAATACAACAAGCAGCTGTAATGAGCAGAAGTATTTACAATCAAAGTGTCTCAGGTGAGAAGAGGGCTGGCCTTGCAGAGCAAGAGGCATTTGAGGAGGACCTTGATGGACGGGGTAAAAAACTGAAGGCCAGTTATGAGAGTGAACTGGGGAGGAAGCAATGCTTTCGGAGATGCAGGATGGGCTTTTGACTAGGATAAACCTGGGTTCACATTCAGGTTCTGACATTTACACACTGCATGATATGGGACAAGTTTAAATGGTTCCCACCTTCACTTTCTGACCACATGAGGGCTATAATTAATACATCATGTTGAAAGGATTAAATGAGATAACGTCAGTACACATGACCACTGTATGGAGTGTTGGCAGTAATGGAATCATAGATGAAAGCTGTGATTTTTAATGTATCAGGTGCTCTTTTCTTTCATTTTTCCATCTGGCTGCCCCTCTTGGCCTCTGGTATTAGCGACACTTTGTATTTGCTTTCCAATGGCTTATTATTTAATTTTCACAACATCCTTGGGAGCTAAATAGGTAATAACTATTATTACAGTAAAAACCCATTTTTACATAATACGATTTTAATGGAACTGCTGATGTTACAAAATGAAAGTGACTGGTAAAGAAGATTTAAGTGATACTTTTGAACCGCTAATATAATTTTATGATGTTTTGTGTATTTTAATTCATTAATAAGGGAAATGTGTAGAACATTCCCATCATTATTCAAATAGAATAGCATAATTTTTCAATAAAATTCTTAAGGTAAATTGCCTATTTCCATTTTCTGGGAAATCAATTTTATGGAATGACCTCAGACCCATCCTATTCCATAAAAATAGGACTTTACTGTACTAATAAAAGATATCACTATTTTAAGTATGGTACCATTTTCCTTCAAGGCGTTCTGTCTTTATAGACATTGGATTTTGAAAAAGCTGTAAATTCTTCTTGGTGGTATTATAGAGTGAGCTGAAGTCATTGTGAAGAATTGGCTTTTGTAGTTTAGTTTATGATGACTTTGCTTCAGTCAAACAAGTATATCTGGTTGTCTTTGCCATCTAAATACTAAGAGAATTGGTCTAAATGTGTGTTCACAACATCTCACAGAGTGGAAATGAGTTCTAATAAGCCATGCAAATCTCAAAACTTCACAAATGATCCTACTAACTTGTACTCCAGGTTTTATCCTGAACTGACCTGTGAGGATTTGGTGCTTCCAGTTCTTTCTCTGAAGGAGTCTCAGCCGTGGCAGGATGACACCCTGTTGACACAGAGCAGGCTTAATGAAAGGAAAATGTGTTATAATTCTAAGGGGTAGGATTCTGTTTTGAAGGGTACAGATATGATATCATGTAGCCTCCAGCATGATTTTATTTTTGCGTGTATGTGTGGTAGAATTCACTGTGTTCCATTTTCTCGTATTACTTTGAACTGTCCTTATTTGAAGAGATGAATGGAGAAGTACTGGTTTTCTTTCATAATAGTTCCTCTGTTTGTTCTGATTTTCAATACTTGGGTACTTTAAATGGCAGTGAGGCTCATCAAAGTCCTGTGATGTTCAAAATCAACAGTGCTTAATGCATTTCCTTGTTAAATCACAAGGCATTAAGGTTGGAGATAAGATGACCACAAATCAGGAAATAATTTTTTCTGGGGAAGAAAGTTTTACAAAATGTTCTAAGTAGAGCATTATTAGTTTGATTTACTTTTTTTCGTACCTGAAATTAAAAGTAGTTTAGGGAAAGATGTTCATAATACAGAGATTTGGGTCTGCAATATCAATCAGAAACCAAATACTATAAATACCAGTGTTGTCTCAAATAGTTTCAGAATTCTGGTCTTTTTTCGGTTGGATGAAACAGAAAGGCACACAAAGAATCACCCTTATATATTCTAGATTGCTAGCAAGTTAATTTAAACTTGAGTTACTGGGGTTCTTTGTATGGTGGGTGCATGTTTTCAGTATGCTGACTACAGGAGTGTGAGTGTTCTGGAAATCTGTCATTACTTAAAAAGCCACCTAGAAACTTAATCGCTTAAAATATACCTTTTATTTTGTCCATAATTTCGTGGGGAAGGGCTAGACTTGGGATCTTCTGGCTGGGGTCTTTCATGCATTGCTGTCATATTACGGTTGGGCTCATCTAAGGTCCAGTCATGTTTGGATGGCCCAAGAGAGCTCACTCATGCAGCTGGCAGGTGACCCTTGTTACTAGCTGTGAGCTCGACCAGGGCAGTCAGCTAAGAGGACTCAGTTCCTCTCCACATGGGTTTCTCTGTGGGACTTCTTGGGTTTTCTAATAGCGTGGTAGCTGGATTCCAAGAAGGAACATCCTAAGAAGGAGTTCCCTCAAAGTGAGCAGTTAAGTTGTTGTTCAGTTGCTTAGTCATGTCTGATTCTTTGTGATTCCATGGACTGCAGCATGTTAGGCTTCCCTGTCCTTCACTACCTTTTGCAGTTGGCTCAACCTCACATCCATTGAGTTGGCGATGTCATCTAAGTGTCTCATCCTCCGTTACCCCTTCTCTTCCTGCCCTCAATCTTTCCCAGCATCAGGATCTTTTCATGAGTTGGCTCTTCATATCAGGTGGCCAAAGTATTGAAGCTTCAACTTCAGCATCAGTTCTTCCAATGAATATTCAGGGTTTATTTCCTTTAGGATTGACTGATTCGGTCTCCTTGCAATCTAAGGGACTTTCAAGAGTCTTCTCTAGCAACACAGTTCAAAAGCATCAATTCTTTGGTGCTCAGCCTTCTTTATGGTCCAACTCTCACATCCACACATGACTACTGGAAAAACCATAGCTTTGATTATATGGACCTTTGTTGGCAAAGTGATGTCTCTGCTTTTTAATATGTTTTTGAGGTTTGTCATAGCTTTTCTTCCAAGGAACGAGCATCTTTTAATTTCATGGCTGCGGTCACTGCCCATGGTGATTTTAGAGCCCAAGGAAAGAAAGTCTGTCACTGTTTCCATTGTTTCCCCATCAATTTGCCATGAACTGATGGGATTGGGTGCCATGATCTTACTTTTTTGAATGTTGAACAGGTAAAAGACCAGGAAGAAAGCTACACACCTCCCAAGCCAGACTGAGCAGACTGAGAATATCATGACCATCACACTCTCTTGCTCAAGCAGGGCACTAAAGCCTGCCCAGGTACAAAGGAGGAGAATTAGGCTCTACTTGCATTGAGAGGAATAGCAAAGAACTTGCAGCTGTCTTTAATCTACCACTGTGCTTGTGTTTATGTATGTAAGTGCATGTGCACACATGTAATTAAGAGCAGATGTACCTGACTTAATTCAAAAGGTTTGAGTGTTTAGGGTCTTGTCAATTTGTGCTGTCTTCCCTCTCTGGGCAGACATTATTTAGATTCTGTTGGCTTATGTGAGTCAGAAATTGAAGAACACCAGGAGATAGACTGGTCAAAGGACTTTAGTTTATTCTCTACTACCTACCATGCTGGGTGTTATGATATTGCTTCTTCTCTGCCCCAAAGTGGGGTTCCTCAACCCTTGAACATAATTAGAGCCCTGATCTGGGATTTCTCACCCCGAGATGGCTGAAGGATGACACTGTTGGGCTGCAACCTGTGTCTGATTCTCTACATGCATGACCAGAAGCCTCTTCTTGGGAGAGAGGAGTGCCTTGGCATGAGGGGAGAAGTAGAGCATGAGTATGTTGAACATTTTGCTTCTTTCAAGGCAGAAATTGAATGTCTGCAAGGACAACAGTCAACATTCCCTTTACCTTATTTAGAATGTGAGTGTGAAAGCTATTCTTTAAGATTGTGTGGGGAAGAACAAATGTGATTTCAAGAGATACTTGACACAGAAATTTTAATCAGCATTATTAGAAAATAAGAATAAACAAGTAAAAAGAAAATTTGAAACCAGAGATCCAAGGACCTTTAGATACTGTATACACCTCCTTCTTTTAGGCAGTTTCTTGGAGGGGAGCACAGACCTCTGGGAACCTTGCTTTATGTTGAAGGGTGTTGAGGTTATGTCCTTCCCACAAGAAGGAAATATCAGGATCCCAGACTCCGTGGGGCAAGTATTTCCACAGATCTCCTCAAATAGTTATGAAAGGCTTAATGTAACCTGACTTTTCATATATTTAGTTATTTAAGAATATACCATAGAAGCTTACTATTTAAGGCAATCTAAGTGCAAAATCCTTTGCAATATGGTATCCTTGGGTGAATTGAATGATTATCAAGCACTTTAGTTTTATTTGAGGCATTTTTCTATGGATTTAATTGTATTAAGTAAACATTAATATATATATATAAAATATGGATACATGTTAATAGAATTGTCGAACTGGTAGGGAACTTAGTGACACTCAGTTCAGTTCAGTTCAGTCGCTCAGTCGTGTCCGACTGTTTGCGACCCCATGAATCACAGCACACCAGGCCTCCCTGTTCATCACCATCTCCCGGAGTTCACTCAGACTCATGTCCATCAAGTCAGTGATGCCATCCAGCCATCTCATCCTCGGTCGTCCCTTTCTCCTCCTGCCCCCAATCCCTCCCAGCATCAGAGTCTTTTCCAATGAGTCAACTCTTCTCATGAGGTGGCCAAAGTACTGGAGTTTCAGCTTCAGCATCATTCCCTCCAAAAAAATTCCAGGGTTGATCTCCTTCAGAATGGACTGGTTGGATCTCCTTGCAGTCCAAGGGACTCGCAACAGTCTTCTCCAACACCACAGTTCAAAAGCATCAATTCTTCGGCGCTCAGCCTTCTTCACAGTCCAACTCTCACATCCATACATGACCACAGGAAAAACCATAGCCTTGACTAGACGGACCTTAGTTGGCAAAGTAATGTCTCTGCTTTTGAATATGCTATCTAGGTTTGTCATAACTTTTCTTCCAAGGAGTAAGCGTCTTTTAATTTCATGGCTGCAGTCACCATCTGCGGTGATTTTGAAGCCCAAAAATAAAGTCTGACACTGTTTCAACTGTTTCCCCATCTATTTCCCATGAAGTGATGGGACCAGATGCAGATGAGCTAAAATAATGCAAGTGATCTATAAATTGTAGGTCGGGAAGATCCCCTGGAGAAGGAAATGGTAACCCACTCTAGTACTCTTGCCTAGAGAATCCCATGGACAGAGAAGCCTGGTAGGCTACAGTCCACGGGGTCGCAAAGAGTCGGACACGACTGAGCAACTTCACTTTCACTTTCACTTATGAACCACATTATTATCATTATCCAAACATATATGAACTTTCGTATCAAGGATAAGAATAGGATTTCAGTTTCCTTGTTTTCAAACCAGTATTGCAAATTGTCTGCTAAAATTTATAAGAAAGAAACTTGCTTTATTTGCTATATTTTAGATAATTTGTGTCCTTCAAATAGGTTTACTTTTGAGAGACATACTTGAAGTCTAGGGAGTTCCTTTAAGTTGTGATGACTGTGATTCAAAGGGCTTTTTACAAATGAGTAACAGTGAGGCCCTAACTACCAACCCAGACCTGTGATAGGGCATCCTTGTCAGTGGTGGAAAACCAAGAGCTGAATTTTTTTTAAAGTATTTTTCCAGCTGTATATTTTTCCCCATAAAAATTAAATTTCAATTAAAATAACAGCAGAGATTTTTTAATTTCCTGCAAGTGAGAAAAGGAACATAATAAAAGTATATTAAAATAAGTTGATATCCTTTCTTGAATCTCAATTTGTCAGTCTGTTTGACTCAGTCATGGCGCTTGTTTCTGGACTAATTAGAACTCACTTAGAATCTTCTCTTGGGACCCAAGTCATGTAGACCCTGACACTCTTTATGGCTTGCTAACTTGCTGTAACTAATTGGAGTTTCAGTCTAATTGAGCAGTTTTTCAAACTCTTTTCTGTCTTTACTCACCTAAGAAACACACTCATCGTCATAGTCCATTAGTATTAGGATCATTAGCACTATTTTAGGAGTTCCGGGGTCTTCAGATCATAATTTGGATAGGTGGAATATCAGCAAGTATGAAGTGTGTAGGAGACTCAGGGTTTATTTTGGTACTTACCCACCCACAGAATCACTACTTTTATAAGGTTACAAACTCCCAACTCCTGTCTCCCAGAAGTGTGACCCTTCTGGACCTTTGGGTTCTAATTCTTCATCCATTCATCAATTGATGGACACTTAAGTCGCTCCCCACCTTGGTAATTGTAAATAATGCTGCTATGAACATTGGGTGTGTGTATATTTTCAACTTAGTATTTTGTGTGGCTTTTTTAAAGATATATACTAAGGAATAGAATTGCTGGGTCATATGGTAGTTCTATTTTTAGTTTTCTGAGAAACCTCCATGCTATTTTCCACAGTGGCTGCACCAATTTGCATTCCCACCAGCAGTATATGAGGGTTGCCTTTTCTTCACAAGGGAGGAAATTAAAAGAAAGAAAATTTGTTAAAACTTAAAGCAATTAGTTACTCCCTGATGAGACAGTAACACTTCTAGTGTGGCAGCCCAGTTGTCCGTATACACTCTGTTTCTAGAATATGGCCAAGTGTTCCAAATTAATAGGTTATGGAATAAGCTTAGTCTAACAGAACTGGTCAATTAGTATAGCTCAGTCAGTCTGGGAAAATAGAACAGGCTATTTTCTCTAAGGCAACATTATCATTTCCTAAAGGGGTACAGTATTACAAAAATATAAATCAACACAATAGATGCATTTTTAATAAAAATTTTGACTGTATATAATTGTTAAAATGAGTTTAGTTCTGAAGGTAAGAGTTTATGGTCATATTTTTAACAGGCAGTAGTAGCCCATCAGAGTACATTGGTGAAATCCGTTCAAATTCAGAAGAATGGAAGCAGCATCCAGAGATTTTGGTATTTACTTTGGGGTGTTGGTTGATCTTAGGAACTCATCTCTTTAGAGTCGTTAGTAGTTAGAGTGACAGACTGCTCTCATTTATCCAGGACTGAGGAGTTTTCTGGGACACAGGACTTGTAGCAATAAAACCTTAAAAGTCCAAGACAAACCAGAACACGTTGGTCGCCTTACTAAGAAATCAGCTTTCAAGTTCTTAACGACTCCGTAGTCTGTTATCTGCACTGCCACAAATTTGCTGAGAATTAATGAAATTTTTCCTTGACTTCAATGCCGAAACCTATATTTTTACCTCGCTTTATTCCCCTAAGAAATTTGCCTCGTGGAATTAATATTCTTTGAGGAGACACAGGCATTTCTTACAAGAGAAGGCGACCTGAGTGCTTGCATATGTATTTTACCCTCCTGGTTGGGGCCGGGGAAGTTGAGCCGAGTAAGGAACAGCTGCCTACGGGGCCCTTAATCTAGAGCAGGGCTTTTTTCACTTGCTCTAATCGAATTACTTCTTTTTTCTCTTTACTTTATGGTCTGTTTTCCATGCAGATATTCTTGGAATGTCGAATTAAATAATTCATGATTTCCCAATTATTGGTTTAGGTATAGTTGCCATTTCTTGAATTGATTATACTTTCTGGAGGGAGCTTTCGGAGTGTCTTCACATGCGGAGCTTTAAAGATAAGAAGTTTGCCCATTAGAGGTACAGCCCAGCCAGAAGGGGTGGACTAGCACAGCAGTTCTCTGTTGACCCTTGGGGGTCACCACGCTTTTACACAACCCAGGGTTTCTGAACTATTCGTGTGCCCTTGGTCTCTTTAGCAGTCTCCTGAAGCCTGGATCCAATCTTAGAATAATATTCTTAATACATAAAAAAGAATAGGCTTATAAAAGAAAGCAGTTATGTCGATCCAGCTATCAAAATACTAAAAATTGAATTTGTGATGGAATAATATATATGCTTCTTTACTAGAACATTAAATAACACTATCTAGTTCTGTGCTAATTACTACCATAATGTCAACGTTGCCATTGTAGATATTCTTCAAAAAGGGCTGCCATAGATTCCTTCTCTCCTTGTAGACGTATTCTGTTCCTCACTCGGAGAAGTAGGGGCTCCCTCTTTTTCCTTTCTTTTGCTTGAGCAGTAGACATGATGCTCTGGGACGCTCAGGCCTGGGTCACAAGAACCTTTGCATAAGAAGACCATTTTGCCTGGATGGCTGTCTTGCTATCGAGATGCTCCCTTTTGGGGCAGAGTCCTCAGGCCATGGGACTTGAACCCTGTGGGCAGGCCATGTGTTTCGCACTGGTTGGCAGGCTTGGATGCACTCTGTTAGTAGCTGGCATCGATTTCCAGCCATGTAAGTGATCTCTCTTGGATATCCAGGGCTTCTTTGGAGCCCAGTAATAAGGTCTTACTGGTAACTCTGAGGTTTTTTAAAAACTTTATTTGAAAACACATTTAAAAATCTCTTATATTACACTTATGTGAATATTTCTCAGAATTTATTTTTTTGTATTCTGGAATGTTCCCTTAGAAGGGAGATTCCTATGTTTGACTTATTAAGAGTCCACATAGGCCCTGAGGAGTTCACTGCCTTCAGGCTGTCAAAGAGAGTGAGAGTGATTAAAGCTCTTCCTCAAAATGACCATTATAAACTAATAAAATTAACAACTGCTGTAGAAAACATGCAGAAAGTTATGAAAGCATATACCATCAAGACTAGGACCAGAATGATATGATTCTACCTAGGTAAACCATATTGTAAGACTAAAACAATCATTAGATATTACCTTTTACTAGTGGTAAGTTTACCTAGAATTTCTTAAATTATTTCCTATGAAGTTAACTGTTTATAAGCATCACAGATAATGTCCATGGAATTCTCCAGGCAAGAATACTGGAGTGGGTTGCCATTTCCTACTCCAGGGAATCTTCCCAACCCAGGGATCAAACCCAAGTCTTCCACGTTACAGGCAGATTCTTTACTGTCTGAGCCACCAGTGAGGCCCATAAGAAGGATACCAACATCAAATGACTTGGGGAAATTTGGGACGAAACACAGAAAAATTATTTCTTGCATCTGATCTTTTTCAGAGCCCTTTATATGATAATATAGATTGTGTAACTTCAAGGAGGGGGTATAGCATGTACTGTTTCTCAAAGATATTTAACCCTGTAACTCTTTTATTCACAGAACAGCTCATGATGCCAGGAGTTTAGGGAAACCCTCAGTACAAAGTATTCTCACAGTTAACATGACATTTGCAACAACTCCATGGGGTTAGGCATTAGGTGTATTAGATAAAGTTAGGTCTTCTGTGAGTAACAAAGAGCTGAAAGTAGGAGTTTCTCTCTCTCTTATGTCTCTTTTGTCTATTCTGTGGCATCAAGGACTTGGACTCCACTTATTTTTTTGCTCCAATATGTGCTGTTTTTCCTTTCCCAAAGTTACTCTGTGGTCCAAGATGGTAGCTGGAGCTCCAGCCATTGCACCCACATTCTAGGCAGCAGACAGTATGAAGGATTCCACCTCGAAGTCACATGTGACACCTCTTCTTACATCTTGGCCAAAATTTGGCTGAATGGTCATAACTAACTGAAAAGGAGATGGCGAAATGTAGTTTTTTGGCTAGGTGACAATGTATTCAGCTAAAAACTGGAGTTCTTGTGACTAATGGAGAAGAAAAGAGATACTGGGAGACAACTGGTGGTCTCTGCCATAATTATCTCTCATTTTATGACTGAGGAAAATGGACTCCAACAGGGATGTCTGAGTCAGAGTTGAGAGACCATGGAGGGAGTGCAGATTCAAATATAGGCCTCCAGACTCCTTGAGTTTCTCTGCTGCTGCTGCTGCTGCTAAGTCGCTTCAGTCGTGTCTCTGTGCGACCCTATAGATGGCAGCCTACCAGGCTCCCCTGTCTCTGGGATTTTCCAGGCAAGAACACTGGAGTGGGTTGCCATTTCCTTCTCCTAGTTCATTACAAAAATCCCTACTTAAACATGTAGGAGGGATCAAAATAGAGCCTTTCAAAGGCTGTGATCTAAAGGGTCATAGTGATATAAACAGATACACCACCATAAAAGAAAGGAAGGGATATCTGTTTCTTAGAGGTATTTCCTCATATTTGGAAATAAATAATACTTGATAAACAAAAACCTGTAAGTGGGATATGACTGGCCTTTGCTATGGGTGTATTATTAATGCATTATTGACCAGGGGGTTTTGGGGAAAACTAATGCCTGTGTCTGGCAATTTTTATTTTGGCTGACCAAAAATTAATTCTGTTATTTCACTAACACTTTGAGGGTTATTGCTTTCAATTGTTATACTGGACACACCTGTAAAGTCTTCTAATTTTCATAAAATGTTGTCTTCAATTCACTCTTTTATGGAGGCAAAGCATTCTCTAACACCATGTGAATTTTCACTTTCTGAATCAGAATCAATCATTAAGGTTTTTTTTTGTCTTTTTGTTGGTCTGATATTTCCTAGTCTGAGTCAGAACTATATTCTGAAGAACTATCATCTTCAGAGACACTAATATGTTTCGCTTGGACAACCAGAGACTTTTATCTACATAAAATTCATCAAAAAATTCTTTCCTAAAAATTTTGCAATGTGTCATTTTTGAAAATTTTACATTTTTGATATACACAAGGTTGGAACAAAACCCTAACAGAGCAAAATATGAATGATAAAGACAATCATAAGGTGTAGAATGAACTCTTGATCAATTTTAAGCCCTAACAACTTTGCAGGGTGATGTTAATTATATCAGCTTCTAAAAACACATTGATATGTCTCTGGTCAGTGAAATTCCGGTAACAAAAGATCATTAATCTCCAGTCAGTAATGTTTTAAGGTCAGTATTCTGTTTGTCAGGCTGCCATGTGCTGCAGGACCCGCACTGTGTCTAATGGCTTGTCCTCTCTTTTCTGCGTTTATTGCATCAGTGATGCTCTGTAAGCCCCGGATCCCATCTGAAGCCATCTGTTTGCTTCTCTTTATTTACATGATAACATCACCTGATGGCAAGTTAGTGTTTGGATAAAACAACACGGCTCTTACCTGGATTGAGCTGGGTTTTTTTCTGGTTTAAGGACAGTGGGCTAACCCCTCTGCCTGCATTTTTCAGGCAGCAATAATGTTTGCACAGAGGTGACAAGCGTGCTGCGCTGTGCCAGGACTGGCTGGGCCGTGTGCACAGGTGCAGATGGCAGGTGAGGCTCTGTTGTCTTCCAACACATGATGAGCACCAACAGGAACCTCTCATCTTGTGTTCCTGGGTCCGTGATAGCTCTGGAACAGAGATATTGTCCGCGCATGTGTTAATGAATGAACAGTGAGCTGGATGGAATGCTGATGAATCCCAGACCTTCTCTTCCATTCATATTGATGGCATCCTTGCTAGACTTGTAGGAATGATTTTTGTTGGCAAAGTGAGACAGATGCCTCAAGGTGATTCACCGAGGTGAATTGCTCGGTGGACATGGCTCTAACTCTGAATCGGAGCCTTGACATTGAAGCCAGATCCCTTTCTCTCCTCTTTGCCCATCATAAGGTGGGAGGTGGTGTGTGCTCTTGAGAGATCTATAGGGGAGTGTGTCTAGAGTAGGGTTTCCTCCCATAGGTTCTGGCATTTGGGATTCCAACCCTCTGCACTGTGGGAGTTTTTCTAACTAAAACCCTCTGAAAAATGGAAGTGAGCAGGATGTTATGAAGGCACAAATCTCCCCCACCCCACTCTTTTCCTATTCTTGTATAGTTGATTTAGAATGTTTCAGGTATACAGCAATGATATATATATATATATATCATATATATATCCTGCATCCTGTATACAGCATGAGTACTCTGTCCTGTCTGAATCTTTGCAACTCCATGAACTGTAGCTCCTCTGTCCATGGAATTTTCCAGGTAAGAATACTGGAGTGGGCTGCCATTTTCTACTCAGGGGATCTTCCTGACCCAGAGATCAAACCTGTGTCTCTTGCATGTCCTGCATTGGCAGGCGGATTCTTTTACCACTGAACCACCTGGGAAACCCATATATATAAACTCATATATATATATATTCTTTTTCAGATTCTTTTCCATTAGACATTATTACAAGATATTGAATAAAGTTCTCAGTGCTATAAGTAGATCTTTGTTGTTTATCTATTTTATATGTAGTAATGGCACCCCGCTCCAGTACTCTTGCCTGGAAAATCCCTTGGACAGAGGAGCCTGGTAGGCTGCAGTCCATGGGGTCGCTAAGAGTTGGACATGACTGAGCGACTTCACTTTAACTTTTCCCTTTCATGCATTGGAAAAGGAAATGGCAACCCACTCCAGTGTTCTTGCCTGGAGAATCCCAGGGACGGGGGAGCCTGGTGGGCTGCCATCTGTGGGGTCGCACAGAGTCAGACACGACTGAAGTGACTTAGCAGCAGCAGCAGCAGTGTGTACCTATTACTCCCTCCCTCTTTCCCCTTTGGTAACCATAAGCTTGCATTCTATGTATGTGAGTCTATTTCTGGTTTGAAAATAAGTTCATTTGTATCATTTTTTTAGTATAAATTTATTTATTTTAATTGGAGGTTAATTACTTTACAATATTGTATTGGTTTTGCCATACATCAACATGAATCCGCCATTCTGCATACAAGTGATATCATATGATATTTGTCTTTGTCTGACTTACTTTACATAGTATGACAATCTATAGGTCTATCCATGTAGCTGCAGATGGCATTATTTCATTCTTTTTTTATGGCTTAAACATGTACCATATTTTCTTTATCCATTCATCTGTTGATAGACATTTAGGCTGCTTCCACATCTTATAAATAGGATTTACGCTTAGCAATGCTACCTCTAGCAAGGAAATACACACATGCACCTCTGATGTAGAGTGGTTCTCAGATTGCTGACTCTTACATCCTTTTGGGGGACAGCCAGAAAATTAGCTCCTAGAGGTACAGACCTGTCTTTGAGAACCCAGTGTTGTGTGGATATGAGAGTAGAGACTTCCCTGGTAGCCCCAGGACCCCCTCTCACTCCTTAGGCGAAATATCCTGCCTGCAGCCCTCTGACTTTGCCCAGGTTGCTTTCATTGTGCAGTGAGGGGGACCAAGCACTGGCATCATCATTTGTGTTATCCTTATGCTCATAATGACCATGAGTTGCTGAGGGAAGGGTGTCAGTTGCTCTCATCAAGTCATGATCTGTTGCCTTAATCTTTTATCAGCTACACAGAAATTACTTAGGCTTTATTGTGCTATAAATCACCATCCTTGATTTTCTTCTTGTCTTTGTTTTTCTTCATTTAGTTGGTTTGCTTTAATGAATCGCACTGACATCTCTCTACATGCATGCACATGAGAGTATCCAGGAGGTCGGTCTAGGTATTTGTTAGCTGCCTAATGCAGTGGCTTCTGAATGGGATATGAAAGATAATCCATCAAAGAGCACATAGAACATATTAGAACATTTATTCTATTTTTTTATCCTCTTTTGAAAGTTTTTTGTGTGTATGTGTTATTATGTAGATAATATTTATTACATTAGTATTCAGTTCAGTTCAGTCGCTCAGTCATGTCCGACTTTGTGACCCCATGGGCTGCAACATGCCAGGCTTCCCTGTCCATCACCAACTCCCAGAGCTTGCTCAAACCCATATCCATCGAGTCTGTGATGCCATCCAACCATCTCGTCCTCTGTCATCTCCTTCTCCTCCTGCCTTCAATCTTTCCCAGCATCAGGGTCTTTTCCAAAGAGTCAGTTCTTCACTTCAGGTGGCCAAAGTATTGGAGTTTCAGCTTCAGCATCAGTGCTTCCAATGAATATCCAGGACTGATTTCCTTTAGGATGGACTGGTTGGATCTCCTTGCAGTCCAAGGGACTCTCAAGAGTCTTCTCCAACACCACAGTTCAAAAGCATCAATTCTTTGGTGCTCAGCTTTCTTTACAGTCCAATTCTCACATCTGTACATGACTACTGAAAATACCATAGCATTGACTAGATGGACCTTTGTTGGCCAAGTAATGTTTGCACTTTTTAATATGCTGTCTAGTTTAGTCATAGCTTTTCTTCCAAGGAACAAGTGTCTTAATTTCACTGCAGTCAACATCTGCAGTGATTTTGGAGCCCCCCAAAATAAAATCTCTCACTGTTTTCATTGTTTCCCCATCTATTTGCCGTGAAGTGATGGGACCGGATGCCATGATCTTAGTTTTCTGAATGTTGAGTTTTAAAGTCGACTTTTTCACTCTCCTCTTTCACTTTCATCAAGAGGCTCTGTAGTTCCTCTTAGCTTATGCATGGCTGCCAACAATCTGGGGATGACCAATGCCAGCCTTGTCCTTTTCAAGTGTGTTTCATCCACAATTCCCCACCCCATTCAAGATGGAAGCCCATGTGAAAAGCAGTTTCCTGTGAAAAAAAATACTAACATACAGAATCCAGCGGAAGTGTGGGTCGGCAGTGGCTTGCTCCAGGGTTGGGGGCACTGAGTGTGGCAGTGTGTGCAAGGAAGCTTTTGAAGGAGGTCACCATTATCTTCATTACCTCCACCGTAGTTTGGCCTCAGGTCAAACAACAGGGAGGGAGCATAGCCCAGCCCATCAATAGAAAATTGGATTAAAAATTTACAGAGCATGGCCCCGCCCATCAGAACAAGACCCAATTTCCCCCTCAGTCAGTATCTCCCATCAGGAAGCTTCCATAAGCCTCTTATCCTTCTCCATCAGAGGGCAGACAGAATGAAAACTATACTCGCAGAAAACTAACCAAACTCATCACATGGACCATAGCCTTGTCTAACTCAATGAAACTTTGAACCATGCTGTGTAGGGCCACCCAAGACAGAGGGGTCATAGTGGAGAGTTCTGACAAAACGTGGTCCACTGGTGAAGGGAATGGCAAACCACTTCAGCATTCTTGCCTTGAGAACCCCATGAACAGCATGAAAAGGCAAAAACATAGGAAACATTAGTAGTACATGTACGTAATTTATCAATAAATTGATAAGTAAATAATATTGAGAATACATAATTAAAATTTTGCTCACATAAAGAAGGACTACTTGGCATTTATTTGAATTTTAATGCCATATTACTGTTTACTGACTATACTAAGAGTCCTCATTATTTGTACTGTGCTGTGTATGGGACATGTATATCACTGTCACTCTATATGTATATTGTTTCAGAAATTAAATGACAAAATATAAAATTAGAATTTTGATTTCAGAACCAATTTGATTTTGAAAATAGGTTAGCCTTTATGAAAAATTGAAACACCTAGTCGTCGAAAGCAACAATTTTCAGTTTTCTGAAGGCCTGGCCATACGTATAGAATACTGTAGATTATTCCAGGGGCTCCCCAAAGACTTCACATTAAATCTCCATGTCGTTAGTTTGGATCACAGGGTCCTTTATGATTTGGCCTCCTTGCCTACTTGTTCCCAGTGTGTCCTGCCACCCAGGCATAGGCATCTACTTACTGTTCTTGGATAAGTCAGCTCTTTCTCCCCTTAGCTCGTTTATACTTCCTGTTCTCGCTGCCTGGAACGTCCCCCCTCTCCATCCCACTTCTCAGCCTCACCCTCTTTCCCACCCTAAGACTCTGCCTTTGTTGTTCCTTTCTGTCTTTGAACACTCCATGGAGTGTTACCTCGTCCAGAATCCCATTTGATGTAATTCTCTTTCGTCTGTGCTCCTGCAACATCTTGGGCCTATTTTCATCATATACTCTTCTTCGGTGATTACTATTTATGTTTATGTTCCCTTGAGGACAGAGGCCATATCTTACTCGACTTGCACCGATGAGAAGCACATGATGTGGCCTGGAGCCGATGCTCCATAAACGCTAGAGTGAGTGGCAGGGCGTGAGATCCAGGTACTGCCTAGTCGGTTTCTGCTGAAGTTTCTAGGGGGTTTGAAGCTGAAGGGAGAGCTGTCATGTCAGTCTGAGAATCTTGGCACACGCGGGGGAATGGAGGGTGGTGCCAAGAACTTTAGCAACTAACTGGACGGGGTGGACCTTGTCAGGGAGCCCTGGTGGTCTGCCTCAGTACCCAGCGTGGGACTCTTTCCGCTCCAGGATTTATTCAGGTTCCTTGGGCTGGAAGCTTACTCTCTGTGAGTCCTGCCTCCCACAGCTAAGAAGATTCTCTGTGCAGGAGAGCGTGCGCTCATTCCTTGTGCTAATGGAGTTCTCTGAACTCTTGTGTTCCCAGTGGGTGCTCTCATTTCTCTTCTCCCCTGGGGAGCTGGTGGCCTTCATTCAAGCTCCTCTTCTGCACAGCTTGCCTCCTCCCCGCACCTTCCACCTGAGCCGCTGATGGGCCTCCCGTGGATCAGCACCTGAGGACCTGCTGGGCCCGGTGTGGCTTGCCGAGCTGGAGCTCAGAGCTCTCTGGGGGTTTACTGTCTCCCCAGCCCGCAGGCCTCCCGCGGCTTAGCATCTAGGCGGTTGACACACCTCCTGTGGTGTCAGCTAGGGAGCAGCTTGAGCATCTTCTGTTTGCTGGGAAATCATTTCAGAGGTTACCTTTTCTCATTTGCATAGTGTGAATGCACCTGGTTTTGTTTCTTTTCTTTGGTGAAACTATAAAAGGAAGAGGGTATATAAGAAAATGTCAACACTTGCTTATAGCTGTGACATTGGCTACACCAAAGGGGCCCAAGTTTTGCCGTTTGGCAACTAGTTTAGGCCTTTATCGTAACGCTGGTGAGGAAATCATTGTAACTGGGGAAATAGGAGTTAGGAGTAGATCCAGTGTCTTTCCGTATCCTGGTGTATGTAGCAATACTTGGTGTGTATTTAATGATATCTTACGAGTCTGAATGAATTAAAAAGGCTTCCCACTCATTTTAAATTATCTTATTCATCTGGAAGTGCCGCTTCAGAGGAGGCTTTCCGTAGAGCAAGCTGGCCCTGCAGTTCAAGTAGAAAGGGAAGGAAATAGTTAAAGGGTTTTAAACTGTTAACGAGGGCTTTTCCATTTTTCTGGGAAAGGAGCAGTTTGTATGGAAATCACAGCTTTTATACATTAAGTATGGTTATGAGTCTCTTCTCTAAAGCTGTGTGAGAAATGTGGACTTTTTTCCCCAAGGGAACTAGGGACCAAAGGAGAACTAGGACCACAGAGGCATGTAGTTTCATGCCAAGGTTTTCCAGGTAACAAAGAAAAGAGAGAGAGACTGGTCGGTACTCAGAAAACAGAGGATTTTATTGATAGAGTTTTGCCATACCATGCTTACCTCAGGGCTTCCCTGATAACTCAGTTGGTAAAGAATCCGCCTGCAATGCAGGAGACCCCAGTTCGATTCCTGAGTTAGGAGGAGCTGCTGGAGAAGGGATGGGCTACCCACTCCAGTATTCTGTCCTGGAGAATTAGCCACATTCAGAGAGGACAACTTTAATGCCAGGTTTTAGAAATTCTCCTATTTCACTTTCTCTTCTTTTCCCATCCTAATTCCACCATAGCCCATCACAGGCAAACCCAAATCACATAACATAGTAAGAACCATCACAGCACCTCAGTGCCAAGTGCTGGCCCTACCTTTACTAGGTCCCAGATTACTTGAATAATAGTAATCAGAGATGCTGAGTTAAAACCAGAAGGTCATAAAATATCATCAGCAAAAATAATGCAGGAAATAGGAGAGATATTCAAATTTAATTTTTTGAGCCCCCAAAGGAATACATTATGTAAATATAAGGGGATACAAACACATAACACATCAAAGATATTTAGATCCTTCATTTGGTAATAGTAACAGTAATTATAATATTGTGTTAATAATGGTGCTACTGGTAAAAACACCCTCATTTGTATAATAAGATAATAAAATGAGTTCAGTATTTTTATGTGCCAGTTAGCCAGTTATTGTGTTAATATTATTTTATCTTACTAGAACTTCACATTCTATTCATAAGGAAACCAAGGTTGAGACAGAGGTTCTTAACCTTTAGCATGCATGAGATCAACTGAGATGATTATAAAATACTAATGATTGCCATTTTGAGCCAATTAGCATGAAAATATGTCTTAAGTATTCATATGGACTTTAAAAAATTAATAATACCTTGGAGATAACAAATCTGTAAAAAGAAAATCTACTCCATTCTTTTAAATGACTACATACTATTCCTTAGAAGAAATGTAACATGATTTATTGAACTACTATGTTACTGATGAACTCAAGTTTTTTTCCCCCAATTTTTACAAGCAATATTTAGCAAAATTACTCATACCTTATTTTATGAGTGGGCAAATTTCTCTGAGCTAGTTGATTTCCAGAGTGGAGTCCATAGCCCACGTACCCTTGAAATCACTCAGGCACACTCACTGATTTTCAGTTTTTTGAATGTATGGAGCTTTCCCTCACTTCATACTTTTTACATGTACTACTTTTTCTGTCTAGAGCACTCTATCCCCATGATATTTTGCAATTTTCTTTCTTAGCACTATTTTGTGCTTATGTGGTTATTTGTGTGATTATGTTTAGATGTCAATTTCCTCTGCAAAAACCTAAGTTGCATGAGATCAAGGCCTTTGTCTCTTTGGCTCACCAAATAATGAAGTGACAGGCATGGAGCAAACACTCAAAAATATATATCAGGTGTAAAAAAACAAATGATAGCTAAACCTTTTATGCCTGGTAAGTGCAGGCACTGTAATACTTTTATGGTATTCCACCTAATTAGGTAGTGTTCCACCTAACCATTACTGTTGCCTTCATGAAGTATTATTTCTCTTATTTTGCATGTGGGGAACAGAAAATCAGAGAAATCTAAGCAATTTTCCTAAGGAATGGTTTATTTGGGATTCAAATTCAGGTCTCTGAATTCTAATTAGGTGACCATTACATTGTACCTGTTAGCTTCTTGGACTAATAGTAATAGGTGGATTAGACAGTGTTCTTGTCCTACATTAGTTCTTTATTGAGGCTTTATTGGGACTTATTTTGGAAGCACAAAGCATTAAATAGATATAATTTGTTAGAATTTACCAAGAAATTCTTAAAGGCTTTGGGAATTTTAAAAATATATTACAATGGAAAATATGGAAATGTTGAGAACAATGAACACTTCTAAAGAAGGTTGAGTGCGGAATTGATGCTTTTGAACTGTGGTGCTGGAGAAGATTTTTGAGAGTCCCTTAGACTGCAAGATCTCAAACCAGTCAATCCTAAAGGAAATCAACCTTGAATATTTGTTGGAAGGACTGATGCTAAAACTGAAGCTCCAGTACTTTGGCCACCTGATGCAAAGAGCTGATTCATTGGAAAAAACCTTGATCCTGGGAAAGACTGAGGGCAGGAAGAGAAGGGGGCGACAGAGGATGAGATGGTTGGATGGTATCACCAACTCAACGGGCATGAGTTTGAGAAGACTCTGGGAGATTTGAAGGACAGGGAAGCCTGATGTGCTGCAGTACATAGGGTTGCAAAGAGTTGGACATGACTTAGCAACTGAACAACAACAACACAAACACTGTTTGACTTTAGGAATGAGAATATAGACTAGTTTGCTCAGAAGTTATAAATTCAGTTATAACACGTTAAAATGTAGAATAGAGATTGTTTACTTAATATTTATTAGTCAAGTACTATATTCTAAGTTTTCTTTTAAGCATCAGTTATGTATTTGTTAAATAATACATATGGTTTTAAAAACAAATCGAGTATAAGCATTTTATTTTTAAGGAATTTAGTGATGTTTTGGAGAGTTCCCCTCCCCCTGCCAGTTAGAAGAAATAATTGAAAGCTTGAGAAAAGATAATCAATAATATTAAAGAAAAATAAAGAATCTCATTCTGGAGGCATTGCTCTTTCTAGTGTAAAGCAGAGACAAAAAGGGAAGATTTATTTTCTATAAAGAGCTCATGGGGGAAATAAACTCATTGAATATAATGTTTGCTACATGCCTAAACAGCCTCATTCAGGAGTGAATCACTTATTTCATAGATTGTCATGTTTTTTTTCTTCAGGATTAAATTATGAAAACATATTTAATTACTAGAAGTTGGTTTCATTATTTTTCTTAGGGAAACAAATCGAAACAAAAGCCCACATAGGAAAATAAATTTGGTGCCTCATTTGGCTTTAACACTAACTGCTGCATATATTAATAAAAACTTAATAATTGAGTTACCTGAGATTTACAAGTTTATGCCTCTTCACATATGGATGCATCATTTACTACAAGAGTTGGAGAGGAATCTAATCACAAAACTTCAGGTTAATATAGATTCATTAATGATATATTGAGGTCAATAGAGTTATGTGTATAAAGCCAAACTCTAGTTTAATACCTGACCTCGCATTTATCAAAAACTCTTCACTTTTAGGTCTTCTGGGGATTGCAAGGTCTAGGTTTTTGCTGTTGTCTTGTTTGCTTGTCTTTTTGAGTCTTGAGTCCTCTGAGCTATCAGAACCCCGTGGACCTTGTTTCAAATAGTAACTCCAGTGACCACGGGCATGCAGATATCCCTGAGATCCTGTTTTCATTTTTTTTGGATTAATACCCAGAAGTAGGATTGTTGGATTATGTGGTGGGTCTAGTTTTAAGTTTTGAGGGACTGCCATACTGTTTTCCGTAGTGGCTATACCAATTTACATTCCTACCAGCTGTGTACTAGAGTCCCCTCTTCTCCAATTTCTTGGTGGTGGTGATTTAGTTGCTAAGTTGTGTCTGGCTCTTGCGACCCCATGGACTGTAGCCCACCAGGCTCTTCTGTCCATGGGATTCCCCAGGCAAGAATACTGGAGTGGGTTGCCATTTCCTTCTCTAATTTCTTACCAACACTTTTTTATCTTTTTTTTTTTTTTCCTTGTTAAAACCCATGCTAAATTGTGAGGTGATATCTTGTAGTTCTGATTTACATTTCCCTAATGATTAGTGATGTTGAGCACATTTTCTTTCTCTTTATTTATAATTTTAAAAATGTATTTATTTTTGGCTCTGCTGAGTCTTTGTTGCTGGGCTTTTCTCTAGCTGTGGTGCATGAGCTTCTCATTGTGGTAGCTTCTCCTGTGGAGCACAGACTCTAGGGCATGCGGGCTTCAGTAGTCGTGGGGCCTGGGCTCAGTAGTTGCAGCTCCTGGCTCTAGAGCACAGGCTCAGCAGTTGTGGTGCACGGGCTTGGTTGCTTTGTGGCAAATGGGATTTTCCTGGACCAGGGATAGAACCCATGTCTCTTGCATTAGAAGGCGGATTCTTCACTACTGAGCCACCAGGAAAGCCCTGCAAATTTTCATGTATCTATTGTCTGTCTTTTTTCTTCGGGTGAAATGTCTACTCAGTTCCTTTGCCCATCTTTTAATTTAGTGGTTGCTGGACGAGAAAGATGGGAAAATGAAGAGATACTAGTTAAAGGGTACAAGGTACCGTTATGCACAATGAATAAATCCTAGAGAACTGCTCTACAACAAAATGCCTATAGTAAGCAGTACTGTGTTCTATACTTAAAATTTGCTAGGAGAGGAGATCTTATGTTGTGTTCTTATTTCAAACTAAGAATTAATTAAAAGGCTTAATTAATTAAATAGTCAAAAGAAACTTTTGGAGAGAATGGATAGGTTTATGGCCTAGATTGTAGTGATGTTACATGGGTATATGCGTGCGTGCATGCTCAGTAGCTTAGTCGTGTCCAACTCTGTGACTCCATGAACTGTAGTGGGCCAGGCTTCTCCATCCATGGGATTCTCCAGGCAAGAATACTGGAGTAGGTTTTCATTTCCTTCTCCAGGGACATGAATATATGTGCATCTCTAAGCTCATTAAGTTTTATACATGAAATATATACAGCTTTTGAATGTCAATTATACATCAATTTTTAAAAATATTAAGTTGTCTTTTAAAAAGGCAATACCAAATTGGCTGCTCTGAATTCTTTGAAGCCTAATGGAGAGAATGGAGGCATAACAGCATCTCAAGATTAAAAAAACAAAACAAAACAAAGAAAGCCTGGAATGAGAAAAGGCACAGATTCTTTTCTATTTCTATAAAAACAGCAGCACCTTCTGGTATTTCCCTTTCAGAATTCGGGCTTTAGAGGACTGATCTGATACAGTTGGTAATTTTACTTAAAGACCTTCCTATTAAATAGATTCAAACTATTTTTGAAGAACAGATGGTATAGACTAGAGGAAGAGATAAACACTGTATGTTAAACATTTTATTGATCAATTAAAATATCATAATTTAAAATGTTGATTCTACTGTGGAAATTATGCATGTCTGTCTGTGATGGAGAAAGACACTGAGATGGTGTATGTAGGGAGTGGGATGGGAATTTATTGTCCAAAGTTCAAATTGGACTCTTCCGATGAGGTGAGAATGAAATGAGCAGCCTCCCACCGCCCCCGCCCCCCACCCCATTCCAAACACACACACACACACACACACACACACACACACACACACACACACACACACACACACCAGACAGGCAGATGGCTCTTCTTCAAGGTGTAAGGAAGCTGGCTTTCAGTCTTGAATCATGTGCCTCGGGGTGCTTTGTAAACTGCCTATTTTTAAGATCAGTTTGAAAAAAATGATAGAGTAGAATAAAGAAACCACCTGTGTGGATTTGAAGAAAAAGTCAAGCTATAACGTTAGCAGCTCTTTGCAAAGAATATAGTTATAGAAAAACCGCATCCTTATCTTCTAGCACTTCTTTGTTCTGCTTTTTCTACAAGAGCGTGAATTCTGGATAAATAAATATCAGCATCTCTGTAAATTAGACTATTTGACATGAATTTTCATTAATGTTAACCTTTCATTCCTATGAATTACTTATGTGTAAAAATTTCCATTCCATTATAAACATACTTTTGTTGGATGTTTTCATAATTGTGAGAGATAGACTATTTGGGTAAATCGTGAGATTCACCAAAAGCTAGCCAACTATAAAGGAGATAAAACATCACCAATCATCGTGTACATATGTATATCTAAGTATCTGTTAGGTAGGTAGAACAGGGAAAAAGAGTCCAAAATGGCGGTGGCTACAAGACAAGGAAGGGAAAAGCCCGCGAAAATGAAACAAAAGAAGGTCCAAGGTCGGGAGTGAGGACCTCGGGTAAAACAAAGAACACTCCTGGCTGGCCCAGTTTACATAGGACAGGCCCAGGGAGAGCTAAACATAGAAATAGAGGAGCCAGAGCCAGCTCTCTCTCTCTCTCCCGCGCGCTGGGGCGCTCTTCTCCTCGTGTCTTTGGATCTATGTGCCCTCACGCCTCGAAGATGGATTTTCCTGCTATCTTCTAAATAAAATAAAGCTGTAACACTGAGCTGTAACACTGATTTGTCTAAGAGCTATAATATGGTCCATTCGAGACCTGCGAGCTATAACATGGTCTATCCAAGACCTGGGAGCTGTGACATGCCTAGGGGACTTTAATGTCCATCACTCCAAATCTTTGTTGTGATGAGACAAAGAATCGAGGAACATACACTCGCGTGACATCTCTAAAATAGTTACTTTAGAGACAGAAACATTCTTTTCTTTTTCTAAAAGGAAGATTGGGTCATTTAATAGTGATTGAAATGGTATTGAAACTTACTTTTCCATTGGTTCACATATTTATGAGAAAGTATTGGAGCTAAGGCTGAATATAGAAATAAGTGTGTTAATTATGGAAGGTGCAGGAAAATAGCAAGCCTGCAAATAGCCTTGTATGTTCTACTCTGCCCTTGTGTACCATTACTTTCCCCTTGATGTCAGAGCCATGTCCAAAGTTGGTGTAGGCTGTGTTCCTGACAACAGCAGGGTTGTAGTGGAAAATGTCTTCACCACCCAAGTTACGGGCCTGATACAATGAATTCCACATAAGCAGTGGGTCTGCCTGCCCCCAGTTGTGCCCCATTTTATTCTCAGGATCTGTGTCCTCTGCCCTTGGTCTTTTTCTACAGGATTTAGATGAATTTCAGACCCTTGAAATGCTACACAATGGTGACCTTGATTCTCCGACTTTGCTGGGGGAAAAATTGAGTTTAAATCTAGAGTTGAAATTATATGCAATGCTATGGTAGTCAGGTCATTCCTGATACAAAAGAAGACTTCCCCTGCCATTAGAGATATCTGTCTTTTGATTTGGCTCAAGCTTTCTGGTCTTAAGGGTAGCTATGCATTTGCAGAAGATGAATGCTTTTTTTTTTTTTTTTTGTAATTGCCTTGCCTTTGATACATGGGGAAAGTTGGGTAATTCTTTCCTAGTATTAATTTTCCAGATACTATTTATAAAGGTTTATCCTTCTTGTTGTCAAAATACAACCCTTTTAGGGGTGAAAAACCCCAAGGACTGCTTGGGGAAAAAATACTAGAATAAAGATGGTGGGATGGTTAGTGTTTGATGGATGAACAAGTGGAAAGAGGGTGTAATTCGGAACCAAGAGGCACTACCCCATGGCTGGTCCTGAGCTCCTTTGGGGGCAAAGCAATCTTTAATTACATCTGGTACTCATTAATTCTTTTTGGAGTCTCTTTCCAGATCTGTTCCCCCATCAGCCTCCCATCGAGCAACAGAAATTCCAGATGGTTCCCTCCATATGCCAGTGCTCATTCTCTTAAGCAGGATAGATTGGTCACTGACAGAGCAGGATGCGGGAGCGCTGGCCAAGTCAAGCCAAGGTGAAAGCACTGGGCCACAGTTACATTAGAGATGATCCATCATTCGCGTTTCTAAATGCGTTATATGTATAACTGCTTCTGCATGTTTTCTCTGAAACACCTTGAGTAATTTCCTGGAAAGCATGGTGCTTCTAGACAACATGGCATATTGATCCTACCTGTCTACACCTGGAGCAGAGAGAGATCCTCTAGAAGCTGTCATTATAGCTGAGAGTCATTTTGGACCTGATCTGCTCTGGAGCCTACTTTAGGATGATTTTTTTTTTGTCTGCATCAATTGCAATGCCAACTGTCATGTGTGTTATTGTAATGCAAAGAGAATTAGTTGATATTAAGTCTTTATAAGTCATAGCTTTATTTCATCTTTGCAGAATTTTTGTTGTAATAGGCACATGGGCAGACTTTCCATTTTGAAGTTTTGAGAATGAAGATGAAGTCAATCTCCATATAATAAAAAATATGTTGTTTCAAGTATATTGCCTTGTGTTTATTTATCTGTCTTCATCCGATGATGGGAAACATGTCTGACTCATCTTTGAATTCTCACCACCCAGCAAGATGTGGTACATATTGAGGAAGGAAAGGAAGCAGGAAAAAAGTGTGACTAGATGGATCCAGGAAATTTCAAAGTGAAGTTGGTGCTGAAAGAAGTAAAAATAGTGTTTCTACTCTTGTCTTCATCTTATTCTTTGCTGCTAATGGCTGTTGGATTTTACATGTACGTGTGTGTGTGTGAGCGTGCACTCTTTGCTGTTATTGTTTGAGCACCTACCAAAGTCTGGGTATTGTTCTATGTGCTCAGCAACTCCGGGTGACAGTGACAGGGATAGTCTGTGTTGTCATAGAGCTTGTAATAGTTAGGCTGACTGTGCTTTGTGGGCAATTTATTGGTTTATTTGCAATTTAAGACAATTAGGAAAAATGGCCTCTAAGGGGAAATGTGGTAAAGACCAAAGGGAAGATTTAAAATTCGATGTAATTGTCACATTTTAACTGAAAGGTATATTCAAAAGAAAACATTTATTGAAGAAGTTAACTTTGTACAATCAGGTTCAATAGTCAAACGTTGGTAGAATGGGCCACAGACTGGAAGAGATAAAGGTTATTTGTATCGAACTCTTATATTTAAATGTGTTTGCTTGAAGTAATTTCTGTCTTGCTTTTGAAGTCACATTAAAGTTATGAACTTACAAAATGTATGTGAAACCTATAACATTCTCTAGCTATTTGACTCTTTGGTTTGAATGTGTGAAAAGGAGCAGACGTGAAATTGAAATGCATATTTATTTTCATCTGTTTAGTCTGATTATTCATTTTACATCAGTCACTGATAAACTCTGGAAATTTAAGCTATGTAGGGAACTCAGCGTACCTGAACAACATTTATGGCACAGCTTTATCTTTGATGTCATTAGAAGCACTAGGGATTTCTTAAAAGGGTTGTTGTCTTCTCCTAAGGAATAACAGTGGGAGAGAAAGACATAATTATGTTGAGGATCAGCCCAGTGACAGCTCCTTCCTTATAAGCAATAATCATGTGTGTAATTATCATAAATTTGTAAAATGCTGTGTGTTATAAGAAGGTCCAGGGTATCACTAGAGAGTGAAAGAGAGATTTCCATGGAGGCGTGGTGGATCCAGTGTGGAGACTCAATAGCAGACCTAAAACCTTGTTGCTTCAGATGGATGAGTATATGGTGTGGATGCTGGTGGATCATCCGTACATCCTGAGAACCAGCGTTCTACATGAGGAGAGGGAGAAGGTGTGTCCAGGAGAATTTAGGGATCAGGTCTAGAGATGTCACGCTTCAGCTCTGCATACATTTTCTTGACTACCCTGAGTCACATGGCTTCATTTAACTGCAGAGGAGGGTGGAAAAAGTAGACTAACTATGAACCCAGGAATAAAAGGGAAGTGGTTGGTTTACAACCCTGCAGTGTCTGCCATAGGAAGATGCGGTGGTCTTATCCCTTGGACAGAAGGCAGGGACCAGAGAAGATAACTCCTGAGAAGTCAATTTTTGGGGCAGGGCCTTAAGAGCAATGGGATGCATTGTTTTCTGGAGTCAGATGTGAGATTATGTTTAAAAATTCCTTAAATATGAAACAGAAACAGACTCACAGCCATAGCTAATAGACATGTAGTTACCACGGGGGAGAGGAGGCAAGGGAGGGAAAGATTGGGAGTTTGGGATTGACAGATGCAAACTACTATATATATATATATATATATATATATATATATAGTGGATAAACAACAAGGCCCTGTTGTATAATATAAGGGACTAGGACTATATTCGATATCTTCTAATAACCTGTGATGGAAAAGAATATGAAAAATCATAGATATATACGCCTAACTGAATTACTTTGCTGTATACCAGAATCTAACACAAGGCTGTAAATCAACTATATTTCATTGAAATAAATTTCAGAAAATCCCTTCAAAATCGTTGCATGTGTCAGTGATCATGGTATTAAGATGTAAGCAGAAACACTTATTTGATATCTTCAATTTGGGTTGAATTACTACTGAACTTCAGAAAGTAACACTTACTACTTTGGCACACATGAAGCATTTATTGTTTTAAAAGAGAATTTTTATTCATGTATTACTCTATTGTCACTTTCAAGCAAAAACCAATGTTTTTTTCTCCTGAAATTATATGGAAACTACTTTTAGAAAGGTGAGATGAAGAATAATGGTTTCAAGTTGCCTCATGAACTCTGTGAGTTCATCCAGCTAATGAAAACAATACAAATAATGAATATATTAAGTGCTTATTTGAGCATGTAACAGGCACTTGGTTTTCTTGGTGGGACTAGGGGATTGAGAATGTTTTACTAATACTTTTCAGCACTTGATGTCTATTGATTCATTTAATCTTAACAAACATCCTATGAATGAAGAGATACTTTTATTGTCATTCTCATTTTATAGATTAGAACATTGAGGCACTAAGGAGTAAATAGTTGGTCTAGGCAGCTAGTCAGTAGCAGCTTATTCACAGGAGAGAGTCTGACTTTAGAGGTGAAGGTCAAGTGTGCTTGTCTACCTTTCAAACACCAGAGCCTAGGGAGGGGCAGGGACAAAGGGTGTGGAGTTTATCTGGACATCTGCATTAAAGCAGGCTTGGGGCAGGGTTAGAGTCATCAGCAATGCCTTTGGCCATGCCCCTCGGTTTGCAAAGCAGTGGAAGAATGTATTCATTCTTTTCTTTTCCTCTGCCTCTTCAGGAAAGCCTAGCCTTTGCAAACACTTTGTTTTTTCACTTCCTGCCCCTGACCTGGCCCAAGCAGCAATGCAAGCAGCTCCTGAGCTGCCTGGAGCAGAACCCGGTATAAGTCACTGGAGGAGAGGAGGCAATTCTTGTCTTGCTTACATGTCTGAGCAATTTCTTTTCCTTCTGCAGACAGGACTGTCCTTGTGGATACTGATCTTCCGCCCCTCAGAGGCCTCTACGTGATGGGGACTCTAGAATTCCCTGTGGACAGAAGCAACATTCTAAGCGTGGCCTGCATGCTCATTGCTGGTGGGGAGCTGAGAGTTGGTGAGTCAAGGGCAGCAGGACTGGGAGCAGAGAGAGATCTTGGGAGAGGATAGTGTCTCTAGCAGGTTGCTTAAGGGGGTCTGGGGAAGGCTGAGGCAAGGAGGAAGTTTACTAGCAAAAGTTCTCCCCAGCCAGCTTTGGACACAGACAGAGGTGACATTTGCTGGTCACTCCTGTCCACCCACTGTTGGCGTCATCTGGCCTGAGGGTCCTCACGCTCATTGCAGCGCTCTTTTTTCTCCCACCAGGCCAACACGTCAATTCTCCATTCAGTTCTCTGAGTGAGAATTTACCTGTGGCTCACTCTTTCAGAAGATCTCGTAGGATGGATTGGTTAGCCCTTGATCAACCAACCCAGAAGAGAATTTCAGTTGCTGTTGCAGTGTAGATCCTTCAGAGAACAGACCTAGGAGCCAAGCTGATGTGCTCATCCTGGGACAGTAAAGAGAGAAAACTGGGGAGAAGGCAAGCAACTCACTTGTCTTGCACTGCCCCACAAACCCATTAACTCTTCTGTCCAGTTGTGCTTTATGACTCCCTAGGAAGCTGATGGAAGGGCCAGAGATGCAGTGGAGCCAGGAGATGAGGGTCCTCCCCCAGGGAATTGAGGGGTGTTGCAGGAGAAGTGGATCTGGGGTGATGAGTTAACCAAGTCTGATACATTGAAGGGGTGAAAATGTTAGACACTCAGTCATGTCTGACTCTTTGCGACCCTGTGAACTGTAGCCTGCCAGACTCCTCTGTCCATGGATTCTCCAGGCAAGAATACTAGAGTGGGTAGCCAACTTAAAAATGTGAGTTGTCTATTTTATATATAGTATAATGTAGTAGTGTGTATATATCAGTCTCAATCTCCCAGTTTATTTCCATATCTTATCACTTGGTAACCATGTCTATTTTCTAAATCTATGACTCCTGTTTTGTAAATCAGTTCATTTGTACTCTTTTTTTTTTTTTTTGAAGAATTACATGTAAGGATGGACATATATACTTTCAGTTCAGTTCAGTTCATTTCAGTCTCTCAGTCGTGTTCGACTCTTTGTGACCCCATGAATCACAGCACGCCAGGCCTCCCTGTCCATCACCAACTCCCGGAGTTCACTCAAACTCACGTCCATCGAGTCGGTGATGGCATCCAGCCATCTCATCCTCTGTCGTCCCCTTCTCCTCCTGCCCCCAATCCCTCTCCCTCCCAGCATCAGAGTCTTTTCCAATGAGTCAGCTCTTCGCATGAGGTGGCCAAAGTATTGGAGCTTCAGCATCATTCCTTCCAAAGGAATCCCAGGACTGACTATATATAAAATAGGTAACTAATAAGAAACTGCTGTATTGCACAGGGAATTTTACTCAATACTTTGTAATGGCCTAGGTGAGAAAAGAATCTAAAAGAAAGAGTTCATTATTTGAATGAGAGATAGAGGAAGCTGCATGGCATTGGTTTTCACTCAGCAGCATTAAGTTGTGTGGTGACTGGGACACAGTACTGGGAAGTGCCTCTGGACATAAATACCCAGATTTCACTCTCTGTCCTCCCCTGTCTCCTGCTTATGCTACTGTTTAGTCAAACCCAACCTGAACTCCGAGTCAAGGAGGGCTCACTGATGTCCTGTGTGTGGGTCAGCTGCATCCCAGGGCAGTGAGCTGAGGAGGGCAGTGTTTGGGAATGAGGTTTGAATGCTTTCCATCACATTCACTGGTGGAGAATGGTTCTTCTGTTAAAGCAGCCAAAGATTCAGCTTTATCCAGCTTCATTATGCCAACCTCATTGTCACCTCTAATTCCTACTGTCTTTACATGTGCTGCCTCAAATACAGGTCTCTGTGTTACACACTTGCATAAGAATTGCTTTGTTTTCACCTGGGTTTTAAGGAGACGTAAGTGCAATATTTTTTCCTCATCTCTATTTCAATCCATCTTTCCACAGTGAGGAAGTTCTTTTGGCTCCTGATCTTTTCCTCCCAGATTGATGTCACTTGCTCATTGGTTTCATATTCTGTATCCTCATCCAGTTAACTGATTGAAATATTAAATAAAACTGAGCCTTGTTCCCATTACTGCAAAACTTATTTTAGGTTGACATCCTCAGTTGCTAAGAGAGGTCTTTTTTCATAAGTTTTTTTAGGTCTCTGAAGTCACTCATTACTGTAATTCAAACTTGCTGCCTGGAAATTTGTACCTTAGAAGAGGAGTGACACAGTTTCGCTTTCCAGTTTTGACTTACACATTTCAAATCCTATTTTTAATTTTGCCCATTCCCAACTACACTTTCATCTGTTACTAGACAATGGCATGTTCTTTTTCTCTCTGCTTGTCCATGTGTTCCAGGCCTAAAGGTTGATTATCCAAAAGGAACCCATCTGCCCAATCCTGCATGTATGATGCCTGAAGGGAGGCTTTCAACCCATCTGTCCCATTCTACCACACCCTAAAGAAATCCCGACATGAAATAGATAATAAGACTAGTTAGCAAAGAAACCTAATAGATGTGGGCATTGGCGCAGAGCAGTGCCAGAGACTGTCTGCTATCTGATGCCATTTGATCCAAGTCCCAGCACTGTGGAATTATATTTCTTGGTGGTCCTGCTTTTAAGGCAACTGGTGCTGGTGAAAGGTACCAATTGACTTTTAGTAGGGTGGAATCATAATGTTAGCATTAGACGGGAAGTTTAAGATCAAAGCTCTGCTTCGAGGGCTACAGCTGCATCACAAATGCCAAACTCAATTTCATTCTCTGTTCAGTGGTTGTCTCGTTAGTCTGATAAAACATTTAAGATAAGCTGAAAGTATTTCACTTGCTTGTCCATCCTATCATTCATCACGATTTTCGCTCACTGCCTACCATGTGCCAAGTTCCACAAGAGAGGTTGGATATACAGACAGAAGTCATGAACCTGGCTTTCAAGAACCGTCTCAATAAAGCAGCAGAGACAAATAAAATCATAACTGAAAGTGTCACCTCTTCTAACGTGGAAAGGGGTTAAAGATAAAAGAAGAGATCTGAAAAGACACATATTTGTGGACAAGCATTATACCTTCCAAAATCACTGCAGATGGTGACTGCAGCCATGAAATTAAAAGATGCTTACTCCTTGGAAGAAAATTTATGACCAACCTAGATAGTATATTCAAAAGCAGAGACATTACTTTGCCGACTAAGGTCCGTCTAGTCAAGGCTATGGGTTTTCCAGTGGTCATGTATGGATGTGAGAGTTGGACTGTGAAGAAGGCTGAGCGCCAAAGAATTGATGCTTTTGAACTGTGGTGTTGGAGAAGACTCTTGAGAGTCCCTTGGACTGCAAGGAGATCCAACCAGTCCATTCTGAAGGAGATCAGCCCTGGGATTTCCTTGGAAGGACTGATGCTAAAGCTGAAACTCCAGTACTTTGGACACCTCATGCAAAGAGTTGACCCATTGGAAAAGACTCTGATGCTGGGAGGGATTGGGGGCAGGAGGAGAAGGGGACGACAGAGGATGAGATAGCTGGATGGCATCACGGACTCGATGGACTTGAGTCTGAGTGAGCTCCGGGAGATGGTAATGGACAGGGAGGCCTGGTGTGCTGCAATTCATGGGGTCACAAAGAGCTGGACACGACTGAGCAACTGAACTGAACTGAACTGATTATACCTTCAGGAAATTGCAGAAACCGGGTTTGTCTGGATTGTAGGATTTATAAAATGGTGGTAGCCGATGAAGCTTCTTGGCCTTATGCGTTATGTTAAAGAGTTTGGGTTTTCTCATGAAGGCAGTGCCCTGGCGCTGGATGTTTTTAAGCAGGGAAGTGACATTATTAGATCCGATCTTAGAGCCATCACTTTTGGCAATATAGCGGATGTACTGGAAGGGGCACAGTGAAAAGTGAGAAGGCTATTAGGTGTTTTAGAAAAGAAACTGAAAGATAGAGTGAAGACACTGGAGCTAAAGAGGAAGAATGAATTAGGGAAGTACTGAGGGGGTAAAAAATTCCTAGAATCAAGTGGCAATTTTGATGTGAGGTGAGGAGGTGATACTTCCTAGGTTTCAGGTTGGGAGATCTGGGTCCATGGTGAGGCTAGGACAAAACTTCCTTCCCACTACTTTTTAGTTGAGTGTGTGTGCCAAGTCATTTCAGTCATGTCCAACTCTTTGCAACCCTATGAACTGTAGATAACCAGGCTCCTCTATCCATGGGATTTTCCAGATAAGAATACTGGTGTGGGTTGCTGTGCCCTCCTCCAGGGGATCTTCCTGACCCAGGGATAGAACCTGTGTCTCTTATATCTCCTGCATTAGCAGGTGGGTTCTTTACCACTGGTGCCACCTGAGAAGCCCTTTTAGTTGAGTGACTCTGGCAAATTACATGAGCTATTTCTGCCTCAGTTTTCTTATCTCTAAAATGGGAGCAAGAATAATCATGCTTATTTTATCGAGTTTTATAGGAACTTAGTAAATTAATGGGGTCACAAAGAGTCAGACATGGCTTAACAACTGAACAACAACAGCATCAACAATATTTATTTATTAAAGGCTTCTTTGGTGGAAGTGCTTGAACAGTGTCAGGCACCTGGTAAACCTTTAGACACAAATGTCAAGTTTAAGTTTCAGTGGGAAGTGTAGGTGGCAATATATAGAGGACAAATAGATTAATGAGAAAGCACAGAAGAGAGGACTGTGCTAAATATATATATTTGAGGGTTAGCAGCCAAACATGAAATCAAAGCTGTGAGACAGAGACGGCTTTTAAGGGTAATGGAGGAAGCTGACCTCAGGAAAGATAAAGGAAAATAAACAGCTATAAAGCTAGATGGACAATGAAAAGAAAATAATGTCTAGAAACAAAAGGAGAGATTTGCAAGAAAGAGGCAGTGGTTAGTAGTATGAGATACAGCAGAAAGAATGAAATCAGGAGAGTAAATTGACCATCTTATTCCGGCCTTTACCTTCATTTTTGTTGTTGTTTAGTCCCTCAGTTGTGTCTGACTCTTTTGCAACCCCACAGACTGTAGCTTGCCAGGCTCCATGGGATTTCCCAGGCAAGAAACCTGCGGCGCATTGCCATTGCCTTCTCCAGGGGATCTGCATAACCCAGGGACTGAACCTGTATCTTCTGCATTGGCAGGCGGATTCTTTATCTGCCGCCAGGGAAGCCCTGTATTTTTTTAACAATGGCTGTCAAATATACTTTTGACGCAAAATGTTACTTTGCATGTTGAACAAAGAAAACCATTTCCTGAAGGAGAATAACTTCTAATAAGTTTAATGCCACTTATCTATTCTTGAACAACTTCATGTTTTGGCTTAAAGTATAGTCTTAAGTACCATCGAACAGATTCAATCTCAGGTTTGAAAATGAGCAGTCGTCTCTATTAAGTGAGGTCATCAAGCTTTTACATGCTTTCAGGAGTAGCAAGCTGTCTATTGGATGATGGAATGAATCACTAGGTTTAAGGAGAAAGTAGATTTACCCGTCGCCATCCCCTTCCTCCAGCCTTCCCTCACTTTCTCTTTCACTGAATGCCCACTCAGTGACAAGCATTCTTCCGCTGACTTGAGTATTCAGCAGTGAGCCAGACAGGTACGATTCCTTCTTGTACTCTTTTGTTGGGGGAAATAGACAATAAAATAGTAAAATAAAAGGGGACATAATTTTAGATGTTAGTGCATGCTCTGAAGGAAACTGAATAGAGAAGTGAACTGAGGAGAGGTGTTGGCACCGTGGATTAGGTAGTCAGTGAACAACTTTCTGAAGAGTCGGTGTGGCTTGAGACCATGGAGACAACAAAGAGCTAAGCTTGCAAAGATTTGAACTAAAAGTTTCAGACAGAAGGAAGACCTGGCGCAGAAGTCCTGAGGCAGAGCTAGGCATGTGCTTTACATAGTCGTGAGGCAGAAAAGCAGTCACTGTAGCTGAGACTAGTGAAGAGCAGGCATGGGTTTCACGGAGTGGGCTGGATTTTCAGCTATGCTGCGTCGCTTCTAAAGCAATAAAGAACACAAGTGAGTTCAAAATCTGCAGATAATTGCTTTTTTCCCCATTGTATTACTCATTTATTTATTTTTTCTAACACTAACAGACATACAGTCGAGAATGAGGCCAATGAGTGAATGCGTAAATCAGTTCTTACAGTGTTTATAGTGAAGTGAAGTAATGCTCAAAATTCTCCAAGCCAGGCTTCAGCAATACGTGAACTGTGAACTTTCAGATGTTCAAGCTGGTTTTAGAAAAGGCAGAGGAACCAGAGATCAAATTGCCAACATCTGCTGGATCATCGAAAAAGCAAGAGAGTTCCAGAAAAACATCTATTTCTGCTTTATTGACTATGCCAAAGCGTTTGACTGTGTGGATCACAATAAACTGTGGAAAATTCTGAAAGAGATGAGAATACCAGACCACCTGACCTGCCTCTTGAGAAACCTATATGCAGGTCAGAAAGCAACAGTTAGAACTGGACATGGAACAACAGACTGGTTCCAAATAGGAAAAGGAGTACATCAAGGTTGTATATTGTCACCCTGCTTATTTAACCTCTGTGCGCAGTACATCATGAGAAACGCTGGGCTGGAAGAAGCACAAGCTGGAATCAAGATTGCCAGGAGAAATATCAATAACCTCAGATATGCAGATGACACCACCCTTATGGCAGAAAGTGAAGAGGAACTAAACAGCCTCTTGATGAAACAGGAGAGTGAAAAAGTTGGCTTAAAGCTCAACATTCAGAAAACGAAGATCATGGCATCTGGTCCCATCACTTCATGGCAAATAGATGGGGAAACAGTGGAAACAGTGGCTTACTTTATTTTTCGGGACTCCAAAATCACTGCAGATGGTGATTGCAGCCATGAAATTGAAAGACACTTACTCCTTGGAAGAAAAGTTATGACCAACCTAGATAGCATATTCAAAAGCAGAGACATTACTTTGCCAACAGAGGTCCGTCTAGTCAAGGCTATGGTTTTTCCAGTGGTCATGTATGGAAATGAGCGCTGAAGAATTGATGCTTTTGAACTGTGGTGCTGGAGAAGATTCTTGAGAGTCCCTTGGACAGCAAGGAGATCCAACCAGTCCATTCTAAAGGAGACCAGTCCTGGGTGTTCATTGGCAGGACTGATGCCGAGGCTGAAACTCCAATACTTTGGCCACCTCATGCGGAGTTGATTCATTGGAAAAGACTCTGATGCTAGGAGGGATTGGGGGCAGGAGGAGAAGGGGACGGCAGAGGATGAGATGGCTGGATGGCATCACCGACTCGATGCACATGAATTTGGGTGAACTCTGGGAATTGGTTATGGATAGGGAGGCCTGGTGTCCTGCGATTCATGGGGTTGCAAAGAGTCAGACACGACTGAGCGACTGAAATGAACTGAACTGAACTGATTTTTATGAATAGATTTTTTTGCTGTGAATGCTTTCCTGTATTTATTTTTAAACCAGGCTCTTTTTTTTTTTTTTTAATACAGCAAATCCCCATTGGCTGTTTATTTTACATATGGTATTGTAAATTTCCCTGTTACTCTCTCCATACATCTCATCCCCTCCCCAAAATAGCTACTTTTTGATAATCTCATGCATATGACTTTAACAAGACAGAAATTAGTTTGGGATCTTCATGAATATGGGAATTCTAGATATCTGGATTATAAATCTAGTTTAGCAACTTGTTACACAACTTCTGGAAAATTCCCCAATAGTGGACTTATAAATATGATATCTTAGACCTCAGAGATTGTGTGAATCATTGTATCAGCATGTAGATAATGGAACTGAGACCCACAGAGATTATTGATTGGTTCCAAGGTCTCATAGCTGGTAAAGAGCAGGACCAGAATTAGAAGTTATTTTAGTTACTTTAAATCTTTGTCCTTCAAGCCTTTGTCCAAGGATTACCTTTACTATGAACATTTTCTGTCTCCATTCAGTAGGTTTTAGTGTATATTTTCTTCTGGTTCATTCTATCATTCATATCATCTTTATTACATTCATTTTTATGTTATGAAATGGTATGTTCTCATGAATGTCTTCTCTGTATTAGATGATAGACTTTACAATATTTTTGTAACCCTTGTACCTAGGACATAGTACCCTTCTGATAATGTACCATATGACTGACTAGTGTATATATAAATTAATGAACACATCTAAGTCTGTCTTTCAGCTTAATACCTTTTTCTTGCAATACATCCAGTCTCCTGACACTTAAATTTCAACATCTGTGAGGATGGACTTGTAGTGTTAATGTATAAATGACTTATGTTTCCCCATCCCCATATGGCAGAAATAAATGGGGGTAAAAACACATTGAAAAAATTGGTGATCTTGTACAAATCTAGAGTATTTTCAATCTTACTCTGTCTAGGAGAGGAAGACTTATAAAAATGCCTGACTCAAAGCCTGTTCAATAAACATTGGTTTGTTGAGTGTTTTAAATGTTTGTATTTCTTTGCCCAGGAATAGCTGTCTGTACGCATCCTTTTCATCACTGTCCTTTTTCAGATGAGACATCATTTCCATGCTCTAACTTGTGTGCTTTGTTATCTTAGATATCCGTGATGTTAACATGTTATTGATCCAAATGTGCAACTCGATGGAAAGTGTTTTAATCTTATGCATACTTTCAAAATTGCAAATGGAAAATTCTCTCGTGATAGTTTGTAGGAGAATTTCAGAGAGGGATACTCAGTAATAATATACGTGTGTCTTTAAAACTTAACAGAAATCTCCTTGATCCCTAAGTAAACAACACATGCCCCACATTTCAGTGTCTCTGAGGACTCTGCAGAACATTGTGCCTGGCCTGTCAGAGCCAGGTCACATGATGCACTGCCTAGTCATTCAGTAATTATGGTAGGAGCTGGGTTTTTAGCCTAAAAGTTGTCACATATTGTTTTGCAGAGCCCATGATGGGTATTTGTCAGCCCTGTCTCACATTTGTAGCCAGGAGCCTAAGGTCATCATTAGCACATGACTTTGATTGTCAGGAAATGAAGTACTACGCGTATGGAAGTTTCATTGCTTCCATGATTGGGAGTTTCTCAATCCTAAAGAAGAAGAAAAATCCATACACAGTTTATTGCCTTCCAAACTGACAGTTCTGTAAGGCTCATTGGATGATTAAGTAATAAGAAGGAGACAAACCAGAGAAAAGTGTAGATTAAAACATATCCTCCAGCTTAAAGCCACAATACCCAGTAGTCAGACTTCTTGAGTTGCCAGAGAGAATCCTCTGATGATGTATATTAAATAAAAAACCCAAGCCAAACAAAAATATATTCTTTCAAGTTTATGATTAAAAATATAATAAATTAGCTACACATTTCATATGTAAATTTAAGGGTACATAGATATCTGTGAAATAGTTTGTAACTTAGCTAATATAGATCATCAGCCAACAAATCAGTTTCTGTCTACACTGATCATTCTCTAATCAAACTACTGGTTAATAAAAAGGTGAAATCAAAATAATGTGGCTTATAAATATTGTACTTATTTAACTACAAGGGCAAAAGCATAAAAGCTCTGTTCTTCATAGGTTCAGCAAGTACTAAACTCCATTTCTGTGAGGTCCTAAGAAGATTGGTAGCCAACAGTTAAATAACACATATTTCAATATCAGATCAAGAATAGAAATATCTGTCTATTTTCAGATGGATATTAGTTCTCTGACAAACATCACATTTTTCTTAAATGTATAGGTTTTTAAGCAAAATCTATCTTGGGTTTGTCTCTACTAGACAGACTTAACAGTAACCATTTTGGTAAATAAATCTTAAACATACGCATTTTTTTGTATGTCAGTTATACCTCATTAAAGCTTTAACAAATTTAGTGGTTTAGAGAAGCAGAAAAAAAAATGTAATTTTAACCAATTTTTATTCTTTTGATGAATAAGTACTTATTGACAAGTATCCTTGAAATATAATCATTTACTGTGTTTAGAATATGACATGTGTACAAAATATAACACATGTACAGAAAAGTTCATAAAATAAACAGCACATAGTTCAACTAAACAGGAATCCATGCTAGTGGGAATGTAATGGGATCTTATGATTGTTTTAATTTGCAAACTGAACTGAACTGAACTAAATGTGATTTGAGCACTTTTGAATTTTTTCTTGTCTATTTGGTATCTTTTTTTGAAGTAGCTACTCTCTTGCCCCTTTTCAAATGATGAATTATCTTTTTTATATTGATTTGTTGAAGTCACTTATATATTTTGAAAAGTACCTTTTGTTAGTTATATGTGTTGCAAATACCTTTGCCTACTCTGTGGCTTGCTTTTGCCGTCTTCTAATGGTGTTTCTAGATAATTGGAAAACCTTTATTTTAATATAGTTCATTTTATAGATCTTTACCTAGATGAACTGTATATTCTGACTGAAATATGGTAGGCAAGCAAATGCTGTATGGTTTTAATCTTTTTAAATTTGCTAAATTTGCTTTAGGGTCATCATATGATCCATATTTGTGAATGTTTTATGGAAGCTTGAAAAGAATATATTTTCTTTATGAGTCTATTTCCCATCTACACCTATGATTTGTTCATTGTATTAGTCAAACCTGTTACATCCTTATTATTTTCTTGTTTATTTTATGAGCAGTTGTGTTTAATTTGACACTGTTATTTTAGGTATATCTACTTTTCCTTATCATTCTTTTCTTTTTTCCTTTTTTTTAAAAAAAAATTTAAATTTATTTTAATTGGAGGCTAATTACTTTACAATATTGTATTGGCTTTGCCATACATCAACATGAATCCGCCATGGGTGTACATGTGTTCCCAATCCTGAACCCCCTCCCACCTCCCTCCCTGTACCATCCCTCTGGGTCGTCCCAGTGCACCAGCCCCAAGCATCCTGTATCATGCATCGAACCTGGACTGGTGATTTGTTTCTTGCATGATAGTATACAAGTTTCAATGCCATTCTCCCAAATCATCCCACCCTTGCCCTCTCCCACAGAGTCCAAAAGACTGTTCTATACATCTGTGTCTCTTTTGCTGTCTCGCATATAGGGTTATCATTACCATCTTTCTAAATTCCTTTTATATGCGTTAGTATACTGTATTGGTGTTTTTCTTTCTGGCTTACTTCACTCTGTATAATCGGCTCCAGTTTCATCCACCTCATTAGAACTGATTTAAATGTATTCTTTTTAATGGCTGAGTAATACTCTATTGTATATATGTACCACAGCTTTCTTTTCCATTCATCTGCTGATAGACATTTGGGTTGCTTCCATGTCCTGGCTATTATAAACAGTGCTGTGATGAACACTGGGGTACATGTGTCTCTTTCAGTTCTGGTTTCCTCAGTGTGTATGCCCAGCAGTGGGATTGCTGGGTCATAAGGCAGTTCTATTTGCAGTTTTTTAAGGAATCTCCACACTGTTCTCCATAGTGGCTGTCCTAGTTTGCATTCCCAGCAACGGCGTAAGAGTGTTCCCTTTTCTCCACACCCTCTCCAGCATTTATTGCTTGTAGATTTTTGGATTGCAGCCATTCTGACTGGTGTGAAATGGTACCTCATTGTGGTTTTGATTTGCATTTCTCTGATAATGAGTGATGTTGAGCATCTTTTCATGTGTTTGTTAGCCATCTGTATGTCTTCTTTGGAGAAATGCCTATTTAGTTCTTTGGCCCATTTTTTGATTGGGTCGCTTATTTTTCTGGAATTGAGCTGCAGCAGTTGCTTGTATATTTTTGAGATTAGTTGTTTGTCAGTTGCTTCATTTGCTATTATTTTCTCCCATTCTGAAGGCTGTCTTTTCACCTTGCTTATAGTTTCCTTTGTTGTGCAGAAGCTTTTAATTTTAATTTAGGTCCCATTTGTTTATTTTTGCTTTTATTTCCAATATTCTGGGAGGTGGGTCTTAGACGATCTTGCTGTGATTTATGTCAGAGAGTGTTTTGCCTATGTTCTCCTCTAGGAGTTTTATAGTTTCTGGTCTTACGTTTAGATCTTTAATCCATTTTGAGTTTGTTTTTGTATATAGTGTTAGAAAGTGTTCTAGTTTCATTCTTCTACAAGTGGTTGACCAGTTTTCCCAACAATGCTTGTTAAAGAGATTGTCTTTTCTCCATTGTGTATATTCTTGCCTCCTTTGTCAATTTTGCTTTATTTACTCTGAAGGTATGATGCTAGGCACATACATACTTAGTATTCTTATGCGTGAACTGAGTCTTTTTTACTGTGGAGTATCTGATTGTTTTCTGCAAGAGGATTGGTTAAAATTACCTAGTTCACTGTTTGGGGGACAAACTATAAGTGAACCCTGCTAGAAAGACACAGCCCTTTCTCTCCGGGAGTGTACTGCAAAGAGGAGGAAGCCTAATAGAAGGCCCTTAGAGTACATTTTTGAAGCATTGAGGGAGAACACGGTATGTGTGGTAGCCCACAGAAGGCCCCTTAACACAGATGTAGTTGATAGGAAGGATCCTAGAGAAGGTTGCCTCTGAGCTTGGTTTGGTCTTGTTCGGGGACTTGGTTAAGATGGCTCAGCTCTTTAGCATGGCAGGGAAACTGACAGGCAGGGGAAGGGAGTAGTTCTAAAGGCATAAATTTGTTTCTAATCATTTGCTATTTCAAACCATTTTCCAATATTTGTAATTATAAATAGATAACACTGCAGAGGAGAACTTTGGGCATTAACCTTTGCCTGTGTTCCATACTATTTCTTGAGGGCAGGTTCCTCAAAGGAGACTTACCGCAGCAAGGGGCCCCGACCTTTTTATGCACAGAAGGGGACATCTAGTTCAAGGTCGTAAGAGGCTTTTAGAAATAAACTACAGTGAAGCCAAGTTTTGAGGGGTGATTAGCAACAGGAGAAGGAAATGTCACCCCACTCCAGTACTCTTGCCTGGAAAATCCCATGGACGGAGGAGCCTGGTGGGCTGCAGTCCATGGGGTCTCTAAGAGTCGGACATGACTGAGCAACTTCACTTTCAGTTTTCACTTTCATGCATTGGAGAAGGAAATGGCAACCCACTCCAGTGTTCTTGCCTGGAGAATCCCAGGGACGGGGGAGCCTGGTGGGCTGCTGTCTATGGGGTCGCACAGAGTCGGACATGGCTGAAGCGACTTAGCAGCAGCAGCAGCAGGAACAGGACAGGATGAGGTAGGCGTATAAAAGCCTGGGGAATCTCACGGACACACAGGAGGGTAGAGGGAGCAGTAAGTGAGTAGTTCAGTGTAAGTTGGCTTAGTCACCAGGTATGGAGAGTCATGCTAAAAGGGTGGACTTTAAGTGTAAACTAGGCTTATAGTTGATTCTACCAAAGAGTTAATAAAATCATATAAGGCCCTTTTCCCTTTTTCTTACCTTTGAAGTTCATGGAATCCATTTGTACCATATTCCTCAAATCATTATAACAGTTATCTTTTATATATCAGAACTTACTTTCCTTCCATCTCCCCAGGTGATTTTAGCATCTGGAACATATTCTGTTTCCCCTCCATTGCCCACCATCATTCTAAATTGTGACAACTTCTCTTTACTTCTTTCGTGTTCCTCCGTGGCCACGTGTTCACTGATGGGACTTTTCAGCCTAAGCCCAGCTCCCTCACTTTTTAGCTGTGTCATCTGTTAAATGCTCCTTAACCTCTCTTTGTTGCCATCTCTTCATGAGAACCTTAGCGATATCCATCACTGGGTTGTGAGAATTCAATGAAATCATCTATGCAAAAACACCTGGCTTGCCTCTGCAGCATGGCAACAACAATTTCCCCTCCATTGTGAGTATCTGCATCCATCAAGGCTGAAAATGCCTTTTGTTACAGTTTAGAGCATCTCTAAGCAGCTTTAGGGAGGAAAATCAGAGAATTGCATGATTCCTAGATCCTTCTCTTAGCTGTGGTTCCTCTCAATTAGGGACAAAGCCCAGGCTGGTGAGTGCACTTCACCTTTCTTTTGCTGGATTTGAGCATACAGTGAGAAGTTTGAACTTTAAGGCTTTTCATAGAACAGCTTCTACACATTCGAGAGATACTGTTTTCATGTTAACATAGCATGTCTTTCCTTCTCTTAGGTTATTCTTGCCTTCTTTCTGCTTGGTCCCTATTCTCCATGTTTCCCTCCCCCCACATCACAATGAAGAATCCAAACTCTGGCCATTTCAGATACTCAAAGATCACGGTAGGCTGACTAATTTTGCCCAGACTTTCTGTGAAAGCTCCGCATGTGCTGCTGTTTTGGGTTGCATAATTGATTTAATCTCTGATTTTAGAGGAACGTTGAACTCTTTTCGTGGGACTCTGCATACATTTCTCTAGGGCAAAAGCTGTCCTACTTTTTTTTTTTTTCTCTCTGGTATCTGTTTAGTACTAGGCCATTTCCCCCCCAAGAATCTAAACTACCCTCCGTGAAATAAATGAAATCACAGTTGGAAAACAGCTTACTGGACAGACTTCAAACCGCCAGATAAGAGCTACACCACACACATTTTCTGAACATTCTCCTCCTCCCCAGCATCCCTTCTTTCTGCTCTAGCACTTCTTTGTTTTGGCTAAGAGGATATACTAGTCACTCAGCTGAGTACCTAGGTGGAACAACCAAGTACTTTACCATCTTATTGAGAAAACAGGCTGTGGGGTCTAATTCTTGCATGCCCATTGTCATACTGTTTGACTCCAGGAAAATTTACCTATCTCTCTGAGTCTTACTTTCAACGGTCGTTTGTAGACCGATGGCTGTGAAGCCTGGACTGTAGAGCTAGGTATGCAGCAAGCTGGCAACTCACACTGAGCTTTTGGCTTCCCAAGTATAGATGGGGTGCCAACTGGGGAACATGATTTTATGCCCCTGAAAGACCACTTAGCCAAAAAACAACCAGGCAATTTTAAGTTTCCATTTACTTCGTATCATATTTGGCAGCCTCATTCTGGGTTTTGTTTTCAGGCATTTCGAAGTGGAAAGACATGTTTGATAACAGATGTGTTTTGTCAGCTTCTTTTATCCAGTTTGGAGATAATCTTCTCATTAGTTGCTTCTTCAAAAATCTAATAAGTGTACTAAGTTGCTTCAGTCATGTCTGACTCTTTGCGACCTTATGGACTCTAGCCTGCCAGGCTCCTCTGTCCATGGGATTTTCCAGGCAAGAATACTATTTCCTTCTTCAGAGGATCTTCCAGACCCAGGGATCAGACCCGCAACTCTTACTTCTGCATTGGCATTAGTAGGCAGGTTCTTGACCACTGTCTCCACCTGGGCTTTATAATGTTTTATATCCTCTAAGATATATTCCTGAAGAAAATAATCTCTGATAGGTTCATACTCAAAAACACAGTTTCAGTAATTTTCCCAAGCAATTCTCTTTCTGTGAAAGTGACCAAACTCTGCAGTTTACATCAACAGGTTAAGGTCAGAAGTAATTCCCAACTGCTCATTGAATATCACAGCCTGAAGATTGTGTCCTTATGCTGCTTAAAGAGTTTAGGCTTAGATAATAACCCATTATTTGTTTCATAAAACACAGCACAAACAGACCATTGTTCAAATTCAGACCATTACTTACTAGTTGGATAAATTTGGATGAATTCCTTAGCCTCTGTTTCTCGTTCTGTGTGAGTATTTAACACTGAAATGAGATCTTACTTATCAGTTGTGTTGTGAAGATTAATTGCTAAAATACATGTAGAGCAATGTGGGGATCCAGCCATAGACAGCGTATCAGTCAGGTTTTGCTGGAATAATGCTGGGTAACAAAGAATCCCCAAGTTTCAGTGGCTCTCAACAACAAATATTGATGCCAGACTCAGTTTGACTTGGTTCAAGCTAAGGGGTTTTGTTTGGGTCTGCTGCATATGTTTCTTCATCCAGACCCTGGGGGCTACTTAAGGAATTCTCCTTTCATGGCAGGAAATGTTATTATAAAAGATCAGATGAAACTTGTCCAGCATTTTGAAGCATCAACTCAGAACTGGCATTACTGTCACTTCTACCCGAATTTCATTGGCCCAAACCAATCATGTGACCAGGCTCACTATTAATAGGTCAGGAAAGTATACTCTGCCTTAAAAAGACTGAATATCTGCTGAGCAGTAATCCAGCCTCCCTCAGACATGTTTACTGCATCTTATTTCTCTACCTTTTCTTATTTCATCTGTGCAACATTGGCTGTTTTCCACCTACTCTATTTTATAGCATCTATTTTGCATTCTCAAAATTACATCACAACTTCCTTCTATCTCCTTAACTTCAAATAAATTTGAATTATGTATTTTCCTTTTTAAACAGGTACTTCAGAAAATCCCTTAGAAAAAGAAAAAAAGCTTCTAATTCACCTTAGAGCTTCAGAGGGAGTCTTTTGTGACCGTTTCAATGGAATTCATATTGATCCAGGAACAGTTGGTAAGAGTATAATGCCACTCTTATTAAAAATGAAACGTATGTATTTTCTGATGGGGAAGTATCATTCATAGAACACCTGCCAAATTCCAGGCACTCATCCAGAGAATTTATATCTATGATTTCATTTAACGGCTCTCCTGTAAGGAGTGTCCATTCTAGAGATATCAAAACTAAGACTCAGAAATGGTAAACAATATGCTGAAACCCATACAGTGTTATGCTGTCAGAACCTTAGATTTTTATCCAGACTGGTCAGACACCAAAGGCTGGACAGTCTGTATTATCAACTTTGAATACTGTGCAGTTATTCATAATATTTTAAAACTGATAGATCTATAGATTACTAAGAAACATTTACTGTTGACAGTTTCTTCATTTGAAACTGCCATAGTACCAAGTCCTATTTTAAAATTCATCTACAGAAGAACAAAGAAACTGGGACTGAGCTTGTATAAGTATGATGTAAGGGCCACACAATAAAGTAGTTTTAAGGGAAAAGTATAAGAGACTTTTTACTGATTTCTGGTATTTTCTTATTTTTTCTGTATGGCAATTCCAGTTTTATAAGATCTCAGTCACTCAGTAAAATGGAAACAATCATGTTAGGATAGCATGAAGTTTGATAACCTAGTTTCATAAAGTATAGCCATTGCCATATAATACTTTGATAGTGCTTTATTGCTTCCAAATGATTTTTCATATGTGCTATTTATTTTATCTTTTTATGAACATGAGGTTAAGGAATATTTTACTTTTTTCCAAGTTGACAGACTAGATGGATCATAACAGGAACACAGACGTTTTTTGTCTGGTAACCACTATGTTCCATGGAGTGCCACCAAAGACGTGGACTAGGCTTGCGTTGAGTATATGAGGGTGTGCAGCTTGATTCCCAGTGTCAGCTGTATTGCCAAACAAGTGTTTTTTGAAAATTTCTCTGATGCGAAATTGAAAAAGGAATGAAATGTTTGTCACTGCATAAGTAAAATTTAAAATAATCTCTACAAGTATTATAATCTTCTTGAAACAAATAAGAAATTGTGTTGTTTTGCAGTAAACCTTTGGTGACTGGGAATGATCAGGAAATCTTTCTGGTAAATTAAAGGAAATAAAATGGTTTATGTTAAAATCTTTGTTGTTGGAAATTCTTCTAAATTACTCCATGTTCCTCTCCTATCTAGCTTTCATAGCTAATAGTGGAAAATATTAATTTTTTGATAATGATGATATTATATTATTGTTATGAAAGACTGATTCCACAACATGTCCTGAAAGTGGGAATATTGTTTTCATTTCCACTAATCCTTATTTTAGTTTTATTCTCTTCTGACTTTTTGCTGAGAATATGGTAAAACTGTGGGTGCTGACATAAATAGTTGATTAGGTTCTAATTAATTGAACTTTTTTTAGTTCACATTGGATGAAAGCCCAGGGCATACTATTTATGCCTGACTGGTGTTTACTTCCTTTATATATGCATTTGCTGCTAAAAATTGTGAAATCTTTGAATTCCAGTAAAAGGGGTACATTAATCCAAGGGTATGAAGGCAATCAATCCATTTGGGTGCAGGAAGAAAATACTAGAAACTTCTATTCAAACATGTATAAATATATTCATTTGTATGTATGGTTATTTATCTGATAACAAATAAATAGACATGTTAAGGGTGCACAGTCATAATTCTGGTGCTGCTTGATTTCATGCTCAAAACATATTTAGATGACTAAAATATGGAGAATTTTGCCTCATGTGATTTTAAATGGCAATAAAATGTGTAAGAGGAAAGACCTGGAGGAATAAAACTGGACTTCATCAGGCATATCCCTGGTAAGACTTTAATTTATGAGTCTGAAATAAGTTATATTTTGAAACAAAGGAGTTAGAGATCTATCCTTTGATATCTGTAATGCAAAAAAAAAAAAAACAAAAAAAAACTAAACTAAACAAAACAAAACCCACTGAGGTCCAGCCACTGAAAATAAAGCTCATAGCACCAAATCTCTTTCTTCAGGAAACAAAATTATCCTTTTCTTTGGAAAATCTACTGTATAACATAAAATATCAAAACCAGTTAGCTTCCAACAGAGTTGCAAATGGTTTGGAGACACTTAATGGTGGAAATCTAACTAGTTAGCTGTTAGAGTGGTCTGTTTTCCAGCTCTTGGGTTTCTAGGTGTGATGTAGCATTCATTTCTCTATAGCTTTAAAGAGAAAAATGTTTCATAGTTACGTGAGATATAGGTGACCTGCTGAAAATAAAGCACTTAAATGTTCTTTTTATAATAAGGTTGACATCTTAACATATAATTTCTGTATCATGTATCTTATACAATAAGTGCTCCAATGAATTTTACTTGTGTGGTCTTAATTTTCTTGGAAGGAGTTTCCTATCAAACTGTTGCTCCTTTTATTTTCAGGAGTGTTTGGAAAAGTTCAGCTTCATAGTGCTTATCCTAAGAAATCCTGGACACGTCTTGGGGCTGACATTGCTTCAGGCAATGAGAGGTAAGGAATGAGAGTAATTTAGGGGGATATATTTTTTGGTTTAACTTGCTTTGGCTGGAGGTTTTGTTACAATAGGAAATTAAATTTTTCATTAAGAATCATAATTCAAGGTGAGATAAGTGGGAAATATTAAAGGCTACAGGGATTTAAAATATACTCTGTAATGTAATAGGAGAACAAAACAAGCAAAAGGTTGGGGAGGATATAATTTATTTAAGGAGTAAATTTTATTTATTTATTTTTATTGTTTATTTTTAAACTTTTTGTTTTGTATTGAGGTATAGTTGATTAACAATGTTGCAATAGTTTTGGGTGAGGTTCTCAGCCATATATACATATATCCATTCTCCCCCAAACTCCGCTCCTGTCCAGGCTGCCACATAACACTTGCAGAGTTCTGTGTGCTGTACAGTAGGTCCTTGTTGATCCATTTTAAATACAGCAGTAGGTACACGTTCATCCCAAACTCCATAACTATCCCTTCCCCCCATCCTTGCCCCTGGCAACCATAAGTTCATTCTCTAAGTAAGGAGTAAATTTTAGATAATACATGTTTACTGCTGTCAGTAAATCTTTAAAAAATATGAATTCTATGAATAATAGATAAAATATGAGGTGGGATTGCAATATCTGAATTGAAGTGATGAGATAAAATGAGTGAGATGAAGTATATAAAGAATGTTATGGAATTTAAATTCAAAGATGGAATTTAATAATACCTTGATGGCAATAAAGAATGAAATCACCGCTGCCTCAAAGTGAGTGCATTTGTGGCATGCTAAGTCGCTTCAGTCGTATCTGAGTCTTTGCGACTCTATGGACTTGTAGCCGGCCAGGTTCCTCTGTCCATGGGATTCTCCAGACAAGAATACTGGAGTGGGTTGCCAAGCCCTTTTCCATGAAATGAGTAGGCAACATAAAAAGGAAACTGATGGAATCTACATGAATGAAGAGATAAGATCAAGAGATAAAATAATAAAAGAGAAGGTGTTAGAAATAGAGAACAGAAAATAAAAGCACATTTTGGTGATGGCTCTTTTTAATAAGAGTCCAGAATAATGACACCACAAAGAATAATTAAAACTTAACTAAAATACACATAAAAGACTTGGAATTAGTTCCATTTCATTTGAACAACATTGAGAATCATGGCTGCTCCAAATCCTCACAGCACAAGAAAAAACAGTGAAAAAAGTAAAAGAAAAACAAAAGAAGACATAAAGCTTGATAACATTAGAATTCTCTACACCATTAGATGTCAGAAGATAGAAGTGCAAGAATCTATACATGTGTAGGGAAAAATGATTATAGGCAAAGGTTTGGCTTATAAACATAGACCCTGCTAAAATGCTATTCACATATGAGAGCAAAATATACCTTCCACTTTGCAAGAACTGAAAAAAATTAAAAACCGTGTTCTAATAAAGAGATTAAACTAAATCTAAAATTTAAGAATGCAAATAAAATCCAGAAATTGTCAAAAGGTTAATAAGAATAGGTATAGTAAGGAAAGTTTTACACTAGATAATATAGAAATAAAGTAAATCTCTAAAAAAAAGATAGGAAATTACCAGAAACAGAAATAGTAATGAAAGTATAGATATGAGTATAGATACAGTAAGGAAAGTTTTATACCAGATAGCATAATATCTTATGTTATATATGAAATATATAAAGTAAATCTCTAAAAAAAGAAAGGAAATTAACAGAAACAAAAATAATAATGAAGGCAATGAAGTTTGCTTACCTCTTTCAGTTTAAACCTTTAAATTAGATTAAAATTATAAAGAAAATATGAAGAAATATGACTAAATAGTAAAGACAATTTAATTGGTTTATATAAAATATATGTTTACCCCAATATAATTATAATTAAAAAGTTTAATAAATTTTAATAAATTATATACAACATAATTACAGTAAAATAAACAGAGATTAACACAAAATTTTAGCCAACTTCCTTAATCTTTTGCAAGATGGAAGAAAAAAAATGATATACCTTCTCCTAAATAACTTTTGTTATCAAAGAGATCAAACTTTTATCAATAGAATACTTGGAAAATAACAGTAATGAGAATAATTGAATAAGACATGGCCATACATGTCATCACATTAAATGCCTTTATTGTTGAATAAGAAAATATAAAAATAAATGAACCAGGTTGTTAGTATTAGAAACCAGAAACAAAATAACCACAGTTCAGTTCAGTTCAGTCGCTCAGTCGTGTCTGACACTTTGCGACCCCATGAATCGCAGCACGCCAGGCCTCCCTGTCCATCACCATCTCCCGGAGTTCACTCAGACTCATGTCCATCGAGTCCGTGATGCCATCCAGCCATCTCATCCTGGGTCGTCCCCTTCTCCTCCTGCCCCCTATCCCTCCCAGCATCAGTCTTTTACAATAAGTCAACTCTTCGCATGTATGAAATCAATCCATACCTGATAAAGACAGAAATTGGTAATTTACAAAGTAGGAAATTAGTAGACTTGATTTTTTTTTTAGAAGTACTGGTATAATCTTTACTAACTAAGCACACAAAACAAAATATAATTCAGAAATGGGGATTCAAATATAATAGATATCGAAGAGATAAAAATTGTAATCTAAAAATATGTATATCTATAGAGTATCATTCTGAAATTAAGAAAAAATAAGTTATATATAGAAACATAAATGATCATAATTGTCTAAAGAAGACTAAAATTTGAGACTAAAATTAACCAATAACAGCAAAAATCGTAAAGTTATCAAATATTTATTTCCAAGAATACATTTTGTTCAAATAAATTTATGACATGTTCTCCTACCCATTCATGCAGTCAACAAACACTTATTGTGTTGTATAATCTATTCCATAGCATAGAAAAATATGTGAAGATTGCCAATTCGTTTTAGCAAGCATGTATAAAATAATTTTTAAAACAGCTGCGAAAGATAACTCAAAAAGAGAAAACTGAGGCAACATCCAAGTTGTATCCTAAGTAAAACAGCAACAAATGAAATCCAGTAATTTATTGGAAAATGAGTGATTAATTCAAGCAAAGCAGGATGGTTTGAAATGAATTAGTTAATATAACTTACCTAAATAAAAAAATATAAAGACTAAGAATTTGTTCAGTTTGGTACAAAACAGAAATGCATTTAGTAAAATTCAGCTTGCATTCTTGGAATAAATGATGAATTAAGACTATAACAATATGTTTCTTAATGGGGTGGTTTAGTCATTAGTCACTGCTTTAAGTAATAATACAAAATAAACAATTAAAAATCTCTTATACAAGCAACTGTCTTTTCTATTGAAAAACTGACATTAAAAATCACAGTATATTATAGCTATCACTAAAAATAGTTTACAAATTTTTAGCCAATATATTGAATCAAGTAAATACTGTAACTAAAAAAATCAGCTGTAACTACCAAGAGGAATTCAAATTACCTTTTTTTTTGCAGATTATATACACTTTTTTTCTAGAAAAGTAGAGAATCATCTGAAAAAACAACAGGAGCATTCAGTAAAAGCACAAATCAATAGCCTTTTAATATGTGAGCAATAAAATTTTAAATTACAGTGTACAGTGTTATTTAAAATTTCAATTGAAAATATCTATAAATAAACAAGTGAAATTACAGGAGCCATAAAAGCAGATCTATAAAACACTAGTCAAATGCATAAAGGAGATCAGAATAAATGGTGATGCAAAACATAAATGGAAAAACTCCATGTTTTAAACATGTCAATTTAATGCAAATTTAATCACAAACCAAAAAATGCATTTTGAATCTGACTCATTAAATCTATGTCTTTTGGTACAATAAATACTTGAAGATAGCCAAACGCTATCAATTATTTAAATACATACATATATATGTGTGTGTATATATGTATATTGTATCCCTGGTAGCTCATCTGGTAAAAAATCCTCCTGCAGTGCAGGAAACCCTGCTTTGATTCCAGGAAGACCCACTTGAGAACGACTAGGCTACCCACTCTATTGGCACCAGAACTGGAGAGACTACACAGCAATAGACTACATAGCAATATTCAAATAGAATTGGAATAAATTGGCATTTCAATTTTAAGGGCTTCCCATTTAGTTGAAAATTTATGCTGGAATAATTGGTCAATGCTTTGGAAAAATATAAAATTAGATTCCCACTTTATCCTTTACTATAAATTATCAGTTCAGTTCAGTTGCTCAGTCATGTCCAACTCTTTGTGACCCCATGGACTGCAGCATGCCAGGCTTCCTTGTCCATCATCAAGTCCCAGAACTTGCTCAAACTCATGTCCATCAAGGCGGTGATGCCATTCAACCATCTCATCCTCTGTCATCCCCTTCTCCTCCTGCCTTGAATATTTCCCACCATCAGGGTCTTTTCCAATGAGTCAGTTCTTCGCATCAGGTGGCCAAAGCATTGAAGCTTCAGCTTCAGCATCATTCTGGACAGATTTCCTTTAGGATTGACTGGTTTGATCTCCTTGCAATCCAAGGGACACAGTTCAAAAGCATCAGTTCTTTGGTGCTCAGCTTTCTTTATAGTCCAACTCTCACACCCATACATGATTACTGGAAAAACCATAGATTTGACTATACAGAACTTTGTTGGCAAAGTAATGTCTCTGCTTTTAATACGCTGTCTAGGTTTGTCATAGCTTTCCTTCCAATGAGCAAGTGTACTATAAATTATAGATGAATTTAAAATGACTAAATGTTATAAAGCAAAACCATAAAATTATCTGAAGAACATTTAAATATTGTATGATTTTGAACTAGGAAACACTCGTGGGATCATAACAAGAATTATAACAAACATAACAACAAGAAATAATAGATTTGGGAACATTAAAAATACCAGTATTTTTGCATGTCAGTTACAAAATAAAATGGCAATTGACAAATGAGAAAATATTTGCAATGTACAATAGTACGTATGGAGGGTTAATATTTTTGTATGTAAAGCACTGTTAAGAATAAAAAGAAAACAATACAAATACAAGAAGATTAATTCTAAACAGTTGAATGAATTGCATAAATCACAAAAGAAGACATACATCTCACTAACAAACATAGGCAAAAATGTTCTGTACTAGAACCTAAATAAATATTAAGCGAATGAAAATTAAATACCGTTTTAAAATTTCAAATTGGCAAAAGTGAAAAAGAATGAATTCCAGGTGACAAAAGGGAAAAGATATAAGCAGTGGGGATGGGGGAGAAATATTACATATTAGCCTACTTTTGTAACTAAAAGTAATATTTATGTATACATATATGTAAATAAAGAAATGTCTGAAAGACATATAGCACAGCAAGGAAACTGTTGATGAGTTGATAGATAGCTGCTGCTTTGGTGTGTTTTTCTCTAAGTACAGAATATCTTAATAGAAAGTTGTTATTTTTGTAGTTATGCTAACATTGTTATATATTTCAACACAATTTTTGTGAATTCTTACCATATGTCAGACATTGAACGGTGGCCTGAATATACGATTACCAGTGAAAATTGACATGATCTCTGCCTTCAGACATTAATCAAATAAAAAGTAATGTAAAATTACATCTATGATAGAGGCTATGAAGGAAGGTGGTATAGAATTCTAAAAACATGAGAACTTGAGGCAATGATTGAGGTTAGAGAAGGCTTCCCTTAAGAGTGGTTTCAAAGGTGGGAACTAAAAGATGAGTGGGCATTCACTAAGCAAAGTGGGGGCAGGGTGTGTGTGAAGAGTACTGTAGCCAGAGCAGACAGCCCTTCAGTTCAGTTCAGTTCAGTTGTGTCCGACTCTTTGCAACCCCATAAATCGCAGCACTCCAGGCCTCCCTGTTCCCTCACCATCTCCCGGAGTTCACTCAGACTCATGTCCATCAAGTCGGTGATGCCATCCAGCCATCTCATCCTCTGTCGTCCCCTTTTCCTCCTGCCCCCCAATCCCTCCCAGCATCAGAGTTTTTTCCAATGAGTCAACTCTTCGCATGAGGTGTCCAAAATACTGGAGTTTCAGCTTTAGCATCGTTCCTTCCAAAGAACACCCAGGACTGATCACCTTTAGAATGGACTGGTTGGATCTTCTTGCAGTCCAAGGGACTCTCAAGAGTCTTCTCCAGCACCACAGTTCAAAAACATCAATTCTTCAGCACTTAGCTTTCTTCACAGTCCAACTCTCACATCCATACATGACTACTAGAAAAACCATAGCCTTGACTAGATGGACCTTTGTTGGCAAAGTAATGTCTCTGCTTTTGAATATGCTATTTAGGTTGGTCATAACTTTCCTTCCAAGGAGTAAGTGTCTTTTAGTTTCATGGCTGCAATCACCATCTAAAGTGATTTTGGAGCCCCCAAAAATAAAGTCTGACACTGTTTCCACTATTTCCCCATCTATCTGCCATGAGGTGATGGGACCAGATGCCATGATCTTCGTTTTCTGAATGTTGAGCTTTAAGCCAACTTTTTCACTCTCCTCTTTCATTTTCATGAAGAGGCTTTTGATTTCCTCTTCACTTTCTGCCATAAGGGTGGTGTCATTTGCATATCTGAGGTTATTGATATTAGTCATTCAATAAATAGCTGATGAGTATTTACTGTGTGCCAGGTGTGGCTATAACCACTGCACATTTAGAGGCAAATTTGAAGAAATGGGTGTCATCTGGGAGTCTACATCTTAGTGAAGGGAGGTAGACAATAAACAAGCAAATCGAAAAATATAAAGGACATAGTTACATAGTTGTAGATTATAAAATGTGCTAGTAAGGAAATAAACTGGGTGGTATGATCCAAGATAGCTGGGGGATATGAGGTATATCCTTTTACAGTGAGTGGACAGGGAGGATCTTTGTAGAGAAGGGAAATGACAGAAGCTAAGTCACATGGTACCTTGTTTACATGTGAGGGATCAAAGGGAAAGTTACAGAGAGTTTTATACAGAGGAATTGATGGAATCTGATTTAGGTTTTGAAAACTACTTGGACTTTCCTGGTGGCTCAGTGGTAAAGAATGTGCCTGCAATGCAGGAAACACGGGGTTCTATCCCTGGGTCAGGAAGAGCCCCTGGAGAAGGAAATGGCAACCCATTCCAATATTCTTGCCAGGATAATCACATGGACAGAGCAGCCTGGTGGGCTACAGTCCATAGGGTCGCAAAAGAGTCAGGCGACTACTTAACACTACTTAACTACTAAATAGCAACAACTGGCTGCTGTGAAGTTGATGTATCATGAAGACAAGAACAGAAGCTGGGGGGTATCTGGAGGTCAGCTAAGGTCAAAAATATGGTGGCCGGGACTGGGGAGGAGGCAGTGGAGATGGAGAGAAGAAATGATACTCTCTGATTGTTGATGTATTGAATATTGAGGTAGGGGGAGTCCTTCAGGTTTTTTGACTGATCAACCTGATGGGTGGTGGAAGAATGCACTGAGATGGGGAGACTGGGAGAGGAACAGACTTGTCAGGATGGATGATGGCAGGGATGTGCTAAGCTGGAGACACCAAATAGAGATGTGAAGAAGGCAGTTTAATTCAGGACACAGGGCTCAGTGAGACCGTGACAGTGAGTCATCCTGTTGATGAAGTGGATGGTGTCGCTGATCTAGAAGCATATCAACTGGGAGAGGAGAAAATTGGAGCCTGGACATGAGATTGAGGCCAGTCTAATTTTTTAGAAGTTGATAGAGGAGGAGTTACTGCAGGTGACTGAGGCAGAGAGACCCAAGAGGTGAGTCTCTGCCGGGAAGAAGAATGAACATGAGGGACCTGAATGCCAGGATGGCTGATGAGGAGAGAACAGACCAAGCCATGATGACTGGGCTTCAAGGGTTAGTTATGAGTCAGGGCTATATTGTGATCAAGAATTTCAGCGTTTAGCCTCCGGATAGCATTGTGCAGCTATTTTAGGCTTTGAAGGTGATTGTATGGGTGGGAGGTAGCACCAATACTCACATTTTTATGTCTAAAAAAATCATTCTAGGTACAACACAGACAACAGGAGGGGCCCAAAAAAGATCTAGGGATGCTACTTAGGAGGTGCAAGTGAGAGCCAGTATAACTTGTAGTCAGGAGGTGGAGTAGCAATGGAGAGAAGTGTGTAGATGTATAGACAGGAGACAAAATCTCTAGGATTGTTACCAAAAGAGTGTGGGGTCCAGCTGCTCACTGCTCAAAAGTCAATAAACAGGCCAGGCTGATGGAAAGCAAAGTCTCCTTTACTTCAGATGCTGGCAACAGGGTGTGGGGAGGGTGGTGGACATCTGTCTAAAAGTCGACTCTTCCTCCCTTACAAGCAGGGGGTGAAAGCTTTTATAGACAGTGTGTGTGTGTGTGTGGGGGGGGGTGCGGAATGCTGCATGCAGAAACAGCATAGTCATCTCTAACGGTCATTTGCAAATTGGTCATCAGTGGTCTGATCAGCATCATCTTGGTTGTTTTAAGTTCAGTTCAGTTCATTTGCTCAGTCGTGTACAACTTTTTGCGACCACATGGGCTGCAGCACAGGAGGCCTCCCTCTCTATCACCAGCTCCCAGAGTTTGCTCAAACTCATGTCCATTGAGTCAGTGGTGCCATCCAACCATCTCATCCTCTGTCATCCCCTTCTTCTGCCTTCAATATTTCCCAGCATCAGGGTCTTTTCCAATGAGTCAGTTCTTCGCATCAGGTGGCTCAAGTATTGGAGTTTCAGCTCCAGCATCAGTCCTTTCAATGAATATTCAGGGTTGATTTCCTTTAAGATTGACTAGTTTGATATCCTTGCAGTCCAAGGGACTCTCAAGAGTCTTCTCCAACACCACAGTTCAAAAGCATCAATTCTTTGGTGCTTAGCTTTCTTTATAGTCCATCTCTCACATCCATATATTACTACTGGAAAAACCATAGCTTTGACTATAGAGAACTTTGTTGGCAAAGTAATGTGTCTGCTTTTTAATATGTTGTCTAGGTTTGTCATAGCTTTTCTTTCAAGGAACAAACGTCTTTTAATTTCATGGCTTCCATCACCATCTGCAGTGATTTGGGACTCAAGAAAATAAAGTCTGTCACAGTTTCCATTGTTTCCCCATCTGTTTGCCATGAAGTGATGGGACCAGATGCCATGATCTTAGTTTTCTGAATGTTGAGTTTTAAGCCAACTTTTTCACTGTCCTCTTTCACTGTCATCAAGAGGCTCTTTAGTTCTTCGCTTTCTGCCATAAGGGTGGTGTCATCTGCTGGTCTGAGGTTATTGATATTTCTCCTGTCAATCTTGATTCCAGCTTGTGCTCCATCCAGCCTGGCATTTCTCATGATGTACTCTGCTCCTGCTGCTACTGCTACTGCTGCTAAGTCGCTTCAGTCTTGTCCGACTCTGTGCAACCCCATAGACGGCAGCCCACCGGGCTCCCCTGTCCCTGGGATTCTCTAGGCAAGAACACTGGAGTGGGTTGCCATTTCCTTCTCCAATGATGTACTCTGCATATAAGTTAAATAAGCAGGGTGACAATATATAGCCTTGATGTACTCCTTTCCTAGTTTGGAACCAGTCCGTTGTTTCATCTCCTGTTGGTTTTTTTCGTTACAGTTAAACTCAGTTCCATTTGTTTCCATTTCTTTGAGGCCAGTTCTCGGAATTGTGGCAGCTCATGTCCTGGGTAGTCTGGTCATCACGTAGTTAACTTCTTCCATCTAGTGTTTTAGTATCTATAAGACAGTGCATAGGATATGGCTTAGAATATTATCTATAAGCCCTTGAGAAAGAATGAAAGGTCCTTGAATATGATTGATGGTTATATTATTATTATTTAGTCTCCTTATGGTTTTCCTTTGTTTCTGCATTTTTTACTTCTCTGATTAATCTTATTCTTTGACTAGAGTTTTCCCAGACAAAAGGCAGGCAGAGGATATGGTGGGAGGGAGTGGGCAAGGACCATAGGATCCTCTCCATCTGAGGATGAATTGGGCATGAGGTGCTTACTTGGTTCTGGTTTGTGTAAATGGGTGGCAGCACCATTCACTAGTGGAGGACTAAATTTGTTGGAAAAGATGAGTTCAGATTTGGTGAGGTTGAGTTTAAAGTGCTTTTCTGATGCCCAGAAGAATTTGTCAGGGAGGCATTTCTAACAGGAATCAATAAGAATCTTTAATTGTTATCAGGTTAGCAAGTTGGAATTTGGCAGGAGCCATATGAATGGATTTTTCTTATAAGAATGTGTTAAAAACCTCATTCAGAATCAAGTTATAGGCTATTGTGAAAGAAACTCAATTTTATTAATTAAAACTATCGATAGTAATTAACTAGCTGCCACTTACTGAGTTCTTATCATCTAGGCTCATTCGGTGTCAGACATCTACCAAGCATTGTACATACACTATCTAACTTAAATCTCTCAGTGCTACAAGTTACATGTTACTATCTGCGCTTTATAGATATAAAAACTGAGGCTGGAGAAGAGAAGTAAAATTTCCAAGGTCAGAAAGCTATAGTTTCTGAGGTTAGATTTTTACCATAGCTTGTCTGATTCCATTTTTTGTGCTCTACATACTACAAATATTAAAAACACAATCATATTAAAAACAAAATTATTTAGTTATCAGTCCTGAGGAGGAGTACTTTAATACGTTTATATATAATGATATATGGTTATCATAGTGCATTCATTTTATGGATTTCTTTTTTTAACCTTTTAAAAATATGTGAAATAATTTAAGACTCACAGGAAGTTGCAAAAATAGTAGAATTCCCATGTATCCTTGATTCAGCTTTCCTTGATGATATCTTATATGACCACAGACTATAAAATTCAACAAGTTGATATTAGTACAGTATGAACTGAACTACAGACCTCAATCAACCTGTTTCTTTAAACATTGATCTATAATCTTCCTTCTTTTAAAAGCCAATTTAATATGTCTTTCTAATGTTCCTTTTCTTTATAGTTTATTATAAGATATTGAATGTAGTTCCCTGTCCTATATAGTAAACCCTTGTTGTTTATTTTATATATGGTAGTGTGCATCTGTTAATCCCATATTGCTAATTTATCCCAGACCTCCATCCCCTTTGGTACCCATAACTTTATTTTTTATGTCTGTCTGTTTCTCTTTCATAAATAAGTTTATTTGCATTATTTTGTGTTACACATACAAGTGATACCATATAATATTGTCTTTCCCTGTCTGACTTATTTCACTTAGTATGACGATTTCTGGGTCCATCCATGTTGCTGCAAATGGCACTATTTCATTCTTTTTTTAAATAGCTGATTAATATTCCATTGTGTATATATACCATGTCTTCTTTATCTTTTCATCTGTTGTTTGGCACTTGGGTTGTTTCTGTGTCTTCACTATTATAAATAGTACTGCTACGAACATTGGGGTGCATGTATCTTTCCAAGTTAGAGCTTTTGTCTTTTCCGGATCTATGGTGGGGGGTGGGATTGCTGGATCATAGGGAAACTCTATTTTTAGTTTTTAAGGGAAATTCTACATTATTTTCCACAGTGGCTGCTCTATGGATATACTTTGTTTGGAATATTTATTGTGTCTCCTGCTACACACTCACTTTGGCACTTCCATGTCACTTTCTATAACACCTTCTCTACTGGCTTTCTAAATATTTGATAAATGCAATTAGAGGGTCAGAAGTACCCTTGCATCTCTTCTTTACCTTTACACTTCCTACTGATCTTTAAAGATTCTATCACACCTCCCACAGGACATTCAGTCTCCCCTCCAGCACACACTGATTTTCTACCATTTGAATCAATGTACCATGTGATTCTATGATTTATAATTTTAATAAAAATATACTTCTTAGTAGTTGATACTAAGCTGCTTCAGGTATGTATGTCCTGTTCCTCCAAGTAGTGTTCTACAGGAGAGGAAAATATTGGTTTTTTTACTTATTTATTTGGTGTATTATTTAGCATCCAGCACACAACATAAATTAAAGAAGAGTTCTTAATAAGTGTGTGCTACACTGGACTGATGTATCTTTTCTGGAAATCAGAACTTATAGAGCCTGTTGACTCAATGGCATCTTGTCTAATAAATTAGAATATTGAATTTAAATTCAAAAATTACTATAATTATTTTGGTGCTCATTAATCAAACCTCATGAATATACTGTAACAACTTAGTTCAAATATTAGAACATAGAGATGGTGACCTTATTCATTTATTAGCAGGAGTTCAGGATCACATTGTAGTATCCAAAAGAAGATGGTTCCTTTTGGTCCAATGAGCTAGTGGGTCCTAATCTTAAACTGGCTATTGTCTCCATGCTTGGAAAAGACATATGAATTAGGAAGGGAGGAGGGACATAGATTCCTACAATGAAAATGAGCTGGAACATTGAGGACAGCAGATTAAAATACTTTTAATTATGCAATTAACTAAAAGTGTATTTCAGGTAAAGTACTTTCTCTGAGTCTCAGTTTCTTTTTCTATAATAGGAAAAAAATAATACTTGGCTAATAGAGTAGTTATAAGGATTAAGTGAATCAATGTGTATATAAAGCACTTAGGCTGGTTTCTGGCGCCACGTCAGCCTCACTTCATGGTAGTTCTTACAGTAACCAGGATCCTTTCAATGGAAAGTAAAAGTAAAAGCAACCCTTCTTAATCCATTTGGGAAATTGCACTGGGCCCTCCCTCCACCTCTCCTCTTTCTCTATTTTAGCCTCACTTGTTCCTACTGAAGAGATTTCCACATCCTGAAAGGTGCAACTGAAGCCTGAAGCCGTTGGCTTTTCCCAGCTTTACCATTAGAGAGGAAATTTCTCTTTCTCCTTAGTTGCAATTCAAAAGTCCAGGAGACTACAGTTGTTAGCACTGTAATGTATAACTTGCTAAGAGTGTAGAACTCGAGTGTTCTCACCAAACAATAGCAAAAAAAGGGTGAATGTGTGAGGTGACTGACATGTTAATTAGCTCAGCGGGGGAATCTTTTCAGAATGTGTATGTATATCATATCAAATCAGCATATTATATGCTTGAAATATCTTGAGTGAGTGAGTGAAAGTTGCTCAGTCGTATCTGACTCTTTGTAACACCATGGACTATACAGTCCATGGAATTCTCCAGGCCACAGTATTTGAGTGGGTAGCCATTCCCTTCTCCAGGGGATCTTCCCAACCCAGGGATCAAACCCAAGTCTCCCTCATTGCAGGAGAATTCTTTACCAGCTGAGCCACAAGGGAAGCCCTACAACTTTATTTTTCAATTATACCTCATAAAGCTGGAAAAGGGAAAGGATTTTAACTAATGAAGGCAGGTTGGATCCCTTGCCCACCCTTTGGCAAAAGGTGTGCAGGTCTCACTAAGACCACTTAGTGTGGTGAATGAGGAGATCAGGTCTCAGAAGAGATGTGATTTGTTTCCAGAAAAAAGGAGAAAATAGATCAGGTAGGCAAACAGTTGAGGGCTTTCCCAATGGAGACATGGGCTCAATCCCTGGATTGGGAAGATCAACTGGAGAAGGAGAATGGCAACCGAGTCCAGTATTCTTGCCTAGAAAAATCCCATGGACAGAGGACCCTGATGGGCTACAATCCAAAGGGCCTCAAAAGTTGGACATGACTAAGCATGGCATAGAATGGCAGACAAACAGTTGACACCAAGGACCATTCATATTATTACCATCACCATCAATACCATTACAGGATTCAGTTTCTTTAAACACCTCACATAGTTCACTGGAGTCTGAGCGTCCTTGGCCAATTTCGATGGCAAATGACAAAAGAAAGTTTAAACAGGAGTTAAAAAAAAAAAAAGCCTCAGTATTACTAAAGATCAGAATTCTGTGGCCACTCTAATTCCTCAGGGAAGAACATTTTGACATCCAACACTCTGAACCTATGGTCAAGTGCATCTGTTGTCGTTGAGATCTCCCTAAAGTTTAATTAAATTCATTTAAGTTATAGGTATTTCTGTATGAATGGTGGCAAAAAGTTTTAAATCAAATTTGTAAGTATATTTGTTTCATTCTTTGTAATTATGTCCTTTTGACTAAAAGTATTGCATTTTTCTCTAAACTAGGAAAAACTTAATGCAAAAACAAAGGAAGCTGCTGATATTTTGTTTATACTTTTCAAAAGTTATCTTTCAGGAGACTTTTGCAGTGATTATTCAGTTTCCTCTCTCTTCTCATATGGTTTCCATTTAGAGCCAATTATGTTGCAAACAACTCTTTTTATTTTTTGGTTTATTTGTTATTTTTGGTGTGTTTTGCTCAGAAAAGTGAGCAAATCTCTCCTCTCCCCTGTAGCTATAAGATTCTTATTAGTATTAATCAGACACATGAAATCGAGCTGGGATTCAAATCCTTAAGGCTTAAGCTAGGATTTCTTGAAATGGTTGATGGGTCTTCCTTCAAGTAGGAAGAGTGAATCTTTGAATTGAAAGAGTTTAAGGAATATTGATACTTGACTAGCAGAACTTTCTAGGCTATTAATACTGGAACCAAAAATTTCCCTGAATTTACTACTGTTGCTGTGTAGACAGAGAAGGAGCCATGCTCCCTTGCCATTTGTATATTTTCTTAAGAGATACAGAATCTCAAGATTTCAGTAGTATACAGGAGAGAGAATTGTTCATAGATCTGTAAGGTTTTGGAAACCAGCATGACAAAAGTTAAGTTCATTTATATTTTTATTGTAAAGTTTGGAATAATAATTTCAGTAATCCCTTTTCTCTTTGCCTAGAAAATTGTGAGGAGCTCTGGGGTTTACATAGCTGGATAGTCCTATTTTCATTAAATATTAACTATCAAGTGGCACTAGTGGTGAAGAACCTGCCTGCCAATGCAGGAGACATAGGTGATGTCGGGTTCCATCGCTGGGTTGGGAAGGTCTCCTGGAGGAGGAAATGGCAACCCATTCTAGTATTCTTACCTGCAGAATTCCCATGGACAGAGGAGCCTGGTGGGCTACAGTCCATAGGGTCACAAAGAGTCGGACATGACTGAAGTGACTTAGTACACACACAACAATGTCAAAGTTGGGTAGCCGCAGAAGAGAGTACAAAATCACTTACAAAGCAGTGGTATCTGTTTGGTCAAAATGATGAACAGAAATGGGACTGGGTGTTCAGTGGAGAGCTTCCCATGGGATGACTTCTTGAAGGCAAAGGAGCTTCAGTACATTTTAAGACGGAAGAGCAGAATACAGGAGATGATATTTTAATAGATAGGTGAGAAGCACATTATCTATTTCTTGGCAGAGTCAGCAGGTTCATCAGGTTGGAGCAGAGGACTTATATAAGGGAGTTGTGGGATAAGGCTCTAACTATTTCTTAGTTTATATTATGGTTCATACTTTGTGTTGCCCTGTGGGCTTCAACAAATGTATAATGGCATGTATCCATCCTTAAAGTATTACACAGAAGAATTTACAGCCCTATAAATCTCCTGTGCTCCCTAGGGAACGAGTTTTAATTTTCATTTTTCACGAGGAACTTTCCTGAACACTGTCATGACCTATGTCTGAAAATCTCTATTCAACAATATAAACAAAAATAAAAAGATTATCCCAATAATACTGGCCATGAAGGAAAGGATTGATTTCAGTTATGCTCCTAATTGGCTTTGGTGTGACTTTTTATCCATCACCTGATTTTCTTTTTAAGAAGTAAATTTTTCTTCAATATACTATCCGGTAAGTTAGAAAATTTAGATTTAAGTGAAAATGACTAATGAACTCACCTTCCATTGGCGAGGTGACATTTTTAGTGTGCATCTTTCCTATTTTCTGTTTTCTGTGCATGTATTACTTTATTAAAAATAAATGGGGCATCTTATTTTATATCCTTTTTTTTAGTCAATGAAAAAAATGAACACTGTAATTCAGTGTTCTACTTACAATGTGCTTTTTAATGACTATATAATAATGGACTGTGGGCTTCTCAGGTGGCTCAGTAAAGAATTCACTAGGAAACTGGAGTTCGATCCCTGCGTTGGAAAGATCCCCTGGAGAAGGAAATGGCAACCCATTCTAGTGTTCTTGCCTTGATAATTCTGTGGACAGAGGAGCCTGACCAGCTACAGTCCATGGGCTTGCAGAGAGCTGGACATGACTGAGCACACCCACACACATACAATAATCTACTGTTTGAGTTACAGATCTCACAAATTTGTGGGTTATCATAATATAGTCATTATGAAATGTAGGAGTTTTGCTTTTTATTATATGTGAAGAGCTAAGAATCAAACAGATAGGATGATGTCATTTAAAGGAAAGAATTTGAATTTGATCAGGAGACTTTAGGCTTAGCTCAACCTCTGACTTCATTTAGCTATCTAATCTTGAGTTTTGTTATTTATTCTTTTTGAATATTGGTTTCCTTGCCTTTAAAGCTAAGGGTTGCTTTATTATTTTGTAACTGTGATTTTCTAGGATGTCGCAGCAAATCAGCAAAGCATGTCTAAATTCTTTAATTAAAATTGTAAAACTGACAGAAGTCTTTTCTCTGTCTTTTTCAGTCTCTTCTTCTCTTTAACCTCAGGCACATCACATAGATTTAAATTAATTACAATCTTTGGTTAATAAAAAATTTACACCATTGGCCCACAAATGACCCCCTATAACTTATTTTTTTTTTTTGGAAAGAGATGGGAATACCAGACCACCTGACCTGCCTCCTGAGAAACCTATATGCAGGTCAGGAAGCAACAGTTAGAACTGGACATGGAACAACAGACTGGTTCCAAATAGGAAAAGGAGTATGTCAAGGCTGTATATTGTCACCCTGCTTATTTAAATTCTATGCTGAGTACATCATGATAAATGCTGGGCTGGAAGAAGCACAAGCTGGAATCAGGATTGCCGGGAGAAATATCAATCACCTCAGATATGCAGATGACACCACCCTTATGGCAGAAAGTGAAGAGGAACTCAAAAGCCTGTTGATGAAAGTGAAAGAGGAGAGTGAAAAAGTTGGCTTAAAGCTCAACATTCAAAAACGAAGATCATGGCATCTGATCCCATCACTTCATGGCAAATAGATGGGGAAACAGTGTCAGACTTTATTTTGGGGGGTTCCAAAATCACTTTAGATGGTGATTGCAGCCATGAAATTAAAAAACGCTTACTCCTTGGAAGGAAAGTTATGACCAAGCTAGATAGCATATTCAAAAGCAGAGACATTACTTTGCCAACAAAAGTCCATCTAATCAAGGCTATGGGTTTTCCAGTGGTCATGTATGGATGTGAGAGTTGGACTGTGAAGAAGGCTGAGTGCCAAAGAATTGATGCTTTTGCACTGTGGTGCTGGAGAAGACTCTTGTGAGTCCCTTGGACTGCAAGGAGATCCAACCAGTCCATCCTATAGAGATCAGTCCTGGGATTTCTTTGGGAGGAATGATGCTAAAGCTGAAACTCCAGTACTTTGGCCACCTCATGCGAAGAGTTGACTCATTGGAAAAGACCCTGATGCTGGGAGAGATTGGGGGCAGGAGAAGAAAGGGATGACAGAGGATGAGATGACTGGATGGCATCACCAACTCGATGGACGTGAGTTTGAGTAAACACCGGGAGTTGGTGATAGACAAGGAGGCCTGGTGTGCTGCATTTCAGGGCTGGTCACAGAGAGTCGGACATGACTGAGTGACTGAACTGAACTGAACTGAATGTTATGTATGAATCATCTGTGAATTCTCCACTCACATAGTAGACTAGTGTCTGCTAGTCAGAATCTACTAGTCAAGGATGTTTGTTAAACAAAAAATGTCTTCTAGTCACAATCTAAGTTGTCATTTTTAAATTAAATATCTGTTTCATTCACCAGTATGTCTCTAGCACCTACTATAGTGTGTGGCAGGTACTGTTGCTCAGACAATATATATTTCTTGATTGAAAGGCCTTCACATGGATGCATTGCCGGGATGAAACTTTACTGGTAGAGGAGACACTATTGTCAATGCTTGCTAAAGTGTGAACATTAGCAAAAGAGCCAGGCGATTAATATAAACTTATGCTGTTGAAGTTGGTAATGACTGTAACTGGAGGATAAAGCAGACATATTTACTAGGGAAAGACAGCAGCAAATGACTGAACAAAAACTTTATTGAATGGTAGTTAAGAAAAAACGAAAATTAACAAAACTCTCATTGCGTATTGTGATGAAAACACAATGCTTGGAACATAGCACCTGCAAGAAATGCATACCTTTGTCCCTGCAATAACTGGGCGATAGGAGAGGAAAACTCCAAATAGTGTCACTTTTCAAATGAAGGTATGAAACTCAGAAGCGTGACGTGACCTCTCAACGTCCCACAGCTACTAAGTGGAACCTCTAGGAGTCACACTGTATCTGCTTGGCCATGAAGGTATGGGCCTTAAATATGTGATGACAAATTGTCTGAAACTGTGAGAAAAGATCCCTTCTGAAATACCTTTATTATTCGAACTGTTTCCCAATCAAGGAAGTAGACTTCCATTTTAGGAAACCACCTGGAGAGGGCATTGTTAAGCTCTCAAAATTTTACCCTTTCTTGTTCTTTGTCTGGTGCTTCATGGCCACAGAATACTTTGGCTATCCCTGTATTGCATACATGTGAGCCAGAAGATGAACTCCATTAGCATTAGTTTTGCAAAAGTCTTTTTTTTCTCCATCTTGACTTGATGTTTCTACTTTACTGTCCCTGGTCTAAATTGCCGGTTGCAGCGGATTTCCTCTTCTCCCTGGAATGAGTAGATCATATCGGAGTTGCACTGCCAGTGTACTTGATACGATCTTCATGTTGTTACAGAATTATAGTAGAGGACACAGTGGATTGGCGACCCCATGACAAGATTGTCCTCAGCTCCTCTTCATACGAGCCTCATGAAGCAGAGGTCCTCACTGTGAAAGAAGTCAGGGGTCACCATATTAGGATCCATGAACGGCTCAGACACCGACACATCGGTAAGGCTTTGGTTTGTTAGTTAAGGGAAGTGAATGAGCCAAGAAAAACGTGTTCAGCAACCTGCCTGGGGACCTCGGATCCAACCGGCGTTCACAGGGGATGGATAATACTTTACTGCTGCCCTAGGCTCATCCTAGAAGGCTTTATCTCCATCCCGTCATTAATTTTATTGCCTAATTTTTTTAAAATACTTTGATGTGAGGGTATTTTTTTAACTTTTTATTTATAATGGCAAGCCTAGAAGCAAGCAGAAGGGTTAAGAAACTTGTTCAAGGTCACCGGGCATTTTCATGGCTAAGCCAGAATAAACCTCATGGGAGATGAGTTTACAGTTCATTTCCTGGCACATTGAATCACACAACCACTTAGAATGTGGTAGTTATTGTAAATAATGACTCCTTACTTTTTCCATACTTAGGAATGTGTCCTTTCTGACATGAAGTTCATTTTATGTATTGACTACTGCTACTGCCCCAAATTATAAATGCTGCTGCTGCTGCTAAGTCGCTTCAGTCGTGTCCGACTCTGTGCGACCCCATAGACGGCAGCCCGTCAGGCTCCCCCGTCCCTGGGATTCTCCAGGCAAGAACACTGGAGTGGGTTGCCATTTCCTCCTCTGAAATTATAAATAAATAAAGTCAAATACCTCTTTCTTAAAAAAAAAAAAATACTAATACACTATGTACACTTAAAATAGATTGCATATAAATAATAAATAACCATGTTTCCTGGTTCAGTCTAATAAATGCATTTAACCCAGGAAATATAGCTAATAAGTAATATAACAGGGAAATAAAGGGATACGGGGTTATCGTTTTAGTCTCTGATATTCGAGAGGGAAATACATGTTTTCAGCAGGGTCATATCTAAAGCTTCCTGAGTCATAGTTTTAAGCATGATTTTATTTCTCAACAGTGGCAGGGAAAAAAACTCGTCATCAACCCCTGCCTGTAATATGCAAACGTGCAATACACATACAGAGGGAGGGGGGCGATGTAACACCCACGCGAGACTGGGGACTCCTTCTGAGAGTGATGAGCTTCAGACCTGCCAGGAGAGGGCGCTGCCGCTGCTGCTGTGGTCCTGTCGCTGCCTCAGTGGATCTGGGATTTCTCCCTCTGAAGAAAGAGGTTCAAACGCGGAAAACTCACACTGACGAGTTAAAGGAAGGGGGTTGGGGACCCCACTAATTGGGCCGGTTTGCCCTGACATCCCTGTCCCAGTACCCATCGTGACTGAGGAGAAATGAATTCTTGCTCAGATACTCTCTCTCTTACCCCAAGGAGAGACTAGTGAACGGGCTTTTCATTTCTCAGCTGACATTTGTGGAGAACGCCCGAGGAAAAGCAAACCTTAATGGTGGGAGCACTTCCGCGGGGAAACGAGTGTTTTCATTTGTCAGGTTCTCTGAGTCCCTAACTGGCGATCTCCGAAATAGGTGTTTTAAAATTTTTCCTTCCTGTTGCCCCAGGAAGTGCCCACTTCATGGAGGGTGGCCGACACATTCGTTTGGCTGCTGAGGTTGGTCTTTTGACCCGAAACATACAAATCCAGGGTGATACACCATGCAGAGGGAGACTACTTGTGGGGTCCTTCAGGAAGTCCAGCGTGGAAGAATTTTCAGGTAAATCACATTTGAAGTTACTAAGTTACTATGAATTGGATGCTATGGGACCCTCCGAAATTACAATAGTGGAAATTTTCATTTATAAAACAATATGTTTGGAATAGATGCTCGTTTATGCTCTGAGAAGCTATGAATTTTCAGTCCTAGTCTGTGTTTAATTATCAGTGTGATGTTAAAATAATATTCTAGCTATCAGCACATAGGCATATTTTTACCTCAGAAAGAAAAAAAAAAACAAAAACCATCTTCAGCAGATGTGAAATTTCCTCTGCTTTGAAACTGTAGATGATTTAATGACCACTTGAATTTTATCTCTTTCCTGAATTTCTATTACTCTTTCCCAGTAGCATGCTTTATCTGATGGCAGACCTCATCTCATGCTATAAATTAATAGTGTAAATTTAAATAAGAAGATTTCCATATTCTAGACTGCTTTAGGGATCAGTTCAATTTCTCTCATTTCCTTCAAGCTTTAGCTCTTCTGGAATGTTGTGAAATAATTTTATTGGTACCTTATTTCTGAAACTTGGATTCCTTACAAATGATTTCAGTGTTGCTTCCTAGTCAAATTAAGCTCCATCTGAGAAAGTCACTGTCTACATGAATATAATAAAGGCTCTGAGAAGGCCTAGAGTAGAGGATCTAAGCACTTGCCACATATATGAGTATGGAACAATTTTTGTGGGCACATCTGTTTTCAGTTCACTCCAGTCGCTCAGTCGTGTCCAACTCTTTGCAACCCCACAGACTGCTGCATGCCAGACTTCCCTTTCCATCACCAACTACCAGAGCTTGCTCAAACTCATGTCCATCGAGCCAGTGATGTCCATCTCACCCTCTGTCATCCCCTTCTCCTGCCTTCAATCCTTCCCAGCATCAGGGTCTTTTCCAATGTGTCAGTTCTTCACATCAGGTGGCCAGTATGGCAAAGGATGGTGTTTGGACCTTAAGTCAAAAGTTCAGGATTTCTGGTCCATAGAACAAGCTCGCTCTCCATAAATACTAGCTCCATCAGTTTCTTTCTTTCTTTCTTTTTTGGCCACATGGTAAGGTATAAAGTGAAAGTGTTAGTTGCTCTCAGTCATGTCCGACTCTTTGTGACCCAATGGACTGTAGCCCACCAGGCTCCTCTTTTATGCAGGATCTTAGGATTGAATCCTTTTTCCCCTTCTCGCCTCCACATTGGAAGCATGGAGTCTTCACCACTGGACTGCAAGGGAAGTCCCCTTCATCAGTTTTTAACAGGAGTGATCTGGATCTCCCTTCTTGGCTAGAGGACATTTGACAGCATCTGGAGACATGTTGCTTGTCACAACTTCGGTGGAGCTTCTGCATCTAGTAGTGGATGCTCAACAGCCTACAGTGTGTGAGAAGGTCTCCCTCAAGAAAGGATAACCTGGACCAAAATGTCAGTTATGTTGAGGTGGAGTAACCCTGCTCTGGAAGGCTAGACAAAGGCTAAGTCCTGGTCATGGTGATGGTCATGTAAAAACAAATCTACCCTGCAGTTTGTGAAGACAGAGAATTAGGAAGGGAGTGCAAGATGGGCCCCTTTACACAGTACCTGCAGAACCAAGCTAGAACCTGATCGCAAGAGCAGGACAAGAGGCTGGTTCTTATAGCTGAGCACCAAAGCTGGACCCTCACCACCTGCAATGCTGGCTCAGTTCTGAGCCTCTGGCTTGCTGGTTGGGGCTCCTGAAACATCCCTAGGAAAGGGATAGAGAATCTTAATCCAGTGCTTCTTATAGACTAGGAACTATGCTGGTTTTCATGCCTGTTTTATCTCACTGAATCCTAATATCTCTGTGAGAGAGACATTTTATCCTTGGTTTTATAGATGAGGAAACAGAGTCTATAATAAAATTGCCTGCTAATTCATAAAACTCCATTATGAGCTATAGAACTTCTTGAGGTTTTCAGCCCTGTTTTCTTAGTATGATATTATGACTGCTGTGTATTAGGTCCTCAATAAATGTGAGTAAGTTAAATAAATGAACAGCAAGAAAAGTCATCCAGCTCGCAAGGTAACATTCAAATTCAAGCCTGATTCTGAAGCCATTGATAAGCTTTTAATTTTGTAATCACTTCCAGTTCAGTTCAGTTCAGTAGCTCACTTGTGTCTGACTCTTTGCGACCCCATGAATCACAGCATGCCAGGCCTCCCTGTCCATCACCAACTCCCGGAGTTCACTCAGACTCATGTCCATCAAGTCGGTGGTGCCATCCAGCCATCTCATCCTCTGTCGTCCCTTTCTCCTCCTGCCCCCTATCCCTCCCAGCATCAGTCTTTTTAAATGAGTAAACTCTTTGCATGAGGTGGCCAAAGTACTGGAATTTCAGCTTTAGCATGAGTCCTTCCAATGAACACCCAGGACTGATCTCCTTCAGAATGGACTGGTTGGATCTCCTTGCAGTCCAAGGGACTCTCAAGAGTCTTCTCCAGCACCACAGTGCAAAAGCATCAATTCTTCAGTGCTCAGCTTTCTTCACAGTCCAACTCTTACATCCATACATACTGGAAAAACCATAGCCTTGACTAGATGGACCTTTGTTGGCAAAGTAATGTCTCTGCTTTTGAATATGCTATCTAGCTTGGTCATAACTTTCCTTCCATGGAGTAAGCGTCTTTTAATTTCATGGCTGCAGTCACCATCTGCAGTGATTTTGGAGTTCCCCCCAAATAAAGTCTGACACTGTTTCCACTGTTTCTCCATCTATTTCCCATGAAGTGATGGGACCAGATGCCATGATCTTCGTTTTCTGAATGTTGAGCTTTAAGCCAACTTTTTCACTCTCCTCTTTCACTTTCATCAAGAGGCTTTTGAGTTCCTCTTCACTTTCTGCCATAAGGGTGGTGTCATCTGCATATCTGAGGTGATTGATATTTCTCCTGGCAATCTTGATTCCAGCTTGTCCTTCTTCCAGCCCAGGGTTTCTCGTGATGTACTCTGCATAGAAGTTAAATAAGCAGGGTGACAATATACAGCCTTGACATACTCCTTGGTAGAAAAGTTGCAAAGGTGGTATGAAGAGTTCCTGTATACCTTTCATTCTGTTTTCCCTAACATGAAAATCTAATATAACTCTGGTACCTTTGTGACAGCCAGTAAATTAACCTCACTGCATTAGTGTTAACTGAACTTAAGATATTATTCCAGATTCCACGTGTTTTTCCACTATGGTCCTTTTTCTGTTTCAAAATCCAGTACAGATCCCCACATTGTATTAAGAACCCTTGCCCTTTTCTGTAACATATTCCAGAGCCTGGATGATGTAAGACCTAAAGGTGTGGGTCAAGGATGCCAGGTACAGTGTTGAATGGTTACAGGGCAGAAAAGCAGGCCAGGGCTTTACAATCCCCACTTTTAAATCAGGTTCGTCTGTCATTCCCCTCCTTCTGACCAGTAATACCCAACAAGTTATGCTCAGAATTATGATAAACATAAAGAAAAAATAGGAAAACAGTTGTGAACAAAATTGTTGCTTAATTCTCCATCTGAATGCTCAGGTATTTTAAATATTTACTATTCATTAGTTTTCAATTGTTGATTAATATGCACACGGGTAAAAAGATCTTATACAATTTAAAACCATGAATTAAAACCGTGCAAGGATGACAGGAAAAAACACATTAAGTAAAACAATAATGATACATTGCCTTGAATGAGATTCCAGAACTGTTTTCCAGTCTGTAAACTAAGCTTCTACATGTGGACACACACTGACATTGGTATACTTTGTGCCAAAGCTCTCAGAGGCAGGTTCCATGACTGTTATAGCTATGTGCTGCTAGCAAGGGTTGCTTTAAATTGCATTGAAAAGTGGTGTCACCCGACAAATAATTTGTAAATGTTTTCTCATTCTGTGAATATTTCCATACCATCAACTAGTGTGTCTCTAACCAGCATCCTCTGAGAAATCTAGATATGGTGGAATTCGGTTTGACCATTCAGAAAGACACACAAACTTCATTTGCCCTCCCAGTAGCTTGGTTTTTCAATAGATTGATTTGCAAGGCTTCAGGCTTCTCATCTGTGAAAAGGGGGTGGGGGAGATGGGGGATTAAGACTGGACTATCAAATACTGGACTTCAAATACTAAAACACCACAACTCCCTTCCTTTTTAACGAGGGAAATAACTTTATAGTTTACCTTGGGCAGTAACTTTAAAAAAGAAGAATAAAGAAAAGAAGTGAGGGTCAAAGTTGTGGTCTACCTAGCTAAGGACATGTGATGTCTCTTCTCTCAGCACAGGGCTGTACTCCGATCATGGGAATCTCAGTGCAGACCTGTGTGTTTTATTCTACCATGTCACACATACTGTCCACTGAGCCTCCATGGGGGTTAACAGTACAGCCTCTGCAGCCGTATGCCTGGGTCCAAGGCCTAGGGTGCTGCTTAACCCTTCTTGGCCTCAATTTCTTATCTGTAAAATGGAGATAACTGCATCTATCATAGGATTTTTACAAAAATTAAGAGTATATATATCACGCACATATATATTTATGCCTGGTATATAATTAGTGCTATATTAGAGTTAGATGTTCTGTTTATTAATTCACCTCAATTCCCCCCATATTCATGTTCTTATCTATTTTATCATGAGTCTATACACTGACAAATTAGTGTTCATTATATTTTTAAATCAGTCTAGTGGCTACATTTTATACTGTATTTTAACGATGTCTGCTTAAAACAGAACCAATAAAATCCCCAATAAGACTAAATAATTCACTATCCTCCCCTGATATTAAAAAAATGTAGAAAATCCTCTTATTGTGAAAAGGAAACAGGAAATATAATGTGGCTAGGATAACAGTACAGGAAAAGAAAATTCAGTCTTCAAGGTCACTTAAAAATATATTATTGGCTTTATCATGTCTTCATAAAGAAGAATGTTATGTTTCTGGACATCTATTGAGCAGAAGTCTTGTACTTATACTCTTCTTTAAAAATGATTAAGATAGTGTATATAGTTAGCCATTATTTTCTTTCATATAATATCTCTGTGTGTAAAGCTGTGACCTTTTCATGTGGGGTTACTGAAAAGAGACATGACTTTGGGGTGAGTGGCCAGAAAGCCATATTCCTTTCATTCTTAGTTGGTTCCTCGACCCAGTCCTGAAGATGGGTACCCAGAATCTTTAAACTAGCTGTGCCCATCCCCAAAGCCTCTCTCCTTCCCCTGCCTTCCTATCATCTTCCTCTCCATCCTATGACCACACTCTTAAGAATGTACAGGGAACTTTTCAGGAAGTACTGTGATATTTTTTAGTGATTCAGATTTTGTTAGTGAGACTCGATGACATAAAATATAGTGCTGGTGTTTAAACTGTTGTATTTTAATGAAAAATCTGCATGTCCTGATGCCGTTGAATGGATCATCCTTCTGACTCTTGAGAGGACAAAACAAGTACCTGCCAATGTGCACTTTGCTTGCAGGTATCCTTCAACTTTTCAACGTGGAAATTCAGAACTTTGGGTCACCGCTGCATTCATCCATTGAACTCACTAATGTGTCAGCAGGATCCTGGATAATATCTTCTTCTCTGCACCAAAGCTGCGGTGGGGGCATCCATGCAGCTGCCAGTCAGGGGGTCATTTTAAATGACAATGTGGTGTTTAGCACTGCTGGCCATGGCATTGATCTGGAGGGTCAGGACTATTCTCTCTCTAAAAACCTTGTGGTTCTGATGACACAGTCAGCATGGTCTCCTGTTTGGGTGGCAGGAATCAAAGTGAACAAGGCAAAGAACACCCATCTCCATGGCAACGTTGTGGCAGGCTCCGAGAGACTTGGTTTTCACATCCAAGGCCACAGGTGTTCCTCTCCTGAATCTCTTTGGTCTGACAACGTGGCCCACTCAAGTCTTCATGGCCTTCATCTCTATAAGGGGAGTGGACTTGTCAACTGCACTGGTATCTCTGGCTTCTTGGCTTTCAAGAACTTTGACTATGGTGCCATGCTCCAAGTGGAGAACAGCATGGAAATAGAGAACCTCACTCTGGTAGACAATACTGTTGGCCTTTTCACAGCAGTTTATGTGTCTTCTGCTCCACGGTGTTATATCAGAAATCTACAGATTGTGCTTAGGAATTCGGTCATTGTGGCCACTAGCTCATCTTTTGACTGCATTCAAGACAGAGTTAAACCACATTCTGCCAACTTGACATCACCTGATCGAGCTCCTTCCAATCCCAAAGGGGGTCGAGTTGGTATGCTGTGGCCGGTATTCACCTCAGAACCAAATCGGTGGCCTCAGGAGCCATGGCACAAAGTGAGGAACGGCCACTTGATTTCAGGCATCATGAAACTTCAAGGTAAGAATTTTGGGTTTCCAGGCAATGTAGTCTAATACATCTGCGCATAGAACCCATAGAACCTTTAATAGCATCTTGAAAGTATATCACCAAAAGGGTACAGTTTAGTTTGGTGCTTGCTGTCCAGTTGATCAGGTATTGGACATTGATAACCACAGGGGTCGTTTATTAATATGATGACAATGAGTGGCTCATTAAAGAACAAAAGTGGGTCATTTGTAGAGATGAACCTCAAGCCAGCCGTACAGGGTGAAGTAAATAAAAAAGAGAAAAAAATATTGTATAGTAATAAATGTATGTGGGATCTAGAAAAATGGTACAGATGAGCCTGGTTCCAGGGCAGGGATAGAGATGCAGATATAGATAATGGACTTGTGAACACAGGGTCAGAGAGGGGAGGGTGGCAGATTAGGTTTGACATGAATGCACTACTGTGTGTACAATAGACAGTGGGAGCCTGGCGTATAGCACAGAGAGCGCAACTCGATGCTCTGTGATGACCTACAAGGACGGGATGGGGGTGTGAGGTTCAAGAGGGAGGGTATGTATGTGGAGTTGGCTTAGTTGCTAAGTCGTGTCCTACTCTTGTGACCCCATGGACTGTAGCCTGCCAGGCTCCTCTGTCCATGGGATTTTCCAGGCAAGAATACTGGAGTGGGGTGCCATTTCCTTCTCCTGGGGATCTTTCTGACCCAGGGATTGAACCTGGGGCTCCTGCATTGCATGCAGACTCTTTACCAACTGAGCTACAAGGGAAGCCCAAGATTGGGAATATACATATATAGATACACACACACACACACACACACACACACACATTGCTGCTTCACTTTACTGCACAGCGGAGACTAACACAAAATTGTAAAGCAATTATACTCCAATAATAAAATATAGAAAAAAATCACCACTCTATACATGTTGAAGAGCTTTCACAGGGAAATATTTAATTTGATTATATGCCTGGTGTTGTTTTTCCTATCACACAGAAGAGGAAATTGATACAGGGAGCTTGTGCCTCAGTGAGGTTGTTAAGAATCTGGTGGGGCAACCAGGATTAAATTGAGTTGTACTGCAACCTATGCAGAAAATCTCTCTCAGATCTCTTTTGTACTGTTGTATTCACTCCCCATTCAATTTTGACCAAAACTTTTATGGAAAGTATTGCTTGTAAGATGTCAGTGTGTTGGAATGCTCTTCTATTTTGCACACAATGTCCAAGCCTTCAAGAATTAAGGGTATTTTAAGTCAAGATTTATATAAACTCCTGGAACTATGCTGGGCAGTAACTTAAACTTACTCCTGGACATTAGTCTATGAATATTTAGTTATGTAGTCTGTATTTGTGGCTGGTTGTTTACATGATATAGTGTTATAATATTAATACTTTATAAACATTGTTTTTCAGATGTGACCTTTTCTAGTTTTGTGAAGAGTTGCTATAGTGATGATCTAGATGTTTGCATTCTGCCCAATGCAGAGAACACTGGAATCGTGCCTCCAATAATGGCAGAGAGGACCAGTATGCTAAAGATCAAAGATAAAAACAAGTTCTACTTTCCTCCTTTACAAACCAGGTACCAGTTTTGGTATTTATAGTAAGTCATATTTATGAAGGATTTGGTAATTCTCCAAGTACCTGAATATGTCTTTTAAACAAGGATAAAATCATCAGTGAGATTAGACACTAGATTGATTAGCCCCAATTCTTTCCCCTTCTATATCCATGCCTTTGAGATATGATTTTTGCAATCTCTGTCACTAAACAGGGACTGTTTCTCACTCCCTTGAATTGGGGATATGCCCTGCTATGTCCTCTGGCAGACACAAGAGGCAGAAGTAATGAACTGCAAGTTTTATTGGTATTAATTTTTTTATCTTTGTTAGAGATACTTCTCTGGGATGTTTTCAGAATCAGTGGTAAAAATTGACCCTAATTCTTGAATCTTCTGTGGAGTACAGCATCACCAGTCTTCAGAAGGAGTCTTGGGAGCCCTTGTGCACAGACTGGTGGGGAAGGAGACCATGGCTGCTGTCAGGAAACCCTAAAATGAATGATATGACGCATACTTATACTCAGACCAGGCCTAACTACTACTGTTCATGAACAAATGATCTTAGAGTTGCATTAGAAAATCAATCTGAAAACTAGACAAGGAATTATTTTTTCTCTTTGGCATGAGAGGAAGTGGGAAAGTCAGAAGGAGGGAGAATGGATTGCTTTATCTCTCCTGTAACACTGGGGAAACTTTAGTTATAATAAAAGAATCAGGAAATCCCACCTTAATTAGAAAGCTTGTATGTTTGGTCCAGCACCAGTCTCTTTTTGATGCTCTTCCCTGAACCATTTTTAGAACCTCAACATTATTAGGTATACAATTTGTGTTATTCTGTCTTTTTTTTTTCTATTGTCCAGCCTTCCTTATGTTCATGTCTTACCTATGGGATGAAATAGTTATAAAGCTAAACGATACTAGTATTCTTTGTTCTATTAATACCTGACACATGGTATACATGCAATAAATAATTAATATTATTACTAATAGTACCTAAAAATATTAGCCCCGGAGGAAATTGTGTTGATTCTCTATAATTCCGTGTTATAATTACCAATAACTTGTTTATATACCCTGCTTGACTCTAAATTCTGGTGCCTATCTTTATCACCATTGTATTCCCCAATGTACAGGTATTAGGTTTTCAGTAGACATTTGTTGAATATAAACATCTTTTCTTTCTACATTATATATAGTACAAGTATAACTGATATTTATAATGATAATCTTAAAATAACTGCAAGTCTCCAAAGTTCCATAAAGCAATGATTACATTATGTTTAGTAAATATTAGAAACAAATTTATTCTGTCTTTCATTTTAGAAAACTAGTGATCTGTGTTAAGATTATATAACTTGATATCCAGAATATTTGGTTAATGTCTTTCTTCTTGACCAAATAACTGTGCAATATCTTTTCTATCATTTTATTTCTTAACCTATGTACACATTATTAGTAATAAGATTTTGTTGAATTTATTTTTTCACAGTGTCAGCACTACCAATGTATGTTTTCTTTTTGCTGTTTATCATGGAAATGAGACAGTTGCTTTCTATCAATATTCACAGGAAAGATTTAGAAACACTGGTCTGCTCTGAATCAGATTGTGAAAGCCCTGGAAAATATCTCTTTAAGGATCTGGATGGGAGAGCCCTGGGTCTGCCCCCACCAGTTTCTGTATTTCCTAAAACTGAAGCAGAATGGACTGGATCCTTCTTCAACACAGGTCAGTGAGTTCTATGTGAACTTGACAACTCTAGCAGGGGGAGCATGAACAGAACTTAGATGGTTTGGTTGTGTGGTCCAGGGGAACAAAATATACTGGAAAAGAACTGAGCTGTAGAGTTGGAGTCTGTGCCAATGAGCTGCCCAACTCATGTCTATTTCAGAAATGAAGTGAAGTGAAAGTCACTCAATCATGTCCGACTTTTTGTGACCCCATGAACTACAGAGTCCATGAAATTCTCTAGGCCAAAATACTGGAGAAGGGAGCCTTTCCCTTCTCCAGGGGATCTTCCCAGCCCAGGGATCGAACCCAGGTCTCCTGCATTGCAGGTGGATTCTTTACCAGCTGAGCCACAAGGGAAGCCCAGGAATATCAGGTGCTTAACAGCTGATATTACTTAATATCACTTAATAGCTTGACCGCTGTCAGCACACTACTGCTTTGCCCTCCATGAGATTGCCTGTGGTCTGTGTCAAAGGTACGATTCCTGACACCCCGCTGTGTACTGGTGAAAGAATAGTCCTCTCACTAGTTTGGTCACCTGGGCCTGGAATATTTCACAATGTATGCCTTGGAAGCCAGTCCTCTGGCTTCTGAATCCATCTTTCTCTTCCATCAGAACTAAATGCTTTCATTCTGAAAGGGTGGTAGAGTAGATGGCATGTTTTCTTTTTTGCCTTCCCTTTCTCTATCTTCTAATTATGCCTGGGGGACTGTGATCAAATCCCTTCTTCTTCTTGCTTTTACAACTGAAGCAAGCCCATTCAGCTATCAGTTTTGATTGCTGGACCCCTGGAGAGATCATCATCTTTCTACTTCCACAGACAATGTGACTTTGAGTTTACATTTTTATTCAGGTGAAAACTAAAATAAATCCAAAAAACTTCCCCAGATTTCTTCCCACTTCACTGGTTGATTCTTTTCAGACTTCTTTTCTAGGCTCCCTTTCTCTTTGGGGGCTTCCCTGGTGGCTCAGATGGTAAAGGATCCATCTGCAATGCGGGACATCCAGGTTCAATTTCTGGGTGGGGAAGATCCCCTGGAGAAGGGAATGGCAACCCACTGCAGTATTCTTGCCTGGAGAATCCCATGGACAGAGGAGCCTCATCTGTGGGGTCGCAAAAAGTTGGACATGACTGAGCGACTAACACTTTCACTTTTGCTTTCTCTTTTGAAATTCTGAATATTTCAAGACATCCTCAGACCTCTTCTTTTCCTATTAAGGCACTGTGGTCTGTTATATCCAACTGACATCTGGGAAGTATAATTAGCATGTCAGACTTATTTTCATTCATTCATTCAGTCGCTCAATCATGTCCGACTCTTTGTGACCCCATGAATTGCAGCATGCCAGGCCTCCCTGTCCATCACCAGCTCCTGGAGTTCACTCAGACTCATGTCCATTGAGTCAGTGATGCCATCCAGCCATCTCATCCTCTGTTGTCCCCTTCTCCTCCTGCTGACAATCCCTCCCAGCATCAGAGTCTTTTCCAGTGAGTCAGCTCTTCACATGAGGTGGCCAAAGTACTGGAGTTTCAGCTTTAGCATCATTCCTTCCAAAGAAATCCCAGGGCTGATCTCCTTCAGAATGGACTGGTTGGATCTTCTTGCAGGCCAAGGGACTCTCAAGAGTCTTCTCGAACACCACAGTTCAAAAGCATCAATTCTTCTGTGCTCAGCTTTCTTCACAGTCCAACTCACATCCATACATGACCACTGGAAAACCATAGCCTTGACTAGATGGACCTCTGTTGGCAAAGTAATGTCTTTGCTTTTTAACATGCTATCTAGGTTGGTCATAACTTTTCTTCCAAGGAGTAAGCATCTTTTAATTTCATGGCTGCAGTCACTATCTGCCGTGATTTTGGAGCCCAAAAAAATAAAGTCTGACACTGTTTCAACTGTTTCCCATCTATTTCCCATGAAGTGATGGGACCAGATGCCATGGTCTTCATTTTCTGAATGTTGAGCTTTAAGCCAACTTTTTCACTCTCCTCTTTCACTTTCATCAAGAGGCTTTTGAGTTCCTCTTCTCTTTCTGTCATAAGGGTGGTGTCATCTGCATATCTGAGGTGATTGATATTTCTCCTGGCAATCTTGATTCCAGCTCGTGCTTCTTCCAGCCCAGCATTTCTCATGATGTACTCTGCATAGAAGTTAAATAAGCAGGGTGACAATATACAGCCTTGACATACTCCTTTTCCTATTTGGAACCAGTCTGTTGTTCCATGTCCAGTTCTAACTGTTGCCTCCTGATCTGCATATAGGTTTCTCAAGAGGCAGGTCAGGTGGTCTCGTATTCCCATCTCTTTCAGAATTTTCCACAGTTTATTGTGATCCACACAGTCAAAGGCTTTGGCATAGTCAGTAAAGCAGAAATAGATGTTTTTCTGGAACTCTCTTGCTTTTTCGATGATCCAGCAGATGTTGGCAATTTGATCTCTGGTTCCTCTGCCTTTTCTAAAACCAGCTTGAACATCTGGAAGTTCACAATTCACGTATTGCTGAAGCCTGGCTTGGAGAATTTTGAGCATTACTTTGCTAGTGTGTGAGATGAGTGCAATTGTGTGGTAGTTTGAGCATTCTTTGCCATTGCCTTTCTTTGGGATTGGAATGAAAACTGACCTTCTCCAGTCCTGTGGCCACTGCTGAGTTTTCCAAGTTTGTTGGCATATTGAGTGCAGCACTTTCACAGCATCATCTTTCAGGATTTGAAATAGCTCAACTGGAATGCCATCACCTCCACTAGCTTTGTTCGTAGTGATGCTTTCTAAGGCCCACTTGACTTCACATTCCAGAATGTCTGGCTGTAGTGAGTGATCACACCATCGTGATTATCTGGGTCGTGAAGATCTTTTTTGTACAGTTCTTCTGTGTATTCTTGCCACCTCTTCTTAATATCTTCTGGTTCTGTTAGGTCCATACCATTTTTGTCCTTTATCAAGCCCATCTTTGCATGAAATGTTCCCTTGGTATCTCTAATTTCCTTGAAGAGATCTCTAGTCTTTCCCATTCTCTTGTTTTCCTCTATGTCTTTGCATTGATTGCTGAGGAAGGCTTTCTTCTCTCTCCTTGCTATTCTTTGGAACTCTGCATTCAGATGCTTATATCTTTCCTTTTCTCCTTTGCTTTTCACTTCTCTTCTTTTCACAGCTATTTGTAAGTCCTTCCCAGACAGCCATTTTGCTGTTTTGCATTTCTTTTCCATGGGGATGGTCTTGATTCTTGTCTCCTGTACAATGTCACAAACCTCCATCCATAATTCATCAGGCACTCTATCTATCAGATCTAGTCCCTTAAATCTATTTCTCACTTCCACTGTATAATCATAAAGAATTTGATTTAGGTCATACCTGAATGGTCTAGTGGTTTTCCCTACTTTCTTCAATTTAAGTCTGAATTTGGCAATAAGGAGTTCATGATCTGAGCCACAGTCAGCTCCTGGTCTTGTTTTTGTTGACTGTATAGAGCTTTTCCATCTTTGGCTGCAAAGAATATAATCAGTCTGATTTCGGTGTTGACCATCTGGTGATGTCCATGTGTAGAGTGTTCTCTTGTGTTGTTGGAAGAGGGTGTTTGCTATGACCAGTGCATTTTCTTGGCAAAACTCTATTAGTCTTTGCCCTGCTTCATTCCACATTCCAAGGCCAAATTTGCCTGTTACTCCAGGTGTTTCTTGACTTCCTACTTTTGCATTCCAGTCCCCTATAATGAAAAGGTTATCTTTTTGGGGAGTTAGTTCTAAAAGGTCCTGTAGGTCGTCATAGAACCATTGAGCTTCAGCTTCTTCAGCATTACTGGTTGGGGCATAGACTTGGATTACTGTGATATTGAATGGTTTGTCTTGGAAACGAACAGAGATCATTCTGTCATTTTTGAGATTGCATCCAAGTACTGCATTTCGGACTCTTTTGTTAACCATGATGGCTACTCCATTTCTTCTAAGGGATTCCTGCCCCCAGTAGTAGACAGAATGGTCATCTGAGTTAAATTCACCCATTCCTGTCCATTTTATTTTGCTGATTCCTAGAATGTCGAAATTCACTCTTGCCATCTCCTGTTTGACCAATTCCAATTTGCCTTGATTCATGGACCTGACATTCCAGGTTCCTATGAAGTATTGCTCTTTACAGCATTGGACCTTTGCTCTTTACAGCATCGGACCATGCTTCTATCACCAGTCACATCCGCAACTGGGTATTGTTTTTGCTTTGGCTCCATCCCTTCATTCTTTCTGGAGTTATTTCTCCACTGATCTCCAGTAGCATATTGGGCACCTACTGACCTGGGGCATTCCTCTTTTAGTATCCTATCATTTTGCCTTTTCATACTGTTTATGGGGTTCTCAAGGCAGACTCAACATGGCCCCAGATGGAATTCTTGAACTCTGTCCTCATCCATAGCTTGTTTCTTGTCTAGTTGACTCTACCTCAATCATTAATATCATCATTCTTTCAATAAATCCTTAGGTGGTTGCCTACCTCGTGGGGTTGAAACACTGTGTATTTTATTTTTTCACTCCTCTGTCTTGGTTGTGAAACATGATTCAGTGGTGACACTCCAATAGGTATTATTACATATTGCTTACGTCAGTGTATGGACAAGTTTGAGCATGTGTGTGAGTGGCTGAAGGTATATTGGAGGTGTGTAGGATGGACTGCCTTAAACACCTGATGTTTTAAAGCTTTATAACATTTTAAATGAAGATGCTATAGGTTCCAACTGCAGGATTCCTATAATAGTATCTGCTGTTTACTGTGCTACAAGTATAGTCTGCATCTTCTTGCCATGAAGGAGACAGCACACAGTAAATGGTGCCTTCTGGGTATTAACAGGATTGGAGTGTGTTTCTGTGACTTCCAAAATAGGAATAGATCTCTTCTCTAATTCAAGTCCCTTTTCATCTTTTAAACCATTCTTTTTTGCTACTTTCCAGTTTTTGTCCACAATCTGGTGGAGGATAGAAGGACAAATTTAATTTTAAGAGAGTAAAAATGTATTTTGTATTTTTCCTCTTCATGACAAGAATCTGTGATCATCTATAAAACAGTGGAAACAGTCCAAAAAGATGAAAATGGAGGCTGCTGGAACCAGCTCTTCTATTTATTCCAAATGGCATTGAGCTGAACACACCCTTTTGATGTTTTTTCATTTTATTAACAAACACTTTGGAGTCCATTGCCTTTGAGGTTTATTTTAATTTGAAAAATACAGATTTGCACATAGAAGTTCACATGAAAAATTCAGACAGATATCCACAGGTCCCGACATATTGTCTTGTGCTCTGGTGTTGGGAGCAAAAATTATCCATGTGGATCAGCTGTGAGCAATACTGTGCCAGTGGGTTTTGCTATCTATGTAACGCAGGGTGTGTAGCCAGGGGAAAAGTGAGCTGTTAATTTTGTTTTGTACTTATCTGTAAGTTTGCATGTGCAGCCAGTGTTGAAACACACATGGCAACAGAGTGTAAGATAGTTAATCCCAAGCAGGAGAGCCTCTAAAAACCATTTGCATTTTATTCTGGAAAGAAGTTCTTTTGAACATGGAGGCATTTGATCATTTGAAAATCTAAAATTATTTATAAAAACAGAGGCTTGAAATGAATAACTTCTTTAGGTAGAACTAGACAGGTCTTAGAACTTTTTACCCTGGCTTCTGTCTCATTTCCTGTCTTTCCCAGTATACAAACCTCTCAGCCTAATTCATACATATGGGCTACTGATGTTATTAGGAGTGGGCTGAAAGAAGTTAGAGATTTGGTCCCAAGGGTATTTTACAGTTTCTCAGCCATGATGTAGAAAGTAGAAAGGGGCTGTAATGGTAGCTAGCATTCCTTGAGCACCTTTTGCATGCCAGGTGCTGAAGTTGCCATTTTCATTTATTCAGCAAATGCGTTTGAGCATCTGTAGTCTACCAGTGCCATTCTAAGGATGGGAAATGTAGTTGTGAATAAGATGACATTCCTGCTTTCATCAAACTTATGTTCCAGTGGAGATATATCTATATACCTCTGCTTTTTAATATATCTATATCTATAAACAAATAAATAAAAATATTCCAGTAGTGATGAGAGGTATGAAGAACATAAAGCAGAATTTTGGGCTAGAGAGGTAGTTTCAGGTGTGTGTGTGGCATGTGTTGTGTTTGTGTAAGGGAGCTGCTATTAGAGTTATGATTCCAGTGAGGCCTGAATGAGGAGCAAGGAATCACTGCTTTGAGCAGAGGGAGGAGCTTTCCAGGGAGAAGGACCAGCCAGAGCAGGGGCTTTGATAACAGAATGGGCCTGTCCCCTATATATATATGACAGATCTCTCTGGAAAGATCATGCAAGCTGCTATGGAGTGAATGGATCATGGTGGGAGTGAGGTTGGGAGCAGATGGTGCAGTTAGAAAGCTGGAGGTTAGGGCTCCACAGATGCAGGACTCCATGGTTGGTCCACCATCCTGTGCTGCCCACAGACTGGGTGGGTCCACAGTGAGGTGATGACAGAAATGTCACACGTTGACAGAGCTGCTTGACAGTAATTGTACGTCTGTTGGATCTAATGAGCAAAAATTAGAGCTTTCATTGTATATTCTAATTTGTCTGATAATTTGCATTGTATTTTACTGTATTGATTCCCAATAGACTGGAAATTTTGAAACAAATGAAACCCACCCTGTTCTTCTTGGTTTTGTCCTCCTTGTCCTCCTACCTCCTATTTAGGAGGTAAAGTTGACATGCTTAGCATAGTGGCGCCTGAAGTTGGCTTAAAGTCAGAATCATCCAGGACAGTAAACATTCATTTGAATGTGGGAAGATTTTGAATTGATAGGTATGTGAAGCCCCATCAAGCCTTTATGTTTAACACACACATGCATGTAAACACACAAAAACACACATTTATATACATCTACATACATATCTACACATACACGCATGCACACACACAGAAACCCTCCCCAGGTAATTCTGCTGCGCTAAGGTTTGAGAATCACTACTGTAGAGTTGTATACCCCCTTTGAAGTAAATAGACAGGATGTTAAGACAATATTTTTAATTTAAAAAGAAGGCAGTTTCAGTTTCTCATGAAGAATCAAGAACTAGCTTTCTGTGCCAAATACCAGCAGACATAAACATGCTTGCTTATTTACACACTGGATATACTTCTGAAAGGGAAAAGAACATTATCTAAGAAGACAGAGAAGTATTTACAGTCTGAATTAAGTCTTTGTGTAATAAGAATATATTCAATCTTTTAAAAAAATTATATTATTTTTCCTATATTGAAGTGAGTTAACAATGACCTCATTGTTGTATCACTTTCACAATATATCACTGGATAAAAATGGGTTCAATGCTAAGTTTATTTTTTAAACTCTATATTGAATCATTATATTAAAAGTCTAAATTCATGATAAGCTTTTCCCACACTTTCCTTGACATCATTCCCAGCAAAGTACTGTGGTCTGAACAGGAATTCTGACCAAATCCACCAGGTGAGAGTTTCCCATTCTTTACCAGAAAAGGGTAAGAAACATTTTTCAAATCGTGTTACTTCTTGGACACTTCTTGAGAAAGAAAGTTATAAACCATTGTGGAGACCTTAAAAGTGACTAGCCTCAAATCAAAAATAAAAGATGAGGTTGATAAAAAAGAAAATAAAGCTGGCATTTGACTGTCAGCTCATAGAGTGATGAAGTGGTTTCTAACTGAATAATGGGGAAACTCAAGTTTCAGTGTGGAGACGTGTGCTCAGCTGCCTAACAGCCAGAGAGCAGCCAGCATTTTTTCACCTCTTTGTTGCTAGATCTTGAAACATATCTTTTCTTTAAGCTTTCCAGGCTTCTCTTTTTTTCCCATTTGTCCTGGGAATGACAGCAAGATGGTATTATAAAATGGGAGAAGGAGAGGGAGGGAGAAAATGAGAGGACAGAACCGAGAGAGGAAATGGTTGTTAGAAAATTTGTCTGCCAGTATCTGTGCTTGTCGAGGTCTTTTTCTTCTAGCTAGAGGGGGAAATACCATTCTCTTTTCCCAAGCAATTATAGGCCCCAAAGATTGAAACTTGGTATATAGCTCTTTAATCTCAGCAGATATTTATGGTTAAACATTAGACTTTTAGGATTCCAGATGTCAGGGTATTAAAATATAAAGGCACAGTGGAGTCTCAGAAAATATTAGAATCTTTGGGATATGTGATGGCAGGGATTTTTATCCTGAGCAGAGGAGGATGAAGCTTCCAGGGACACTTTGTAAGATCCAAAGAGCCCCTTTCTTCCACCTTATTCTTTCCTTCCTCCATGACTTGTCTGGGGCAGTGAATGACATCACAAGATTTGACTGCATTTTGACATAATCCACACTGTGAATCAGAAGGATTTTCCTGTGTGATTTGTAAAGGGTGAAGTATTATAGAGAGGCATTATGATCTGTGGAAACAATTTCCCTTTCCTTTCTTCAATCTAAACATCTTATTCCTGTGATGCTCTTGTACCTCAGCCCTACCATTAATAACTAATACTTGTTGAGTATGTTTCTGACTCTCTGCTAAGAGTTTTGGATGAATGATCTCATTATTAGGGTAGAATGGACAGCATCTACCCTAAGAAATACTTTTGTCCACTCCATTTTTTCCATGTGGAAGCTGATGTAGAGACATAAGCAACTTGTCCAAGTCTTATGAGTACTTAATAGAAGATTCATGGCTGAACCCATGTCTTTAACACTATATAGTACTGTGCATAGTACCCTCCTTCGATGTTTTCTTGTTTCTTCCTCTAGATTGTCCAGGGTAAGCTCTCTGAGTTCTGTCAACTTTTCTCACACACAAAGCTCTGTCTACGCAGAACAAAGCAAACTGAAACTGTGTAATTATTCCAGCAATTATCCACCCCAACTAACAATAATAATAGTTACCATTTATCTGGCATATTCCATGTGCCACACATTATGCTAAATGGCTTATAAACATACCCGTTTATCCCTACAACAGCCTTAACATGTAAGGATTATTATCCCTTTCAGCACTGGAAGGAATAGGGGTTTAGAAAAGTTAACTAATTTTTCATGGTCCTGCAGCTAGAATGTGTAGAACCAAGATTTATATCTGTATGTGTCTGACTCCAAAGTCTGGGCTCGTAAACATTTCTAGATAATTGTCATTGTGTGGTCTGAATCATCTGGTGGTACGCTGTACAAAGATATATTTAACCGGATAATTCACATATTTCTACTTTACATGGTAGGAAATAGATGTTTAGATTTTTAAAAATAACTGTCAAGTACTATAACATTTTGGAAAGACAATGTAATAGCAACCATACAGAAACCATGTATATATATATATATATATATATAGCCATTTTCCGTGAACAGACTAACTAGATTCTGTCACATCCAAGAAAAGCATTTTGCCAGCATTAACTACTGGATGGTGTGTGACAGAAATAGCCTTGTATGGAGAAAAAGCTTTGGTCATGAGACCCAAAGAATATTATTGTAATTTTTCTGTAGCTTCTCCTTTTCCTCCAATTAATTAATGTAGAGCTTTTTTCCAACTTAGATAAATGTTTACTAAGTACTCAGTGATAGCAAAGCACTGTGTACTGTTGGAGTAGCCTAGAAGGGACATCAAGGTAGACAAGAATGGAAGTCATATATGAAAGAGAGAAATCAAGAGTTGTGTTTAGAAGCAGCAGACACAGGGCTTCCTGTGTGTTGCAATGTAACAACTCCCTTGTGGGATGCTTTCTGCTCCCACATACAGTTGGGACTCCATCTCTTTATGTCTTTGCTTCATCTAATACCCAATTCCATTATGGTTTATCTCATGCTCTATGGTCATCAATTTACAAGCCTGCCTGTTCTCTCCAGACTGAGTACCTTGAAGGCAAACATCTTTGAAATTTTAGTACAATCTTTGGAACATAATAGGTGTCCAGCGAATGTTTGCTGAGTAAAGGAATAAATGAATATATAGGTAACTAAATGAGTGGAAAATTCAAGAGTTGAAGTTTGCCAGGCAACTGTTTTGCAAAATACGTTTTGTAAATTTAATCAGTGTATGATTTTTTTAAAAAATTAATTTTTTGGTTATAATTGGAGGCTAATTACTTTACAATATTGTGGTGGGTTTTGCCATATATGATTTGTTTTTGTATTTTTAAAGAGTGCTTCCCATTCACTTATCTCAGGAGACTGAAAATGTGATGCTTTGCCAGGTAAATGTTGAAACCTCTGACCGTTCCCATTTTGAGATTCATTATGTGCATTAAAATATTAAAGGTTCTGATAAGTCTTGAAATTAAAAATACTGCTTAACTTTGTGTTATCCATTATTTATCAAACTTTTTGGATACAGACTATGTTTTTACACTACACATGAGTACTTCTTGAAATTCAGTTCAGTTCAATCACTCAGTCGTGTCTGACTCTTTGCAACCCCATGGACTGCAGCACACCAGGCCTCCCTGTCCATCACCAACTCCCGGAGTTTATTCAAACTCATGTCCATTGAGTTGATGATGCTATCCAACCATCTCACCCTCTGTTGTCCCCTTCTCCTCCTGCCTTCAATCTTTCCCAGCATCAGGGTCTTTTTCAACAAGTTAGCTCTTTGCATGAGGTGGCCAAAGTATTGGAGTTTCAGCTTCAACATCAGTCCTTCCAATGAATATTCAGGACTGATTTCCTTTAGGATGGACTGGTTGGATCTCATTGTAGTCCAAGGGACTTTCAAGAGTCTTCTCCAACACCATAGTTCAAAAGCATCATTTCTTTGGTGCTCAGCTTTCTTTATAGTCCAACTCTCACATCCATACATGACTACTGGAAAAACCATAGCTTTGACTAGATGAACCTTTGTTGGCAAAGTAATGTCTCTGCTTTTTAATAAGCTGTCTACATTGGTTATAACTTTTCTTCCAAGCAGCAAGCGTCTTTTAATTTCATAGCTTCCATCACCATCTGCAGTGATTTTGCTGCTAAGTCACTTCAGTCGTGTCCGGTTCTGTGCGACCCCATAGACGGCAGCCCACCAGGCTCCCCCATCCCTGGGATTCTCCAGGCAAGAACACTGGAGTGGGTTGCCATTTCCTTCTCCAATGCATGGAAGTGAAAAGTGAAAGTGAAGTCGCTCAGTCGTGCCCAACTCTTAGCGACCCCATGGACTGCAGCCTACTAGGCTCCTCCATCCATGGGATTTTCCAGGCAAGAATACTGGAGTGGGATGACATTGCCTTCTCTAGCAGTGATTTTGGAGCCCCCCAAAATAAAATCTGTCACGGTTTTCACTGTTTCCCCATCTATTTGCCGTGAAGTGTTGGGACCAGATGCCATAATCTTAGTTTCCTGAATGTTGAGTTTTAAGCCAACTTTTTCACTCTCCTCTTTCACTTTTATCAAGAGGCTCTATAGTTCTTCTTCACTTTCTGCCACAAGGGTGGTGTCACCTGCATATCTGAGGTTATTGATATTTCTCCCGGCAATCTTGATTCTAGCTTGTGCTTCATCCTGTCATTTCTCCTTGAAATCAGTGTATGTCAGAATGCATTTTGGGAAATATTATCTCATATTAATCCATTTGCCTGCAGAAATAACATGCCAGTTGAAAAGAAATGATAAGATTACAGTATTTTGTATTTTGATGGTTTCTGGAAGGTCAATCAATTCTACTTCCTAGTTCCCATTCAGTGCAAAGATGGCCTCTATTGGTAGCTTTCTCAGAAAGTGGGAATTCATTCTCTTACAAGACTGCCAACTATATTCTGATTAATTTTAGTTGTTAGGGTTTTCCTGCTATGATTATTACCCACCGATCTAGTTTGCTTTCTGGTAACACAGTATAAGTAGTTCTTTCCATATTGCAGCTTTTTATATATTCAAAGGCAGTTAAACAGTGATCTTATAATAAACAAATATACTTTTTTCAAGCAAAGAAATTCTAAATTTTTCTGTTAGTCAACATATGACAGACTTTTTCAGAATTTTGCTTTCTAAACTGGCTTGTTTTGATGTTCCTTATCTTGTTGATGATTTTTCAAAATGTAGAAACCAGGACTCACCATTGCCTATCCAGAATAGCATTGTCCAATAGAAATAATAATGAAAATGGCAAGAGTAATTTAAATTTTCTAGGGTCCAGGTTAAAATAAAAAAAGGAAAAATAAACAGGTGAAATTTAATAATATATTTTATTTAATCCAATAAATTCAAGGTATTATTTTGAGGTATAATCAGTGTAAAATTATAGACATATTTGCACTTCTTTTTTCATACTGTCTGTGAAATTTCACATGCATTTTGCAGTTATAACACATCTCAATTCAGAAACTACATTTTCATCAGAAATATTTGATCTGTATCTAGATTTCATCAACTTCACAACCCAAAAATAGATGCATGTACAAGTTGTTCCAAATATACCTAAACATTTTCACAACTAAATTATCAGTTTTACACTTTTACATTATATTTAATTAAAATTATATACAATTTAAAATTTAGTTCTTCATTTGTACTAGTCATATTACAAGGGCTAAATGTATGTAGATGAGTATTTCTTCCTTTGTTCTGGAGGGACAAGTATTAAAGAAAATTGATACTTTAAACCTTTGTGCTAGACTTTGTCTCTGTTAAATTTCATTTTTGTAAGTCATTTTTATCAGATACATCTGATGTTTCATCAGATACATCTTTGGACTCTAGGATTAGAAACTAACCACAGAATTAGAGACCACCTAATTGGTTCTGAGCATGTAGCTCAAATCAGTAGAAGAGATAAACTTGTCTTATGGGGATAATCTGTCATTAGCAGAACCTATTGTATAAATATCCAGTCTTCTAAACAAATCATCAAGGTTTTCTGAGAGTGCGAATTTTACTACTCAGAATTTTACTATTTCTCAATTCTTTATTGAGCAGTCTATTCACATTTCTGCAGAAGGAAATGGCAACCCACTCCAGTATTCTCACCTGGGAAAACCCATGGACACAGGAGCCTGGGGGGCTATAGTCCATGGGGTCGCAAGAATTGGACATGACTTAGCGACTAAACCACCACCACCACCATTCACGTTTCTATGCTCTGTCATGGGCTTCCATGATGGTTCAGAGGTAAGCAATCAACCTGCCAGTGCAAGAGATGTGGGTTTGATCCCAGGGTTGGGAAAATCCCCTGAAGAAGGAAAAGGAAGCCCAATCAGTATTGTTGCCTGGGAAATCCTATGGACAGAGCAGCCTGGTGGGCTACGGTACATAGGGTCACAAGGAGTCAGACTCGATTTAGCGACTAAACAATGCTCTGTTAAATGAGAAGCAGTAACATCAGTGTTCCACAAGAGGGGCTATTTTTGAGTATAACTAAGTGAAATTTCTTGTTTTTGCCATAAGATACTGGCTCTCTCCTTTCTCTTTTTCATTTTCTTGTCTTTTCTTTATTTCACCCTTCCTCCCCTGCTCTCTGCCTTGGATTATTTCTGCCTTGGATTATATCTCTGCCAGGAATTCATGGAATAGTAAACTGGTCTTATTCTTAAAATTTTAATAATGGAGGAATCCTTCAATACTGCTTTTATTCCTTTGGTACAAAAATTTTTGAAAGCTTTAGAAGGCAGAAGCTCAGAGTTTAGCTGATTTTATGCCTAAGACAGATGTTGTTAGTGATTTTGATTATTTTGTGTGTGTGTGTGTGCATTTTAATGGAAGGAAATACTCCCAATAGGCTGTCCCACCAAAAAATAAAGCAATTTTGCCTTACCAATGGGTACTAAATAAGTTTGTGACTGAGGCCTTCTGATATCAGTATTATGAATCTGAAATATTCTTTTATTTAGTTTAAGTTTTTTCTCCATGTAGTTGCACACTTGCTAGATGTAAAATCAGTGCTGTTTTGTGACAATCAGTAATTAAAATGCAGTAATTAAAATATCTTAGAAACAGATATATAGATGGAACAAAATTTTTTAAAAGGTCAAAAATAGATACCAAATGCTTTAAAGAACTTAGTTTATAACTAAGTTGACATTTTAAGTCATGGGAAAATAGAAGCTATTGATGTTGAGGCATTTGGTTAATCACTCAGGGAAAAAAATTAGGAATTCACATCTTTCCCTTTATAAAAATTAATTTCATATGGATTCAAGGTGAAAAAATATATGGAATAACCAGGAAAATATTGGTAAGGTTATATATATTCTTAGTTATAGAGATTTTTCTTAGCATGAAATAAAAATCTAGTACACATATGTAAATGCTTGATAAATTTGTCTTGTATGAATTTAAAAGTTCTGCAAAGGATAATAAAAACTACACTTAAAAATTAGAAAAAAATTACAACTCATATAGAAAAGGGCTACTCTTACTATAGAAAATTAGTCTTACTAATATTTAAGAAAAAACTATTCAAAATATATTCAAATAATTTTGAACTTCATTTTACAGATAAATAAATACAAAGGCCAAAAAACATACAGAAAGCCACACAAAACACAGAAAATGGAGAAAGGTGAGTTTTTTCTTAATCAGAGCATAGGTTAGGAAGTTTTACATGAGTTAAGCTGCCTGGACTGTGTCCACTTGCTAGATGGGCAACTCCAACAAAGCTTCTAGTTTCTCTGAGCCTCAGTTTCCTCATTTAGGAAGTAGAAACATTAATAGTATATACCTACATGATTGGGATTCTCTAGTGGCTCAGTGGTAAAGAATCCACCTGCAATGCAGGAGACCCAGGAGATGCATGTTCAATCCCTGGGTTGGGAAGATCCCCGGGAGGAGGGCACGGCAACCCACTCCAGTATTCTTGTCTGGAGAATTCCATGGACAGAGGAACTGGTGGGCTACAGTCCATAGGGTCGCAAAGAGTTGGACATGACTGAAGCAACCAAGCACACACTCAGTGAGATGGTTATTTTAAGGATTACAAGAGAGCAACTCAACAAAAGTATCTACCACTACTACTGAGACAGTGATGACCATTGCCACTGTATTTACTATTAATATGTTTATTTTCACAGTCATGTTGGCAACTAAAGGTGCATACTTTGACTTCCAGAACTCCATTTTTAGGAAATTATCCTAAAATTTTTTGTGAAATGAATAAGAAAAGACAGTAAAACACATACAATGAAAAAGAAAAGACTCTCTGTCTTTACCCTCAGCAATCCTGATCTTCAGTGCTGCCCCTTAGAGGGAAGTTGCCATTTTTAAAAATCATGTATATGTATTACTTATTATTTTAATAAGAATAATGACAGTAAAACTCATTTATATAACAAATGGGAATCCTGAAATATGAGTTGGTTATTATGTAAAGCATGTCAGGAAAAGGGACACAGAAGAAAAGAAATTTTCCTAGACCCAGAAGCCAATCTCTCTACTACAGAATTACGGACTCCCTGTAGGACCCAATTCCAATTTGCTTAACTCCCTCACAGGAAAAATATTAATGAAATTGAATATAAGTTCCTGAAAGTAATTGCCATGGAGAAAGGGAGATGAAGCTGACTTTTTTTTTTCCTGTGGCTGTGGATAATCTCTTCCCTTTTGGGTGATGTTGGTGAGATGCAACTTTCCTTAGGTACAGCCCATGAGGACCCATCCCTACATCTAGGCCATATTCTGTCTTGTTTGAGCACTTTAGAGGCAAAGGAGCAGATCCTGGAGTTATAAAACTCACAATGCCTATAGCTACTCAGCTGCTCACCTGGCTTGGGATAGACACTAAGTAAGTACTAGTGACCACTGGTTTGTTTGTCCCATTTATCCTGCCTCTGACTGGGCTGATGACTTGAACATTAGAGCATCCATCTTAACTGGTTCTTTTACCAGTTTTCCGCTGCCATGAGAGATTATATAAATGTAGTGAAGTGGGTGAAAGTCGCTCAGTCATGTCCGACTCTTTGCAACCTCATGGACTGTGTAGTCCTCCAGGCTCCCTGGTCCATGGGTTTCTCCATGAAAGATACTGAAGTAGGTTGCCATTCCCTTTTCCAGGGGCTCTTCCTGACCCAGGAATCAAACCCCGGGTCTGCTGCATTGCAGGCAGGTTCTTTACTGTCTGAGCCACAGGGAAGCCCACTAAATGTAGTGGCTTAAAAGAACACCCATGATTGTCTCATAGTTTTACAAGTCAGAAGTCTAGATACTTAGCTGGTTTCTCTGCTTAGAGCCTCTCAAGGCTGAAATTTAGCTACTGACAGGACTGCATTTCTTTCTTGAGTCTTTCTGGATGAGTCTACTTCCAATCTGACTCAGGTTATTGGCCCAATTCAGTTCCATGTGATTATAGGACAAAAATTTCTATTCCCTTGCTGGTTGTAGGCTGGGAAGGGGGTAGGTGGGGCTCCTGCTTAAAGTTTAGGGCTAGTCATTCTCCCAGACTGTGACCCACTTCACCTACAAAGCCAGCATCGGTGGCTTGTGTCCATCTTATGCTTTGAATTTCTCTTGCCTTCTCTTCTGCAGCATCTTTCTGATTCTAGCCAGTGAAAGTTCTTTGCTTTTAAGAATTTACAGGGCTCAGTTGAGCCCACACAGATAAACTTCCCATTTCAAGATCCGCAAACTTAATCACACAACCAAGGTCCTTTTGCCATATTCACATGTTCAAGAAGAGGGCATGGACATGTTTGGGAGGTTTTTATTCAGTTTGCCATAGTTCTTTGCAAAGCCATAGTTGTTGTTTTAGAAGGTGGAAGAGCAAGACCTAGTAAGCTGGAATACTGATACTACCTCTGAAAGATTTCTTTTTTCTCAAAAGAGAAGGAAGACCTGGCTTATCTGATTTCAGAGGTATTATAGAAATATGGAGGACTCCGTATCCTCTCTCCAGAAAGAACATCAGGTTTTGATGGAAAAAATTATCAGTATAACTGTATTTATTTGATATGATTATGTAACATTATGATTCTTAAGCTTATTTTTGTCTCACCTTTGTTAAAATTTGAAGCAAAAAATATTTTACAGGCATACCTCAGAGATACTGCAGCTTTGGTTCTGGATTGCCCAATAAAGTGAATATCACAAAAAGCAGATCATATAAATGTTTTGGTTTCAGAGTACATATAAGAGTTATGCTTACATTATTGCTGTCATCTCTTAAATGTACAATAACATTTATCTGAAAAAAAGCAATAATACAAATCCCTTCATTAAAAAATACTTATTGCTAAAAAATGCTGAACGTCTTCTGAACCTTCAGTGATTTGTCATCTTTTTGCTGATAGAAGGATTGAGCTATGGTGATAATTACCCATATATGACACAGAGACAAAGTGAGCAAATGCTGTTGGGAAAATGGTGCTGACAGACCTCCTTCATGCAGGGCTGCCACACGGCTTCAATTTGTAAAAATCTCAGTATTTGCAGAGTGTAACAAAATGAGGTGTGCTTGTGTCTTGATATGCATTTGAATATGTATTTTTAAACATTAGTTTTATCAAAGTTACTTTACAATATTCTGTTAGTTTCTACTGTACAACAGAGTGAATCAGCTATATGTATACATATATCCCCTCCTTTTTGGATTTCCTCCTCATTTAGGTCACCACGGAGCATTGAGTAGAGTTCCCTGTGCTATACAGTAGTTATCTATTTCATACATTGTGTGTATATCTATATATATGTTCTTCCCAGTCTCCCAGTTCATCACTTCCTTTCCCCCTTGGTAACCATACATTTGTTACATGTGTTTTAACTATGACTTTATTATAAACTGTCATTGATTGATCCTTTTGAGCTGTGGTGTTGGAGAAGACTCTTGAGAGTCCCTTGGACTGCAAGGAGATCAAACCAGTCAATCCTGAAGGAAATCACTCCTGAATATTCATTGGAAGGACTAATGCTGAAGCTGGAACTCCAGTACTTTGGCCACTTGATGCGAAGAACTGACTCATGGAAAAGACTCTGATGCTGGGAAGACTGAAGGCAGGAGGAGAAGGAGACGACAGAGGATAACATGGTTGGATGGCATCACCGACTCAATGGACATGAGTTTGAGCAAGCCCTGGGAGTTGGTGATGGACAGGGAAGTCTGGCGTGCTGCAGTCCATGGGGGTTGCAAAGAGTTGGAAACGACTGAGCAACTGAACTGAACTGTCATTGATAAATTTACTTACCATGATACCACTTCGAAATACAGCCTCAGTCACCAAATTACCCCTGAGTTAAGGGAACAGAATGTAGGCATTAGGAACTCCTGAATGTCCAGTGCTTGGTAATGCCTGGTGACACAAATGTAAACTTCTGTAGTAAGGGAAAACAGCTAGTTTTCCCTTGCTCTCTCAGACACATAGATAGCCCACCCAAATAGCTGAGTATGAACCTGCAAAAGCTTAGATGAGGGAGCACTGCATTTTGCAGCAATTAATTTTGCAGAGGAAGCAGTCTGTTTAAAGATGCCTGCAGCACTCACTAAAATGGGGGCTGTTTTTCAAGGCCACCAGAGCTGCAATAGGCTCAGGCTGGTTCATCAACAAAAAATGCTAGAATATGGCCTCCTGGGTTTTGCAAAAGGAGGGACTGGAGGGGCAATGAATTATGCTCACCTGCTAGAGCTGGGTGAAGTCTGTAATTGTTTAGCCCCCTAGCACTCCCCTGCAAGGGTTAAAATGACAGAGATATTAGTTGGCGATGGCTAAAATTGTTGGTTTGAAGCTCTCGGCAATACGCAGACTGTTATTTACCGGACTTGGTCGATTTACTTCTTAATGCAATAATGACCTGTGAAATGAAACGTGAGCTAGACAATTGTTCCTCATTGTTTCCAGTAAAACAGCCCTTCATACCCCATTAAACCACCATTAATTCCATATGAAAGAGAGTCACGCACAAGTGCAGGATGGTCTCTCTTTCTCGGACATTCCTGCTCCTGTGCTCCCATTTTATTTTTCTTCTTTTACTTCGTATTTTCCCTTTTCTTCCTCTTTCCCTCCATTTCTCCAGATGGAATATGGACATCTTGGAGTCCATGGTGGGAAATTCTTCCAAAGGATACTCTGAGTTACATCTCCTCCCAGAACAGGGGCAAGGTTTCAGTTGCCAAACCTCCACCTGGCTCTGTGTTTGCCTTGGACATGAAAATAGTTACAGAAACAGAAGAGTTTTGAAAAACAAGGAGCAGTTGTTTAGTCTTGTTTAAAAAAAGATCCAGATGCCTATTCCAGATGGATAGGTGTTCATCTTCCCACACTGGTTGCCAAGGAACTGCCTCCAGGTAAGCTAGCCATGTGGATGGCTGATGCACTTTCTCTGGCCTCAGGAGGGGTCCTTCCCACATCAGGGACACACAGGAGACACAGGAAGCCCCTCTCTGTTCCAGGAACCTAAATAGTTTTGAGCTGCTTTCCCTTATCCCAGGACCAATTTTAACTCCCCTATAACAAAGGCCCCAGCCTGGAAGCACTAAGCCACGTGGCATGATAGCCACTTCTGGAGCATTTCTTCTCCCTGACTCTTTTGTCATTATACTGGCACCCGTCTTAATTTTTTTCACTGACACTATGGAATGTTTTGCTATTCATTTTGCATTTTACTTAAACCAAGCAAGGCCCCTCTGTGTCTCTCATTTATTGTTTGTAGGAAGAAGACTAGTCTCCTAGACTTTTCTGGAGTTCCAAAGAACAGACTCAAGCAGTTACTAATTAGGGAAATGAGGGAATGCAGAAACAAGAAAAGCAGTCAAGAAACAATCAGTTCAGTTTAGTTCAGTCACTCAGTCGTGTCCGACTCTTTGCGACCCCATGAATTGCAGCACGCCAGGACTCCCTGTCCATCACCAACTCCTGGAGTTCACTCAGACTCACGTCCATCGAGTTGGTGATGCCATCCAGTCATCTCATGCTCTGTCATCCCCTTCTCTTCCTGCCCCCAATCCCTCCCAGCATCAGAGTCTTTTCCAATCAGTCAGCTCTTCACATGAGGTGGCCAAAGTACTGGAGTTTCAGCTTTAGCATCATTCCTTCCAAAGAACACCCAGGACTGATCTCCATTAGGATGGACTGGTTGGATCCCCTTGCAGTCCTAGGGACTCTCAAGAGTCTTCTCCAACACCACAGTTCAAAAGCATCAATTCTTTGGCACTCAGCTTTCTTCACAGTCCAACTCACATCCATACATGACCACAGGAAAAACCATAGCCTTGACTAGACAGACCTTTGTTGGCAAAGTAATGTCTCTGCTTTTGAATATGCTATCTAGGTTGGTCATAACTTTCCTTCCAAGGAGTAAGTGTCTTTTAATTTCATGGCTGCAGTCACCATCTGCAGTGATTTTGGAGTTCCCCCAAAATAAAGTCTGACACTGTTTCCACTGTTTCCCCATCTATTTCCATGAAGTGATGGGGCCAGATGCCATGATCTTCGTTTTCTGAATGTTGAGCTTTAAACCAACTTTTTCACTCTCCTCTTTCACTTTCATCAAGAGGCTTTTGAGTTCCTCTTCACTTTCTGCCATTAGGGTGGCATCATCTGCATATCTGAGGTTATTGATATTTCTCCTGGCAGTCTTCATTCCAGCTTGTGCTTCTTCCAGCCCAGCGTTTCTCATGATGTACTGTGCATAGAAGTTAAATAAGCAGGCTGACAATGTACAGCCTTGATGTACTCCTTTTCCTATTTGGAACCAGTCTGTTGTTCTATGTCCAGTTCTAACTGTTGCTTCCTGACCTGCATATAGGTTTCTCAAGAGGCAGGTCAGGTGGTCTGCTATTCCTATCTCTTTCAGAATTTTCCATAGTTTATTGTGATCCACACAGTCAAAGGCTTTGGCATAGTCGATAAAGCAGAAATAGATGTTTTTCTGGAACTCTCTTGCTTTTTCGATGATCCAGCAGATATTGGCAATTTGATCTCTTGTTCCTGTGCCTTTTCTAAAACCAGCTTGAACATCTGGAAGTTCAAGGATCATGTATTGCTGAAGCCTCGCTTGGAGAATTTTGAGCATTTCTTTACTAGCATGTGAGATGAATGCAACTGTGTGATAGTTTGAGCATTCTTTGACATTACCTTTCTTTAGGATTGGAATGAAAACTGACCTTTCCAGTCCTGTGGCCACTGCTGAGTTTTCCAAATTTGCTGGCATATTGAGTGCAGCACTTTCACAGCATCATTTTTCAGGATTTGAAATGGCTCAACTGGAATTCCATTGCCTCCACTAGCTTTGTTCATAGTGATGCTTTCTAAGGCCCATTTGACTTCACATTCCAGGATGGGAAAAGTGTAGACTACCCCAAAATATGCCTTTATGGCATATTGATTATTTCAAATTAAAATTTATTCAAGTAACAGTTGATACTAAAGGGACACTCTGACCCTCCTCTTGGTCTCTTTGAAAGGAGAAAATAAATCTCTCATGTGAAAGTTGCTTTTCTTGCATCTGGGGGTAGAAGGGACACCATTATCACTAGGGACAGGAAATTTGGGGCTAAGAAGCTTGTATAAATAAACCTTGTTACTTCTTTCCTAATTGATTACCCAAGCTTTAGTTCAATTTCTTAGTAATTGAGCATCCAAACTTAAGTTCCTTTGTTCTGTCAATTCCCCCCAAATTTATTGTTTTCACGTCTAAAAAGTAAAAAAATGTCTGCTTTGGCCACTTTTTAGGCCCCATTTCTATGAGACCTCTGTGGTCATAGATTAAATTTTGCTCCTTTTCAGCTGTTGATATGACTTGTATCAATTTTTTTATTAGTCTGGCTAAAAGAATTCAGGAGAAGTCGAGGGAAATTTCCCCATCCCCAACAGAGTCCATCAGACAGATACAAGATATATATATTTCAATCCAGAAAGTCCAGATTTGGCAATTAAGATATTTTGTTTCCCCCTACTCCTCTTGAGAGGAAGGGAAAAAATAGGGAAAAATATTCTGAATCACCTAAATCACTCGTGATCACATGCACACACTCAAAACTAACTCAAAATAACACCAATCAATTTTTTATATCCTTTCTACTTTTCAGTTCTGATTTTGGAGGTATGTTTATCATTTGAAATTCTTAACGGTTGGTTTTGCTGCCTGTCTTAAAGTGGTTCCACTTGTACATGAATTGTTCGTGAAGAGTCTATCGTTTTCTAAGTAGCAACTCTGGCACTGGTTTGTATGATACTACCTGGTGATTGGCTTCCCAGGAGGTGCTAATGGTGAAGAACCTTCCTGACAGTGCAGAAGACAGGAGACTCAGGTTCGATCCCTGGGTTCAGATGATCCCCTGAAGGAGGGCCTGGCAACCCACTCCAGTATTCTGACCTGGAGAATCCCATGGATGGAGGATGTCCTGGCAGGCTACAGTGCATAAGGTTCCAAAGAGTCAGAAACGACTGAAATGACCTAGCATGGACATACACACTTGGTAATTAGAAAGGCTAGTGTATTCCTCATATTCCCCCTCCACGCAGGGTCCTGTGTGCTGGGAATGAATAGTGTAGGAGACTGGACACAAACAAAGATTGTCTCCCTATAAGACAAAGAGAAAGGCTATTTACGTATTTAATTTTTTTTAATTGACTAATTAATTCATTAATTTTGGCCACACTATTTAGATCTTCCCTATGAATTCACTTTTTTTTAATTGAAGTATAGTTGATTTGTAATGTGTTAGCTTCAGCTGTATAGCAAAATGATTCAGTTATATACATACATATATATATTTTGGAGGCTTCCTTGGTGACTCAGACAGTGAAGTATCTGCTTGCAATGCAGGAGACCCAGGTTCAATCCCTGGGTTGGGAAGATCCCCTGGAGAAGGAAATGGTAATCCACTCTAGTGCTCTTGCCTGGAGAATTCCATGGCCAGAGGAGCCTGGTGGGCTACAGTCCTTGGGGGTCGCAAAGAGTCAGACAGGACTGAGCGACAAACACCTTTCACTTTCATATATATTTTATGCTTCTTCCCCTTTGGAAACTCTGCGTTTGCTCCTTATGTCTGTGAATCTGTTTCTGTTTTGTAAATAAGTTTATTTGTATCTTTTTTTATTCCACGTATAAGTGATATCATGTGATACATGCCTTTGTTTACCTTTCTTCACTTAATAAGATAATCTCTAGGTCCATCCATGTTGTGAACTCACCCTTTTTATTTATTTATTAAAGTTTTTATATTATAGTGGAGTATAGCTGATTAACAATGCTGTGATAGTTTCAGGTGAACATCAAGGGAATCAGCCATACATATACATGTATCCATTCTCCCCCAAACTCCCATTCTCCCCCAAACTCCCCTCCCGTCCAGGCTGCCACACAACATTGATCAGAGTTCCTTGTGCTATACAGTAGGTCCTTGTTGGTCATTCATTTTAAATATAGCAGTGTCTACATGTCCATCCCAAACTCCGTTAACTATCCCTTCCCCCAACTCTTCCCTCCGGCTATCATAAGTTCAGTGAACTCACTGTTGAATCTGCTGTAGAATGGAGCTTATCACCTCATTTTTTCCTGGAAAACATATCTGGTATTTTACTGTTTACAGCTAAAATTACAGAGCTCCCAGGAGCAAAGTGACTACAATCATACAGCCTATCAGACCAAACTTTCATTCTTTTTCAAGCCAGTATTTTTTCCCCTGTATTACAATTCCTTTTAATAAAAAGTTAATTACAAAATAAATCATCAATTAGTGAAGTAAATAAATGATTCATGGCTCATTTAAAATAAACTTCTTTTTTTTTTTTTAAAGAAAAAATAATAGAGAGTAACCCTTTATTGTTCAGAGTAGACTTATTCCTATGGCTATGCATCTTTCAAGAGTTTACTGAGGCCTTACGTGTTTTTCAATGGGATGCCCTCTTCACTCCAGGAGGAAGTGAAGTCTTCTTCCTCAGACTGCCTTGGAATTTATTAGAATGTTGTTATTCAAGTTACATTTTGCTTAGCATGACTAACTGTATTAGCAGGCATGACAGAGCCTGGTGGGCTGCCGTCTATGGGGTCGCACAGAGTCGGACACGAGTGAAGCGACTTAGCAGCAGCAGCAGCAGCAGCAGCAGCAGCAGCAGCAGTGACTTCTTTCTCTGAATTGATTATAACCTTCCGAAGGGAAGGACAGATTTATTATGCTATTTTTAGTTTAGTTTAACTAATATGTATTGATTCCCTGGTGGCTCAGATGGTAAAGTGTCTGCCTACAGTGAGGGAGACCTGGGTTCGATCCCTCGGTCAGGAAGATCCTCTGGAGAAGGAAATGGCAACCCACTCCAGTACTCTTGCCTGGAAAATCCCATGGACGGAGGAGCACAGTAGGCTCCTCCGTCCATGGGGTCGCAAAGAGTTGGACACGACTGAGCGACTTCACTTCGCTTCACTTCATTTATTTTCCATTACAATGGAATAATAGTTACTACTATCACACTAGTTTCCCTTTACTGGGTGCCTCTTACATGCAACACGTCGTGTGGCCTGTGTGGCCCCTTTGGGCCCCTCCCTGATCCCAGTTGCATTCCTTTCCCTCCCCTCTCTTGGAGAAACTATCTTGAATTTGGTGTTTCTCATACCTGTGTACTTCTTCTTATTCTTTCTCTATTAATTTGGTTGGGAGAATGAATAAGTAAACTTTTACCTGCATAGGGATATACCAGCTTCAGCGACATTCGTCACTTGTTCTCTGCTCAGATGTCTCTCTGTCTTAGGCGATGCATTTCTCCTCCTGTCCTGCCAAGGGATTGGAATCTACTGTACTAGTATTGTTGAGAAAATGACAAGAAGATGCAAAGATGCAGAGTGAGAATGTGTTCAAGGAAAACACAGCCAAGTCCCCATTTTCTTGAGGGAGATGGGGCATCTCTAGTGTGTGTCTTTTATGTTCTTCGCCACAGCAGGTGTTTCTCAAAATTCTGCTAATAGAATAGCCTTCAATTTTAGTTCTCGGTGTCCTGGGTATCTGGGAGAACTCCATGATGGGTAAATCAAAATTGTGAAGGTCTGTGAAAGTGGTTTAGTTCTGCTTTCTCTATATGCTAGTAAGAATTGGTTTTAGAATTTTTCTTGCCTTTCAGGAAAAAGCAAGTGGAAGGAGCTTGTGTACACTTGGCCTTCTCGCTTACTAGCTCTATGACCTTGGAGAGGTCACTGATGTTCCCTTAGTCTATTTCCTCATCTGTAAAATGGGTACAGCAATACTTGTTCTGTCTAATTCTGAGTTCCTTTTAGAAAGAGATGAGATAACTCATGTTGCTTGTAAACTATAAAGCACCATGAATATAAAGGGAAATAATTTTGGTGGCTGCTCTTCTGTGTCTCATCATGGGGGAGAAATGACAGAGGTGCTTATTCTGCCTGAGTAGACAGTATTTAGACTTGAAGCTCAAACATGAAAACCCTAGTTAATTATTTCTGTTTTATCTAAGATTTTAGCATCATGAAAAATGATCTTGTTTTCATTTGCCTTAATGTATCCCTAGTCCCAAACACAATTGTCAGATCTATCTACTTATTGATTATATAAAAAACTGGTAAATATGCATCTTCTCTTGATCCATGGCTTCAAGAGAAGTTCCAAGGCCTGAGAACAAAGCAAGAGTTGACAAAACCTTCACCGTCTAAGAGGCTTCCCTGGTGGCTCAGAATCTGCCTGCAATGTAGGAGACCCAGGTCCAAGCCCTGGGTTGGAAAGAACCGCTGGAGAAGGGAATGGCAACTCTCTCCAGTATTCTTGCTTGGAGAATGCCATGGACAAAGGAACCTGGCAGGCTGTAGTTCTTGGCATCGCAAATTCAATGACTAACACTTTCACTTCACCTTCTAAAGTGAGGCTCCAGAGTTCCATTGCTGTCGATGACAAAAATTTTCCATATCTGTGCTATCTAACATAGTAACTACTAGCACATGTGTGTATTGAGCACTTGAAAGTGACTAGTGAGCTTTCCATTCAGTGAAAGGAATGGAATTTTACTTAATTTTAGTGTGATTAATTAAAATCTAAACGTACATAGGTACATGTGGTGAGTGGCTACTATGACGGACAGTGCAGGCTAAGACAATCTATGTTGTTATAAAGGAAGTGGCTAGAACCAGGTACCTCAAGGTATAAGGGAAGAGGAGAAAGGGCACTTTCTGTAGGATCATACTGTAATTAACTTTCAATATGCTGTGAACTGTCCATCTCTGCTCACAGGGGCAGAGCATACTGCTAACCCGCCTGTCCTCTCAAAGGAGTATTTTTTTTCAGAAAACAATATTTGTTTTGTTTCTACTCCTCTTTCCCTCAATTAGTATTCTTTTTTTTTCAGTTCTCCTGAGCTTTTATTTATTCACTCATAGCACGCATGTTTTTGTAGTACCTTCTTTTGCTGAGGTATTGATGATGCAAAGTTGAATATGCTCTATCTTTGTCCTTAAGAAAAAATTAACAACAGAATAAAGGTTGAGGGCCATAAGAAAAAATTTACAACTGAATAGAGGTTGAGAGCTGCAAGAGATGTATAATTAGTATACAGTGGGTGTCATATTTTTTTATATTCAAAAAATTTTTAATTCTAAGTTTGAACTATTCATGGGTGCATTACAATCAACAGTTCATTTGAACCTGCAACAGTTCTACCATAAAGCAATAGCTATGAATTATTCTTAGGTTAAAAATGAGAAAATTGATATTATTAAATCTGGGTGATTTGCCCTAAGCTCTTATAGTCACTGACTGCAGCAGTGGATATCAACCTGGGTCTGCTACATCTATGTCTAATTTCCTGGAGAATTTCTCATGATTCATGTGCCCTTTCATTATTTCTTCTTCTTTTTTTATTTTTTTTACTTTACAATATTGTATTGGTTTTGCCATACATTGACATGAGTCAGTGTACACCACAGGTGTACATGAGTTCCCAACCCTGAACCCCCCTCCCACCTCCCTCCCCATATCATCTCCCTGGGTCATCCCAGTGCACCAGCCCCAAGCATCCTGTATCCTGTATCGAACCTAGACTAGTGATTCGTTTCTTACATGATTAGTATTCTTATATTGCTTCTTTTCTGTGCTTAAACTTTGAAAATTTTCAAATATATGAGAAAGTATAAGGATAAGATTATAAAACCTCTGTGTATCTCTCACTCAGTTTCTTCAGTTATCAACTCATCTTTAACTTTGTTTTGTCTCACTACCCACCTACTCCTACCCCATCAAGAGTATTTTAATGTTATGTTTTTCAGTATGTACCTTTATAAGATAAGGACTCAAAAACACAGAGGGAGTTGGGTTTTAAGGTACCACTAGAAGTTCACAGGCAGAGACTGCTATCAGACCCTGAAGAAGAGTCTATAGGTGAGAGATGGGCTAAGTGACTTGTACTAGAGAAGGTTTCACTTCCCAGCTTGCTGAGCGAAGATCCCAGGCCCACAGTATTACAAGTGTGTACTTATTAGTGGAGCATATCATGTACCATTTTAACAGAGACTCACCCAAGAGGTGTGAGGTGATCTCAAGTGGGGGGTGAATGCTGGGCATCAGGGGCTATCAGAAAAGTTGCAAGTAGCCATTTAGAAGCAGGCATCTCCATGCCAAACAGGCAACTGCAGATCCTGAGTGCAAACCTCTATGGGACCCACAAAAGGGCCTGACTCAAAAAAGAGTCAGTCAGTTTTAAACATTTTCAATACTCAGAGGGTATCAATGTTAAGTTAGCTAGATGATAAATGTTTAACTCAACATCAAAAAGCTAAGATCATGGCATCTGGTCCCATCACTTCCTGGCTAACAGATAAGGAAAAAGTGGAAACAGTGACAGATTTTATTTTCTTAGGCTCCAAAATCACTGTGGCTGGTGACTACAGCTGTGAAATTAAGACACTTGCTCTTTGGAAGAAAAATTTTGACAAACTTAGACACCATATTAAAAAGCAGAGACATCATATTGCTGATAAACGTCCATAATCAAAGCTGTGGTTTTTCCAGTCGTCATGTATGGATGTGAGAGTTGGACCATAAAGAAGGCTGAGTGCCAAAGAATTGACGCTTTCGAATTGTGGTGCTGGAGAAGACTCTTGATACTTCCTTCGACAGCAAAGAGGTCAAACCAGTCAATCCTAAAGAAAATCAACCCTGAATATTCATTGGAAGGACTGATGCTGAAGCTAAAGCTCCAATACTTTGGCTACCTGATGCAACGAGCTGACTCATTGGAAAAGACTCTGCTGCTGGGAAAGATTGAAGGCACGGGGAGAATGGGATGATGGGAGAGAAGGGGATGACAGAGGATATGATGGTTGGATGGCATCACCAACTCAATGGACATGAGTTTGAGCAAACTCTGGGAGATAGTAGAGGACAGGGAAGCCTGGCAGTTCATGGATTCACAGAGTTGGACATGACTTAGCGACTGAACAACAACATATGTTCTTAGTTCTGGGAAACCTCTTCTGTTCTGTATAGCTCCTCTCTCTCAACTCCAGGCCCCAAGCTCAATCCTGGAACACTGGGGACTTCATAGTTAGTGGAGGAGGAGAGATCAAAGCAGAAAAATAATGCAAAACCAATCATATTTTTCTCCAACACAGATTTCTCAGCTCGAAACTGACTCAAACTGAAGGAAGGAAGAAGGTTTCAGAAGGATTTGAGATTGCATTGGACTGGACTGGAATGTTTCATATATGAGAGTAATCAGAAAAGCTATGTCATGTACCTGGGGTTTCATCCAGGATCTGAAAAAAAATTATTTGACAGCATGAGTTTAACTGGGAATGGGTTAGGAAGACTAAATTTCCTCTCGCACCTGCTGAGTCCAGCTCACTTGGTAAACAGATTACAGTAATAAGGATAATTGTACATTATTAATGATACATTGATAATGATGGTGATGAATAGCTAACATTTATCAAGTATTTGCAACCTGCTAGGTACTCTTCTAAGCATTTTATCTGTTTTAACCCCTCAGCTGGAGATTCATATGGAGCTGATTCCTCCCTAGGAGAGGGAGCTCTGATAACTGGATTGTAAGACTTTCTGAGTCTCACTGGAAGATAAAATCACATATGCTGAAAAATCATTATCACCTAATAGTTACTGAACACACTTAATAAGCATTTCACATGCATTATTTCATTTACTACTTTAACAGCACAATGAAATAATTACTCATTTCATCCATTTTGTACATAAGTAAATTGAGGTTCAGAGGAATGAAGTCAATTTACCTTGTGACAGGTCTAGGCTGGGAATCTGGTGCTGTGAGACCTCAGTGTCTTGCTTTTTACTATTACCCTACATCTGAAGCCAGGACTACTGCTCACCTATTTTCTCTTCTTGAAAATGAATACATCTATTATAAGGAGCAAGAAATTGTCCTGTTCAAGCAAAATTAAAAGTTGGTCAGTTTGAACATTGTAAAACACTTTGGGTACTAATTAATAATACAATTAGTTCCTTCCCTTGTCCCAAGCACTCAACTTTAGCATGGAAAAACAAGAATACAGAAAATGGCTCAAATGAACTGTCAGCGTGTATCTCGGCAAATATAGGAAAAACAAGAGCCAGGGCCAGCTGTTCATTTCTGACCCCCTAGAGTCCTCCTGATCCTCTCAAATCTTCTTCCTCTCCACTTTATTTCATTGTTGTTCTTAAAATGAATTCCAAAACCCAAGAGAGGGATAAGGCTCTTACCAAGAAGAGAAAGAAAAGGCTATGCTGTTACGGTTCAGTGTATTCTGAACTCTTGAAATTTGGGGCCTATTTATACTTCAAGACAAACAGAGATCATGTTAACAATAGCAGATGTTGTGAGGGGAGGATAGAGTTTATTACAGGCAGACCTATGTGGGGTCAGAAGCAATAGGCTCTTCCTGGGGAGGAAGTTGGATGGGCAGCTGCAAGGCTCGAAAGGGCTCATGATTGTATTACAGTCCAGACTTAGAGCACAGTGTGTTGCCCAGGCCTGTGGTTGGATACACGTGCAGCTTTGCTACCCCCTACTCAATTTTCTCGTTGGTCTCAGGCGTTACATCCAAGACTGCGTAGGTGGCTCAGATGCAAGGAAAACCTCTAACTGTTTTGAAGGGGCTAGGAGACAACTCATATTTGCAAATATGATTGGAAGCATTTATCTTTCCTTCCCCTTCTACATCTTCTAAATATTAGCATTTAATAAAATACACATTTCTTTCATTTATTTTGAACTGCCTCCAAAGCCAGCAAATACCAGAACCTCAAATATTATGATAGGATAGGTTCTTTATTGGTTTGTTTTCTTTTCATTCTTTCTGTTTTTACTGTGTGATTCTTTTTCATTATAAATCCTTATGTTTCCAACTCAAGGAGCCTGACTAATCAGAAGGGCTTCCAGCAGAGGTAGACAAATATTCTCAGTGCAGTCCTGAGACCCTACAGATGCAGATAGCTCTGCTATTCACAGGAAATGAACAAGGCAGGTCCATCAGAGACAGAGGATTTCCTCTTCAGATAAAGTATGTTAGCTGTTGCATATTAGTGATATAAAGCTCTGGAGGAGAGAGGCAAGATGGTCTAATGATGGGGGAAATGGCCTCCTCTTATCCTGGATGCTGTTGAAAGCAGAACCAGAGACAAAGTTCACACATAGGTTATTTACTTGGGAAATGATCCAGGAACAGAAGCAGGGGATAGAAAGAGTGAAACAAAGGAGGGAAAGCAACTCAAGATATTACAGGAGATGCTTGATCCTCAAGGACTTGTGAAGACCCTTTTGAATTGTTCTCCATTCTCCCCATGGGCAAAAGGAAAAGATACCTGTTCATGTCTCTGATTGGTCAAAACCCTAATCCTGACACTTCCTGGTTGCATGTGTATGAATGCTAAGTGGTTCATCTCATGGGCAGCATCAGAGAGGCCCAAGGCAGAAGGTAAAACAGTTTTCTTTTGCATGGAAATGAGACTCACATCAGTGGCTGGAATAAGAGATCACTTGATGTGGTACACACGGATATGCAACAGAGAATTGATTATTATAGGATGGTGGTTGTTCATAGTCAACTGAAATATATGAGATGGTGTTTGAAGTTGTCCTTGACAGGGATGGGTAAGAACACTCCATTGAAAGTAGAAAGGTAGGTCTTTCTTGGGACTGCAGTAATAGATTAAAAGTGTTTTGTTTTTTTTTTTCCCCAGTTGTTTCAGCACACATAAGAACATGAATAGATTGGGCATACATACATTGCGGATAACCTGCCTTCAGTATATGAGAGAATAATATTGTTTCTGTGGATCTGTGATTCAGAAATCAAGAGCTAGGCATGGGGAGAGCAGCAGGTGCAACACACACAAACATCAGTTAGTTGTTTCAGTTGTTGAATAAATACAAGTGAGGAATGTGTAGGGGAGGAAAAACATTTATCCATCTGAGGTTCATTGGCTGGAGCCCGACAACATAGACCCACAAAAGACAGATTAACAAGAGAAAAGCAAACATATGTTCATTAATGTGTACATTGTGCCTACACATGGGATTACTTGATGATGAGTAACTCAAAAGAGTGGTTAGAACTTGAGCTTAGACCTTGAACATCTTAGCAAAGAACAGTAATTGCAGAGAAAAGTGACAAGACAAAAGAAAGGGACTTTGAGCTTCCGGAGGTGCTAAATTGTGGGAAGGTAAATATGGGCTTCCCTGGTGGCTCAGAGGTTAAAGCATCTGCCTGCAATGTGGGAGACCTGGGTTCGATCCCTGGGTCAGGAAGATCTCCTGGAGAAGGAAATGGCAACCCACTCCAGTATTCTTGCCTGGGGAATCCCATGGACAGAGGGGCTTGGTGGGCTACAGTCCACGGGGTCGCAAAGAGTCAGACACGACTGACCGACTTCACTTTCACTTTCAAATATATGGAGACGCTAATCGTAGATCAGGGTTACATGGTAATGTTTGTGATGTGGACTTTTCTGGTACCATCTGTAGGCCGATAAGGGTCTAGAGTCTCAAATGACTAACTTCAGTCCTTCCTGGTAGAGAGAGGGAAGGGAGACCCTATTACAAAAGGCAGAGATCTTTTCTTGTATCTGCTATTTCTAAATTGTCTTCAGCTCAAAATAATCAATATGCCAAACTGGGGAGAGGTGGTTTGGCGGGGAGGAAGGGGAAGGCATATCCTGCTACCCTTCAAAAGTTACCTAGAACCACTGTAAAACTTAGATTTACCCACATCCTTATTTTACTTCTGTGATTATAATTAGGGGAAATTACAATGAATTCCTGTGTGTTTGACTGTGGGCATTTAACATTATAAGTGCCATGTGTATCACCTAATAGATTTAATTTTTATCTAAATTTATATTAAGATTAATAAGTTGAAATTTTATCCTTGGAAATTGACAATCTCTGTATGATGCTTCTCTCTATGTAGGCCACAAAGGATAATTTCAGCTCAACAGCACCAGTGATTAAACAGTTTTTCTGCCCATTACACAACACATGTAATTTTCTGTTATTACTGCTGATTGAATTCAGGGCCAACTCAGGCAGAACTGTGAGGTAGGCACCGATTTTCTTTGGTGTTTGCCTTCTCACTTCCCTTTTCTCTTTCAAGCATCTATCTTGGCCTTATTTCCAGTTGTTACTTGGGTATTTTCACTTTAATAGAAAATTGCTGCTAGTAAAAAGCCTTTAAGGTCCAACTAAATAAATCTTTCCTGGTGGACTTTTAGATGGAAATGGGGCCCTATGAGAGAGACATTTTCTGGAGAAGGGCAGCCATCAGTGTGCAATGGGTGTTGCACGCCTGTCATGTTGGATTGTGAGGAGCAAGTCTGAGACAAGGTCTCTACTTGTGTCTTCAAACTGTTCTTGAGGCCCTTGACCCTGTATCCCTCTGTGACTCCATCTGTGTCTGCTTCATCTCTTCATAGTCAAACTTCTTGAAGGAAAAGTGCCCTGAATGACTCTTCCTTACGTCTTATTCAGTCTCTCCCACTGCACCGTGGCTGGTTTCCTCTTTACTTCACTTAAATTGCACTGGCCAACATCAGTGATTGCAAATTACTGGGTGTTTTTTCCTTATCTGTATAGTCTCTGAAGAATTTGACTGAGTCTGCTCCCTGATTCTTCAAATCACGTCCTGCTTTGGTTTCCAAGGCCATGTGCTTTCCTGGTTCTCCAACTTCTCAGTAGTAGAGTACTGAAAGGGGTCAGGGCCAGGGTGGGAATGAATTTCCTTAATTCTTGTAATGAATATTCAAGCCCCTTTCTGACCTTCCTGCTAGTATGAGTCTTTAAAAAAAAAAAAAGTTTGGAATTTCCATTGCCCTAGCCATTGCCTCCTTCTCGTATTCTCCATCTGAGTCCTCTTCTCCTCATTCCACCAGTGTTAGTGATCTTTAAAGTTTTGCCATTAACCATCTTCTTTTCCTCTTTTCCCTCTCTTTATCTTATTAATGCCCTGGCCTTCAACTCTTAGGTCCCAAATCTTGACCCTTATTTCAGATTCACCCCTAACTTCCACATCTGCATACCCAACTATCTGTTAGACATCTCCATTCTACCTATGTTAGAATGCCTTATTTTCAGCCCTCCATCTCTTATAAGTCTCCCAAATTACTAGTCTAGTCATTTTTGCTGCTTCACCCTCTCAGCCCCTTCTTTCATGCAGTCACAATGACTTGCCAAATACATTAAAGTTGATAAATTCATCCTCTTTTCCATTTTATCCCTACTGCCTTGGTGTGAGCCTTTATCTGAGCTATAGCAGTGAATTCTGTTCTCTCTCTCCCTACTCTTTGTTATTGTTGTTCAGTCGCTAAGTCATTCCCAACTCTTTGCGACTCCATGGACTATAGCCTGCCAGGCTCTTCTATCCATGGGATTCTCCAGGCAAGAATACTGGATTGCATTGCCATTTCCTTCTCCAGGGCATCTTCTTGACTCAGGGATTGAACCTGTGTCTCCTGCATTTTTCCTACTCTCAGTTCAGTTCAATTGCTCAGTTGTGTCCGACTCTTTGCGACCCCATAAATCGCAGCACACCAGGCCTCCCTGTCCATCACCATCTCCCGGAGTTCACTCAGACTCACGTCCATCAAGTTGGTGATGCCATTCAGCCATCTCATCCTCTGTCGTCCCCTTCTCCTGCGCCCAATCCCTCCCAGCATCAGAGTCTTTTCCAATGAGTCAACTCTTCCCATGAGGTGGCCAAAGTACTGGAATTTCAGCTTTAGCATCATTCCTTCCAGAGAAATCCCAGGACTGATCTCATTCAGAATGGACTGGTTGGATCTCCTTGCAGTCCAAGGGGCTCTCAAGAGTCTTCTCCAACACCACAGTTCAAAAGCATCAATTCTTCGGCGCTCATCCTTCTTCACAGTCCAACTCTCACATCCATACATGACCACTGGAAAAACCATAGCCTTGACTAGATGGACCTTAGTCGGCAAAGTAATGTCTCTGCTTTTGAATATGCTATCTAGGTTGGTCATAACTTTTCTTCCAAGGAGTAAGAGTCTTTTAATTTCATGGCTGCAATCACCATCTGCAGTGATTTTGGAGCCCCTAAAGATAAAGTCTGACACTGTTTCCGCTGTTTCCCATCTATTTCCCATGAAGTGATGGGGCTGAATGTCATGATCTACATTTTCCGAATGTTGAGCTTTAAGCCAACTTTTTCACTCTCCTCTTTCACTTTCATCAATAATTCTATTAATGCAATCTACTCACAGAAGACATACTCCTTCTAAAATGCAAATCTGGTCACATAAACATCAGCATAAGGCTTTTAACTGGTCTCCCTTTATTTTATAAAATAAAATCTCAATTCATTAGCACAATATCTGATAGGCTTTGTGATAGAACCACCCCTTACAAGGCCAGTCCTCCTTTTAGGCCATCACATCCCTCCACAGTACAATTAAACATTCCATGTTGCTTGAAGCCTCTGTACCTTTGGACAGTATGTTCTTCTGAACCATTATCTTAATTTCATCAGTGAAATGAAGGGATTGTGGATACACTTCCTTTTTATAGGTATTGATTGATGGATGTGAATATCAGGGGAAGGACAAAGAAGGGCAGAAGATGTATCATGTCTCATCTGGTTCCTACTGCCTCTCATTAGTATTAGCAGGACTGACAGAACTTTCTGAGGTAGAAATACCTTCTTGGAAATGTACTAGGAACCTTTCAAACTAGGATCATTAGAGTAGAGTTATGAATAGCCTATGCCCCTCAGAAACAGCAGAGCATCTTCTAAACCCTTGTATTTGTGTTTATAGCCAGATAAGCTTTCGGGGAATTAAAACCAAAGGTGGACCTTTTGGTGTAATGTGGGGAGATGCCAAAGTCATCATCTAATTGATATCTGAAGACAAAAAGTTATGAACCTTTTTGTGGTTCATTCTCCAGCCAGGTTGCCACTTTTTAGGTCATGGTTCACCACCAGCCTCCTCAGGAGAGAGAGACCTAAGAATTTGGTTTCCTTATGAATTTATAAAATATGTGAGTAGTTTGGGTGTTTATTGCCTATTGTATATTGCATTAGTTTGAAAGGTAAAAAATAATATGAGTGTTTTCTCCCTTCTTTCTTCTACCTTGGATTTGTATTGAATAATCTGGAGTTTTATTGTTGTAAATTCTCATTTTAATTCTTGAGATGGCTAGGGAACAATTGTCCATTAACTGAAACTTTCAAATAAACAGAACCTTAAGTGTCAGAATAAAAAAAAGTTATTGTAACAGATGTAGTAAAAACATAAGTAAAATACTTGATTGTGTCCTCATTGTCCCTTTCAATTCAGGAAAATTACCTGAAATGCCTGTTTATAAAGCTATACAGTGAAAATAGACCAGAATGGTCGTTCAGAAGGGATACAGGGATTCTTCATTAAATACCATAGAGATCCATTTTGCTAATATTTCAAGAAGAGAAATATAAAATTTTTAGAGAAACTTTCAACAGCATTTTCCTAAGTCCTCTCTCTGTGTTTATGTAGCACTTTAAACAAATGTTTATGTAGCACTACTATATGTGTATATACATATATATATACACACACGTTTATTGCAGACATGATACATGCCATTATTGTACTTTGTCCATTTGTCTTTCTGCTCTTTAATTTTAGTGCTTTGAGGGCAGGAGACCATTTTTCTTTGCATCCTCATCACCTACCACAAATTCAGGAGAATTATAGTAAATCATATTTAATTGAAGGCAACTCCAAACGAAAAACGGATTTCTGATAATTCCAAGTCCCAGAGAAAGTTTGGTACATTCCCTGTCATTTATTGAGGTCTTAGAAAATAAAATTTACGGCAATAACTTCTGTTAATTACATTGTCCAAGGTAAGGTAAATTGGATACAAGTTTTGAATTTCATCCATAAGTTTGTGGAAATTGATTTTTTCTCTTAGTAAACAGGTATGTATATAATATCTTCAACTTTGCCAAAAATGTCATCTCTTACAAGAAATGTTTGCTGCCCACTGTTCTATAAAATACTTTATATGTTTAAGGAATCAATGGCTTATAAAAATTTTTCTAATGCAACTTTTTAACACTAGCCTGAATATTAAAATTGTGAGTTCTGCTTCTCACCTATAGCTATGTCTGACCTTCTTATGTACCTTACTTGACTGAGCATAGGGCTGAATGCAGAATGGATTTTTAGTAAAAAGTGCTTAATTGATTTAGGTGTATGGTCACAAATAAATGCTAGACTCTTCAGACCGACTTAACTCTCTGCTATACATTAGCTAGAAGCTGGAGAAATCTGTCAAGAACTTGAGGTGATAATTCACACAGCTTAAGAGGTGGCTGCAAATTAATATGTCAGGCCAATAGGCTGATTGTTAGTTAATTATAATTTAATATATTCAAACTGCAGCATTATTTCAAACTGCAGTGACACCAACCATAAAAATATTTTAAAAGATCCCAAAAGTAGGTAACCACACAAAAAAGGAATTATATAGAGTGAAATTAAAATCCAGAGTTATTATCTTGGTTAGTTAGGTGTTTTAGTCAAACTTTTATTTTTCTCTTTTGGTTACTGGGAAGTCCTTCCTAATTTCACTTACTAAAAGGGTACATTTTCAGCTGCCTTGATGAGGTGGGTTGCATTGTAAATCCTGCCTAAATGTAGTTGAAATAAACCAGTCAAGAATTTAACCTCTGTTTGACAAACTAATTGGCTAGGGGTTTAAAACCATCAGTTATGTAGTAAAACTGTATGCCATCAATTAGGGTGAACTGATTATGTTCTTTTGGCTTCATGTCTGAGGAATCTTGTTAGCAGTTGAACTCTCTTTGTGACTTGCTCAACTCTGAGAAAATGACTCAGCCTTTTGTATAAGCATGAGGTTTTCAATTCCCTGCAAATTTCACAGGGCTTTCAGGTAATGGGCTGCATTTTACTGAAGGGAGTGATGTCAAGTGCACATGGAAAGAATGGTTCTGGCATATTATTCTTTCCTTCAGTTCAGTTCAGTTCAGTTCAGATCAGTCACTCAGTCGTGTCTGACTCTTTGCGACCCCATGAATTGCAGCATGCCAGACCTCCCTGTCCATCACCAACTCCCGGAGTTCACTCAGATTCACGTCCATCGAGTCGGTGATGCCATCCAGCCATCTCATCCTGTCGTACCCTTCTCCTCCTGCCCCCAATCCCTCCCAGCATCAGAGTCTTTTCCAATGAGTCAACTCTTCACATGAGGTGGCCAAAGTACTGGAGTTTCAGCTTTAGAATCATTCCTTCCAAAGAAATCCCAGGGCTGATTTCATTCAGAATGGACTGGTTGGATCTCCTTGCAGTCCAAGGGACTCTTAAGAGCCTTCTCCAACACCACAGTTCAAAAGTGAATCACAAATGAACTCTTCATGTCTGATTTCTTCTCTGGACAACCCAGCTGAGGGGGTGGGATGTGCAGCGAGATAGGAGTCCTTCATGGGCTACTGTCTTCCCCTGAAAAACTCCAGATATAATCCAGAGTCAGTGATCCAGAGGACTTAGAGAATAAGAATTTAGAGAATTGAAATAGAGAATTAGAGAATAAGGACTTAGAGCATAAGAATGTGATCCTTATTAATGACATGAAAACTGGGAATCTGGACAAGACAGAATTCAGAGTGAGAAGGAAGGATATGGAGCCTGGGAACATCCTTCAGCCAGAGAGGAGAATTGAGTTTTAGCTGTTGATAACACCCAGACGCTCCCTCCATTTATCAAAAGAGGCTTGATATTTTAAAGTACCATTCATTGTTTTTTGTTTGCAGTCTAGATCTGCTTTTTCCAGAAATTTGAAACTGGAGGTCTTTGTTCAGTCATCACAATTCATATTATATTTTAGGTTCTAGTTTGTACTATCTCAGAACACTTGGGGATTTTATTATTTGCTATGAAATCAGAATTAAAGCATATTTGACATTTTCTAATTGTGCTTCCTATGAGTGAGTACCTGGCAATAATCAAGCTAAGGTCAAGTTATAAAACATCCCCAGCTAATATACCCTATGCATATCTTTAAATTGAATAATTACTCAGATAATTGATTACTATTTTTGTGTGTATGTGTACATAAACACCTCCTGAGTACAGAAGCCCAATCAGTTCTATTCATGACTATTCCTAGGATAATAATTCTCACTGAATATTTGTTTGTTGATCTAATGAGTGTGTTTCTGATTCTCGTAACAGCATGGTGCACATTTTTATAGTTGTTGTAGATACAAAAAGAATTAAATAAGTAGCTCAGAGCTATTGCAGCTCCCTGACCAATGTTATAATACAATTTTGGAGGCTCTTATAGTATTGAATAAAACATTTTGTTATGGTTTCAAATGTTTGATATCTGAGTACTTTGTACAAAACACTTTATTGGAAAATAATGCTATTTCTCAATTGGAGTGCTAAAATGTATTACAATAGTTGATAAAGATTTTTAAAGAAAGTCACTCTAGAACTCTTAAAACTGTCAACCAATGATATCAAGTGTTAGTGAGAATGAGGAGCAACTGGAACTCTTCGTACATTGCTTGTAGGAGTACAAAATTATATAGATACTCTGAAAATAGCTTGGAAGTTTCTTATAAAATTATATATATGTACTTAACATGTGCGTGTGTGCATGCTAGGTCACTTCAGTATGTCCAACTCTTTGCGACCCTAAGGACTGTAGCGTGCCAGTCTCCTCTGTTCATGGGATTCTCCAGGCAAGAATACTAGAGTGGGTTTCCATGCCCTCCTCCAAGGGATCCTTCTGGTGCAGGGATCAAACCCATATCTCCTGTGTCTCCTACATTGGCAGGCAGGTTCTTTACCAGTAGCACCACCTGGGAAGCCCATATACTCAAAATGTGCTCCAGAAATCTTGTTTATGGTTATTTACTCTAGAGAAATGAAAACTCTATGTTTTCTCTAAAATATATGTTTCATGTTCACTCTAAAACTTGGAGACATATTGTTACCAAATGCAAGTTCCTGTGCCCAACACACAGTGGGGTCAAGCAAACCAAAATGTCAGAGTTTGGATCAGAGGAAGGTTTATTGCAGGGAGTAGGGAGGGGTAGAAGAATGAGTAGCTCATACGGGAAAAGCCCCAAACTCCTTAAATGGTTTCAGCAAAGCATTTTTTTTAAATTTTTTATTATTTTATTTTATTTTTTATTTTTACCTTATTTTACTTTACAATACTGTATTGGTTTTGCCATACATTGACATGAATCCACTATGGGTGCATACAAGCTCCCAATCCTGAATCCCCCTCCCACCTCCCACCCCATATCATCTCTCTGGATCATCCCCAGGCACCAGCCCCAAGCATCCTGTATCCTATATCGAACATAGACTGGCATTTCGTTTCTTACATGATAGTATACATGTTTCAGTGCCATTCTCCCAAATCATCCCACCCTCTCCCTCTCCCTCAGAGTCCAAAGTCCATTCTATACTTCTGTGTCTCCTTTGCTGTCTCGAATACAGGGTCATCATTACCATCTTTCTAAATTCCGTATATATGTGTCAGTATACTGTATTGGTGGAAACTATAAGTAAGGTGAAAAGACAGCCTTCTGAATGGGAGAAAACAATAGCAAATGAAGCAACTGACAAACAACTAATCTCAAAAATATACAAGCAATGTATGCAGCTCAACTCCAGAAAAATAAATGACCCAATAAAAAAATGGTCCAAAGAACTAAATGGGCATTTCTCCAAAGAAGACATACGGATGGCTAACAAACACATGAAAAGATGCTCAACATCACTCATTATCAGAGAAATGCAAATCAAGACCACAATGAGGTACCATTTCACACCAGTCAGAATGGCTGCGATCCAAAAGTCTACAAGCAATAAATGCTGGAGAGGATGTGGAGAAAAGGGAACCTTCTTATACTGTTGGTGGGAATGCAAACTAGTACAGCCACTATGGAAAACAGTGTGGAGATTCCTTTAAAAACTGTAAATAGAACTGCCTTATGACCCAGCAATCCCACTGCTGGGCATACACACCAAGGAAACTAGAATTGAAAGAGACACGTGTACCCCAATGTTCATTGCAGCACTGTTTATAATAGCCAGGACATGGAAACAACCTAGATGTCCATCAGCAGATGAATGGATAAGAAAGCTGTGGTACATATACACAATAGAGTATTACTCAGCCATTAAAAAGAATACATTTGAATCAGTTCTAATGAGATGGATGAAACTGAAGCTGATTATACAGAGTGAAGCAAAGCACTTTTAAAGGCAGGGTGAGGAAGGGGCATGGCTGTGTGTTGTGCTTAGTAGCTCAGTCATGTCTGGCTTTTTGAGACCCTATGAACTGTAGCCCGCCAGGCTCCTCTGTCCATGGGATTCTCCAGGCAAGAATACTGGGGTGGGTTGCCATTCCTTCTCCTGGGGGTCTTCCCAACCCAGGGATGGAACTCAGGACTCCTGCATTGCAGGTGGATTCTTTACAGTCGGAGCCATCAGGGAAGCCCAGGGCATGGTTAATTGCTGTAAACTTCTTAAGATTGGATCACTTATTCTAGCAGCTGTCCACATAGGTCAAATCATGATGTTCCTGTAAATCTCCAATACATCAACTATTCTCTGTTCTGCAACCTTTTATCTTTATATGAATGGACTCTATAGGTCAGAACCTTCAGAATGGGCTATCCTGTGTATTTTAGGCCCCGGGCAACATTCTATTACAAAAGAAGCAGAGTCAGCATGACTAAGCAAAGATGGAGTCAGATGTGTTCTTTCCTATTAAAAACTGTTCAGAGCAGCTTTATTGGTGATTGTCAGAAGCTGGAAAAAACACCGTATTCTTTAAGAGGGGCCTGGATAAACAAGCTCTGGTATATCCATGCAGTAGAATACTGTTGTTGTTCAATCCTTAAGGTCCTCCCAACTCTTTGTCAGGCTCCTGTGTCTATGAAATTTTCCAGGCAAGAATATTGGAATGGGTCTCCATTTCCTACTCCAGGGGATCTTCCTGACCCAAGTCTCTTCCTGCATCTCTTGCGTTCCTGCATTGGCTGGCAGATTCTTTACCACTGGTGCCACCTAGGAAGTAGAATACTACTCAGATAAAAGTTCGAACTGTTGGTACATATTCGAATCAATACAGGCAAGATGGATGATTCTCAAAGACATGTGGAGTGAAAGAAGTCAGTATGAAAAGGCTACTTTATCTATGATTTCAGTTCAGTTCAGTCGCTCAGTCATGTCTGACTCTTTGCGACCCCATGATTCACAGCATGCCAGGCCTCCCTGTTCATCACCATCTGCCAGAGTTTACTCAGACTCACGTCCATCGAGTCCAGGATGCCATCCAGCCATCCCATCTTCGGTCGTCCCCTTCTCCTCCTGCCCCCAATCCCTCCCAGCATCAGAGTCTTTTCCAGTGAGTCAACTCTTCTCATGAGGTGGCCAAAGTACTGCAGTTTCAGCTTTAGCATCATTCCTTCCAAAGAAATCCCAGGTTGATCTCCTTCAGAATGGACTGGTTGGATCTCCTTGCAGTCCAAGGGACTCTCAAGCGTCTTCTCCAACACACAGTTCAAAAGTATCAATTCTTCGGCGCTCAGCCTTCTTCACAGTCCAACTCTCACATTCATACATGACCACAGGAAAAACCATAGCCTTGGCTAAACGGACCTTATTCGGCAAAGTAATGTCTCTGCTTTTGAATATACTATCTAGGTTGGTCATAACTTTTCTTCCAAGGAGTAAGCGTCTTTTAATTTCATGGCTGCAATCACCATCTGCAGTGATTTTGGAGCCCCCCAAAATAAAGTCTGACACTGTTTCCACTGTTTCCCCATCTATTTCCCATGAAGTGATGGGACCAGATGCCATGATCTTCATTTTCTGAATGTTGAGCTTTAAGCCAACTTTTTCGCTCTCCTCTCTCACTTTCATCAAGAGGCTTTTAGTTCTTCTTCACTTTCTGCCATAAGGGTGATGTCATCTGCATATCTGAGGTGATTGATATTTCTCCTGGCAATCTTGATTCCAGCCTGTGTTTCTTCCAGTCCAGCGTTTCTCATGATGTACTCTGCATAGAATTTAAATAAGCAGGCTGACAATATACAGCCTTGATGTACTCCTTTTCCTATTTGAAACCAGTCTGTTGTTCCATGTCCAGTTCTAACTGTTGCTTCCTGACCTGCATACAGATTTCAACTATGTGATATTTTGCAAAGGGAAAAACTGTAAAGACAATGAAAAAGTCAGTGATTGCCAGAGATCTGGGTGTGGTGAGAATGGTATTATAATGGGGTAGCACAGGGAATTTTAGAGCATCATTGAGTTGCTTTGTATGCTAATTGTGAAGGGAGTTACACAGATCTATACATTGTTGAATTCCATAGACTCCTGCACCAAAAGAAAAAGAATTGCTGTATGATAATTTTAAAAAGCGCATAATGAAACTCTCAGTCAATACTATTTAAGCAATTGTGTAAGCAACCAACAGAGGCTTACTTACAATCAAGTAGTATCTTCTTACTTACATACAAGTGATATCTTCACAGGCACGTCTCAACTGGAGACCCTGGGTTTGAATGCCATGATCTAATTGTCTGAATGATGGAAAGGTAGAAGAGTCCACGATAGTATATTTTTTGCAAAAGAAATAAAATAGTGTTACCAAAAAGGAAACTCTCCTATACTTATTCAAAAAGCAGAGTTGTGAGATCTTGTTTGAAGCCATCACTTTATTGTCCAGTTATGTAGATTTTTCCCTGTGGTGCTTATTCTGGCATTAATTAATATAACAGAACCTGAAAGAAAGATTAGAAATGTGTTATGTTAGAAATAGCCTTGCTTTAAGGGACATGCATATTGATATGCCAGGAAAACTTAGACGGTTTTCTCACCACTGAGGGTTTTTTTTTTTTTTTTACCCAGTCTGTAGTCCAATGGAAACCACATATTTATTAAATGATTGATGTTTGTGCTCCTCAGGAACCATGGGAATTACCATTCGAGATCAGATCATTAGTCTGCCTAGTCTAACATCTTGCTTCTGGCTTAGGTAATTATCTGATGCTTTTGAGGGGCATTTAAATCTTTCTTATAAAGCACTTGACCATTGTTTCGCATTGTGTTGATTCTCACTGTTGAGATGTGGATGAGAAACTTGCACTGAAGTTTCTTTTAGTACAGGTAAGTTCATTTTCAAAATAAAATTTTATTTTGGCCATTTTGATGGTACTGGTTAGATCCCAAATGATAAGAAATGCTGTGATATACTTGCTCTAATTCTCAAAGATTTTAGTTTTCTATTCCACCCAAAAAGCCTCTTAATGAAAGTGAAAGAGGAGAATGAAAAAGTTGGTTTAAAGCTCAACATTCAGAAAACTAAGATCATGGCATCTGATCCCATCACTTCATGGCAAATAGATGGGGAAACAGTGGAAACAGTGGCAGACTTTATTTTGGGGGGCTCCAAAATCACTGCAGATGGTGAATGCAGCCATGAAATTAAAAGATGGTTACTCCTTGGAAGGAAAGTTATGACCAACCTAGATAGCATATTCAAAAGCAGAGATATTACTTTGCCAACAAAGTTCCGTCTAGTCAAGGCTATGGTTTTCCAGTGGCCATGTATGGATGTGGGAGTTGGACTGTGAAGAAAGCTGAGCGCCAAAGAATTGATACTTTTGAACTGTGGTGTTGGAGAAGACTCTTGAGAGTCCTTTGGACTGCAAGGAGATCCAACCAATCCATCCTAACAGAGACCAGTCTTGGGTATTCATTGGAAGGACTGATGCTGAGGCTGAAACTGCAGTACTTTGGCCACCTCATGCGAAGAGTTGACTCATTGGAAAAGACCCTGATGCCAGGAGGGATTGGGGGCAAGAGGAAAGGGGATGACAGAGGATGAGATGGCTGGATGATATCACCGACTCAATGCACATAAGTTTGAGTGAACTCCAGGAGTTGGTGATGGACAGGGAAGCCTGGCGTGCTGTGATTCATGGGGTCACAGAGTTGGACACGACTGAGCGACTGCACCGTACTGAGTCTATAAAGAGCAGAAGTTGTATTTTTAGGATCAAACACAGTGCCTTGAACATGGTAGATGCAGAGGATATATTGAGGGATTTTCGCAAGGGACCCTCAAATCAGGCTCCAGGCACAAAGGGAGGATATTTGTTACTGTAATCAGGCAAGTTGCAAAGCCGTGTTAGTCGACCACAAATTTCGTGATACACTTTACAGTTGTTTCATAGCATGTTTGATTAGGCACACATGCAAAGCGGTTTATTAAGAGGATTATTACTAGTACCATTTTCTTTTTAACCATGAGACTAAACATTGTTTTCCTCTCTTCTCTGTTATAGATAGTGTTCAAGGATTGGTCATCAGTTTTTCCTCATCTTGCACAATCAGTGGCTCACAATTTAGGGAGCACATGTCCCATCAGCTAGGGTTCTGTTGCGTACCCTGACAGTTCTTTGCTTCACCTCTAACTTCTGGTTTGCTAATCCTCCCTTTAGCTATTTGATCTCAAAGTTGAGAGGTTTTAGAGCAGAAAAAATTCTGTTGATTGGTCTCTCTCTTTATTCTAGATCTTGAAAATAAACTTTTTACAATGTGGTAGTAAATAGTAGGGTATCTGGACTAAGAGATGATTGTACATAGTGGGTTGTCCAGGGAAAGTGCACAGGGGACAGGATTGGATATCTCAGTCTTTGGTTTGGGTGATTTTTGTCCAAAAAAGTTTTGCTTCATTGACTGGTAGTTGTGATGGCCTGTGTTGCTCCTGAGAACTCACCTTCTAAAATTTTCAGTCCCATTTCCCCCTTTTTATGGGGATCAGTAATAGGTCTATGAGCTATAGACCAAGAAGCATCCTTGGCCAACTTGGTGTCTGTCTGTCACTGCCAAATCCTTAAAGCAGGACTGAATTCAGATTCACTTCAGAGTGCTATGAGTTTGCAGACTGGGGAAGACCCCTTTCTAAAAATCGAAGCACTACTTGCTGCTTGCTCCTCGTAATTCTTTTACATGAAGATAGACTTTCAAATCCACTAATGAGTTTAAAATTTCAACTTGTAAATACGAACTATGACTGCCAACTTGTTAGAACAAATTTTCACCAAAATTCAAATAAGGATAGTCAATTTCTTTTTCTTCTTCTGTAAGAGTAGTGAATAGTTTTGGGAGCCCCAAAGTGGTAGAGTTTTGTTTTGTTTTGTTTTGTTTTTGCTTTAAGAACCAGAAATACAATCAAAGGCAAAATTTTATTCCTTCAAAATTTCACTTTGAGTTTGTGCCATTTTTCTTCTACTTTTCATATCCAGATGTACAACAGATAGTGGAGCAGGGAAGAGCAGGGATTAAGATTTCTGTTCTAGAATTAACTGTTATCTAATAGAATCCCATACACGTTAAAGTCTCTACAAAACTTATAAATTTATAACGAATATATTTCTCAGAGATAGTCATATAAACTCATATTGTTATTTTGAAGCTATGATATCAAATAGCTATTAGTTATCATTTTTACAATCTATGAAAAAAATGTTCCCCAAATCAATTAGCTTCAACATCATTTCATTCTGAAGAATTATAGACATGAATCCTGAAAATAGGTCTAACAGGTCAAGCTTATTTCTTAATCACTACCAATTTAATAGATTATGAAATCAGGATTTCATTTTATATATTTTGTCTCCTTTTTTTTCTTCTGCTTTTAATTTTTTTGGCAAGCTGGCATTCTTTATGTTTCAGAAATAACAGTATTAAATGCTATGGAGAAAGGTTAGAGAGTTGACATTGAGGTTGCATTATAAAGACAAGTTAAAAGCTTTAATTTATACTTGAGAATAACAAGATATGAAAGGATTTTGTGAAAATCCTTTGTTCATTAGATAATGTTTATTTAACAAGAAATGAGTGTTTTCAGTAAGATTAAACTGAGGATTTTATTAGAAAGACTTTAAGAAGTGAGGTCTCTGTTCTTTATACCCTGCTGATTTAAAGAAATATTACTAAATACTTTTAAGTCTATTTTTATTCAGTTCTGTCTGCTTGTTATTGGTTATAATAGACTTAGAACCTTAAAAGCTTATTCTTTTATTCTTCATTTTTTGTTTTAAAATTTTGGCAAGATTGTTTTCCTTGTGCTTGTTGTTATTCAAAGGCCCCAGCTGAGTCCTGATTCTTCTGTAGCCAGGGCTGTTGGAAGAAGACATGATATTGCCAGTCAGTGGGGAAGCTGGTAGCTGGGACATCTCTTTAGTCACAATGCGGTTGTACAGCTGAATTATCCTTTGTGCATCAGAAGTGATGGGACTATACCTCCTGGTTTGCCGAGAACAACCTAAGTTCAAACTTGCTGTCCCAGTGTAAATGTAATACATCCACTCTCAAAAGTATCTTGGTTTAAACAATAAAGTATATGGTTACCATCAACTTAAAGGCTATATGGAGAAAATGATAATTGGATCAAGTGTTTTATTTTTTGATGGTAGTGGGAGTGTGTGGCTTATGAAAAAAAATTCAATAAAATGAGATGATCAATAAAATGAGATGAGTAATAAACAGAATGTAGAAGAGTTTTATGGAAACTGAGAAAGAAAATATTTCCAGACATTGCTGTAAAATGACAAGCCAAAACAGGGAGAGGGAGAAAAGATAAAAGTAAGCATCGTAGCAGCAGGGCTATGATTATTAAGACAAAGCCAAGTGTTTCAGTGATGGTGTTAGGGGGGTAAGGATGCACAGGGACCAGCACTCAATATTACTTTAAGAAACCCAATAAAATGATTAAATAGCTGGAGAGGTCAAGGACTTGGGCTTTGGAACAGACTATCCTGTGTTCACTTTCTTTAAGCTATTTAAAGATGGAAAAGATGCTTAGACCATATGTGTCTCATTTCCCTCATCTGTAAAATGAGAGTAATAGTAGTTCAGTTCAGTCGCTCAGTCATGTCTGACTCCTTGTGATCCTATGAATCGCAGCACGCCAGGCCTCCTTGTCCATCACCAACTCCCGGAGTTCACTCAAACTCACGTCCATCGAGTCAATGATGCCATCCAGCGATCTCATCCTCTGTCGTCCCCTTCTCCTCCTGCCCCCAATCCCTCCCAGCATCAGAGTCTCTTCCAGTGAGTCAACTCTTCACATGAGGTGGCCAAAGTACTGGAGTTTCAGCTTTAGCATGAGTCCTTCCAAAGAAATCCCAGAACTGATCTCCTTTAGAGTGAACTGGTTGGATCTCCTTGCAGTCCAAGGGACTCGCAAGAGTCTTCTCCAACACCACAATTCAAAAGCATCAATTCTTTGGCACTCAGCTTTCTTCACAATCCAATTCTCACATTCATACATGATGACTGGAAAAACCGTAGCCTTGACTAGATGGACCTTTGCTGGCAAAATAATGTCTCTGCTTTTCAATATGCTATCTAGGTTGGTCATAACTTTCCTTCCAAAGAGTAAGCACCTCTTAATTTCATGTCTGCAGTCACCATCTGCAGTGATTTTGGAGTCCCGAAAAAATAAAGTCTGACACTGTTTCCACTGTTTCCCATCTATTTCCCATGAAGTGATGGGACCAGATGCCACGATCTTCGTTTTCTGAATGTTGAGCTTTAAACCAACTTTTTCACTCTCCTCTTTCACTTTCATCAAGAGGCTTTTGAGTTCCTCTTCACTTTCTGCCATTAGGGTGGCATCATCTGCATATCTGAGGTGATTGATATTTCTCCCGGCAATCTTGATTCCAGCTTGTGCTTCTTCCAGCCCAGCGTTTCTCATGATGTACTCTGCATATAAGTTAAATAAGCAGGGTGACAATATACAGCCTTGATGCACTCCTTTTCCTATTTGGAACCAGTCTGTTGTTCCATGTCCAGTTCTAACTGTTGCTTCCTGACCTGCATATAGGTTTCTCAAGAGGCGGGTCAGGTGGTCTGGTATTCCTATCTCTTTCAGGATTTTCCACAGTTTATTGTGATCCACACAGTCAAAGGCTTTGGCATAGTCAGTAAAGCAGAAATAGGTGTTTTTCTGGAACTCTCTTGCTTTTTCGATGATCCAGCAGATGTTGGCAATTTGATCTCTGGTTCCTCTGCCTTTTCTAAAACCAGCTTGAACATCTGGAAGTTCATGGTTCATGTATTGCTGAAGCCTGGCTTGGAGAATTTTGAGCATTACTTTGCTAGCGTCTGAGATGAGTGCAGTGGTGCGGTAGTTTGAGCATTCTTTGGCATTGCCTTTCTTTGGGATTGGAATGAAAACTGACCTTTTCCAGTCCTGTGGCCACTGCTGAGTTTTCCAAATTTGCTGGCATATTGAGTGCAGCACTTTCACAGCATCATCTTTCAGGATTTGAAATAGCTCAACTGGAATGCCATCACCTCCACTAGCTTTGTTCATAGTGATGCTTTCTAAGGCCCACTTGACTTCACATTCCAGGATGTCTGGCTCTAGGCGAGTGATCACACCATCGTGATTATCTGGGTCATGAAGATCTTTTTTGTACAGTTCTTCTGTGTATTCTTGCCACCTCTTAGTCACTGTGAAATTTAAATGTTTATGCTTGTAAAGCAGTTAAAGTGGTATGGATTATACTGTTAGCACTCACTGCATGTAGTCTGCCATTATTATTATTGCAAATATTTTCAACACAAAGGAAGGGGTGGCTTTACACTGTCATTAAGTGCCTTAAATGAAGCTGTACATATGTCTGCTGAAGGCAGCATCACACACTGAGCAGCTCTGCAGCCAGCTTGGCTGGATGGGAATCCTGTCTCTATCATGTATTTGTTCAGCAAATTTCTGGACTTTTCTTTAGTCTCCACATGTTTAGATGAAGATGAAAATAGTATAGACCTTTTAGGTTTATTATTATGATTAGACTTGCTACAATCCTTGTAAAACCATTCCCTGCAGTCTTGGGCATATGGTCAAGGCTTCAACCTATAGAATAACTTAGAAGTTATTCTATTGGAACCTCTCCTTATGGACTTACATATGTGATGTGGGATAAATAAGTTATGGACTTTCTGAGTTTCTTAGCTCTAATTGTTCTTAGTAAAAGGTAATGAGTATGTGGTTCATACTGAGGCATAGAGTGGCTATAGAAGAGTGGGTGTGTTTGATGTGTGTATAATGCTTTGAAAGAGAGGGTAACTGACTCCGTTCTTTTATAAAAATGATGAGTTTGGGGTCCATTACCACATCAATCAGTCTCTCTCTCCATTTCTCTCTCTCATGTTCTGTTTGTATGTGACCTTATCCAAGGGGCATATGTGTTATGAGATGAAGATCAAGAACTGAACCCTGAAGAACACCTTCACTTAACGTGTTGGATAAAGGACCCTCCCCCCGCCACCCCCATAAGCAGCAGCAGTTGAGGAGAAACAGGGGTAAGAAGAGCAGGAGATAATGATATCCTAGGAATTAGGGCAAAAGAATATTTCAAGAAAAACTATAACAAACGCTATCATGAAGCCAACTATGATTAAATTAGAAAAAGCAACTGGATCTTAGAACTGGAACTGAGGCTTAGGCTTCTCCTAACGTCCCTGAGAACAGTATCCATAGAATGAATGGGACAAAATGTAGATTTTGGTGGATTTGAGACCCATCAAAAAGATGAGAAAAATTAATAAGTAACATAAAATAAAAATAATATCTTAAAATTATCTTTCCAATGAATTTGAGAGTAAATGGAAAGATAAGAAGGTGGGATACTTACACGTGCTTCCAGGTGAAGAGAAGATGTTTGAAGATCCAAGAGACAAGCAGCAGTTGATGAGGCTAGTTTATGACTTCCAAGGAGGAGCCAGGGCTGAGGTCGCCAGTGTAGACATTAGCTTGGGAAAGAGGGAAGATACCTGTTTCTTTGAGTTGGATGCAAAGGAGAGAGAGAAGAGTGACTATTTTCAAATGTTAGGGGTAAATGTGGGAGAGATTTATTTGTGAAGTCAGTGACTTGGTCATGAAGGTGGGAGGATGGGGAAAGCTAAAGCCTTCACTGGAAGAGAACTTTAATTAGAGGTGAGTGGAGAAGGGAAAAGTGATTTGTTAATACTGCAGGCTCAGTTGAGGTTGGAGATAAAATATTTGTGACAGCACCAAATGATACAGGTCTCTTATAAAAGCTTTTATTCGTTTTTTACGCTTGTAGTATATATTTTTATTTTTTCTTCCAATCTTATTGAGATAGAATTGTTTTTAACTTTTCAAAAAAAAAACAGCACTGTTTTTAACTTTAAGATGTACAGCATAATGATTTGACTTACATATTTCATGAAATGATTGTTACAGTAAGTTAAGGAGCATCCGTCATCTCATATAGATACAAAGTTCAAGAAACAGAAAAACCTTTTGTCTTGTAATGAGAAATCTTAGTATTTACTCTCTTAGAAACTTTCGTATATAATGTACAGAAGTGTTCATTATATTTGCCAAGTAGTACATTAGATGTCTGGTACTTATTTATCAGATAACTGGAAGTTTGTACTTTTTGATGGCCTTCAGTCAGTTCCCCTCCTTCCATCCCTTGCCTCTGGTAACCACAAACCTAATCTCTTTTTCTATGAGTATTTATTTTTGAAGTATAATTGGACTGCTATACTATGTTAGTTCCTATTATTACAACATAGTGACTTTTTCCCTATACATTTCAAAAACCATCACCTCAATAAGTCTAGTTACAATATGTTACCACAAAGAGGTCACTTAAATTGACTATATTCCCTACATGGTACATTTCATGACTCGTTTATTTTGCAACTGGAAGTTTCTTTTAATTTTTTTTAATTATGTGCTTTTCTATAGAATTCTTAAACTTGCCAAGAGCCAAGGTGGTGGACATTGATACATAGCTTTGTCATGGATGGGGATTGTATACGTGGGCAGGGGAGAAGAGTGAGTAAGGAGATATTGGGAGGACTGAAAATATTGATGATAGGGTCAAAGAGCTGATGGGGATGCAGGAAACATTAGGTGAAGAATGGAAGGAAGTGAGGAGAAGGTGAAGAACCAAGACTCAACTTTCATTGAGGATTAATTGCGGCAGGAATACAAACACAAGACTTTGCTTGTTTGTTTGTTTTTCTGAGGCAGGAGGTTTGGCTGGAGAGACTAGCTTCCTTTCTAAGATGCCAGAGTATGGTCATTTGAGGGGGTGCTAGCATGATATCTGAGTGATAAAATCATTTTTGATGTGAACATTGAAAGGGATCTTTATTTAACCTAATCTCACTTTTTTCTTTTTGAGTCATCCATATTTGCTACAACTTTTAAAGCAGATTGTGACCTGAGCAGTACATTTCCATTAACAAAACTTGATCTCAGTTACTTTTCAAACTTCTTTACAACATTCCTAGGTAAGCTTATAATTTCCCTCCTCTAAACAATTCTTTTCTTTGGAAGACAAGTCCTATGTATGGGTAGTGACTCCTATTAAGTTGGTTCAGTTTAACATACTAATTTCGAGAGGCCTGGCACATGGAGTCGATAACTATAGAAGACGGAAGGTTTAAAAAGTAGATCCCAGAAGATGAAAAGTTGCTTTAACATTTAAAAATCTGTGTGGCATGATAACTACTTAAGGAGAAGATAAGATTTTTTCTACAGAGTATGATATTGTGATACTTTAGGCACTATAGGAGAACTAGTTTTTTTCTTTTCCAGTCTCATGTTGGCTTATTTTAACAGATGAAAGTAGCATTTATTATAAGGTGTATGTAACATATATTAGCTTCATGGCCCAAAGTGTTGAGTTATCAAGCAGATTCTTTTAGTGGACCAAATCTTTGTCACTCTAGTATTCTGAAGTGTATTCCTTGATGTTTAAGTGAAAAATAATCTCATTTTTAAGAAGGTCAATTTGAAGTTCTAAGAGAATGTTTAAGAAATGTGTATTTTAGCAAAACAAGGAACCCAGACCCCCTTTGTTCTCAAAATGGAGCTATGTTTAATAAACCACACTGTTATATACTTGAAACATGGAAGTATTGATTTCCTCAGTAAAAATGGAAACACTCTTATAAAATGACTTTCAATTGTGCTTAGAAATTAACAAATCAATGTTTTCTGCACACTTCATCAGATAAATCCATGGTGTCAAATCCTGACCAATGGCTGGTATGTCAGAGAGAAAATGTAATCCAGGTGACATGTGACATAAAAAAGTCACATTGCCTCACACCAGCCCTCACTTGAGTCTAGCTAATTAGTGGCACTTTTTGATTAATTCAAGTGGATGGCCCTCAAGGCCATATTTGTAGAACTCAGACTGAGAGTTACCCTCTGTGTTCTGATTTAAAATGTTTTGGGTATTAATTCACATAGTTTGAAAATATGAAAAGAATTTCAGGGTCACTTTGGATATTACCAAGTTGAACCTTGACTGATGTATTCATTATAAGCTCACCCACTACTTGTTTTACAGATAACACAAATAACATCCGGTTATAGCAAGATCTTTGGACTAAGATGTTAGTTGCGTTTCTCGTTGTTTAGTTGCTAAGTTGTGTCCGACTCTTTGTGACCCCATGGACTGTAGCCCACCAGGCTCCTCTGTCCATGGGATTTCCCAGGCAAGGATACCAGAGTGGATTGCCATTTCCTCCTTCAGGGGATCTTCCCAACCTAGGGACTGAACCCACATCTCCTGCATTGGCAGGTGGGTTCTTTACCACTGAGCCACCTGGGAAGCCCCAGTTGAGTTACATAAGTGTAAAATGAGACTAAGATTCTTGCCTTCATGGAGCTTACTTTCCATAGACAAGATACTAAATGATCCCAGTAAAGCATATGTGAATTATCTACTAAGTTAGGAAGTGAGAAATGCCATGGACAAAATGTTAAAATGCAGAACATCATAAGAGGCAACAGGAGCATGTGTGAGGATAGCATGATCAAGGTGGGCTTCATGGAGGGGGAAATGTGAGCAAAGTGAAAAAAGGTATAGAAATAGGTCACATGACTAGCCTGGGAGAGAAGCGGAGAGATTGCCTTGTCGGAGGATCTGAAGAGGGTGGATGGTCTGACCAGAGAGACAGAGAGGAAGATGATCAGAAGATGAGGTCAGACCTAAGGCACCTTGTTTTTATATTTTGCAAAGAAGTCCAGCTTTTCATGTGGTTTTAAAGATTCCAACGTCTAATTCTCTTCCCATATAAAGTAGAGGGACAATCATACATCTTGACAAGAGGAGCATGAATCAGTTGTTCAAAGGGTTTTTCACCCTAAATCTCTACTGCCTTTCTGAATACAGGAAAGTAGGATTTAAGTGGTATCAGCCAGAGTGACCATCCATCTGGAACAGCACAATCTTAGAACCAAATCTCTGATGATTCTTGTCAGCCAGTGGATTTCAACTTTAGAGTAAATGATGGAAGACATTTTGCCAGCCAGTGATCAGCACAGAAAGAGTATTAAGGAAATATTTTTAGAAGCTTAAAAAGATGTGGATTGGCGTAATGGAATTTGAATAGATTTCTGGATAGTGCGTGGAATATGGATGAAATTCTGGCTCTGTGAATGTGGAAGCTCAGGTAAATGATACGATGTAAGGTGTTTGCATAGCAGGTGTAGTGGTATTTGTACTGAGGATAAATTTTGTTGAGGATATACTGTAGATACACCCCTTTCCCAGGAGACTACTGATCTATCACAGCACCTTTTCTAATGACACCTTTTATCATCTCATTGTCTTTCCTAAGATAATACTTTGGCAGCCACTGCTACAGATGGATGCCCGCCTTTGGAGGGAAATCTTTTTGCCAGTGTCAGTTAGCTAGAACAAAGAAGTTGGTTTGGAAAATAATGAGGTGAAGTTTGCACAGAGTACAATGGAGCAACTGGCAAAGAATCTTGCTTTATCAGGTTAACCATGTACCTACAGGTTGCAGAGTAGAAGCTCTGGATGGTGAAATAAAAGTGAAAAGTTTTAGAATCATTGGAGACAAGAGTAAACATTGTCACGTTTCAAAGGAGTAGTAGGAATTCTTTTTCTTTTTCTTTACCCCATTTCCTAATATGAAGACAAGCATGCTCTCAATGAAATGAACAGTGGGAAAATTTAAAGCAAATAAAAGGAAATACTTCTACACTTAGTGCATAATAAGTCCATAGACTTTTGGGTTGAGGAAGGTCAGGGAGTCAAATGCTGAAGAGGAAAAGTAAAGAGAAGAAAATCTGGTTAATTTTATGACCAATAATAACATTGATATTATGCCTTAAGATAAGAATAACGAGGTTGAAGCTTTGGGGCAAAAAATGATCGTCTCAGAGGACAGGAAGGAATTCTCCCACTCTTACCCCTAACAATTTGAACGGCACCAAAGGGTTGACCAGATGCATTATGGGGTGTAATATTTTCCCAGGAGGCAGCTCTTATTAACCTGGAAAACCATTCTTGAAAGACCAGTGGCTAGTTTTATCTGGAAAATCCTGTATTTCAGGGGAAATCAGCCTTGAATCCAAACAAAAAGAATTTTGTAGTTGGTGTAATGGTAAACTCCCCAGTGATGGATACGGTCTAATTTTGCTTTCGACCCAGTGTGTGAATGTGTCTAATCATAATATTCATATAACTAACTGAGTGTATCATAATGAGTGGAAATTGGCCTTTGACACAGAGCAGGTCCAATGGAAAGCACATGAGCTATTCCTTTAGGAATTAAAAATATGCTCTTGCCCTTTTGCCAAACTTTTTTCAAAGTTCATACTAGCTGCTTGTAGCTTCTGACTTTCTTTCTTGGCTGTAGGATGCGGCTGGAACTCTTGTATTCCAGACGGTAGTGAAGCCTCTGAATCCTTAGCTGTCTTTAAGGGCCCCCGTGTTAGTTTTGAGCCAGTTACCAAGTGGAGATCACCTAGGAGGGCAGAAGTCATCTGTAGCCAATTCTCTGTGAACTTGCAAGAACAGGCAAGTCATGCTATTATTATCAAATATAAATATTCTTTATTATTATTAAACTCTTATTACATGGAGCCTCCTTAAATGATAGATACAGTCTTGGTCAGAGAGTCAAGGCCTTTAGCCTTTCCTTTTACTATTGCTTCTAAACCAACTGGAACCTTAACCTTGTTTGTTTTTTGCCTCTGTATCCTGATTCACTTTTAAAATTGACTTCATTTACTTAGGTAACACATGAACATTATGTAGGGCAGAGTGATTAACTCCAATTACAGAAAAAACCCCAATCTCAATGTTTTAACAAAAGGAAAACTTTTTGTCCAGTCAACTATCAGTCTGAGAAGAGTGGGTGGCTCCTGGTAGTGACTCAGGGATCTGGGCTGCTTCTAAAGTCTGACTTTGTCATTGCACAGCCCTTCAGGTCCAATTTCCTTATTTGGAAAATGGAAGCAATAAAAACATACCTCTACATTTGTTGTGATGATTAAATAAAATATGACATACATGTTGAATGACTCTCACAGGCTTCCCAGGTGGTGCTAATGATAGAGAACCTGCCTACCAATTCAGGAGACATAAGAGATGCAGGTTTGATCCCTGGGTCAGAAAGATACCCTGGAAGAGGGCATGGCAGCCCACTCCAGTATTCTTGCCTGGAGAATCCCAGGGACAGAGGAGCCTGGAGGGCTAGAGTCCATAGGGTCGCAAAAAGTCTGACACGATTGAAGCTACTTTGCACGCACGAATGACTCTCAGAACCTGGCACATAGTACATGCTCAGAAAGTCTTGCTGATTCTTCCTTCTGTAGGTGTCAGGCATGAGTGTGTATGGGGAAGGAGGGAGTCACACCAAGAGGAAGTGGGGCTGATACCTGTATTCACGCTGCTCACAAGCTCTAGAAAAGCTCACTGCATTTAAAAGAGGAAGCACTTGAAACTTGACTGCTTCAGTCCTGTGAAGGCAAGCACTGTGTCTCTCCCTTTTTTGTTAACTGTCATGTTCCCAAAGTCTAAATCCTATCAGGATAATGACAAATTGCTACTGCTAAGCTGCTTCAGTCGTGTCCAACTCTGTGCGACCCCATAGACGGCAGCCCACCAGGCTCCCCCGTCCCTGGGATTCTCCAGGCAAGAACACTGGAGTGGGTTGCCATTTCCTTATCTAATGCATGAAAGTGAAAAGTGAAAGTGAAGTCGCTCAGTTGTGTTCAACTCTTCGCGATCCCATGGACTGCACCCTACCAGGCTCCTCCATCCAGGCAAGAGTACTGGAGTGGGGTGCCATTGCCTTCTCCAGATGATGACCAAAGCTAGGGTTAAATCAGTGCTTAAATATCAGAACTATATAACAAAAGAACTAGAAAATGAAACTCTTTTCCTGTTTTCCCTTCCTGTCACCTACGTGCCCCCAGAGTTTACAAAAATCCAAGATGGTAAGATAATGCCCAGGATGGCTGTCAAGTTCCTGATTCTACACTTTTTTAGACTTTGTCCAAATCCTTACATGCAAACCATAGTAGCAACTGCGTATAATTTTGAAATCTTATGTATGATGGTACATGATGGTGTGTAATTAAAATTTTGCTTAATCCGTTACCCTTTTCATGTTAAGCTTGTATGCAGTGTCTGTTGGCATTTATAGATCTTTTTGTGTCATTTATTCATTTATTTTCTTTTTGGTGCATGAGCTTCTCATTGCAGTGCCTTCCCTTTCCTCCAAGCACAGGATCTGGACATGCGGGCTTCAGTGCTTACGGCTCCCATGTTCTAGAGCACAGGCTCAGTATCTGTGGCACATAGGCTTAGTTGCTCCAAGGCATGAGGGATCTTCCCATACCAGGGATTAAGCCTGTGTCCCCTGCGTTATTACGTGGGTTCATATCCTCTGTACCACTAGGAAGGTCCTATAGATCTTTTCTGAAGTACTTGTTTTTACAGCTTTAGCCACTTTTTTGTCTCTCATTTTGTATAAAGTGTTTGCTGTAAATAAGCCACTCTGTTTGATTTTTTTCCAAGATCGGGCACACAAGTGGAAGGGTAGAATTTAAAGGGAGGACATTAAAATTCCAGTTTTTTTTTTTTATTGAAGTAAAGTTGATTTACAATATTATGTTAAAGGTATTCTGTTTCAGATGTATAGCAAGGTGATTTGATTATACGTCCATGTGTGTGTATATCTATATTCTTTTTTCTGATTCTTTTCGATTATTGGTTATTGCAAGATATCAAATATATTTACTAACTGAGCCACAAGGGAAGCCCATAATTCCCTATGCTATACAGTAAATCTGTGTTATTGTCTATTTCATATACAGCAGTGTGTATCTACTATTATATATTAGTAGTAAAAGAAATTCTTTTACTGTGTTTTTCTGTCTGAATTTTGCTGCCAATTGTGTATCCCAATAATCTAGATATGTTTTGTTGGTCAAAATTGAATTCCAAAACGTTTTAAAACCCCTTCACCTTGCTGAACTGTGTTGTACCAGTTTTCAAAAGGAAAAGATGACTTGGAGGTATCTAATTTTTAAGAATCCACCAAATTATTTGTTTAGGTGACTGAGAAGTGTCTGGTTAACCCGATCATGCTTCCCACCCGCTGTCCCTCCTGTCCCTATTTACTGCCCTCAGTGAGCAGATTGCTTGAGTAGCTGCCTCCTTCCTCAGACAACTTTCCCTGTCATGTTTCCTAGACGTTAGTGCACTTATTGATTATGCCGTCTCCCTGGAGAGCAGTGTTCAGTATATTCTTTTACATGCATGATAGGGAAACTGAGGTTCACGGTGGTCTACTCTGTCTATTGTCGAAGGTCACAGGGAATAGGAAGAAAATGTCAATGCCATTGACATTTCACTCCAGTATCTCTATCCATCCAGTCAGAGCGCTGGCAAGATTCCGCTTGGCTCTCCTTTCATCATCTGGCACAAGGAACATGATACTCTCAAGTTGAATTCATCACTTTCTGCTTCCAAACAGTGGCAGCAGCAGGCTGTCCACGCCACTTGTCCTGTGAAGCTGAAAAAGACCATGTTGTTTTCTGCCCCATAAGTGGACTTTTTTTTTCTTCCAAAATAGAAGAACTAGGCATAGCAAAATGTGCAAGTTGGGCCAGCTGTATACATTTTTCACCCATATTAAAACTGCCAAAGTCCAAATGTAAGAACTCCTTCTGAAAGACCTGAGCATTTCAGTTGTGGACTTATGGACATCTTTCCCCCTAATGACATTAATAACCTTCTGTGTGCAGTATATTGAGGAAATCTTATGGCAAAGAAAGCAAATTTGCAGAGATTCATAGGACTACTTTTTCAAGGAGTGTTGGCAGAGAAGATTGATTCTGATGTGTTATTAACAGAAGCAAAAATTATGATCAATTATATAGAGAATATTTATATTTAGAGGGAAAAGTTCTAGTCCAAATGTTAACTGAGAATTCGAATATTTCATGTCTTCATCCTGTCTTCTGAGGACCAAACGAACAAACAAAAAGCTCCTCTTCATGTTCTTTGTTCCCTTCCCTAAAGCTGGATATATTATATATTCTCAGAGAAAAGGATATTTATGAGAATCACAAAGATGCTGTATCCATCAGAGTAGGGTGGATACACCCTGCAAATCTTAGTACCTCAAAAAACACAAAGGTTTATTTCTTGCTAACACTTCTTATATATCTCTGGTTTGCAGAGACCCAGTCTGAGAAATCAGCCTTCTCCTTGGACTTTGCTGGTCAGTCTTAGAGACAAACTTGGAACTCTTAAAGCAGGGGTTGGCAAACATATTCTGTAAAGGGCCTGATAGTAAATAGTTTCGACTTTTCAGGTCATAGAGTTTCTTGTTACAATGACTCAAGTCTACTATTACAGTGCAGAATCAGAGTTTACAATAGTTTATAATGCATAAACAAATGAGTATGGGCTGTGTTCCAATAAAACTTTATTTACAACAACAGCCAGTGGGCTAGATTTGGCCTATGGCCTGTAGTTTGCCAACTCTTTCAATTAAGTTGTATAGCCCCAAAGGAGCACTTGGTACCTCTGCTAAATGATTGTTTTTGTTGAGTCACTAAGTCATGTCTGACTCTCTTGAGACCCTGTGGACTGTAGCCCACCACGTCTTTCTGTCCATGGGATTTCCCAGGAGAGAATACTAAGTGGGTTCCATTCCCTTCTCCAAGGGATTTCCCGACCTGGGTATCTAACCTGGATCTCCTGCATTGCAGGCAGTTTCTTTACTGCTGAGCCACGGGAGAGGCCCCTGCCCAATGACTAATGACTAACTAATGATTCTACTTAACCAAGAGAGGATAGGGAAGTACAAGCCTGTCACTTCCTGAGTAAGCCTAGACTTTGCATATGTTCACACACATACATGGAAAATGATGAAGAATTAGTTGAGTTATTATTTTCATAGTTCCACAGACTTGCTTGATTAAACCTACAGGTCTTTTATTGTTTACTTTTTAAAATGAAAGTCTTTTCAAAAAATATTTATTTATTGACTATTCTGGGTCTTGGTTGCAGCATGTGGGATCTAGTTCCCTGATCAGGGATCAAACCTGAGACCCCTGTGTTGGGAGCACAGAGTCCTAGCCACTGGTCCACCAGGAAGTCCCACCTACAGTTCTTTGAAAGTTTCTCTGTCCCCTCGGTTTTATCCTTAAATCAGAAAATCAGACTTTACAAGGTGCCATGTTCATTTTCTCTTTAAGAGGTAGTGGAAATGGCCAATCAAAGAGGATGCGGTTCAGCTTTGTTTCTGCAGCCTTGGGGCCATGTACATTCACCTGTGGGGATCCTAAAGTGAATCAGGTTTTGTACCCTGAAACATCTTGGGAAGGAATTTGGGAGGAGCAAGAGAGGCATTTTATCAGATGACATTTCTCAGTGGTAAAGTTGCCTAGGGGACAAGTCATTTTCTTGCAGACCAGTTTTTGAGAAGTGTCCAGCTGTCTCAGTGCAGTCTGGTCATAGAGAACAGTGACAGAAAGGTTTCAGTTCATTCTACTGTAGATGGAGCCTCACTCAAACCCGCTGGACCACAAGATGATGTCACTTTATGTATTTGTTTCCAGCATACCCACCTCCTTCCCTAAATCACAAGACAGCCCCATTTGCCTCTCCTGTTTCACCTTTCTTTTATATAGTTGAATGGTTCCATGCCTTCAGTCGACTCACCTCTTTCAAGTTTTATTGGTACTCACTGCTCTAAGAGTGAAACGTAATGAGTCCATTTATTTTTACACAGTTCAACTTATTAATATATCTGACTTTTCTCCATAGGAAGCGTTTGACTAGATATAGAGAAATGTATACTCAGGCAGATATGTCAGTTAAAACAGAGATACTGGGAATCTATTTTATAGGTAGCTGACTCTCTGCACATGACAATATCTGCTCATGTTGATTATAATTCATAACTTCTATAATTTTAGGGCATTTTTGCACATTATCAGACAGCAGAACACTTTGTAATCCATGTTAATAATTACATTTCAAAAAGATTAAAAAAAAAACAAAACAGATAGCAAAGCAGGTGCTTAAACCAGGATCCATGAGTTGGTGATAGTTCTAAAATCTCATCCTCCTATTCATTGATATTTATGTTGAATATGAGAAGATCCTAAAAGCAAAGATTACTTGACCATGACAAAGAGGACCACGTAGAAAGAGTAGCCTACATCTAAAAGAACTATGTCCAAGGTCCAGATGATATTTTTATGTAAAGTGGTGTGGTACTATACCCTGAAATTAATTGTCATTGACTTCAAAGTGTGCTATGTTTCAAAATTTCATTTCTCAGATTAAATGCCAATGTCAAGTTGTCACGGAGAAAGGCTTTAGTGTTCCTAAAGAGACTACTTTCTAAGTCTGTTTGTTTGGAGTAATAATGATGATGACAATAATACCACTTATTATGTCCCAGGCATTGTTCTGAGCCTTTTAAAATACATTTGATTGTCACATCTGCCTTGTGAGCTTGAAACCATTCCATTTTTCTTCCCACTTTGCAAAGGAGGAAACTTAGGCACAGTGAAGTTGTTACTTGCCTAATATCACGCAAGGAATAAGTGGCAGAGTCAGAATTTGAACCACTGCAGTTTGCACCAGAATCCATATAAATAACCAGCATTTGTAAGAATAACCATGCTGCTCTAACATCTTTCACATCTGGAGCATGGGGATTAGTACTGGGATGCCAGTGGAGACGGAGCAAAATTTAAGGACTTATAAACAACTAACCCATGTATAGAGGAAAATCTGTGCTCTTTTTGAACTTATCTAAATTGACCACAGATTCACTGAAGAGAGACCACTTCACTTTATTGGGACTGTGGAGATAAGGAACATGTTAACCCCATTTATTTCAGTAACAGTCTCTGTAGATATTTTTCTTTCTAGAATGAAAAGGAAGCACTCTTTGCTGTCAGTCAATGGTACTCAGTGAACTGGGTCATCATTGTTTGTCTCTTCCCTCTGACCTTAACTGTCCTTGGTTTGTCTCCCACAAGATTCCTTGAAAACCCTTTGCCATACTTGAGTTCCCACACATGACAGTCTGGCCTTGCAAAGAAGATTAATACAAAATATCTGCCAAAGGTTTGGTATTCCCAGCCCAGATCTTTATCTCAGAATAAGGCGGTTGGGGGGGCAACTTATCTCTCATGAGTCATGGGCATTGAGATGCTGGGAACATTTCACTGGCAGGAGGAATTGGCAAAAGTAGTCCCAGTGGATTTCAGGTTTATTTGACTAATTCTTTCACCACTTGTCAAATGAAACTAGTTTTGTTTAGGTAACAAAACAAGCTGTTTCCTCTGCCATTTCTCCACTGAGCAGTATAGGCACTTGTGGCGAACACACATTACTGCTAACTGTTATGATGTTTGCTGTCAAATTCATTTATTTATACAACTGCTGGAAAAAGCCTGCGGCCCATAAGCAGCCATGAAAGATTTCAGAGTCGTGGTGTGGGGTCATGAGAGGGAAAAAAGTCTCCACTGGTTATGAGAAAGGAACTGACACAGGAAACGGTCACATATGGTGCAGATTTATTGTGTCCGGGGTTTCCCATTCAAATCTCATTACACCCACAGCTCAGCGCTAGGCATGGCACGGCTACATCCATTTCAGTTTTGGCATTCGACAGAATTACTGCTTCAGCTTCACACCAAGGACTGGAGAGGTGATAAGTTTATCATTCTGGGGAGAGAGTGTACCCGGATTGTATTTGTAAAGAGGGCTTTTGACTGTCCCTACCTTTTTAACACACGGACATCACTTTGTTCAAAGCTGGCAGGCAAGGTTTGCTAGCAGAAAAGAAATAGGAGGTGGTGATAATAGGTGGGAGAGAGGTGGAGAGTACTACAAAAAGGATGAAGGGAAAAGTAAAGATAAGATGAAATGGAAACCAGGTGGAATTTTGCAGGTTTTATTTTTTAATTAGTGGGAAAAAATAAGTGTCTTGATTAGAGACACACATGTATGCGTGCATGTGTCCACACACTTATGTATGTGTGTATACGTGTATCTTTCTGGCCCATATTTTCTAAAAATGAACAGTCTTATGTCCACATTTTAGTGTTTTCTTCACCTTTAACTCATCTCTTTCAAGATCTTTTATTGTGAATGCTTGCAACACTTACAGTGCTGTTTTAGACTCCTGTGATGTAAATGCTGTTAGATGGAGATGAGGATAGCATCAAAAAAGGCAAAAGGAGAATGCAAAGTATTTTAAAATAATGCTCCTGTTTAAATTATGATGAATGAATTATTAGCACGTGTTTATACCTGACTCTCAGTTGGCAAAGAATCCACCTGCAATGCAGGATACCCTGGTTCGACTCCTGGGTCAGTAAGATCCCCTGGAGAAGGGTTGCTGCTGCTACCGCTGCTAAGTTGCTTCAGTCATATCCGACTCTGTGCGACCCCATAAATGGCAGCCCACCAGGCTCCCCCGTCCCTGGGATTCTCCAGGCAAGGACACTGGAGTGGGTTGCCATTTCCTTCTCCAATGCATGAAAGTGAAAGTGAAGTCGCTCAGTCATGTCTGACTCTTCGAGACCCCATGGACTGCAGCCCACCAGGCTGCTCCGTCCATGGGATTTTCCAGGCAAGAGTACTGGAGAGGGGTGCCATATCCAATATTCATGGGCTTTCCTGGTGACTCAGATGGTAAAGAATCTACCTGCAGTGTGGGAGCCCTGGGTTCAATCCCTGGGGTGGGAAGATCCCCTGGAGGAGGGCATGGCAACCCACTCTAGTATTCTTGCCTGAAGAATCCCCAAGGACAGAGGAGCCTATTGGGCTACAGGCCATGGGATCGCAAAGAGTCAGACATGACTGAGCAACTAAGATGTATGTTTGCATTCCTGACTCTGCACATACATCATTACATTTGACCCTGTCCATCAGCCTATGGATTGGAAACCATTCTCAATCACATTTACAGAGGAGTGAACTGAGTCAGAGAGAGGATACTTACGTAATTTGCCTGTTGTTTTGCAGCTAGAAGGTGGCAGAACCAGGACACAGTGCAGATTTCTCTAACTGGAAAACCTTATCTCTTGCCCCAAGACTGAACTTCCTGAATTTGCATTTACCTTGGCTGTTTTCTGTGCAGTATTTAGTGAATAAAAATCATAATTGAGATAATACCTATTGATATTTGCAAGTAAAATCATAATACAGCATAATAATAACAATGCAAACATATTTTCTATGCCACTTATTTCAAGGAAAATATAGAAAAAGACATTTCTACATAGTGAAATCATATAAAATAGTCCTCTAGAATGAGTTTGAATGGACTTTCATCACCAAAAATAAGAGGTTTCTTTTCTATTTAAAAAAGTAAAAATGGTTGATTCAGAAGAAAGGGCTATTTGATACTACCTAATCCTCTCCCTCATCTCATCACCACTTCATCACTTACCTTTACCTCCTGATCAAAGTAACACTTTTCTACAAAGGGAACAAATATTTCAAAATACTCATCAAGAAAACTCAGTAAAGACAGAAGGACCTTTTACAGAAGGCCTTCCAAGCATCTTTGCTTCATTCATATAACGGTTGGTCCTGTGTGGTTTTCCATTTTTCTCACATTAGTTTGGAAATGTATTCTCATGGAAAACAGACCCAAGTTCAAGAACTTTGGTCAGATTGCTCATATAATGGGTACAGATCATAGAATCTATAGCTCCTGAAGTCTGTTAGCCCATTAGCCCCATGGATGTGTATGCCTCATTGAGAGCCTGCCACAGATACTGCCTGTACAATATCTTCAGTCCTTCAGAGCTGTCTTCACACTTGGACATCTCTGTTCTACCCTCTCATGACTCCTGAGCATACAGAGCTACTTTGCCATGCCAACCACCAGCTATTAGATTGTCTTCCTCACTGAAAATGATGTCAGAGGAGACTCCACTCCCAAATGCAACCACCTAGCAATTTATGAAAAGCAACCTGCAAATGCCTTAATTTTGAAGCTCCAGGACCTAAATTTGGAATGCATTGAATGTCCCAGTTCATTGAAATTTAAGTTTCCCAAATTACATTTTCTTATAGTAATCTTAACTATCTATGTGGATATGTATGCAAGTATATACCATATTGTGATCACACAGTAGACTCTAAGACTGATAATTCTAGATTCCAAATTAGCTAGGTTGTGTTTTGGTCATCCGTATTGAATCCATTATTCACAAGAACATCACTTTTAATTTCTCTTCACTTTACAAGTGTAACATATGCCCATTATTTTTGAGGTTAAAAAAATAATGTATTAATTTTGAATTCCCCATTTCAAAAACATAGACAGCTTTTCTCTATTATTTCTAAAATGATCAATATGTATATCTTCTTTAATATTTCTTTGCAAGATTTCAGTTACTCCCTTTATATATTTAGGAACACGGCTTTGATATTTTGGAATTTTACTCCTCATAGCCTGAGGGTTTATAAAAGGGGATAAATTCAACCTGTCTTCACTTTTTTTGATCTGTGGCCATTTATATTTGTTAAATTAGAAATAATGAGGTGTAAATGGTGTTTGACAGAAAAGAATTGCAAATGATTTCTTTTCATTTCTTGAAAATAAGAGAATGATTATATATTTTGTTTTTGTCAAAATCTGCTATACTTTAGTGTACCATGAATTGTGAAATCTATCACAAAATGGCTAAAAAATTATTGAGGGAAATGGTGGTGTTAACCTCGAGGAAAAAAATCATTAATGTTGATGTATTTCATTCAATTTCAAACATATAAATTTCTCTCTTTTGTTGAAAAGGGGAAGATGGAAAGATTCTATGTGCCTTTGAGTCAAAACATTTATTTTAAACATACTTTTTTCTTTCCTTCTGATCCATTTTTCTAAATAAAGGATAGAAGTTGTTTCTTTTTTTTGCCCCCTTTTCTTTTAATTTTTTTTTTCCTAGCAAAGACAACCCCTTTGGCATATTTTCTTTTCAAACGTGAAATGAGGTGGAAAATCCTCATTTCACGACAGGAAGGACAAATATTGACACAAAGTTAATATTTGTTAGAACCCTGGAAGCAACCTGAGTGTGTGTGTGCACATGCGCTTGTGCGTGCACACACACACACACACACACACACACACTCTGATACATACTCACCCGCTTTCTCCTCTGCTTCTTCCTCTGCCAGGCATACCTAATACCCCTCCTTTCTAGGTTTTCCGGTCTATGGTTTCCAATCTAGGGAAAGGTGGACAGAGCCTGTTGTATGTCTAGAGTATTTTAGGATGTTAGAGTACACACAAAACTAGTGCTTGTGTGCACACCTGCACACACACGTACAACCTGCTTCATCTAATTTTTTCCAGTTAGAGGGGAGCTTCTGGACTTGATCACTGGTCTTGCCCATCTTGAATTCAATAGCAGATGCTGAGCCAATACTCACTGGTCACTCAGCATTTATTAAGTCCTGTCCACTCTTGCCTTCTGGAGAGGAATGCCCTGGGGTGACTGTTTGGCTGCCCCTGACAGACTGGGTCACTTTATCTATTCACATTGATTATGAAAGTCAGCTGTGGACAGACCTTGTTTTTTTTTTTTTTTCTCCACCCTTCTTCTCTTAGCTTTTCTTACAAGCACCCCTGCCTGGATTTTCATGAGGAAATAATCAGATTAAGCCTTTCACGGTGAGTTCATATGGAGTTCTCTTTCTCCAGTGTGCTACTAACCGAATAAACGTGTTTAGTGGTAAATTGTAAATGACATTATGATTACCAAAGCCAGCATGGGTTTCATTTAAAAGTGATCAGAATTGCAGACCACAAAAATTGTGACTGGCAGCTAAGGCCATTTGGAGAAGTGGGAAAAGAACAGACAAAAACAAGTGAGAAAGAGAATCATCACTCAAAATGAAATCCTTCACCAATGGAAAGAGGCAGGAGAGAGAAACCCAGGGAAAGAAAAGATGGAATGCTATTTAGAAAGGGAGCAGGACTGTCCCTGTGAGTGCTGCAGGCTGTGTCTGGGAGAGGGGATGTGACTGCATCTGGCTGTATGCATGCTCTTCTCCTAAGGGGTTCATGTCAGTTCTCTCCCACAGTGGAGTTAGTGGGAATGTGCTCCACAGCACAGGGAGCTCTGTGATAAGTTAGAGGGGTGAGACGGGAGGGATGGGAGGGAGGTGCAAGAGGGAGGGGGTATATGTATACTTATAGCCAATTCACTCTTCATTATATAGCAGAAACAAATACAACACTGTAAAGAAATTATATCATACTCCATTTTAATAAAAAGACCTACATCCACTTAGCAACTTTGGAACCCTAGTGCTTTCCTGTGCTTAATTTTTTGCCGCATCTCAAAAATAAAATACTGGAATTGATTAATTCTGAAGATGAGCTAGATGAGGTAGGAAAATGGATGGTGGGCTACAAACCACCATCTTTTAGTCATTGGTAAGTTTTGGAGAAATAAAAATGAAATTTCCCATTTATGAACACCAAGATTCCAAGTTTGGCTCTAAAACTTAAAACTTACTTGCCAGTAATCTTTAGGCTGTTGCCTTTGTTAAATTTGTGACTATGTTTATACTTGAGGGATGCTAAAATTTTTTAAAGGTCAAGTGGTAATATGAAAAAAGCAAATGGAATCCCAACAAATGCATGATTTGACAAATAACCAAAAACCTCTGTGTCAATAGACTGTGTGAAGAGAACCAAAAACCAAAAACCTTTCTGTCAATAGACTGTGTAAAGAGAACCCCTGGCCACACAATATGCCTCCTAAAGGGTTAATCATCCCAGCTGACACCACATCTAAATACAATCCCCAAATGAATGATTTGGATTCCATGCTATTTTGTCAAAAGCATAGGTAGAAGTTTAAAGATGTTCTTCTTCTCATGACTGTTACTAAGTAATTGTGTGAATCACAATTTCTGTGAGTCAGTTTTACTGTCTATAAACTATGAATAATTAAACTTGTCAATAAGTTTTAGGTAAAGGTGATTAGGAAAAGAAGAAGGGAAGAAAATAAGGGATGGAGGGAGGAAAGAAAGAAGGAAGAATCATGAGCCTTATAGCTTAGAGGTATCTTTGAAGTAGAGCCATTTCTACCACTTGGCATTCTAATCCCTGTTTGATTCTGTCCCCCTTCCAGGTACCACTCTTATGAGTCTATGGACTTTCTGTCAGATATTTCTTTATATGAAACTCTCCCAAGGAAACATTATAGATTATTTGCAACAACCATGGAAAAACCACCATCTAAAACCTGTTGAATCAATTAATCAGAGTCTCCCATTGACAAAATTATATGCAAACCTTCAGGACCCCTCTGATAGTTTCTGTGCCACTATATATTCCATGCCAGAGTATAAAGATGCAATGTGTTTTCCTTAAGATTCCTGCTTGCCCCAGTTATTATCCCAGGTCTACCACTACATATTACCTACTGGAGACTCTACATGTCTCCAGAACATGTCTTCCCTGATTCATTTATAGGCTTATCCAAGCTTTTATGCCCTTCCTCCACTTGTTTAATGAATTAATGAACAAGCTGAGAAAAAATGCTATGTCATAACAGAAATTATTTTGTGGACAAATCAGTTACCTGATTCAAGAACAGGAGATTCCTATAATCGACTGTAATTCCACTCAATGGTTTCATGTGAAATAATTGGCTCTCTCATAATACTGAGCTCTCAAATATTAACATTAATTCAAGGGGCAATTCTCTCAATACACTTTTGTGGTATCCTCTGTTATTGTGATGAGTTGGTTTAAATTGTATTCAAGTTACAGAATAATAACTTATAACTAGACACCTGGAAAGAATAGATAAATTATTTGAAGAATAGGAGTTTTGAAAAGGACATTATGTATCAGTCAACTAATATACATTAATGAGTTTCTACTGTGTTTGACGTAGGATGTTAAGTAAGCCCTATGATATTAAAATATGAGATATAGTCTTTAGTTCAGTTCAGTCACTCTGTCGTGTCCAACCTTTGCGACCCCATGAATCGCAGCACGCCAGGCCTCACTGTCCATCACCAACTCCTGGAGTTCACTCAGACTCACGTCCATCGAGTTGGTGATGCCATCCAGCCATCTCATCCTCTGTCATCCCTTTCTCCTCCTGCCCCCAATCCCTCCCAGCATCAGAGTTTTTTCCAATGAGTCAACTCTTCGCATGAGGTGGCCAAAGTACTGGAGTTTCAGCTTTAGCATCATTCCTTCCAAAGAACACCCAGGACTGATCTCCTTCAGAATGGACTGGTTGGATCTCCTTGCATCTTAGGCCTTGAGAAATGACCCCTTAAGAACATTGGTTTCTAGTGTTTATGTAATTTATCAAAGTACATATAATTAGTAGCAGAGAATGATTGAAAATCATATCAACTAAGAGACTAAGTATTTTGTTCAGGGACAATTTCAAGAATTTAGCAATATACAGGGGTCACTTTAAAATACCTTGTAACTGCTGGATGAGAAGCAGAAAGAAAAAAGTCAGAGATCTATGAAGCTCGATAGAATGTAAACAATTCATCAATGGCATCAGCATGGCTCAAAAAAAATGTTTAGAAAGAAGAAAAGTAAGCAGTAGGTTTAGAAAAGAGGAACTAGAGTGATTCAAGGATCTTCCATGAGGGAAGGCTACCTAACTGTCTCGTTTGAAAAGGGGATAACAGTAATAGCGATCGGTGTATCATAGTCTCAAAGAAGAACTTCCATGATTATTAAGGTCATGCAATTAGTTAACTTTCTTAATACTTTTCCCATGTTTCTGAAGATAAGTCAAACACACTCTATGTAATAGTGACCATTTAAAAATTTTTACAATTAAATTTATATATAAATTAATAGTTTGGCATTTAATTTAGCAAATTCAATTTGTTTAAGAGGTGGAACAATTAGAATTTTCGGTTTTGTGTCAGTTTTCAAGGATTCGGCCTATTTCATCTAAGTTGTTTGTTTGTTTGTTGTTGGTTTCATTGAATTTTGCTGTTACGCTTATTTTTCCTTAATATATATATATTTTACTGAAGTATAGTTGACTTACAATGTTTCATGTGCACAGCAAGGTGATTCAGTTATACATATACACATATATTTTTTGAAATTGTTTTCCATTATATGTTATTACAGTAAATCTTTGCTATACAGGTTTCCTGTACATCCTGCATTAGTAATAATTTGGGGTTTTTTTGGTTCTAATCTTTAGGCTATTTAGATGAACATGCACTACGGCAAGTTAAAACATGTAGGAAACAATACCAGAGAATTTTGTGACTATTAAGTTGAAGTCAGAGGAACTCTTTGCTAGAAGATAAAATATACTTTTGAATTCAGAACAAAACAAACTCTCAGTTCAGTTCAGTTCAGTTCAGTCGCTCAGTCGTGTCCAACTCTTTGCGATCCCATGAATTGTAGCACGCCAGGCCTCCCTGTCCATCACCATCTCCTGGAGTTTACTCAGACTCACGTCCATCGAGTCGGTGATGCCATCCAGCCATCTCATCCTCTGTCGTCCCCTTCTCCTCCTGCCCCCAATCCCTCCCAGCATCAGAGTCTTTTCCAATGAGTCAACTCTTCTCATGAGTTGGCCAAAGTACTGGAGTTTCAGCTTTAGCATCATTCCTTCCAAAGAAATCCCAGGGCTGATCTTAGGTTCACAGAAATATTAGAAGTGGTGGGAATAGTGAATAATGCTGTTTCTTCAAATGCTTTCATTACGTGCAGTCATACTTTAGTTGTGCTCTGCTAAGTCGCTCAGTTGTAACTGCCTCTCTGTGACCCTATGGACTATAGCCCACCAGGCTCCTCTGTCCATGGAATTCTCCAGGCAAGAGTACTGGAATGGGTTGCCATACCCTCCTCCAGAGGATCTTCCCAACCCAGGGATTAAAGCCAGGTCTCCCACATTGCAGGTAGATTCTTTACCACCAGGGAGTTGAGCTCTATTTAATGTCAGCACTCTCAAATTACTACTTTCTTCTTTTCCTCCTTTTGTATTTCTTTTTTCTTCATGTTTAGAGAAATAAAACGTTTGATAAAATTATGTAGTCTGACATCCAAACTCTTTCACAATCTGGTCACAATATACCTTTGCAATTTTAATATACTTCTGTAAAATTTCTGTCCTAGCTGCCTTAATCTATCTACCTCTTTCCCATTGACTCAAATATTATTGCCTCTTTCTCATCTATTGTTTTTCCATTATTGGAGGCCTTAGTGATTATTCCTTTTTCTTAATTACTTTGCTTTACTTTTACCATTTAGCTATTACATACATTATTAACTTTAACTAATATTTTATGTAACATATTCATTTAAATTACGCAGCATGCTGCTTGCTCAGTCATGTCCAACTCTTTGTGGCCCCATGCACTGTATAGCCTGCCAGACTCCTCTATCCATGGGATTTTCCAGGCAAGAATGCTGAAGTGGGTTGCCATTTCCTCCTCCAGGGGATCTTCCCGACCCAGGTTTTTAACCTGCCTCTCCTGTGTCTCTTGCGTTGCAGGAGGATTCTTTACCCACTAAGCCATAGGACCTGTTATTTAATATATGTATCTTTCCATGTTTTTCCCAAGACTTTGTTGCATTCTCAGTATCTAGTACACTTGAATATTCAGTAAATGTTTCCTGAGGTTACAGGTGATGGTGAGCATGATGGATTGGAAATCATCTTTGGGAGACTGAGGTTCTTAAGTCACTTTTTCCCCCCCTTTATTTTATAGGCATATTTAGAGAAGAGCAGAAGTGCACCTACCGACCCCTGATAAATGGCTATATCTGCAAACAGACTGACCAAGTGATCTTAATTCTTGACAGTGCTGATACCACCTGGGCAATGCAGAAGTTATATCCAGTTGTATCTGTGACTAGTGGTTTTGTTGACACCTTTAGTAGCATAAATGCCAGTGCTCCCTGCTCCATTTCAAGGTCTGTATCTGCTTTCTATTCCATTGTGCCCACCAGGAAAATCACCAAGGTTTGCTTTGTGGATCAGACTCCTCGTGTTTTGCATTTTTTTCTATTGGGGAACAAAAATACCTCTAAGCTCCTCCTGGCTGTATTCTACCATGAACTCCAGAGCCCATATGTTTTCTTAGGAGACAGATTCATTCCACCTACTCAAGTTCATTCAGCTTCCTCACTGTTGAATGAGTCTATTGGCGCCAACTATTTCAGTATCACAGATAACCTCTTGTATGTTGTCCTACAAGGAGAGGAGCCCATTGAAATACAGTCAAGTGTTTCCATTCATTTGGCCCTCAATGTGATGTTTTCAGTTCTAGAAAAAGGCTGGGAAATCGTGATCCTTGAAAGACTAACTGTCTTCTTGCAGATTAGCCAAGATCAAATCAGATTTATTCATCAGATGCCTGGAAATGAAGCAACCTTAAAGGCCATGGCTGATAGTAGAGCAAAGAGAAAGCGCAATTGCCCAACTGTGACTTGTACCAGTCATGACCGAGTAGGTCAGCGTAGACCTCTCATGGTAGAAATGAGCTCATATAGAGACCTACCCCCCACCACTATGGAAACTATCTCAAAAGTGATGGTCATTGAAATTGGTGATCTGCCAACAGTAAGGAATGCTGGACTGATTCCATCTTTATCAAGTAACAAATTACAGAATTTGGCTCACCAGGTTATCATTGCTCAACAGACTGGATTACTAGAAAGTGTCCTGAATATGACTATTGGGGCCTTACTTGTGACTCAGTCAAAGGGAGTCATCGGCTATGGGTAAGTACTAATTATAATAACATCTAAATGTGAGCTGATTTCTTTGATACATATTGCAAACGTCAGTCTATTTACACTGAATTACATAAACTGTCTGCTTTTTAAGATAAGAATAAAAATGCCAAGAGCTATTTATAGACTTAAATTCTCAATTTTAAAATTCATGATTAAATCTAGAGTCTTTGTGGTTATTCTATTTCCTAGGTAAGTGTGGATGTTATATTAATATTTTTGTACTTTAAATTTTAAGCATAGACAGAAAGATTTTTCTAAGGCAACTTGTTTTCAACTTGTTTATTCATTCATTTATCATGTGATGCATTTTAGCAGTGGCTAGATTCTGGGGTTGCTAAAGTGAAACAGATATGATCTTTGCCTTATGGGACAAAAACACTATCACAATTCCATACAGCCATGAGTTAAAACCCATGAATACCCATGGGGCTGATAAAAATCCTGCCTGTAGGGGCTGAGGAATGGACTTATATTTAGGAACATTTTGGAAAAATGACTAGGAGGTTACTAACTTAAAACAGTGATTCTGTTTGTGTTTTATTCAACCTAGGATTATAAAGGGCTTCCCTTGTGCTCAGCTGGTAACGAATCCACCTGCAAAGCAGGAAACCTGGGTTCAATCCCTGGGTTAGGAAGATCCCCTGGAGAAGGGAAAGGCTACCCACTCCAGTATTCTGGCCTGGAAAATTCCATAGACTGTATAGTCCATGGGGTCTCAAAGAATTGGACACAACTGAGCTGCTTTCACTTATATGGGCTTTCCTTTGTGGCTCAGTTGGTAAAGAATCTGCCTGCAATGTGGGAGACCTGGTTTTGATTCCTGGGTTAGGAAGATCTGCTGGAGAAGGGAAAGGCTACCCACTCCAGCATTTTGGCCTAGAGAATTCCATGGACTGTACAGTCCATGGGGTCGCAAAGAGTTGGACACGACCGAGTGATTTTCACTTCACAGGATTATAAATCCCTGCAAAGATGTCAAATTGTGTGAGGCAAGATCATAATTGCTGCCAACAGAAGAAAAGTTATGACCAACCTAGATAGCATATTGAAAAGTAGAGACATTACTTTGCCGACTAAGATCTGTCTAGTCAAGGCTATGGTTTTTCCAGTGGTCATGTACGGATGTGAGAGTTGGACTGTGAAGAAGGCTGAGCGCCGAAGAATTGATGCTTTTGAACTGTGGTGTTGGAGAAGACTCTTGAGAGTCCCTTGGACTGCAAGGAGATCCAACCAGTCCGTTCTGAAGGAGATCAGTCCTGGGATTTCTTTGGAAGGAATGATGCTAAAGCTGAAGATCCAGTACTTTGGCCACCTCATGCGAAGAGTTGACTCATTGGAAAAGACTCTGATGCTGGGAGGGATTGGGGGCAGGAGGAGAAGGGGACGACAGAGGATGAGATGGCTGGATGGCATCACCGATTCGATGGACGTGAGTCTGAGTGAACTCCAGGTGTTGGTGATGGACAGGGAGGCCTGGCGTGCTGTGATTCATAGGGTCGCAAAGAGTTGGGCACGACTGAGCGACTGAACTGAACTGATTGATGTTTATGGCACAGATCTGTGTAAGATCTGTAATATCCTTTTTGCTATGTTATTCTGACTCTATAAGCTTGTATTTTGAAATTCTTTATCAGATAAATGTTTACTACCTATTTCAAAAGTAAATCTACCTGAATATTTCCCTGAGCCTAGTAAATGAAGAAGTACATGAAATATATAATAAGGGAAGGTAGATATAAATTACTCTCAAATTTATACATTGTGATACCCTAGAGATGAATTGTCCAGTCCAAGTTTACCTAAGACATCTGTCACGAGGTCAAGACTATTAGAGTCCCAAACTCCGTTTTTGGCAGATACAAAAGAACCAGAGATGATACCGCAGACTGAGAGACAATATGAAATTGTCATAATGCTTGGGAAATATATAGAGACTAACCATCTCACACATGTATGCTGTGAGGTTATAGAGAGTCAAGCATATAGATTCCCTGCAAGTTTGCTACCACCACTGAAAAATAAGCTCAAACTCATGCACATGTTGAGTTGATATAGTTGATATTAGGTCCCTGAAATAGATACAATTATTCTGAACAATATAACTCGATGAAATTTTAGAGCATTCATATTCTTTTATTAAAAGATTTTTTTCTATTGCTGCTTTTCCACTACATTTGTGGTAGTTACAATAAATAAATAATTAGCATTTAATGGATATTAATTGCTTTTGTACAGCTGTCTTCAGTAGATATGGGATTCTTTATAAAATAAAAAGCAAAATAAAAAGATACACCTTTACATTTTAAGGAGTATTCTAGAAATACATTGACTGCCTTTTTATACACAAAGCAATATAAGCAAATGAAAAATTAGCTAGTGTTTTGTATCATATTTTACCTGTATTTGGTGTTCCTCTTTCTTATATTGAAGAAATGACAAGAAAACTCAAGCAATGTTTTTTTTTTTATTCTAGTTGATTTGAAGGGCTTTGGAAATTGCTAGCTTAGAATTAAAAAGTACTCCTAGTTGCATAACTGCTCAAAATCTATTAAATCTTGGCTATTTTATCAGTCATCTTGTTTTGACATAATCATATTATGCATGGTGATATAAAAATCAGGAATCTCAAAAAAAAATGATGCTACTGTATCTTAGCTTATGTTTAAATGTATCTTCTTTAGCCCAATTTCATTTAGATCCCACTGAGTTCTTATGAGCATATTCTATGGATGGGTGACTAAGAAGTTCTAGGACCAGGTCACTGCTAAATTTTATTTAGATTTTATGGTACTGAGCTTTCAATAGGTCATCCTTCCAAAATGCCTGATTTGTATATTATATAAAAAAAGACTCAGTAAATATTTAGCTTTTAACTAGAAAGAGAGTAAAGTCAAAGAGTAAAAACAATAGCGGTAAAGCAGAGGAAACCCAGGAAAGAGCGTGGACCCAGCCCAAGTTCAGGTATGCGTACATATGTGTGAGGGAACATCATCGCACCATAAGCTTCAGAGAAAAGATCACTCTTATTGCCCAGCATCCATCAGAGCCATCATGCTTTCACATTTGACTCAGATATTTCTGATTCAATAAGAAACTACTGAACATGTATTTTATAACATCAGTTTTCTGTTGGTTGTATTATATTCCCCATCTCTCTCAGTTTCTTTAGTATTTTAAGAGATGTTTCTGATACATAAGGCAAAATAAAAATGTTCTGAAGCTTAGGAAAGACTGCTTCTGAAGTATATCTGAATAAATTGCTGCAGAATAAGAAATGCCACGTCCTAAGGGATTTAATGAGAACTAGCAAGTTTTCCCATGGTCCTAAGAATTGCACAGTATGGTAAACAACCCTGAAGCCTTGTGCACGTCCCAAGGCCAGCCCTGTTTCTTTCAGCTTTGATCAGTGTCAACTGGGACTTCCACTGAACTCACTGGAAAGTCATTGACAAGCTAGTGACTTGACCTTGAGATTGCAGAAATTAGTCTGAGGACATAGACCTTTCAGTGGAAACATTTAGGATGTTCGTGAAAGATTCACTCTTGTTAATTTAATGGGGTTGCATGTATTTCAACAAATTGAGGGCATATCAGACATTTACTTACCAAGAGGAGTACTACCTGCTTTCAAAAAGCTATCAACTTCTGCCTTGTGGGGAGAAATGGAGTGCTATTTTTTAATTAAATAATACACAGTGAATTGGCCTCTGCTGATCTTTATCCTCCTCTAGAGGCATCTAGATTTAAGTGTCTTCCACATGGCTAAGTCAGTTCCATGAGCCTGTTTTCCATCTTCCAAAACTTTGTTAACCTTTATTGTTGGTTTCTCTCTCCTCTCCTGCCTTCTTCATCCTTGTGGATTCACACCATTTTTATTCACTTTTGTTCTTTTAAGTAATTTCAGTGGAGTAGAGGAAACAGAGATAAACATATTTTTAAACTTGGGGTTTCCCACTGGTGTCTTATTTTTATATTCTACCTTTTATCTGGAATCCTGGCAGTAGAAAGTTGATTTTTGCTCTCTTGAATTTCTTTCCCTCTTGTCTTTTCTTTTCCCCACCTTTCTCCTACTTCATTAACAACAACAACAACAAAAAACAACCTCTAAGTAATGTGTTTTGTCATATGTATACATAAATATATCTGTATCTTTTATGGAAGTTTAGCTATTGAACTGCTAAAGCTATTTGTGGTTCGCAGAATTTCCGAAATGACAGTCGTAGTCTTGGGAACCTACGGATATGATCACATAGCATTTCCATGAACACAGTATGTTATGTGGCACCGTTGGCCTTAAGATAAAATACCCAGGATAATCAGGGTGGGGCCGTTTTAACACAGGAGCCCTGAAGGGAGGAGAGTTTTCTCCTGCTACAGCAGAATAAGGCAGAAGAGGAAAGCAAAAAGATTCTAAGTGTGAGAAGGAATTGAAGTGTCACTACTTTTAGTGGAAAGCACCACACGAGAAAAAAAAAATCAGACCGACTTTATAAGTAGAAAGTGGACCTTGGCCGACGGCTGGCAAGGAAACAGGGACCTCTATTCCACGGCTACAAGGAAATGAATTCTGTGAATAATCGGAATGAGTTTGGAAGTGGATTCTTAGGCAGAGATCAGAGCCAAGCCTGTGTGAACTCTTGACCCGCAACCTGAAGATCATAAATTTGTGATATTTTAAACCACGAAAATTTGTGGAGTTTTGTTACACAGCCATAGAAAACTAATATGCTATCTCACATAAAGCTCTTTGTTTATGATATTGCCATGAACCTTGGGCCCTAAAGTCAGCTGCAGGGATGGTGAACATGGTTCCGTGGGTGTGTGTATCTGTGTGTTTTTGTATCCATCACATTAGTAGCTTTTAAAGTTTTCTCATCCTGTAAAAGAAGTCCTTTATCAAGCTGACTTGAATAGACAAGGAAACTAGGAGAGGCAGTTGGTGACGCGAGTCTATTGGTGACACTCAGGCTCATTTAGCATCTTCTCTTGTGCAACCTCCCCCTGCCGCCTGGGCCCCTGCTTTCTGGGAAACAGCTGTTTGGAGTTTGCAAGGACAGAATCTTCCTGTCATCATAGGAGGATGTTCTTCTCAAGACTGGCAGAATGCTCATCCTGGAAAGGATACCCGCTCTGCCAGTCTGTCTCTTTCCCGCCTCCTGGCAAAACCACAGCTTTGCCATTAATGGGTGTTTCTGCACCATTTCTTCTCTTTACTGCAATACAAATTCACTGCTTTGTTGAGTGAGGTGGGTGGCAAAATTATCATAACGGTATTTTATATACGTGGGTTTGTGGGGAAATGAGATGCTCTGCATAAGTAAACTTTTCATTTATTTAAAAATTGTTTTTTATCACTACATTTTTAAAAAGGCTTCATCTCTTGAACAAAAAAGAATACATATATTATCCAGTCTTATTAAATGGAAAATAATGTAGACCTATCACATTTTTATTGATGATTCATGGTCATCATTAAGGCTATCATTTGTTTCACAGCCCTGTTTCTGCAGTGATGCCCTTAGGGACCTTTGTTCTTATACTAAATAGCCCCAGACCACTAAATCTTTGATTCTACTTCTGCAGTTTATATTTTTTCTGCTATCTTCCTTATAAACAGGAGGTTAATTTTAACCCATTATTTCTGTTGACTTATCTGCATCCAGTAGTTTTCCACCCATATGTACATGTAGTTCTAATCCCAAAATTGAACTGTACTAACTTACAATAAAGTAATTTAAGATGTGTACAGATGGTGAAGTTGTAGCTAAATATAATACTCGTGAAAACTTACATTTGAATGGTTTTTAATTTCCCAAACATTAACTGAATAGTTATTATGTCCAGAAAATTATATGGCTTTTATAAAAATCTAGACATTTTAAAATTAATAGATAGGGAAAATAAATATTTACATAACTACTATCTAATAAGAGTATGTGTATTAAAATCTCATTATTCTGCACCTACTACAAGGAAATCATTCAATATGGACCTACTTAAGCATTAGTTTTTCATAAAATTAGTATACTTTATAATATTCATTATAATATTATAATATTCATTAAATAGTATATATTCATTAGTTTTCATAAAATTAGTATACTTTATAATATTCATTAGCTAGTCAAGGTTTCAACTTACTATTTTTCATGTTCCCAAGTAACCTAAGCAGTACTGCTTAGGTTGAGTGGTTTGTTTTCCTCTTTAGACTATGACTGCTACAACACCCTATTACAAGTAGTAAATTTTGAATATTTGTGTATAATCTTAAAATATGTATTCAGAATTTCCACTATTTCAAATAAGATAGTCATGCTACGTTTATTTAAAAATATCATTTTAAATGATTTTCCAACTAAAATAGATTTTGACCCCTGATTGATCTTGTTGAAAGACGTGCCATGTTTATTTTGTGTCTTTGTATGCGCCTGGCGCAAGGCAACGTATGCCTAGAGTTACTCAAATCTCAGTTTGAAATGAAAAATTCCACAGATCCATAGGAGTTTAATAATAGGTATTAGAGCATAGCAGTAAGTGTACCGGTTATGTTGCAAGAAGGAAGCCAATTCTGACTCCATGTTGGAACTGTTTCTTTGACTTGCTTTTTGTTGCTTTAGTTATTCTAATTATACAGAATGGTTTGCCTCAGAGTATCCTGCCCCTCTGCCTGACTGTTGAACTAAAGTGCCTTTGTTCAGAAGCCTGTCCACCTGTGGATGGCAGGGAGGAAAATGTAACATATCCCCTGCCTGAGGCTTGCCATTCTAGGAAATGTTTTCAAGATTAATGGCCTTTTTATTTTGCTTTCTCACCTCTAATCTATAAAAGAACCGGGCATCCAGACCCCCCAAAGATGGTTATTTTGAGGCACTAGCCTGCTATCTCAGTCTGCCAGCTCCCCGATTAAAGTCTCTTCCTTGCCTCAACACCTTGTCTCTTGAATTCGTTGGCTTATCGTCCTAGAGTGAGCTTGGACTTGGTAAATGTTCAAGTGTGCATCAGAACTGGAGATTGGCCAGTCCACGATAGGTGGTGGTTTCCACCGGCATTTAATGACCTTAGAGCAGAGGAAGTGCATGGTGGGTACCAATGGGTCATAGTGTTACTATGATAACACGTATTGGATGCTTACAGTGTGCTAAGTTTTGAATCACTATGTTGTAGTGCCAGAAAGAAAACATGAGATCATAAGACATTTTTTTCCCTCTTAGGAGTGGATAACAGCTAAGGGCATTTAGCTAGGTTTAATAGGGAGCATAAGGACTATGAAATATAAATAAAATGGTATGTGTCAGCTCTGAAGATGCCAGGAAAGTCATCCTTGCCTTACAGACTCTTTGGAAAAATGCTCCTAAGGGACCAAGGTGATGGTGTATTTATCTCTGCATATCTCATAGTGCTTAGAACAATGTTTGTACATAGTGGAAGGGACATGTATGTCTGCTGAATTGAGTGGACATGCTTTCTTCTTACAGAGTATAGAATTTCACAAACTCCTTCGTAATTGAAGTTCCCTCACAGCATATATTATAGATTCTGCCCCTATGTAGCCCATTTAAAATAAGAATGATTAAAAATGCTCAGGACATCCTTAAACATTTAATCAAAAGATGGAACTCTTTTAGAGGAACCTGACTCAGTAACTTTGAGGGGACAGAGGTTGAAGAGGAAGTGAGGAAGTACTTCTAATGCCCTCACCTTCCTCACCTCCCAGAGCCAACCTGCACCAATAGGATTTATTTATTTGTCTGCTCAGCTTACCATGCACGTAGAGACAGTCCCCTCTTCTGTAGGGTACGCATTTCAGATCTGGCAGATTAAAAACCAAGAGTCGAAGTGAATAGTGGTAATCTCTGAACTGGAACATTTCTGTGTTTTCCTGGTCTTTCTCTTTTAGCTTGCACCAAAGAATTGAAGGGAAAAAAAATTCTTCCACATACCTGACTGGTATTGGAACCTGTTAAATAGTGGTTAAAACTGGGTGGATTGGAGGGAACTTTCCTTCCCCATTTTTTAAAGTTTGGCTGTAGGTCCTTCTGCCTGCAGGCTACAGTCACATTAGTGGTTGGAAATTGGATAACGACAGCACAATGACAAATCCAGGTTGCTTGCAATAAGTTGCTAATCCCTTTGCTTTAATATCGGAGCAGCGTATAATGATGTTTGGACATCACTCCAGTTTACTGACGACCCCACTGGGGCCAGCAATAGAACCTTACAACTGTCTAACAAGGCATCAGGTGACTCCCGTCGTCACAGCAACGGACACTGGAATCTAATCTTCCCTCCATCCCTTCTAGCACCCAATAACGCCTAGATTATATAAGTGGCCCATCATTGCTTGGTAACTTGAATCAATTAACGTTAATTCACACAATGCTATGATGTATTGTGATCACTTTCATTTCAGGGAAGGGGGAGAAATTGCTATAAGTCACCTAAAATGAGGTTGTCTGTGGTGCTGGGGTATTAATTGGGTGTCCATATTAAATGCAAAAGGAGCCCCATCGTGAAAGGAAAGTGGATGAGTGACTCTCTTGACTGCTATTGACCTATCAGAAGAAGACAGTGCCCTTTTCTTTTGCTTTTATCTATTACAGTTTTCCCTATTGCGTGTCAAGTTGATGTATTATAAAAAATTCATTTGGTGACCTTTCACCCCCCTAGCAGATTAAACAATTTCACTTCGATGGCATCATTAACAAGACCCTGCATTTAATGATGATTTCTCTAAAAGGCCACGGAGATTCGATTTTAAGCTAACAGATTTATTGCACTATTATAACATATCGTAAAAAACTGTACCACCTACGGTCAGGTTTTAGGTTAGAAACTGCTTAAGAGTTTATGTGAAGCTTAAAGTGGTATTACCTTGGGATATGCTGTAGCTGCAAGTCTCTGACCTCCAGTGGGATGCTGTTTACATTTTATCAGAGATGTTTGCTCACAATAAACTTAAAAATGTGTCAGGGACAGGCCTTTTAGCAAGTGTTCAGGCAGTTGGTTCCCATCCCTCTGTCTCTAGACATCAATGTACTTATGTCAGGATCTTGGATGGAGTCTTTTGGCTTTTTTAACCTACACAGCCAGCCTGCATCCTATCCTGCATCAGAAAGCACTTAAGAAAAGGCAAGGGAAGAAATAGAAATAGGGAACAGTGTAGAATTTTCCAATAACCTGGGAGCCATGGAATAAATAGCGTGTATTTTAAAAATCTGATATAATTTTTTTAAAAGACCTTTACCCATTGTGGCTAAGCAAAGTAATAAATGATGATCAGACTAGTGCATATTGAATTCCTAGTGAGTCATGGTCATGGTCTTGACTGGTAGGTGACCAAAGGAGTTTGTAGGACCAAACATGCCCTACCCCCAATTCTTCAGGATTCTCCAGGGAGAGGGAAATTGTTCCCTAGAGAAACTAAATAGTTTTTGATCTTCTGTATTTGTTCTTCCACTGTTCCTCTTCTGAGGACTAATTGTCACCTTTGCCTCATATACACCATCCATGTAAAATGAATATTTTATCTCCCCACATAAGAAAAAAGAATAGGTTAGGAAATAAAATAGTTGACTCACAAGCATTTAATTGAAGATGGGTAGACTACCTTTTTTTTTTTTTTTCAATCAATGTTTTGTTAGACCTGAGTTAGGATATTTTGAGATTAATCTATTATCCTATACTAGGGTAATATATGTGATAAATGATGTCTATATATCTCCATTTAAATGTTAAAACTCTATTGCATGCCTCTGATGCATAATACACAATAGGTTTAATGGGACAATAGGTATATAACCTATAATGTTCATTTAATAAAGCTATTTTGGTCTTCAAAAATTCCAAAGCTCTGGGAAAAAGATGCTTTGATATATCATGAATTATGTAACTTTTATTTATAATTATTCCATTTTATTGCTAAGTCACATCAGCAATTAATGTGCTCAAAAGAGGTGAAAAACAATATAGCTCTAAACTTTGGTCATACACTTACTGTTTCTAAAACCTTTGGCAAACTACTTAAGTCTTTTTGGACCTCAGTTTCTTCATGTGTAAATAAAAGTGTCTGTCACTGTGTCATTTTAAAGATACAATGAATTTATAGGTGGAATGCATAGAATAGTACCTGTACGGGGTAAGTGCTCAGTGTATATTAATTAAAAAGAAGTATTTTTCTCCCTGAGGGCTTCATTCAGTTGAAATCAATTAATCAATGAATTCTACAGTTACTGATTCTATTTTGTGCAAGCATCTTGTGAAGACTATGCATACAGAAGGGTTGTTGTGAGATTAAATGAGATAGTCTTTGCTCCTTGGAAGAAAAGCTATGACCAACCTAGACAGCATATTAGAAAGCAAAGACATTACTTTGCCAACAAAGGTCCATCTAGTCAAAGCTATGGATTTTCCAGTAGTCGTATATGGATGTGAGAGTTGGACCATAGAGAAAGCTGAGTGCCGAAGAATTGATGCTTTTGAATTGTGGTGTTGGAGAAGACTCTAGAGTCCCTTGGACTGCAAGGAGACCAAATCAGTCAGTCCTTAAGGAAATCAGTCCTGAATATTCATTGGAAGCTGAAGCTCCAATACTTTGGCCACCTGATGTGAAGAGCTGACTCATTGGAAAAGACCCTGATGCTGGGAAAGATTGGAGACGGGAGAAGGGGACGACAGAGGATGAGATGGTTGGATGGCATCACCAACTTGATGGACATCAGTTTGAGCAAGCTCTGGGAGTTGGTGATGGACAGAAAAGCCTGGCGTGCTGCAGTCCATGGGGTCGCAAAGAGTCAGACATAGCTGAGCGACAGAACTGAACTGAACTGAACTGAGTCTTTGTGAAGCAGTTGTGTGGGGAGGTTGTTCCCAGGCATCTCTTCCCAGTTCTTTGTGGTGATATCATCTTGGTACCCACAGAATCAACCAGGATGAATGTATTTATACCATGGAAAATGGAAAAGCACTAAAATCTGATCCTTTTGGGGGAAATTTGGTTTATTAGCATACTTACAAAATATCCCCACCTTCTAAATGTTTTAGTCTGATATGATTCCTCCCTGAGATTTTTTGGAGTTAATAAATTGTGATTAAATCTAAGTTCATAATATATGTTCTCCCACCCCACCCCTCAGACACCTATTTCATCATTTCCTATGGCAAAGCAAACATATAAAGTAAATAAATAATTATTCTTTGGCTGTAAGTTCATGTTTGCTATACAGTGTATTATTTAGTTTCTAGAAACAAAGGCAAACCTTTTCACTAGTAATGGTGTATTATGAAAAATAGCTACTACAGTGGTATGATATCTGAAATCTGAGGCATGGATTCTTTTCTTTTTTTTAACATGTGCTAGAAATACAAGCAGTTTCAAAACTGGGAACTTGATATATATTCGGCCTTATAGTCTTTCAGTCCTCGTCCAGCCTTCAGATGGAGAAGTGGGAAAAGAACTCACAATACAACCACAGCTTGTTTTTCTGGATAAGCAGGTACTTTGTGCACAGGTAACAATCTTTACTTGGAGCCGGGTACCATATTGTATTCGGAGCATGTTTCAGACTCCGTCATCATCATAATACACGTGTACAGAACACCCACCCTGTGACAGTTGGTGCACTTAGAACATCTAACTACTTTCATTATTTTCCTTCCATTGCACAGCTTGCTTTCCTTCTATTTTCTGTAAAAAGTCCAGAATATAATTATGGATAAGAGTAGAATTCAAATACTTTTTCACTCCAAACAAATTCTTACAGTAGGTCTCAGGTGTCTTCTCAGAAATCTGTCCTTCCCAAAGTGCTGGATCTGTATCTGAAGAAGTCATTTCATATGCTGGTGAAGGCATTTATGCCATTACATTATAGTTCTATGTTATTTTAAGTGATTTCTCCTGTATGTGGTTAAGTACAATATCAATAAGAGGCTTCTGTATGCTTCATTCTAATTTCAGTGTCCAAGTCCTTGGATTTTATCTTTTCTCTATTTACTAATGTCATGGGTGGATTCCTATTTTATTAACCTTCAGCAAGCAGTGTCGGTCTCCTTTTCTGTAAACTTAGCTTTCCTTTGTCCTCTTCACTGCCCTGCCCCAAATTTTCTTGCAATAATCTCCCTTCTCACGATACAATTATTTAATAGATTCTTCTTAACATGACAAAGAATATTTATTATTTTATTTATTTTATTTTATTTTCCTTTGCTTATCCTCATGAATGTGTGGTATATGAAAGATTCTGTCCGAATCCTCTTCTTTTTTGGTTAACTTCACAAAATTCTCTTCTGAGTCCTATTTTTCCTTTTTTGTTTTCCCCCAGAATCGGAGAGTAGAGTCCTTGGGGCCCCCGTCAGAGCCTTGGGTCATTTCGGTTTCCCTGGAAGGGACATTAGATTCTGTGCTGAGAGGTAGGTACTTGTGAAATTCGGAGACCCGCTATAAATGCATCTGCCCAAAAATGTTTGCAACCACTGGGGATTCATAACAAAGTCACTAATACTCAGTATCTTTGATAATTTGGAGGGAAAAAAAAATTCCACCACCAGTGTACAATGCCAGTGTCTTCTAAAAAGTACAGAAGTTTGACAGGAAATGTTTAAGGAGCCATCTGCCCTGTGGTATGGTGAGCATTTTTGTCATACCTGTAGCATATGTGTGTGTGTGTGTGTGTGTGTGTGTGTGTGTGTGTGGTGTGTGTGTGTGTGTGTGTGAAAGTGTTAGTCACTCAGTCATGTCTGACTCTTTTCAACCACATAGAGTGCAGCTCTCCAGGCTCCCCTGTCCATGGAATTCCCTTCTCCAGGGGGTCTTCCCAACCCAGGGATCAAACTTGGGTCTCCTGCATTGCAAGCAGATTCTTTACCATCTGAGCCACCGGGGAAGCCTATATATATATGTGTGGGTGTGTATATATATATATATATTTTTTTTTTTTCATCTGTTGGTGAGCATTTAGACTATTTCCACATCTTGGCTAATATAAATAGCACTGAAACAAAGATGGGGATACCTCTTTGAGATCCTGCTTTTAATTATTTTGGATAAATACCCAGAAGTGTGCCTGATGGATCATGTGGTATTTCTAGTTTTAATTTTGTGAGGCACCTTGATACTCTTTTCCATAAAGGCTACACCATTTTGCATTATCATTAAAAGTGCTTGAGAATTCTAATTTCTCCTAGAAACTTGCTAGAAACCAAAACTTGGCTGTCTTTTGGCCTTTTTGAAAATAGCTGTCCTATTAGGTGTGAGATGATATCTCATTGTGGTTTTGATATGTATTTCCCTGATGACTAATGATGTTGAGCATCTTTGCATATGCCTGTTGGCCATTTACAGGTCTTCTTTGGAGAAATGTCTGTTCAAGGTCTAAGCCTATTTCTTAATTGGGTTATTAGTTTTTAGGTGACCGAGGTTTAAGAGTTTCTTGTATATTTTGCAAACTAACACCCTATCAGATAAATGTGTTGCAAACATTTTCTCCCATGCTATAAGTTGCCTTTTCATTCTGTTGTTAACTATGCAGAAGCTTTTAAATTTGATGTAATCTCACTTGTCTAATTTTGCTTAAAATGTCAATACTACCTAAAGAGAGCTACAGATTCAGTTTAATCTCCATCAAAATCTCAATATTTCTTATAGAAATAGAAAAAAAGCAATTCTAGAATTTTTATGGAGCTGCAGAAGATCTTAAATAACCAAAATGATCTTGAAAAATAAGAACATAATGAGAGTCACCACTTCCTAATTTTAAAGCATATTAGAAAACTATAGTAAACAGTATGATACTGGCTTCAAAACAGGCATATAGATGAATGGAACAGACTAGAGAGCTGAGAAGTAAATTCACTCACTTATGGCCAACTGATATTCAACACAGGAATTAAGGATATACAATGGAGAAAGAATTATCTCTTCAGCAAATTGTATTGGGGAAAACTGAATATCCACACACAGAAGAATGCAGTTAGACACCATATGGGTTAGGACATTTATATTAGTTTGAGTGTTCTGTAATGCTTTTACACACTTGTAAACAACTCATTTACCAATTTAAACATTTGCCTATCTGCAACATTGCTGGTGTCCAAGAATGACTCTGATTTTACAGTTACTTCTTGCTCTACCCTGGCTTTGAGTCTAAGCTCATCCTCACGCCTCCTATGAAATATGTACCTTGCCATCCTTCATACATTACCTGTACCCAGTACCTTACACTCCATGCCTTACCCCTACCTCATACCTACTCGTCCACTGTACCTTAATCAGCCTCTATACTCTACTGTGCCCCACTCCTGACTCATACTACCCCAGACTCTTCATTACTTTTCTTTCAGTTATCCCAAGGATATCCTCACCCACTTGTTTAGAATCATACCGGATCATGCAAAATGAATAAGGCATTAAACCATTTGTTATGCGTTTGTATTAACACCAAGTCATGCTCAAGCGAGCCAACTCCCCTGAATCAGTATTGTCACCATTGTCCTTGTTTGGAGATTCACTGTGAACATATGAGGAATGGTCTGGGTGTCTAATATGCATACATTATGCGTGTGTGGGTGAATGTCATGATACAGGAAAGAAATTATTTATAGAAATAACCACATTACCAAGCAGTTTATTTCAATTATTGAGAGTATGTCTCAACACCATCATGAATTATTTTTCCTTAACTTCAGAGAAAATGGAACCAAAACCATTTGGCATAGACCACCTAACTTAAGTATTTCCTGCAGAAAAATAAATTAACAACAAAATCATGTCTATATGTCTAGCCTAAACCTTTTGTTCTGCCATTTGACTTCATGTTCTTTGACCTCAGTCAATCCTCTTCAGTTAAAAAAAAAAGATTATTAGCTGTTACAAAACAGTGGGTTTATACACGTGTGCTGTGTGTGTGCTCAGGCATGTCCAACTCTTTGCAACTCCGTGGACTGTAGCCAGTCAGGCTCCTCTGTCCATGAAATTTTCCAGGCAGGAACACTGGAGTGGGTTACCATTTCTTCCTCCAGGGGATCTTCCCCACCCAAGGATCGAACCCCCATCCCTTACATCTCCTGCATTGGCAGGTGGGTTCTTTACCACTGTGCCACCTGGGAAGCCCTGTGGATTTATATACTCAAAGTTAATTATTTTAGGTCCTTCAGATCCTCTGATATTTAACTATAGATCCTCATTATAGAAAAATATGTCCTTAATATTAAAAAAACTCAACATTAATAATGTAATAGTTTGCTAGTGTAGATAGCTAAGGGTAAGATGGATAGTTGTGGGAATGGGTGGGGGTGGAATTTGGACTAAAAAGGTATTTTAAAACCCTATTCCTTACATAATCACATTCAAGTAACATTCCCTGATAAATCATGTGATCAACTTCAATCTTGCTTCAAACCCAGCACCTCATCTTCTCCCAGGTTCCCTCAGCCAGTCCCAGCTTGATCAGGGAGCCTGTCAATGACATTTGTCTATTTTACAATTATTGTTCCAGAGATATGGTGAACCCCAGAGTAATGTACTGTACTTGGCAGAAACTGCCTATGCTTTTGGGCACATATGCTTCAAATCTGAGAATATCATAGATATATATGGGAATCTTTGTAGAGATCTCTGAGGCAAGCTGGTATTTAACACAAAAGCAAGCCCATTTGGAGCTAAAGTACTTTTCATTAGGCAGTTTGGCGGCTGTTCTATGAGGCAGACTCACTGTGCTCGCCGGACATATTTCGATTAAATGCTGCTTTGTATTCCTCCAAAGATGGGAACAATAAGGACGTTTGTCAAAGGAAAAACTGCAGCAAACGATTTCATGTTGAACATCTGTACTCTGCAGTTCATTGTTTGCAAGAGTTTATTGACCATAATTTTGATGCATATAGGTTTTAAAGAGTATGAACGGCATTTATCTTGGGCGCCTATCATTTATTTGAGTCTTGGCTTATTTATTTCCATTTTTCTGGGCATTTTTATTTATTTTGGGACTCTGAAGTGATGAAGGAAAAGATGTTTCTGAAAAGGGAAGTTTTAGTTAGCTCTGCAAAATAGATGAGGAAAGACAATGTTTTCCCAAAAAGGATTGAGCAATTGAATTGAAAAATGTTTAACACTGCGTATATTCTATCTTTATGATATCTTTCAGCCTTAAAGATCTCAAACCAATTTTTAAACATTAGGACCACTCTCCTGTCTCATTGTCCATCAAACCAATAATCACAGTGACATTTCCAAACTGAAATGGAGCAGCTGTTAATTAGCAAAGTCATTTGAGGGTAGTGGAGGCGGAAGACTAATTCATGGAATTGTGAATGGGATCTGGAGCTCAGTTTCCTTCTTTCTGTTTGTAAATGGATGGCCTATTGTTAGAAAATGTAAGCTTTCCTTTTTTTAAAAAAAATTTTTTATTTTTTTTATTTTTTAAATTTTAATATCTTTAATTCTTACATGCGTTCCCAAACATGAACCCCCCTCCCACCTCCCTCCCCATAACATCTCTCTGGGTCATCCCCATGCACCAGCCCCAAGCATGCTGCATCCAAAGCTTTCCTTTTTGCATTTTATTCAGAGAAACCAAAGTGCAGACAATACACGTTGCTGAAGAGGGTAGTCTTTATCAGTCCTGATCTGATGCATAGCTGTGCTCCTAATCTATTGGCCTCACTCTGCCACCACATAAACTACAGATCCCTTGACTAGAAGAGAGGCAGAGCCTAGAAACTGACCGCCAAGAAAGATAATAGACTTTCTTTCTTGAGAGACATTTAATAATAAAATGCATGCGTGCATGCTGACTTGCTTCAGTCGTGTCTGACTCTGTGTGACCCTATGAACTGCAGTCTGCCAGGCTCCTCTGTCCATGGAATTCTCCAGGCAAGAATGCTGGAGTAGGTTGCCATTTCTTCCTCCATGGGATCTTCCTCATCCGGAGACTGAAACCACATCTCGTATGTCTAACCTGTATTGGCAAGCATGTTCTTTACCACTTACACCACCTGGGAAGTGGTGTATTCTTACCCAATAGTGGCTAAGAATACAAACTTTATGAAATCAGGCAGATTTGACCTATAACCTTCTCACCAAGTAATTTAATTTTTTCTGAGCCTATTTCCTAATCTCTAGACTGTAGATAATAGCATATTTTGTGGTATTGTGTAGTTTGTATATAATGATGAATAGAATGCCTGATGTTTGGCAGAGTGAACTTTGATATATGTTAGCTGTTGTAACTATTATTATGGGCTTCCCTGATGGCTCAGATGGTAAAGAATCTGCCTGAAAATGCGGGAGACCTAGGTTCGATCCCTGGGTTAGGAAGATCCCCTGGAGAAGGGAATGGCTACCCACTCCTATATTCTTGCCTGGAAAATTCCATGGACAGAGGAGCTTGGCGGGCTACAGTCCATGGGGTCACAAAGAGCTGGACACAACTGAGTGACTTTCACTCACTATTATTCTGTCTTGACTTACTTGGTTTCAAGATTTGCCTAAGAGAAGCCTGATGGATTTAGTAACCTTTTTAATTAATTTTTTCTTTATTGTCCAATTGCCTGTCTACAGAGATTACTTGAAGAAATTGCTCTAGTGTAGGTAACTAACATTCGCTGTTTGGTTTTGTGTTTGTTTGTAGGATGTACTCACGCAGGAACTCAAGATGGTTATGTGAGCTTCTCCAACTTGGCAGTTTTGATCTCTGGGTCAAATTGGCACTTTATTTTTACTGTCATTTCCCCTCCAGGTAATTTCAACACAGTGTGTTTTTATTATCTGTTTCTTTCTTTCTTTTTAAAATATAGCCCCTTCTCCTTTATAATGGGACTAGCTCCTCTCATGAATAAGAGTCACTGTGGCTTAGAGAAAAAATTCCCCTGTTTATATCATTATGGTGTGAGAAGCCAGAACACATGTAAAAAATTAAGCCTGAAGAGCAAGTATTGCTTCCTGGTAAGCAAGAATCCAAATGTACATTTTCTTCTAGTTGTTAAAATTTACTTTGAATGTTCTACTTTTTTTCCTATGACATTTGATGGAATTTGGTTGAATATTAAAATTTTTAATTTGTAAGGAAGAGAGTCGTGGAATATTGAATTTTATGAAACCTTATCTTGTAGTCCTGCCTGCCTCATCCACTGCCCCACCCCACCTTGGAAATGAGGACTATACACATTCAAAATCCTGATACTTTAGAACTGTAGGTAGAAGGTGTGTGTAAACTGTTTATACAATCCAGTTCTTTCTGAGAAAATGTTCAAAAGAAATCTCCCTTCTGAAGCATTCTGACAAATTTCACTTTGTTAGAGGGTACTATTATTCAATCACTTTGTAGTGAATAAATGCTACTTAAACTTCAAAGGCAGATGAGTTTATGAAAAATATTACTCTCCCATTTCCATCGTGAATAGAGTCCAATCTCCACCCTACAGAGGAATGGTGAGAGTTAATTTGGGGCTGCTGTTGCTGCTAAGTCGCTTGAGTCGTGTCCAACTCTGTGCGACCCCATAGACGGCAGCCCACCAGGCTCCGCCGTCCCTGGGATTCTCCAGGCAAGAACACTGGAGTGGGTTGCCATTTCCTTCTCCAATGCATGAAAGTGAAAAGTGAAAGTGAAGCCATTCAGTCGTGTCCGACCCTCAGCGACCCCATGGGCTGCAGCCTACCAGGCTCCTCTGTCCATAGGATTTTCCAGGCAAGAGCACTGGAGCGGGGTGACATTGCCTTCTTGGGGCATCCTTTTTTATAAAGGATTAAACTCTGATAGAGACACAATTACCACTTTAAAATGATTTAGATATTGCATGCAGTATTGTAATTTACTAGAAAAAACCTTCCTCACCTAAGGGAACATCGAGAAAATTCTAAAAATTGTAGCATTACATTTGAACTGAAAAGTTGATATTTATAATCAATTATTAATTTGAGTCTGGGAAATTAGTCTGATACTTAAGACAGGTAACTGTGGAAAGTACTTAATGCATCAGCTGTGATAATGCAAGGCTTCAAAAAAAAAAAAAAAAAAAAAACCAGAACAATCATGAGTGGACTTAAACCTCTTAGATATTGGAAATGGCAAAGGAAATGAAATGTTTTCATGTGAGCTATCTGAACCCCAGCAACAAATATTTAATTAAGGCCAGATATGAGTTCTCTTTCATGAAACTTAAATTCAAACCATGGTATACTTTCAAAAAGTTAAAAATATGGCTCTCATGAAAATGTATGATGGACACTTGTCAACAAGTTATTTAACTTTTTAATGTGGGAACCAGGAGGATAGCAAGGTGTATAGTTCATGTAGCCTGGAAAGAAAAGACTGCTGAAATCAGTTTGCTAAATTGGATACAGGGCAACCAAACTCTAAACTTTTCTGAGTTGTGTGTCTATGAATATCACTTACTTTCTTACTGGATGAAAATCATTTTCAGTTTACCCAGTGTTCTACAAATTCACAAGACTGGCCCCTAAATGTTAAACATTAAGTTCAACAAAGGTGTGTTCCAGAGAATTTAATAAACCTTGGATGAGTTTGTTTGAAAATCCTCTTTTATGACATTGATAAGATCTGTAATCTTTTTTTTTTTTTTGCCTCCTCTCAGTTCCAAGTTTTAAACCATTTTTCTTCACAAAGAGAATATCATTTGGGGTCAGGTAGTATTGTTAATTTTGTAAGACAGCTATTCTTTTGATATCTGTGATATTGTCCTAATGGAAGGACAGATTCATGGAGAATGTTCAGTGCCTTGACCATGGGATTCCCAAAGATATATTTTGAAAGGTAACACATGCAGAGCTGGATATTTTGGTCCCAGCTTGTTGGATATTTAAAAGGCCATTACCCTACAGTTTTCTCAGTAGTTAACTAAGACTAAATACTTCATCAAGGTTATTTGAAGGCATATGTTATAAAGCCAAATGTAAACTATATTGTAGACAGAAGCTTCTTGGTGACACTGTGATTTTGAGCTGGCCCTAGTGTTCACATTTACTGGCCTACTGCTTCCTTTAATTTCTACCTACAGCTTGCAAAGTCCCCTAACTGAGGAATTGTCTTTCATTTTTTTGTTTATCATTTTCCTTAAATTATTCTTAGTCATTTTCAAGACATTCTACAAGGTGAGGCATAGAATTTCTTTTTCTTTTCTCTCCTCTATTTAAATGAGGAGAGAAAAGATGAAGGAGAAATAGAAAACATCAGAAGGCCTGCCCTTCTGTGACTCCATAACCTCATGTTCATTAACAGTATAACTCCTGAGAGTAACTGCTTGTTTCCAGGTGTTATCAATGGCTATGGCTGGAATTATTCGGGAAAGCAGCTTATCCTGGCCTGTCCTTAGATGGATAGACCAATCAGTGTGACATTTCTCCTTTTTAACAAGCTCTAATAGAAGAGCTGTGACAAGTATTTATTCATGGATCTGTTATTGTTGTTTCATTTTTGAATCAAACAGAGGATTGCAATCATTTCCATTTCCTCATATCCCTTAGAGAGAGGAACTCACCTTTATTCCTATTTTATTATGTTTTGTCTCATATTTATTTATTTTTCTTAAAATGAAGGAAAGGGACAAAATTCAATATCTACTTAATGTCCAGAGATGGCAGATAATGGTAGATGTGATTCCTGATTTTAGATCATGGAGATTGGCTAACTGTCTCTCTAAAATTTCCAAGATTGTCCATGTCTTTATTTTTTTTAATGGAAATAAATGTCACTTTAATCAATGTTCCATTAGTTGCTGCATACAAAGACATACATTTTTTTAGCTCTGTAGATACATCAAAGACGTAATTAAGGACTTAGTTCTTTTAATACCAGTCAGTTCAGTTGCTCAGTCATGTCCAACTCTTTGCGACCCCATGAATCGCAGCATGCCAGGCCTCCCTGTCCATCACCAACTCCTGGAGTTCACTCAGATTCACATCCATCGAGTTAGTGGTGCTATCCAGCCATCTCATCCTCTGTTGTCCCCTTTTCCTCCTGCCCCCAATCCCTCCCAGCATCAGTCTTTTCCAATGAGTCAACTCTTCACATGAGGTGGCCAAAGTACTGGAGTTTCAGCTTTAGCATCATTCCTTCCAAAGAAATCCCAGGGCTGATCTCCTTCGGAATGGACTGGTTGGATCTCCTTGCAGTCCAAGGGACTCTCAAGAGTCTTCTCCAACACCACAGTTCAAAAGCATCAATTCTTTGGCGCTCAGCCTTCTTCACAGTCCAACTCTCACATCCATACACTTTTAATATACATGTATATAATTTATTTTCTATTGAGGTTCCATTGACATAACCCTGTATAAGTTTAAGGTGAACAGTATGTTGGTTTAATATATTTATATATAGCCATATGATTACCCCTGTGGTGTTAGCTAACATCTATATCACATTACATAATTATCATTCTTTTTGTTGTTGTTCTGAGAACAGTTAAGACCTACTCACTTAGTGACTTTGAAGTTTATTATACAGTATCATTGACTATAATCACTATGCTATTTTGGAAATATAAAAATTGAGGAACTGAGAAACTGCATAGGTTGACCAAGTGTGTATAGAATCCTCATAAGTCTTTCTAACATGTGGATTAATCCAGGTCATTTTTCCATTTCTGAACTTCCTGAGACAGTCCCCAGAAGGCAAGGTGTCTGTAGGCTTGTTCTACTGACTTCCCGCCCAGCCTTTCCCCGTGCACTGTCATTACTGGTGTCTAGGCTGTGGTTTCTTTAACCATTTCCTGGGGCCCCGGGACTCTTAGGGGCTCTCCAGGGCTGCTGGGTGGAGATGGAACGCACTCTGCCACCTGACCCAACTGCAGTTGCTATTTCCGAGTCTAGAATATTCCTCCTCCCTAAATTCACCTGTCTTCCTCACCAGTTCACCCAGGGTTCTTCTCAAATGTCATCTCCTCAGAGAGCTCTTTTCTGCCTCACTCTGTCTGCACCACTGTCCCAATCTTGTTCCTCCCATCTCCAGGCATTCTCGGTCTTCTGCTGAGAATTCCTCACTCCCTGGTGTCAAGAGTATCTGAGTATTTGCTTGTCTGTCTATTGCCTGCCTGCTCTATTCTGCCTTAGAACCTAAATTCCAAAATGGACAGGAATTCTGCCTAGTTCAGCGTTACATCCCCAGTGTAAACAAAAACAAAAACTGGCATGTCATAGGCACAAATAAATACGTGTTTATGAATAGGTGAATATACCGAGATTCTGTCTAAGATTGCATTTAAATAATGTTCTGCTGTTGAAAGTATTTAAAAACTGGTAGTCTCCAGCCTTAGACCCAGGTTAGTGCTCTAGACTTAGAAACCTCAGGCCTGATTTCAGCCTCTGTGTCATTATCTGTGTTCTAAACACTTTCATGGCTTGCTCTTCTATATCCCAGGTGGCTCAAGCGACTTCCCCACTCAGAATTTTTCTATTTATGACACTGACTTCAGAATGTTGTCACAGGTCTTTTCGCTTTTGACATGTAATGCCCACCCAAATTTGCCTCCCATTTTTTCCTGCATTAATTCCTGGTATTTCTTGGCAGTAATTTTTTTCAGTATAGATCACTTTTTCTCTTTTCTGTCTTTATTTAGTCAACTTTCACATCCCCATCTAGATACTCCCTCCTATGGAATGCTTTCCCCAAGCCTATCAATGGAAAATAAACTTCCATAGCATTTGACTTGCATCATTCTGGTGGCATGGGTCACATTCTGATTTGTATTACATTTGTATGTGTTTCCTATTTCATTTATTAGCTTGTAAATATCTTAAGAATGAGAACAGTAACTTGTCTACTTGGTGAAGTAAACAATCACTGAGCAGTTATTGGAAAATGGATAAAAGAATAAAGAATTTTGTTTTTACTTCTGTGAATCCCTAGTAAAACCCATCCCTCTGTCTCTAGGCTAGAATTAGCTTATTCAGTTGTCCATAAAAAGCAACTAATTGATAACAAACAAGCCAACTACGGCTCAAGTATAAGATGTACACACAAGAAAAGCATTTCTAGATAATTTTGTTATAGTAGTTTTGGGACCAAGTCAGCCAGGAGTCAAGAGACTAGGGATCTAACTGTGACTTCCAATCCAATGTCAGGTTCAGCCCAAGGAAAGCGCAGCAAAGAAAACACAGTGTTTCCTTGAGTCGATAAAATAAAAGCTCTATTTTTGCCTGAATTATTCAGATGAAAGCAGAGATTTGGGGGTTTGTTTGTTTTGAGTGAGCTACTCAAAAACACTGGTTATAACTAATATATGTTCACAAGCAAGTGTTTTTCTTTAACTTTTGTCTTGAGATATAATTGACGTATGATAAGCTACACATATTTAAAGTGTACTATTAAATAAGCTTTGATGAATCTATACGTCCATGAAACTATCCCCACAATTAAGATAATGAACTTATCATTCCCAAAATTATAGGCAAAGTCTTAAGCTTTCTATTTTTGAAATAACATACAGTAAAAATGATCTTTTTGGTAGGTTATTTTATAAATTCAAATATATATATATATATAGAGAGAGATTCATATAATCACTACCACAATCAGGATACTGAACATTTCCCAAAGGTCTCCTTTATATTTTTCCTTTGTTCTCTCATCCTCCCACTGATCCCTGCAACTTCTGATCTGGTTTCTATCTCTATAATTGTCTCTTCTAAAATATCATATAAATGGAATCATATCATATATACAGGGCTTCCTTTGTGGGTCAGATAGTAAAGAATCTGCTGCAATACGGGAGACCCAGATTCAACCACTGGTCGGCAAGATCCCCTGGAGAAGTTTCCAGAAAACTGGAATCCCACTGGAATTTCAGAAAACTGGAAACCCATTCCAGTTTTCTTGCTTGGTGGGCTCCCAGCCCATGGGGTTACAAAGAATCAGACACAACTGAGCAACTAACACTTAACACACATCATAAGCATCCTTTAGAAATGGACTTTACTCAGCATAATGCTGTGGATATTTATCTCAGTTACAGTTTCCTTCCTTCCTCCTTCGGTTCCTTCCTTCCTCTCTGTTCTAATTAGTGGAGCATAAGAGTGAATCTTCAGTTTTGCACTGGTGGAGAAAGTAGGTCTGAAAAAGGAGAGCATTGGAGGCATTCTCCCATTGTAATGAACAGAACTGGAAATAACAATCATATGATATTGTTGGAATCTTGCAGTTCATCAGAAACAGGAGTCTTGCATTTATTATTGATTCATATATTTAATCATCTAATTCAGTAAATATTTATTGAACCAACTAGGTGCCAGGTACTGGTTTAACCATATCTCTTCCATAGTATTTTATTGTATTAGCATCTTATTATTATTTTGTATTTATTTGTTTTTTTTTTTGAGCAGGGGTCAATTTTACAGCTCGCTCCAGGTCGTTTGCTGTCTTACCTGTGACTCCGTCCGAGAGACCCACCATCATCATGGCTGCTTCCTTGTGCTCAGGGGTCTCGTGGCTGGCTCTGTGCTGCCTTGTATGCTGTTGGTTTAAGAAAAGCAAAACCAGAAGTATGTAGATTGTTTTTGAATAAAAATATCTGAAAAAATATACCGTTATGCATAACATACTAACTATTCTTTTTCTTCCCGCAAAGAAACATATTTTATGAGCCTCTGTAACATATCAAACAGCGTGCAGCCAAATTGCTCAATTTATAGAGACAAGGATTGCCTAATCCCAAATAACAACAACAGTAATAATATATAATAACAATAATAATAGCGACAGCTCTTATTTTTTGAATACTCATTATGGACTGGGTTCTAGGTACTTTAGAGACTTGAATTCATTCAGTCTTCAGAACAGCTCTATCAAATAGGTACCGAGTACTCTGTGTTCAGACATGGCACAGTTCAGTTCAGTTCAGTTCAGTCGCTCAGTCGTGTCCAACTCTTTGCAACCCCATGAATCGCAACATGAAGCACAAAAAAGCGAAGTCACTTTCCCAAAGTCTCACCACCAGGATCAAACCGGCTAGTTAGGTTCTCGCTAGACCCCACTCTCTGAAACACTGTGTGGTACAGCCCAGGCGACCTTCCAAAAGGCAAATTCTATAAACAAGGGGAAAAATTTTTCTTTTTCAGAAGAAGGAAGAGAGTGCTTGGGTTTTTTGTTTGTTCGCCTCTTTTTCCCTAGGAGGATAGAAATTGTGTTCTTGGGCATTTTCCCAGAATCTGATCTTTTTTTTTTTTTTTTTCTTCTTTTTTGGGACGGTGAGATGGGGATGGAGACATGGATAAAACCCTTGTGGAATTAGGAGATACTAGGAAAACAAAGTGATAAGGAAGAGTGAGTATAAAAAGGCAGAATGAAGAAAGGCAAAGGGTGAAGGTAAAAAATTAAGAAAGAAAAGAGCAAGAAGTAGGGTGCCACCACCAGACAGTTCACTGTGCTTGGATTTCTGAGAGAAGCTGGAGAAGGAAGTTCCACTAGATGCTCTTTATTTTGAGGCAAGCTTCATATTTTTAGCTTAAAAATTGTGCTGTAAAATGTGTATAGTGAAAAGAATGGTATTTTTTTACAAATTTCTTTAATGTCTGATTTAAGAAAAGTCAGCTGGATTCTCTTAGCAGCTTCTGCATTTGGTCTGTTGCAATGTATTGTTTTGACTCAAGTATCTGAAGAAAATTCTAGCCTCAAATAGATACCTTGTAGAAAAAGAAAGACTATTTTAATAACTTTTACATATACAGTAGATGTTCTTATCTGTTGCTGTACCCAAACTAGACCAGAGATAGTTACTTAAAGGTACATCTCAATATACTTTTTTATTCTGTTACATGAAAATCCACAAGTCTACCTTGAACTTTGAATTTTGCCCACAGGTGATTTTGAAAAATTATGTTTTGGCCATTTGGTAAATGTTGTTTCACTGAGTTATATAGATATACCAAATGCTGATACTAATATATTTCATTCTACAATTTTTTAAAAAACTACATGTTAATATCAATAGAATTAGAAATTCTGTGAAGCTCATGGTAGTTTATAACAACGTTTTCTAAACTTCTAAAATTTCCAATGTGAGCTTGATTTATATCACTGATGACAAATACTATCGTTTCTTTGAAGTTATAGGCTTACTTAATTTACTTATAAAAGAAATCTCCCAAATACCCTATTTTGAATAACCATAATTTGTCTTTCAGTTTTTTCTTTCAAGTGCTTTCAATGTGAAAATGGTGTTTCATGAAAAAAAAAAAATCAGTCAGTTTTGCTCAAAACAATCACAAAAGTGCTTTTTCTTGAAACAATTATCATGTCTCTTGGCATGGCATTATCTGACATTATATTATAATTTATTTGCTTATCATCTGCCATCCAAAGTGAAAGTGAAGTCACTCAGTCATGTCCGACTCTTTGCTACCCTATGGACTGTAGCCTACCAGGCTCCTCAGTCCATGGAATTTTCCAGGCAAGAGTACTAGAGTGGGTTGACATTTCCTTCTCCAGGGGATCTTCCCAACCCAGGATCGAACCCAGGTCTCCCACACTGCAGGGAGATGCTTTACCATGTGAGCCATCAGGAAAGGGCAGGGACCTGATCTTTCATACTTACAATTGATCTTATAGTACCTATAACAGTGTCTGGCATGAAGAATGTAAATGTATTTTCATTAATATATTCAGTGAATAAATGAATTAAAGCATCACTCCAGTCAAGAGCTGACTGAAGATATAAACTCTTCGATCAAATACACACAGCTATATGAAGTCTGTGGATTGCACTAATGCCAGTTTCCTAGTTTTGATATCATACTACAGTTAATGTAAGTTGTTGATGTGAAGAGAAGGCTAAGTGGAGGTGCATGGGTCATCCCTGTATGTTTCTTTGACACTTTCTGTGAATCTATAATTATTTCTAAATAAAACCTGAAAAAAATACAGTAAGTCCCCACATATGGACGAGTTCTTCCGAGAGCACTTTCGTAAGTCAAATTTGTAAGTCCGACCAAGTTAGCCTAGGTACCCAACTAACACAATTGGCTGTATAGTACTGCACTTTACTGTAATAGGTTTCTTTTTTTGTTATTTTTAAATTTAAATTTATTTATTTTAATTGGAGGCTAATTAGTTTACAATATTGTATTGGTTCTTCCACACATCAACATGAACCCGCCACGGGCATACACATGTTCCCCATCCTGAACCCCCTTCTCACCTCCCTCCCCATACCTATTGTACAGAGTGAAGTAAGCCAGAAAGAAAAACACCAATACAGTATACTAACGCATATATATGGAATTTAGAAAATGGTAATGATAACCCCGTATGCAAGACAGCAAAAGAGACACAGATGTATATAACAGTCTTTTGGACTCTGTGGGAGAGGGGGAGGGTGGGATGATCTGGGGCAATGGCATGGAAACATATATAATATCATATAAGAAATGAATCACCAGTCCAGGTTCGTTACAGGATCCTTGGAGCTGGTGCAATAGATTTCTAATAATTTTCACACAAAATACATAGAAAGCAAACACAAAAAATAAAGCACTTAAAATTTTACAGTACCTTGAAAAATGCAGTAGTATAGTACAACGGCAGGCATACAGGGGCTGGCATTGAGTAAACTGGCAAGAAGAGTTACTGACTGAAGGAGAGAGAGGAGGTGGGAGATGGTAGAGCTAAAGGATCTTCAGCAATAGGAGTTAGAGGGTCAGCTGCAGTTTCACGGAACCCTGATGTTGATGGCACAGCTTCTGGTTCCTTGATGGGTTCAACTCTATCTGCCCTCTTGGAATAAGGATCCAGTGATATCTGGATAGTAGCTCTTTTTTTCTCATCATAGATGACACTGTCTCACTGGATTATATTCTGAACAGCTTCTGCAACCTCCATGTACTGTTGTATGTTCAGGTCCTGTGCCTCAAATGCTAACAGTGCCTCCTCAAATAGCGAAAATCCCCTGGCCATTTCCTGCATCATGAATCTCTTCGGTTCTTCAGTTACTTCTTCCTCTTGTCTCCTTTTGTTTTTTCTCTGGACCTCCGACTCCATCAGGTCTTCATTAGTAAGCTCCTTGCGTTGCATAGCAAAAAGTTCAATGAAGTCATCCGCTTAAAGATCTGGCTTGAAATAAAGATACTGTACTACTGTACTCTATACAGCACTGGACAGGAAAGCACACCAGAGCACAACCACTTGTAGAGGATGCAGTAATGTGACAATGTATGCCAGACACGTGAACTGACTTATGTGATTGGACATTCAAACACATGTTCAAATCTTTGAAAGTTTGCAACTTGAAGGTTCATGTGTAGGGCACTTACTGTACTAGGAACATTCTATAGCCACCCTGGTCAACAGAAAGATAACTATAACCATATTCATGGTTATATGACCAGGCAGATAGTGTCATTTTCTAGTAGCCATTTAACCTAAAATTAGCTGGAGCTGAAGTTCCAATACTTTGGCCACCTGATGTGAAGAGCTGACTCATTGGAAAAGACCCTGATGCTGGGAAAGATTAAAGGCAGGAGAAGGGGGCGACAGATGGTTGGATGGCATCACAGACTCAATGAACATGAGTGTGAGCAAATTCTGGGAGATGGTGAAGGACAGGGAAGCCTGGCATGCTGCAGTCCATGGGTTCTCAAAGAGTTGGGCATGCCTTAGCAATGCTACTGAACAACAAACCTAAAATATCAAAATAATATTTCAACACGTAATGAATCTAAAAATATTAGGTACCTTGAATTTTTGAAAAATCAAGTGTGTATTTTATGTTTACAGACACATTTCACATATTCAGCTGCCACATGGAGTGGCCGCCATATTGGACAGCGATTTTATACCTCCATGGTAGTGGTCAGTATATGGGATTTCATTTTAGTGTTCCTGAAGCTCTGGGATATTGGGTGCATTTTGCTGCACATTTATCACAATGATTTGGGGGGAGTGGACAAGAGAAATATCCTAACACTTCAGGCTCATTTGCAATAAATATGTCATTTTATTCTTAAAAAAAACCACTTTTTTTTTCATTAATTTAGAAATAAAAAACGAAGAGATTTCTGAGACTCAGACTAATGATCAAAGGAATCACAGCCATGTCTCACCCAAACACCAAGGGTCACAAGTAGAGACTGAAAAAGAAGTCACCAGGATGGCAGAAGGTAAGCTTAAACAATAGGGTGATTTCTACAGAGAGAAACAGATCCATGGTGTATGAACTGTAGCCTCCTGCTCGCTCTCAGTTTCTGAATCAATTTAGTTTATAGACCCTTCTTTAGCCTTTGTTATTTCTTCTCAAGGAAATTATACCCCAGCAAAAGAACACACAAGTCCAGCTGATTCACTCAGCTGTTAACCAATGATTCGAGTTGACATTCATATATGTTTTTTCTTACTAGAAGATTATTGGTTTAACATTTGAATTCATTACTTGAAGAAAAGGAAAACCAGCGTATAGGCATATAATCTTTCCCTCAGCCATTGCAAAGCTGCCAGTTTGGCAACATAATTGAATCTGGAATGAAGAGCCTGGAGTTGCCCAATACCAACTATGCAAATTAGATGGAATATGGAACCCTCAAGAAATGTCAGCTTTGTTAAGCTCTGCTTTGCTGCTTATCGTACTTTTTGTGAAAGGTATTATTTGCCTACATTGTGCATGATGCCAGCTGATTTTTGCTTGTTATATTGTTAAATAGCCATTAGAATTGCTGCCAAGCAGAGAAAAGATAAGCATTTGATTCAGACCAATGTTCCGTGTTTTTGAGGACACAGAAATTACAAAGACAATGGGCAGAACACAAGATAGATTTGCCAAGTATGAATATGGTATATGAAAAATATTCAATAACTTCCATAGATCTGAATTTTGAAACATATGCTCTAAAGAGAAAAATATTGCTTGTTTTCTAAGTAATAACTAATTATCGTGATATTTTCTGCTTGAAAAGGAATCCAAATCTCACTGGTTCTGAGTGGATGTATAACCAAACCATAGCAGTGTGACGTCATTCTGCTTCTAATGAGTTTAATGAACTCCGGTGACTGTGTGTGTATCTGTATATCGGTTTGCTTGCCTGTTTGCATTTTTTTCCCCTACAGAGGAAATGAGGGTTTGTTTTTTTTTAAGTTTCCTATGAAATTAGCCATCCATTTTCCATCCAGCTCCTGGACCTGCATGAGAAAGTAGTAGGAAATATGAGTGGGTGGGAGTGTGAAGGATGGAGTTTGAGAGAAGGGGGCAGGAACTCTTCCTAGATTCCATCTAAGACAACTTTGATTTTGGTTTCCAGAAGCTTGTCCGTATCATGGCATGCAAATTCAGGACAGTTGTTTGAAAGTGGTCCTCAGAACCCAGCTCTGTGAAGAATGGCATATTCAGCTGCATTCTCCAGCACACAGCAGGAGTGATGCTTATCTTTCCCCTAATCTAATATGACCATCTACATGAATCTCAGTTTCCCAGCTTAAATTAAGTACATTACGCAGTCCACAATGCTTGGATATTTTATTAAGGGACATATTTTATGTGGTGGCTTATTAATAAATTATCAGGAATGAAACAAGGGATAGGGCTCCTATGGATGAGTTTAGATTGAAGAGATGGGAGAATGAACGAGGCCATTTTACTAGGACATCCAAGTTCAAAATAGAAAGATGTGTGTTCCAAATGTTCCCCTGGGGATCCAAATGGATTTGTTTTCTTATCTTCTAAGATTTGTCCACATCTTAAGAGCATTGTTTCCAAAGGAAGTAATGAGACCTCTCCTGCCTTTCTTTGAAAACTATTACCAGCTGTAAATACCTAATTACTGCTAGCTTTAAATAAATTTGGTTTTATTTTATTATTACCATGACACTCTAATTTCCTTTTCCTTCTGTGTTTTTAAACTGGTGGCATTTGCTGATCAAGTGATTGGCCTGTCTCTCTCATAAGCATTTTGCAAACACCAAGCATCACCATCAAATATTTGCTGATAGAATTGAGCATTTCTGCTGTACAGTAGATATAGACTGTCAATTTATCATGCTACAGCTTTTACCAAAAATTGTATGTATGCAGCAGGGAAGGGAGTAAAGCATGTATCTATCCCTTGAATTTTACTTTTACCAGGGCCTTTGACATAGGGAGCATCTGAGCCAGTTTTTAAAATTCACATCTACTTTTGTCATTCAGCTATTCACAAGATTTAATGAATTACCAACCTCAGTTGGAGAGGCAGGAGAAGTTGACAATTAAGAGCATAAAACTTGGGCATCACTGGGAAATATTGAGGGCAGGAGGAGAAGGGGGCAACAGAGGATGAGATGGTTGCTTGGTATTGCTGACTCAATGGCCATGAGTGAGCAAAGTCAGAAAGACAGTGAAGGGCAGGGAAGCCTGGCATGCTGCAGTTCATGGGATCACAAAGAGCTGGGCATGACTGGGTGACTGCACAATGACAAATGAGACTATGGAGACTGAGCTCAGAGAGTCCAATAGGGCTGATGATGAATTGACTGTGGATGTATTTAATAAATGGGAAATGTGGAAACCAGCAAGGGTGCTCACTAGCTCAGGATGTCTTCAAGGAGTGCTAGAAAAAGATGTAACCTGAGATAGAGGGATGGTAGGTTCTGATTTTCAATCATTCAATGATGTACTGTGAAACTTATTTCATTAAATTAATATTTATTGAGTGAAAGTATACATTTGGGGTTATACAGTTGCCAAAATCTTGACAATAAGGAGGAAGAAAGTAAATAAATGTGAATTAATGTCAACAGGAAAATTCAAGAGACAGTCTACATTGTCAGAAAAAGATTCCTCATGTGTAAAAAGGGGATAATACCTACTTCACAGGGTTGTTGTGAGAATGAAATGAAAGGGTGTTATTTGTACCACATGTGGCACATACTATATGACAATAAATATTAATTTCCTTACCCCCCCCCAAAAAAAAAAAACCAACTTGGGCATCAGCACGACTGGGTTTAATCTGATGCCCTTGTTGACTTTACTTCATGGCCTCAAGAGGGTCAACTGTCCTCTCTGTGCACTTCGATTTCCTCATCACGAGAATTGTCCTAATAATATCACCCATACTCAGATGTTGTTATGCTGATTGAGTGAGCGAATATCACTATAAGCATGGAGAGATTTCTGGCACAGTGTGTATGCTGTGTGTGTTATTTATTATTGCTCTTGTTATTATTAGCTTATCCAAAGCTCTCCAAGACCTGACTCTACTCTGGATTCCACCCGCTTGCCCCTCCTCACACTCACCTCCACCAACTCACTCTTCCTGGGACTGGTCTAACACCTTCGCACACACTCACCTGCACTGTTTCTTCCAATAGGATTGCTTGTCATCACCTGTTAAAAATGAATGAGCTTAAATTTCATCTTCCAATACAGATGAAATAAGTATGTATTTGTTTCCTGATTTTTAAAAATACCTTTTAAGGTCCTCTCTCTGCAAAGTTACAAAGAAGTGATACTTGGCCACCAATTCTTTATGGCTTTCTAATATGGTGGGGACACGAGAATAATATTTTGGGGAAAATGAAAAATTCCAGGTGATAAAAAAGGGTAAAGCAATCACCATAATGCTAAAGGAGAGAAAGACTTTCATTATCCTAAGTTACCATGTTTAGTCTCTCCAGTTCCTAAATCATGTCACACTGCTTCAAATCCCATTTGCTGAAGGCTTAATTGTAGGGTTTGCACACACCTGGGGTCCACAGAAGAACCAAGAAGGAGTCCTGCTATGCTCTGTGGAAACTCAGTTTTGTACCATTCTTTTGCAATTGTTTCCTGTTCCCCTAGTTTGGTGAATAGCCCCCAAAACGTCCCAGGCTAGACACCTCAGAGTTCTCCTTAACCCTCGGCCTTCCATTGCAACCTTGCCTTGTGGCCTGCTAGTTTTATTGATTCCACCTCTGCAGCATCTTGGTTTACATCCCCGTTCCCTCTACCTACTCCATTTCCCAGCTGCATCTTCAGTTCAGTCTCAGTTAACAAACTCCCTACAGATGCCCATCCTCTATTCCCTCTCTTTGCTCTCTAGGACACCGTTCTCTGTACATAACTTAAGAATCTTGGTTTCAAGACACACTTCTCTCACATAACCATAATCTCAAAAATATACAAGCAACTCCTGCAGCTTAATTCCAGATAAATAAACGACCCAATCAAAAAATGGGCCGAAGAACTAAAGACATTTCTCCAAAGAAGACATACAGATGGCTAACAAACACATGAAAAGATGCTCAACATCACTCATTATCAGAGGAATGCAAATCAAAACCACAATGAGGTACCATCTGACGCCAGTCAGAATGGCTGCGATCCAAAAGTCTACAAGCAATAAATGCTGGACAGGGTGTGGAGAAAAGGGAACCCTCTTACACTGTTGGTGGGAATGCAAACTAGGACAGCCACTATGGAGAACAGTGTGGAGATTCCTTTAAAAACTGGAAATAGAACTGCCATATGACCCAGCAATCCCACTGCTGGGCATACACACCAAGGAAACCAGAATTGAAAGAGACACATGTACCCCAATGTTCATTGCAACACTTTATAATAGCCAGGACATGGAAGCAACCTAGATGTCCATCAGCAGACGAATGGATAAGAAAGCTGTGCTACATATACACAATGGAATGTTACTCAGCCATTAAAAAGAATACATTTGAATCAGTTCTAATGAGGTGGATGAAACCAGAGCCTATCATACAGAGTGATGTAAGCCAGAAAGAAAAACACCAATACAGTATACTAACACATATATATGGAATTTAGAAAGATGGTAATGATAATGCTATATGCGAGACAGCAAAAGAGACACAGATGTATAGAACAGTCTTCTGGACTCCGTGGAAGAGGGAGAGGGTAGGATGATTTGGGAAAATAGCATTGAAACATGTATATTATCATGTGTGAAACAAATTGCTAGTCCAGGTTTGATGCATGAGACAGGATGCTTGGGGCTGGTGCACTGGGATGACCCAGAGGAATGGTATGGGGAGGAAGGTGGGAGGCGGGGTTCAGAATGGGGAACACATGTACACCCGTGGCAGATTCATGTCAATGTATGGCAAAACCAATATAATATTGTAAAGTAAAAATAAAATAAAATTCAGCTATCTAGAAGGAATAGTCCCCTTTTCTCAACTTTTGTGACACTTCCCTTTTATTCACTTAATACCTTTTATATGTAATATAATTATTTGTGTTCATCTTGTCCAAATGCCTCCCTATTAGGTCTGTATCTTTTCTAATGCCAGAGGGCATTGTAACAGGAGACCATTGATGACTGTTGTTAAGTGAATAAATTGAACTGAACTGTTAAGTGAATGGTGAAGGCAGAGATAGAATGGGTCCATCTCCATACCCCCTCCCCTTTTCAGAGACCCCTGGATTCCAGCAATTCCTACAACAGTTGACAGAAATAAGGCCTCTCGTCTCCTCTAAAAGAGATGGAGAAATTTTATTCTGGTTCATAAGATTAACAACAGGATAATGGCTGGACGTCTTTTGGGGTCTTCAGTTCAGTTCAGTTCAGTCTCTCAGTCATGTCCAGCTCTTTGCGACCCCATGGACTGCAGCATGCCAGACTTCCCTGTCTATCACTAACTCCTGGAGCTTACTCAAACCCATGTCCATCGAGTTGGTGATGCTATCCAACCAACTGAACCTCTGCGTCCCCTTCTCCTCCTGCCTTCAGTCTTTCCCAGCATCAGGACCTTTTCAAAAGAGTCATTTCTTCACATCAGGTGGCCAAAGTATTGGAGTTTCAGCTTCAGTATCAGTCCTTCCAATGAATATTCAGGACTGATTTCCTTAAGAATTGACTGGTTTGATCTCCTTGCAGTCCAAGGGACTCTCAAGAGTCTTCTCCAACACCACAGTTCAAAAGCATTAATTTTTTGGTGCTCAACTTCCTTTGTAGCCAACTCTCACATCTATACGTGACTACTGGATAAACCGTAGCTTTGACTAGATGGAACTTTTATGGCAAAGTAATGTCTCTGCTTTTTAATAAGCTGTCTAGATTGGTCATAGCTTTCCTCCCAAAGCGTAAGCAACATCCAACATCTGTTTTAATTTCATGGATGCAGTCACCATCTGTAGTGATTTTGGAGCCCTCTAAAAAAAATCTCTCACTGTTTCCATTGTTTCCTCATCTATTTGCTGTGAAGTAATGGAACTGGATGCCATGATCTTAGTTTTCTAAATGTTGAGTTTTAAGCCAACTTTAACACTCTCTCCTTTCACTTTCATCAAGAGGCTCTTTAGTTCTTCATTGCTTTTTGCCATAAGGATGGTGTCATCTGCATATCTGAAGTTATTTCTCCCAACAATCTTGATTCCAGTTTGTGCTTCATCCAGTCTGGCATTTTGCATGATGTACTCTGCATATAAGTTAAATAAGCAGGGTGACAATATACAGCCTTGAAGTACTCCTTTCCCAATTTGGAACCAGTCTGTTGTTCCATGTCCAGTTCTAACTGGTGCTTCTTGACCTGCATACAGATTTCTCGAGGCAGGTCAGGTGGTCTGGTATTCCCATCTCCTTCAGAATTTTCCACAGTTTGTTGTGATCCACACAGTCAAAGGCTTTGGCATAGCCAATAAAGCAAAAGTAGATGTTTTTCTGGAACTCTCTTGCTTTTTCTGTGATCCAGCGGATGTTGGCAATTTGATCTCTGGTTCCTCTGCCTTTTCTAAATCCAGCTTGAACATTTGGAAGTTCATGGTTCATGTATTGCTGAAGCCTGGCTTGGAGAATTTTGAGCATTACTTTGCTAGCGTGTGAGATGAGTGCAATTGTGCGGTAATTTGAGCATTCTTTGACATTGCCTTTCTTTGGGATTGGAATGAAAACTGACCTTTTCCAGTCCTGTGGCCACTGCTGAGTTTTCCAAATTTGCTGGTATATTGAGTGCAACACTTTCACAACATCATGTCTCAGGATTTGAAATAGCTCAGCTGAAATTCCATCACCTCCACTAGCTTTGTTCATAGTGATGCCTCCTAAAGCCCAGTTGACCTCACATTCCAGGATGTCTGGCTCTAGGTGAGTGATCACATCATCATGATTATCTGGGTCATGAAGATCTTTTTTGTACAGTTCTTCTGTGTATTCTTGCCACCTCTTCTTAATATCTTCTGCTTCTGTTAGGTCCATAACATTTCTGTCCTTTATCGAGCCCATCTTTGCATGAAATGTTCCCTTGGTAGCTGTAATCTTCTTGAACAGATCTCTAGTCTTTCCCATTCTACTGTTTTCCTCTACTTCTTTGCATTGATCACTGAGGAAGGCTTTCTTATCTCTCCTTGCTACACTTTGGAACTCTGCCTTCAAATGGATATATCTTTCCTTTTCTCTTTTGCTTTTAGCCTCTCTTCTTTCTTCAGCTGTTTGTAAGGCCTTGTCAGACAGCCATTTTGCCTTTTTGCATTTTGCCTTTTGGGGACTGAGCAGTGGGCAAGATGTGATGCCTTCCTTCTAGGTGATGCTGTCTGCCGGCCTCCTGAGTTCCCTCTCCCTGTGTTCCTGATGACTCCCTCTGTCTTTGCGGTAGAGTTATTGCTGGAGACCTTAGCGCTGCCTTCTCCAAATAGTACCCTGATCTGTGGCCTCTAATCACTTGTGTGCTTGTGTATGTGAAATCCATGTCCCCAGTGTTGATGGAAAACTGAGGAGAAAAGGAGGTCCATACCATACAAGTGAACTGTAAACATTAACTTCATAAATTTCTGATCTCTACCACATTTGAATCTTACTGACTATATATGGTATGTTTTGTGAATGTAAAATAAAAAGACTATCAGTTTACCTTTTTTAAGTACAAATCTATAGAAATAGCAGGGAGAGGAGAGGAGGGGGCTGCTGACCTCAAGACATTTGGAAGCAGAGAAGAGCAAAACAGTTCAGGACCAGAAATTGCCCTAAGTTCCCAAGAAAGCCAAACTATATTTGGAAGTTATTAATAAATAGCATGTCCATACCATATAATACAAAGATATGAACATCTCCTAATTGAAAAAACATAATCTATCACTTATTCCTTAAAGAAAACTTTTTAAAAATTACCAGGAATAAAAGCCTACCTGGTAAATAAGATGGGGAGTTCCAATGCTATTTGCAACCAAGATCCAGTATCATCTTTAACAATGGAATATTAGAAGAATTTTTACTTAAGTGATGATAAAGTACAGAACTCATTCTTACCAAAATTTTATAACATATATATTTGGAATGGGAAGAAACAGTCAAATTTAAAACAAAATTTAGAGGACAATTTTGGAGAAAATACATATGATTTGCAGAAGATTGTTTAATGGTAACTTAAAGATTCAACCATTAACTACTATATTTATTAATAGCTTGAGTAAATTCATCAAATATAACATCAGTCTAAGCAAAAATCATATTGTTTAAACCAAGGGTATACAGTTAAGAAAGATAAATATATAATAGTGACCAAAGAATATGCTGTCTTGGGGAAAAACAAGAGATATATGGGATTTACATAGAAAATAAACTGTATTTCATTGAAGAGTTTAAGGACAAATACATAGGGAATTACAGTGTGTTTCTAATTAGATTAATTAATATTGCAAAGACCATATTTATTTCTAAATTAACTTTGGTTTAGGAATCCCTGGTGGCTCAATGTTTAACACCATGTCAATTATTTACTCCAGAATAGAACAGTATAAGATGATTCTAAAATTCTTCAGAAACTGTAGATTAATGACAGAAAACTAATTTTTTACAGGAAATGGAATTTTTGGCAATGGGCAAAGGTAGCTCAACCAGAGACACAATACTTATGTCACTATTCTTCAGACAACGTGATACTGATACAAGAATATATGAGCATTAGGAGAAATAATCTCAATTAGGTATAGATATAGATATTAGGTATAGAAATATAAGTTATGATGAAGATAATAAAAATAAAGGAAAACAGAAGCATTCATCTATGAATGGGGCTAGAAATTTGACTTCTTAGAACATTTAGTAATCTAGATTCATACTTCAAAAAATTACCAAAGTAAACTTTGAGTAGATTAATGAGTTAAATTAGGTTTACTAAAACATAACCATTGCTAGAGTATCACAGGAATAATAAACTGGAGATCACTTATAGTATAATGTGGAATGAAAGGCACTTTTTCTTTACCTTTTAAAAATTTCCATACTTCCTTATTCATCATTCATTTCCTATTAAAAATAGATAATAATTTTTCATTTAAAAGAACAAATAATGTAGAAAAAATGTAGATGATAGTATTTATAATGCATGCGTGCTCAGTCATTAAGTTGTGTTTGATTCCTTGCTCCTCCGTATGTGGAATTTCCCAGATAAGAATACTGGAGTGGGTTGCCATTTCCTTCTCTTCCTGACCCAGGAGTTGAACCCTGGTCTCCTGTATTGGTAGGTGAATTCTTTACCACTGAGCCACCAGGGAAGCCCAGTACTTACGTTTATCATTAATAGCAATTCTTTCCAATTAATAATTTAATGTTATTTATTAATTATTATGTATATCTTCTTCAATATGTGGGCAGGACTGTTCCCTTTATTGACAAATGAGAAGCCAAAGTGGAGTCTGTTCTTTATGTTGGTTGATCCACTGTCCGCCTTTCTGCTTTAGATCCTATTTAGGCTTCAAGATAGAGGAGCTTATATTGGGTCTTTCATACTGAATCCAAGTCATCCTACAGTAAATGCAGCGCATGGAGACTAGGCTATAAAAATGAAGAGAGGGAGCGGTGCGGAGGGAGGGGATAGTCATTGTTAATTTCCCCATTGCAAAAGAAACCAGTGAGTGACGTAGGTCAGACAGAGGAAGACAAATACTGCTGGATATCACTTATATATGGAATCTCAAAAATATAGCAAACTGGGGAATGATCAAAAACAAGCAAAAAAAAGAAGAAGAAGCTAATGACTACTACCCACACAAATCTTTAAAATCATAGGCTCAGGATATTGGTTGCCCAAGAAAGTTCTAGAAGCCAAAAGAGGTTAAGGATACCTAAGAAAAATTACAGTCAACTGTGGATGAACTTGCGTGGACCCCAAACCACCAAGCCTTTCTCTTTTTCATAGAGTAAGGATATATGTTCCCGTAGTCTCCCTGAAGCTTGATCAAACCCACCAACAGGACTCTAAGAGACATAGAGGGGAAATGTGAAATCCTATCTTTCCATTTTAATGGGGATTCACCAACAAGGTGGAGGTGGAAAGGAGGCTTGCTGTTGCATATGTTTTGATACTCACTATTCTTCCTTTCCTAAGACCCAAACATTCAGCTGAATGCCTTAGGACACATATCTGCTATAAATTCATTTTTTATCTAATTTGTCTGAGATCTAAGCTTCCTGTGGAGGTCCAAGATCAAAGGATCGGATTCTTTCTGATGTTGGCGCTGACATATAATGTGTGCTGACTTAGTTCTGTCTATAACCTCACAGTGGGAGGCGGCCAGCCTCCCTCGACACCTTTACACAGCGCACTTTCATTTCGGCTGGGGAGTCTGTCAGGTATGTTGCTGATTGGAGCTGCCATGTAAATAATTCATGGGAGATTTTTAAATGTTTGGGGGCTTGCAAAGGAAAGCTACGCTTGTGTTAGTCTTTCATGAATAGATGCAGACTCGAAGAACAAGGGGGAATAGATTTCCAAAGACGGTCTCTCAAAAATAGGATAACAATATCTTCAATGGATTGAAAATAGGTGACTTGCAGTGTTTGATTCCCCTTATATGAAGTGGTATTGGTTTTACCAAGGGATAAAAATTCAAAGCCCATTTTCCTTTTTTAAGTTTGCTTCTACCTGACAATTTATTATTCCTATTCTTTGGTTATTTGCTGATCTTGATAAACTATGTCTTTTCCTCTTGGTGGGAGCGGTAATTATAGAGATGACACCAAACTCAGGACTCAGCATAGAGCTGGGCTTAATAGAGGGACAAGGTTGATGGCAAAAAAGTTCCTTCCCTGAAGGAACTCCAAGTCCTAAGAAGAAGATGAGACTGTCATATAAGGAAAGGTGACCAATAATAGAAACAGTTGCACAAGTAAAATGAGAAACTCCAGTCAACAAGTATTGAGGCATAAATCAATGCCTTTGAGCTGTCAAGAAACAGTTCTGGAAGGATTTGAAATCCCATAGGGAGACTAGGATAACCTGGAAGCTCTAAGCAAGAGAATTATCCCATAGTTAGGGGACCATAGCAGTTACAAGCTAGGAGAAATGACTGTGGAGGAGGAGAGAAGATGTGGATAACATGAGTTTCACAGAATATTAACTGACACATCATCAAAACAATATAAACAGCATGATTACTTTATCTTGTTTTACTGTTCCAAATCAGCAGTATATTATATGTTTCCCTCTCCAGGGGATCTTCCCATCTCAGGGATCGAATCCAGGTCTCCTGCCTTGCAGGCAAATTCTTTACCATCTGAGCCAACAGGGAAGCCCTTGTTTATATATATATGTATATATATAACATTTATTTATATTTATAGAAATTAATAAAATTAATAAATTAAACAAATAAATATATATATTATGTTATTTATAGTTATACTATAATATTGTCTCTTACACTGTGATACAGACTTGCTGATTCTCTCCTAACATAAGCCAAGACAGGCTCAGTAAACTGACAGAGCGGTATAATACACAGGTTTATCAATTAGCATTTACCTTGTATATAAAAGTATGTATGTATAAAAATTCACATTAATGCATTTGATGATGAGAAATTAGAAAATCAGGGATGGGAAATGTCAGTGACAGTACTGCCTCTCAGGGGTTTTAGGGTATTTCTCAACCTTTTATTTCACTCTAAGGCACATGGAAGATGACATTCCCACGTGTGCTACACTCTGATGCATGTATTTAGCCAAGCATTCTTCTTAACTCCCCTTTGCTAGCTTTAATTGTACACAGCATTGTTTGGTTCTCTCACTACAACTCTGGAGTCACAGATCTTGACTTCTGTACAGTAAGATGTGCTGTCATATTATTTGTGGTCTTGAGAAGTTACTTAATCCCTGTATCTCCATGGCCTCCCTTCTAAAAGGGAGATGGTAATAACACTTCAGAAGGTTGTTGTAAGGATTAAATTTAGTGTATATATATATATATATATATATATATAGTTATGTATATGTATATTTACATATATATATAAAACCTGGTGCCCAGCATATAATTGCTATAAAAGTGTTACTTTAAATGATTATTAGCCTTTCTTTCTTCAAGGAATGCATACTGGAATGTAAATGTATGAGTGGCATTAACAATCTTGAATTACCTTTAATTTGATTAAAAAAATAATTTAATACAATTGTTTTAAAGTTGAACTATAGCACTTTATTGTTTATAAAACTAGGCTTTGTACATCCCTCAATACCCAATGAATTATGAGAATTAGACATTCATGAGTTAGGAAATACTTTCTGAAGAAAGAGAGAAATTTGGGGAGGTGAGTAAAAGAAGGCAGAGGGTTTTGAAAGACAGGTGGAAAAAATATTTCAGGCCTAGGGTGTGTTTTAAGATGATTCTTATAGGTGAGTAATTATATATATACACTCTTATAGATACTTGTTTTTTTATATATTTATCTCTGCATATGTTTGTTTTTATAAAATAAAATATATTCAAATTGTGAATTTGGCATAAAAGTCAAAAGTATTAATAAGACTGGTTTTATGTTTATTAATGCAGGTGTGAGTTAACCTCCATAGTAAGGTCTGATTGTAGCTTAATTTTCATATTTAAGCTCCCATGCTTACAATGAAAAATCCTGATTGACTTCTTATGAGCATTGTAAAAGTTTTTTCTGGGAAGCGATATTATCAAATTTGTATTAGACAATTTATATTAATTATCAATTAATTAATTGATGGATGTGGGAGACATGGGTTTTTTGAAAAAGTGTGCACTCCCAACGATATTTAGAAATTGGTAAGTTGATATAACTCAGTCTTCAATTATTTGGTGATATCTTTTCAAGAATGTTAAATATGCAAAACATGCAGTCAGCTGATTGAGGGCTAAGTCTGTTTCTTCTCCTCCTTCTTGTCTCTCACAGATTTGAGGATGAAGGTCATGCTGGCCAAGCTGAACCAGCTCCCCCATCAGTCCCTGAATGGTGTGTCCAGAAGGAAGGTGAGCCACCGTGTGGTCCGAGAGGAAGGTGGCAGCCGAGAAGAGGCCACTGTGCCTGCTCCCAGTATTGCCAGCGTCACATCGCACAGGAACACCTGTACTCCAGGCTCTCCTGCTCAGCAGGAGTGCCTTCAGGAGAGTAGGGGCTGGAAGGGGGCCCAGGAGCAGGTGCTGAGATACCAGCTGGCAGGCCAAGATCAGCTGCTGCTGCTCTGCCCAGACCTCAGACGAGAGAGGCAGCGTTTGCAGGGCCAGAGTCAGCTCGGCAAGGGGCACATCAGTCTAGAGCTTTCCCAGGAGAAGCCAGGCTCCTGTGGTGCCACTGAGGCATTCTGCCTCCATTCAGTACATCCAGAGGCTGTTCAGGAACAGCTGTGATTGAGGACATTTGGGCTGCAATTTATAGTGTTCAAAATATATCTGGATCATGATGAGCAGGGAAGATGAGGCCTGACCAGTTTGGACTAAGAAGGGAGAATATGCACGTGTGTGCTCAGTCTTGTCCAACTCTTTGTGACCCTGTGGACTGTAACCCACTAGGCTTCTCTGTCCATGAGATTTTCTAGGCCAGAATACTGGAGTGGGTTGCCATTTCCTTCTCCAAGGGCTCTTCCCAACCCAGGGATCGAACCTGTGTCTCTTGCATTGGCAGGCAGATTCTTTACCACTGTGCTATCTTGGAAGCCCAGAAGGGAGAAGATGGATTCTGAATTCTTTCTTTTCAAGTTTAACATGGAAGATAGTCATATAAGTGATGTAGGTTGAAACAATATCTAACATATCTTTTTTATTAATCATGAATCTTAGTCCAATGCTAGGCAAGTAATAAGTTCCCAAATACTGATTTTTTAACTTGTTTTTATCTTAAGCTGGTTATCTTATTGATTTTGCAATTTTAATAAAGGTATACTGCTGATTTATTCAAGGGGCTTCCCTGACAGCTCAGTTGGTAAAGAATCTGCCTGCAACACAGGAGACCCCGATTTGATTCCTAGGTCGGGAAGATCCAGTGGAGAAGGGATAGGCTTCCCACTGCAGGCTGATTTATTACAGTAGGGAGTGGCATTAAGTTTCTTCTAGGACAAAGTCCCCGACCTCCAGGCCACCGGGGTTTCCAACCTCCTCCTGTAAGATCAATGGCAGCATTAGATTAAAAATAAAGTGCATAATAAATATAATGCTCTTCCATGAAATTGGTCCCCGGTACCAAAAGGTTTGGGGACCTCTGTTCTAGAATGATTACCCACAGTGCTTTGGGCTTCTCTTATTGAAGGGATCATGACAAAGTCTGGATGGCTACAGCTGTTTCTGCAGTGTTAGAGTAAAACATTTCTTTATCCTATGGGAATATTTGAAGGACAAGAGAAGACCCCACTTTCTGGTCTATCAGAGCTTACCTTCCAACCATAAGGCACTTGCCTGATTTTTCACAAACTGATTTTATTTCACAACTTAAATTCACTCATTATTAGGAGCCCATAGTTGAACAAACACATCATCTTTGCTCCTTGTGAGTATTGACACCTGGAAATTATATTCTCCTGGGCTTTGCTGATATATTAGTTAAGGACAAGAATATAAGAATAGCAGGTCTGGGTAAGGAAATGGTCCATGGGCCAAGTAATTTTTTCAGTAGTTCTTTCTTTTAATAATTGAGCCACATTAAAAAAAGTGGAAGGAAACTATTGGGAAAACAGGGATGACCAAGTAGCCAAGTGGATTATCAGCTAACTTAATTATTAGAGAAATATTAGAGAGCTGCTTTTGGGGAAAGATACTGTGTGGGAGAACCATGTGCAGCCTCTCTAGGCTTTGTGCTGAGGGTTCAGATTGAAACCAGAGCAGAGGGTTAACCATGTTGATAAGTTGAGTAAGGATATGAAAGGAAGCTTCACCCAATTCACACATTTGCAGAGGGCCCATCTATGTCCAAACTGAGTGATACTTTAAGCAAGCCCAACTGTGTATCTGGCAGATCTTTTGCACCAATGAGTGAAGCCAAGACAGCTAAGGTAAAGAAAATATCTAGTAAGAACTTGCTCTCAGCTTTTATCTAAACCAGGATTTTCCAGTCTCTGAAAGATGAAAGGGATGTCTTACGTTTGCATTAGAACAGAGGAAGGAAAAACACTCTTCTATGGCAGAATTTTAAATAATAATGTCCTGGAATTAGCCCCAGAGGAGGTACTACTGGCAGAAAGTCATTGTCTGAGAGCATCAGTGAGAAAGTATGTCTCACTCTACACAAGCTGGTGGGAAAGTTCCCAATTTCTGTGTCCATTCTTTAGATGTCTTACTGATATCTCAGACCTTAAAGCTGCCTCTGAAAGGAGGTAGGCAGCCTTCCCCAGGACATTATGCTAGATTCTCCAGGTCCTCAGAGAGCTATGATTCTTTAGTACAAACGCATTTGTAGTTAAGGCTTTTGAGAAATATAAAAACTGCTTACTAAGGGTCTGTCTATACACTCTCCCTTTCACCACCTCCAGTTCCAACACAGGTGTCTTTCCTGAACTCTATACTCTTTATCAAATTGCCTACTGAGAGCTTCCACTAGATTTATCCTTCAGATGATGGCAGAAAGTCATTATTTGAAGGCATTAGCGAGAAAGTATGTCTTCTGTCTTTCAGTATTACATTGCCCTCACACAATACATGGCATGACCTCATTCAGGCCAGAAATCTAGAAATCACCCACGACTTGAATTTTTCCATCTAACCCTTCCCCAAAGTCAGCTGGTGCTGCTTCTGCTAAGTCGCTTCAGTTGTGTCCAACTCTGTGCGACCCCATAGATGGCAGCTTACGAGGCTCTGCCATCCCTGGGATTCTCCAGGCAAGAACACTGGAGTGGGTTGCCCTTTCCTTTTCCAATGCATGAAAGTGAAAAGTGAAAGTGAAGTAGCTCAGTCGTGTCCGACTCTTAACGACCCCATGGACTGCAGCCTACCAGGCTCCTCTGTCCATGGGATTTTCCAGGCAAGAGTACTGGAGTGGGGTGCCATTGCCTTCTCTGCCAAAGTCAGCTACCAGCTGTCATTTCTGCACCTTCTTTACCCTTCTCCCAATTTCTACTATCTTCTTTTCCATCCACCATGTGCTAAACCCTGATCTTTCTGGAAGGTAAGTTTGATCCTATGCTTGTTTGGGAACATCTAGAGTTCCCAAGTTCCCTATTAACTCTATGCCACCAAAATCTAGGATCCCCAAGTCCAGAATGGACTCTTTGAACCTGAATAGCAACCAGAATTATCCAGAGTAACATGGAAGGCTCTTGCATGTGTCTTGGGATTTCAGAGTCTGGCCAGAATTCCCAACCCATAGTTAAGGCAGTCTTTCTTTTCCTCATCCAAAAATGGGAGAATTGGGTAAATGCTAGAGGCAAATAGAGCAGTTCTTGGTTCATTTATGTCTGAAGATGAGCTGATTAGATAAAGCCAACCACAAACTTACTCAGACCATTAACATAGGGGACCCAGTAAATGTTTCCCAGCAGTATCAAATCTTACCCTTTCTTCAAATAAGTAATTTAAAATGTCTTGTTCCTGTGTAATTTCAAAGAACTTCTTGTCTCCCATTTCTGATTTTCTATGTTTGAAGGACTCCTTTCCCCCAAGATATTGAACAAACTAAAATTCTAGACCGTTCAAAATTATTTGTAAATATTTATGGATGTTAAAGCTGAGAGGAATGATGGTAGCTGGAGTAGTTTTCATTATCTCTTGAGTTTGGGGAATTGTGTACAGGAAAGGCACCAGTCTCTGACAGAGCTTCATGTGTCTCTCAGAGAGAAAGCCTTGGCCAATCTAACCAAGGTTGTATTCTGAAGCAGACTTGCCCATCTCATCACCCAAAGAGGCTGTTGAGTACCAAGAGGATTTAGTCCTTCAGAGCCCTCCCCTTTCATAGATTATTCAGTTGAGTGATTCCCTTCCTTCTAGCAATCTAACTCCGAATGTATAAAATTACTGTACATTGAAATGTATGCAAACAATATGCAAAATGAATATGATGAAACTGAATATAGATCACACGCAAATATTATTCAACTAAGCTTCCATAAAATGTCATGTACATGTCAATGAAAGTAAAGGATTTTAATTAATTCTGTCATTTAAAATTCATGTATTTATTCCATATTTTGTTTCCAGAACTTGTATTCAGTGTCAATGTTAAAAGAACTATAAGCAGAAGGAATTACCGTACTGGATGTAGAACAATTGATTTCAGCTTACACTATGTCACTGTGACCAATTACAGACATATGTGAGAGACAAACCATATTTCCAGAATGTAGTTTTTTAAGTTAAATGAGGTTTAAATGGTCAAATTCATAGATTTGGTTGTTTACAAACATTTCTTCTACCTCAAAACAGACTGGAGATGTCTGCTTGGAACAATTCAGAAAAAGAATAGATTCTGCCCATCAATCTGTTCTGTTTTGAGACAGAAGTTTTGTTTAACACATTGGTAGGACTTTCTAGAATTTACTGGAGTGTGAGTTGATATCTCTGTGCATGTGTCCTCAATTGCTAAGTGGTGTCAGACTCTGCCACTCCATGGACGGTAGCCTGCCAGTCTCCTCTGTCCATGGGATTTCCCAGGCAAGAATACTGGAGTAGGTTGCTATTTCCTTCTCTAGGGGATCCTCCCCACCCAGAAATCAAACCTGCGACTCTTGCAGGTGCCACAGGCATATTCTTTACCACTGAGCCACCTGGGAAGCTGATTTCTCCATATCATTCCTTATTTCAGTCTCAAAAATGATGCCTCATTTATTATTATCACTATATCTTTTATTTTAAAATGAGTAGCCATAATAAGAGGAAAGAAAATCAATCTCTTTTCAAAAATGTGAGAAATATCATTCTTCTCTCCACTTTATATAATAAACAGTTACTGAATCCTTACAAAGGTACAAGGCAAAATTGGGGGGAAAAATTAATGTATCTGCTTCTTTTTAAAATTTTCCTTAATTTAGTGGTACATCTATCCAGTAGAATGACTGATGTAGAAAATTATTCAAGATATACCATTAGGCTAAAAAAACATAAAGCAAGTTGCAAAAAATGGGTATAGTGTGTTTTTATCTATAGTTGATTTATGTACAGAAAAATTATGGAGAGATAGCCAATACATATTTTAAAATGAGCTACCTTTAGATAATGGAGTAGGGAATATGAGGAGACTTGTACTTCATCTTTTATATCTTTTTGAATTTCAAATTTTCTTAAAATATACTACTAATAAAAATAAAATTTAGAAATATTTTCTCCATCTGTTCGTTGTCCAAAGGTTAGCAATACCCAGGCCTAGAAATTGCTTATAGGAAAAAACTTTTGCAAAGAAAGAGGAGACAAATATCTGTGGGAGAAATAAAGAGTGGACAGAGAAGATGAATGGACTGGGAATAAAAGAAAGAGTAGGGAAAATCTCTGAATGAGGAAAAGAGTGTTCCATAGTGGGCAATGAATAAAGTGCTGACGAGTCTATGTTCTCATCACAGTGTCCCTGGAATGTCATACAGGGCATGTCACCAGGGGCCCCTCTGTGTGAAGGGCCTTAGTGTACAGGTGTGTATGTCTATGGGCTCAATATCTCTTAGTAAGATTCGAATATGAAAGAATGGCTTTTCCATTATTCATATTGAGGAAACAATGGGGAAGCGGTTGCTAACCCTAAGTCACGAGTGGACCCGACATGACACTCATAGCGCTGAGAATTCCTGCTGGATAACACGCCTCTCACCAGATCAGTGCCACAGCCTGCACTTCTTCCAGCCCTGCTCCACGAGGACTTATTCTAAACCTAGACCAAGTATGCTATAACCCTAAACACAAAAGCTGCCTCTTGGTAGCAGCTGTCACAACGCACTTATTAAGTAGGCTCCAGAGACTCAGACTTTCGAGAGATAGAGGCTTAAGTCAAAAGGCCATGGGCTTCAAAGGGTATGGTGGGAAAAATAATATGCTCCAAAGTTTCTTAGGGACTTCACTGGCAGTCTGGTTTTTAAGACTTCCCTTTCCAATGCAGGGGGTGCTGGTTTGATACCTGTTCGGGGAACTAAGGTCACACATACTTCACAGTCAAAAAAACCAAAACATAAAACAGAAGCAATATGGTAATAAATTCAATAAAGGCTTTAAAAGTGGTCCACATCAAAAAAATCTTTAATTTTTCTTAAAATTTGGGAGTAAATAAATAATCCTGTGTACTTATCTATAATTCTGACAACTCTAGAAGTGCTATAATTTGGGCTATACATTAGTAATACCAACCATTTTTTTCTCATTGAAATTTTTTCCACCTATCTTTATTCTGTTCTCAGGGATGCCACTGACTCAGTTCTCACCTCTCTTTTCAAAAGCATAAATCTCTCCCCATCTACTGGAGTGTCCCCATAACTGTCCAACATGATTGAGTAGCTCCCACTTAAAAGAAAAAAAAATCAGACATTCTTTGATTCTATAGGCCCCTTCATATCTCTTCCCATTTTCTTAACCCATTCCGTTAACACTGTTTGAGACTTTTGTTCACAGGTTAAGTTACTTCCATTTTCATTTATTCTTCCAGGCATTCCAATACACTTCTGACTCCTCTGCAGAAGAGGCTGCTCTTATGGCAATTACCAGCAACCTCCATATTGCCAATTCTAAAGAATGAGCCTGTCTTCATCCTGCATGTTAACCCCATCCTTTCTCTTCCCCATTCTTGAAACAGTTTCCTCTCTTGACCTTTGCGATACCTTCTCTCCTTGATTCACTCTTTCATCACCGAACATAATAAGCCATAGACTGAAGGCTCAACTTTGGTTCTTTTTTTAAAAAAAAAAATATTTATTCATCTTTGGCTGCACTGCGTCTTTGTTGCTGTGCAGGGCTTTCTCTAGTTGCAGTGGCAGTGAGCAGAGGCTACTCTCTAGTTGTGGTGTGCAGCTGTTGTATTGTGGTGGCTTCCCTTGTTGCAGAGCACCAGCTCTAGGGCCTGCACACTTCGTAGTTGCAGCATGTGGGCTCAGTAGTTCTGACTTCCAGGCCCCAGAGTGTGGGTTTAGTAGTTGTGGTACATAGGCTTAGTTGCCCTGTGGCATGTGATGAACCATGGATGAACCAGTGTCCTCTGCATTGCAAGGCAGATTCTTAACCACTGGACCACCAAGGAAGCCCCAAACTTTGATTCTTGATCCAAAACCTCATCAGACACCAAGAAAAATATCTCACTGAGCCTGCCCAGGCTCAGATCTGAGAGCTAATATTGAACTAGTGGGATATATCTTTTCTGGACCCCTTTGTCATAGAAAACAGCAGCTTTCACAGTGAAAAGCAACCTGAGTATAATATACTGGAATCCCAATCTTTACTCTGCAAAATTCTAGAAACATCAACCCAATACTTTCGGACTGTAGTGTTTCAGAAGCGATGTCAGAAACCAGTCTAAGTTTTGTTCCTGTCTAGGAATGATTAAAGATCACAGGATCTTTTTTCTAGACTATTTTAAACATTTTGATAATTCTCTCCATAGATGAATCTTTTTCTATACTAGACAAAAATTGCAAAGAGAGGATAATGCTATTTGTAATAAGGGGAGAAAGACTTGAAATAGGGAAGGAAAACATTAGTGGTTCATAAGAGAAGAGAGAGGATTTAAATAGATTTAAAAACTGATGTTTCAGGTAAAAGAAAAATATATAAATTTAACCATAAAAGTCCGGAGAAGGCAATGGCGACCCACTCCAGTACTCTTGCCTGGAAAATCCCATGGGTGGAGGAGCCTGATGGGCTGCAGTACATGGGGTCGCTAAGAGTCAGACACGACTGAGTGACTTCACTTTCACTCTTCACTTTCATGCATTGGAGAAGGACATGGTACCCCACTCCAGTGTTCTTGCCTGGAGAATCCCAGGGACGGAGGAACCTGGTGGGCTGCTGTCAATGGGGTCGCACAGAGTTGGACACGACTGAAGTGACTTAGCAGCAGCAGCAGCAGCAACCATGAAAGTCACTCAACCCCAGATCATGGATCCTTTAAGGAAATGAATTAATGGTGTCGAATATAGAAAATAAATGGCTAGATGAATAATTCATAACTTTGTAGCATGTGAAATGATAATAAAAAGATGGTAGAAGTGATTTCAACTTAAAGTGGGCCAGGTGAAAGAATACCCACTGTAACTAAATAGATTAGACACTGGGAAACAATTCTTACTTCTTGGGGAAAATTGTCAGTAAATTTTGCATGTATTTCAGCATCCTACTTTGTTGAGATTTTACCGGAGAAGGCAATGGCACCCCACTCCAGTACTCTTGTGTGAAGAATCCATGGATGGAGGAGCCTGGTAGGCTGCAGTCCATGAGGTCGCTAAGAGTCGAATATGACAGGCCTAGTTAAATGCTGTTTCTCTTGTCTAATTTAGCTAATGAAGGGGATAAATGAGATAAATGAGATCTAATTTCTTCATATACCAAAGAAAGTTTGGATCAAAATATTTGGCACTCTAGCCAATGCTGCTTTTAGACTCAGATAATGGTTTCCACTCCAGGCCCTTGCTCTAGAGGACTCCACCCTCATTCACTCTTCTATGTAGGCAGTCCGACCATGAAGCCAGGAGGATGTGCCCACCCACACACCATGCCCACCCCTAGTGCCCACATTGGAATTTTCTGCCCAAACAACCCTGAACCATCCACTGGGGCTTGCAGAGGCTGTTTCTCTAGATTCCTTCTTTGCTTGTCATATCAAGTCAAGTGAGGAAGAACCATTTTGACTCAGATGGTATTGAGAAATATGCCAAACTATTGTTGAATAGTACTTTCCTGATGGATGGAAAGTAATCATGACTTCTATGTCTCCTTTTATTCTTATGAAGGGGACATGTGTTAAGACATTCATCAACGTGTAACTCGTATCTTCTGGCTCACAGAGTCCTCACCTGCTGAATAAGAGCTTACTGCCTTTGCCAGATTGCCCTGGTTATTTCTGACATTCAACGAAACAGACCCGTATGGGATTCTTTTTGGGATTCACGGTAACCCTATACACCCTCCTGATTCTCAGATGCCTCCCTGAGGAGGACCTCATCCCATGCCTTGCCTTTTACCTTCTTGATCTTCAGAATTCTAGGAAGGCACCAGCTGACCTCTACAACGTGCATTCTGTCTCTCCTGAGCAGGCACCACTGGTCGTACATAGGACAATATGGCAGGCAGAGTTTAAGATGCCATCTGCTTTATCAACCACCACATGATTAAATAAAGTGCCCATGCCTGACTTGATCTATGTTGGCTTCTTTCACTTAGAGAATGTTCTTCAGGTTCACTGTGTTGTTGCTGATGGCAGGATTTCCCTCTTCCCTATGACTGAGTGCGATTCCAATGTGGGTACTGTTTTAAGTTGGTAAGTTGTGGTGATTCGTTACACAGCTATAGAGACACTATGGTTTCCATAAACAAGGGGAAGACCAGTCCTCTTGTATTTGCTCCTGTCTCTTGGGTGTCCCCTGTTCTCATTTTCAGCAGACATGAATCACTTCTAGCTCCTAGAAGCTTAAAGCCCTCACTCAACCTGCAGGTCCCCCTGTGGGCAGCTGGATGGCATCAGTCCTGGGGTCTCCCCAGGTGTCCCACTGGCGCTCGCTTCTTCAGGGTGGAGGATGCTGGCTCTTAGGATTTCCAGACACCATGGATATGTTCCCATCCCAGAACCACGAGATGAAAACAAGCCAGACTGTCCTTGTCTTCCTCTCTCCCTTCTGTCTTCTCATTTCCCAGTGTCTTCCCAACTAGATTCTGATGAAAGTTATTTGCAGGATCCCCATCAGTTCCATGAGTGACAGGAGACTGATGTCAAGTGAGAAAATGAAATGTAAATTTTATTAAACACCCCCTCTCATTGCCACGTATCAATGCAGATTCCAGCTGAACATAGCAAATCAAATCCTGCCTATGCCCAGCCTCGGGGCACACGGAAAATCATTTCTCCTTAATACCATTCCTTTCTAGTAAAATATTTTTCTGTTTGGTAAATGAAAATTGTAAATGCAAACCTTGTATTAATCCCAGTGAAAAGCGTATCTTCAAAATGAACATCTGAAGGAGGGAGCAGAGAAGAGACAAGGGAAGATTCAGGGGCAAAGGAGGAGAAGTCGGGGACTGGGGGAACAGAATTGTATTTAGCTGTGTCATGCACAGTCCCGACTCATGGCTGTGCAAGGATGCATATCCGCAGAATAAATGGTGACATTCTTTGAAAGCTTGGACCATGAGGACATTTATCTACATGCTGTCCTGTCTCAGAGATAATAAAGATCTTAAATCTGATACACTGTCTTGAAATTGCATTATAAATATAGATGCTTCATTCTGGGTGTATGTGCACAATTACAGGCTTGTCTGGGGTTTTGTCCAGTGGTGTCTGACTGTGTGTAGAGAAAAATCTTAACCTGGGGATCTTAAAAGCTGAAACCAATTTTGATTGTATATTTATTGTATAAAAAATAACCCAAAATTGGAGACAAAAATGAATGCAGAGAAAGCACTTGACGAATTTGAATGAAAAATGTAAATACTGTTCTCTTTTTTTTTAAGAAAGAAGGTAATTTATTAAATCTATTTTCTTTTAATTTCTTCAAATTAAGTGGATAGACTATTTTTGAAATGACATTTTATCAGGAACAGATCTTTATTTAGAATGCCTGTTCTGATTTGCCTGAGATTGGGGGGTTTCCAGGATATAAGACTCAGTGCAAAAACCAGAAAACCCCAGAAAGTTCCACGCATACAATGATGAGTCGGTCACCCTAATATATTGTTATCATAAACCATATAAAATAGTCATGTCTTATACTCTGATAATGCTTCCCAGGTGGCGCCAGTGGTAAAGAACACACCTGCCAAGGCAGGAGACATAAAAGACACGGGTTTGATCCCTGGATCAGGAAGATCCCCTGCAAGAGGGGCATGGCAACCCACTCAAGTATTCTTGCCTGGAGAATTCCATAAACAGAGGAGGCTGGTGGGCTATGGTCCATAGGGTCGCAGAGAGTTGGACACGACTGAAGTGACTTAGCACGCACACGCACACACACACACTCTAATAAATTATTAACATTGTAGACTTTATTTTAGGGAAATGGTTTTGAGCAAAATAAACTTATAGCTGTATCTGGAAACGATCTCCTTGACTTAGTCAAACTTGGCAAATAGCATTCAGGCTTCCAATGTGAGTGAGAACAACTCAAGCATTATACTTGTTAGCTGAGAAAATGGCATTCTTATCTTTTCTTTTCTTGTGGTGAAGCTTTAAAGACTTTCTTCCTAGGACAGCTACAAGTAATCAATATAAATGAAAGCGGGGGAGGGGGGCGTGGCGGAATAGGGAAATTTGGATTAACACATATACACTACTGATGTTATGTATAAAATAGATAATTAATGAGCGCAAACTGCATAGCACAGAGAGCTCTACTTACTGTGCTGTGGTGACCTGAATGGGAAGAAAGGCCAAGAGAGGGGGTATACGTATATATACTTATACTATATGCACTGCTGATTCAGTTTGCTGTATAGTAGAAGCTAACACAACACTGTAAAGCAACTGAACACCAATAAAATATATTTTTTAAAAAAGGAATGTGAGTATTGCTTTAAAAGGAATGTGAGTATTGCTTAGGAACATGCTAGAACACAACTGATGTTGCATAAACAAATGCTTTGAATTAAAAGATAAAACCCAGTTAGATACAGTTTTGCATTTAATATCTGAAAATTAAGTCAAGTATTGGGCTAAATAGTGCATTCATTTTCCAGAAGAGCTGTAACATTTCTTACCTAGCAAAAGTTGGCCCCTGAGATCTGATGCCCAGAGGGTGCTATATTTAGAATTTAAAAATAATGCCACACTACTTTCTGCACAAGAAGAGAGTTTATATGGAAATGTAGAAATTTTAACTTGAATTATTGTACTGGAATCCACAATCCTTGATTGCTTAATTAAACATATTTGATTTCTTAACTATTCTTCCTTTTTGGTATTTTTGTGTACAAAATAAAATAGGGTATTTTGCTTTAAAAATGGGTATTAATGATACGTGTGAAGAACATAAATGCAGCACTAATGTAAGGCAAATTTGTAAGGTCATTAACATGTATATTTTGGGTTTGCCTAGATCTTTGTCTTATTTTATTTCTTTCAGTCTTAGTCTCCAACCCTTTTGTTTTCAAACCAGCTCATCGCAGATGTATTTCAAGCTCTGGACCTATCATTTCTGCATTATTCCTTCAAACTTACCCGTTCAATGACCCGTTTGTGTCTAGAATTTCTACATAGTTTCACAGAACAATTCACACTCGTGTTTTAATGTTACTTACATCACATTTGATGGTATTTTCATTTGAACAGATTTCTGAAGGCAAGGCTTAAAGGAGTATACCTAAAGATTGAATTCCAATTACTGAAGACAGCTACTTTATGAGAGGTCCCTCAATAATATACTAATGTCCTGTTGCTATTATTGCCACAAACTTCCTGCCTTAAAACAACTCAAATTTATTTTCCTAAAGTTTTGGATGTCCAAAGTCTGAAATCAGTTTCATTGAGCTAAAACAAAAATGCTATCAAGGGTGACTCCTTCCTGGGATTTGAGGGGAAAATCTGTTTCCTTGCCTTCTTCATCTTCCCAAGGCAACCTGTATCCCTTGGCTTGTGGGCACTCCTCCGTCTTCAAAACACATTACTCTTATGTCTCCTTCACTCCAACTTCTTTATTCACATCTACTGGTTTTCTGATCTCCTGCCTCTCTAAGGACCCGTGCCATAACATTTAGGGCCTATCTATATGATCCTAGATAACCTCTTCATTTCCAGAACTTTGATTTTTTAAAATATTTTTTATTGTGGTAACAATCACTAATATAAAATATGCTATTTGAGCCATATTTATCTGTACCATTCAGTGGCAGTAAGTACATTCACACTGTCATGCAGCTCTCTCCATCTGCCTAATTTTTCACTTTCCTAAACTGAAACTCCAGTAGTCACGTGAGAGGTGGACCATAAAGAAGGCTGAGCACCAAAGAATTGATGCTTTGAACTGTGGTGTTGGAGAAGACTCATGAGAGTCCCTTGAACAGCAAGGAGATCAAACCAGTCAATCCTAAATGAAATCAACCCTGAATATTCATTGGAAGGACTGGTGTTGAAGCTGAAGCTCTAATACTTTGGCCACCTGATGCAAAGAGCCAATTCATTGGAAAAGACCCTCATGCTGAGAAAGATTGAGGGCGAGAGGAGAAAGGGGCAACAAAGGATGAGATGGTTGGATGGCATCACTGACTCAATGGACATGAGTTTGAGCAAGCTCCAGGAGATAGTGGAGGACAGGGAAGCCTGGCCTTCAGTCCATGGGTTCACAAAGAGTTGGACAGGGCTTAGCAACCGAACAACAACAAACTGAAACTCTGTCCTGATTAAGCACTAAGTCCCCGTTCCCCAACCCCTACCCCTGGCCCCTGGCATCTACCAGTGTACTTTCTAACTCGATGAATTTGACTATTTTAGGTATCTATTAAAGGAATCGAATAGTATTTTTCTGCACCTACTGTATACTGGGATGTATTTTTAAAGTTAATTTCATGTATGTCCTACAGATTGTACCTTCTTTGCCCCTCCCCTACCATGCTATACAGTAGGTTCTCATTAGTTATCTATTTTATACATAGTAGTATGTATATGTCTATCCCAAGTTCCCAATTTATTCCTTGTTTTCACCCCTTTGGAGAAGGAAGTGTTAACTCACTCCAGTATTCTTGCCTGGAGAATCCCATGGACAGAGGAGCCTGGTGGGCCATAGGCCATAGGGTCGCAAAGAGTTAGACACAACTGAGCAACTAACAGTCAACAGTTTCCCTCTTTGTGTCCATATGTTTGTTCTCTATGTCTGTGTCTCTGATCTTTAATTTAATCACATCTGGAAGTCCCCTTTGCTATGTAAGGTAGCACTCACATTCCCAGGGATTAGGGTGAAGATAGCTTTGGATCAACCATTATTCAACCCCCTACAAATAATATTCTCTCTTGTTACTTATGTCTATGGTGAGGTTGGTTCTGTTTGAAGGAAAGTTATAGGGATGACAAACCTAACCCCTCCATGCAGCTGAGAGAAACCTTGGGAGCTGGGGATAGAGCCCTGCATGGTAGTAACCACCAGCCTCACACACCTTTGTGGTCCCTGTTGTCATGAGGATGGAGAGGTCATAGAATGAGATCCTCTGTCCACTTCTGCCCACTCATCTCTAAAGGCCCCCTCTTAGTGCTGTCGGTATGGGGTTACAGGAGCTGCTGGAAAGGGGCCATAGACACAAAGATCAAAGTCACTGAGCCAGTTAGATCTTGAGGCAAACGATGATCAAGAAATCCAAGAAAGAATATTTATCTTTTTCTTTATATGTACAATTTTCTCCTCCTTTCCTTCCATGATCCCTGTCCTATACATTCTTTGGGTCCTAGACAAAGTCTACCTCTGGTCTCTCATGCCCCAGTGAGCTTTCCCTTGCCTGGGATGGCCAGGTGAGGAGTGGCTAGTGACACTTTAGAGAATATGTCTGTTTCCCCAACCAGATGATAGACGTACAGACACAACAGGCCATGTCTCCTGTATCTTTGAGTTCTCCACCACAGTCCTAATCCAGTGACTTAGTGGCAGTGGATGTGGATGTGGAATGAATGAGCATAGGAAAACTAGTTTCTTAAATCAGACTTGAGGGGAGAGTTGTGCTTTACCATATTTGCAAATAAATGTTTCTAAATACTTGTGATGTTCCTAGGCAATGAGGAGAGTAGTTGATATATGTTGATAGATTGATCAACAAATTGACCCTTAAGGTACTACAGCAGTTCAGTGGTTAAGACTTCATATTTCCAATGCAGTGGGCACAGATTTGATCCCTGCTTGGGGAACTAAGATCTCACATACTGTATAACCAAAAAAGAAAAAAAAAAAGTGTATAATCACATAGTGTTTCATAAACCCTTAAAGTCAATAATGAGTCTATTTCACTATCACACCACTTTTAGATTTTTAATTTAATGCTACCATAAAGTTCTGGTCACTGGCAAAAAATATTGTAACAGAGAAAAGGAAGACTAATATACTTAATAATCAAAAGCTTCTAAAAATTGTTTAGGAAAAGATACCATGGCCAAAACCCACCCCTAACTAAACTGATAAACATACTTCTCACAAAAGAAAAAATACAAACAAAAATAAACATGTAAAAAGACTCATTTCAGTGTGGTCAAATAATGCAAATTCAAACAAGGTGATACCACATTTCATTTATCCAGTTGGCAAATACTTAAAGGACTTTTAATACCCAGTGTATAAGAATACTCTATTGTTGGCAAAAATACACCCTAATAAGTGTTCCCATGAATTATTGGGGTGGCTTTCAGTTGGCATAAACTTTATAGAGGACAATTTGATCATTATCAAAAAACTTTAAAATGTATACATATCTGTCTAAGTGAATCAAAAATGAAAGCTTTACCTAAATAATCCATTGGATTACCATTGAACTTATATGCCAAAATGATAGCTAATTCCCCAGAATATCCACAGTAGAAAAATAATTAAACCAAGAACTAAGTAAATGAGATAAATTGATACAGCCATATAATTAAAAGATGTTGATTCATTGAAATTATGTTTTCATATAATAATTGCATTAGAAATCCTTATTTTTCACTAGTAAGTCAAACATGCAGGATGCAAAAAAAGCATGGTCTCACATACATTTGTATGTTTTCTCATGCCCATTATTTATTTATGTATGTGTTAACAGGAGTTATCTCTGAAAGATGGTTTTATTTGTTTCACATTCTCTTCTTTATTTTTGTTTTATTCAGAATTTCAGCAATTAACAAGTTACTTTGTAATCAGATAAAAATCCTTGTGGTTATTGTTATTGTATAGTCTCTAAGCTGTGTCTGACTCTTTTTTGATTGCATGGACTGTAGACCACCAGGCTCCTCTGTCCATGGGATTTCCCAGCAAGAGCACTGAAATGGGTTGCCATTCCCTTCTCCAGGGGATCTTCCCCACCCAGGGATCAAACCTATGTCTCTCGCTTGGCAGGAAGATTCTTTACCACTGAGCCACCTGGGAAACAACCCTTCCCCTCCCCCACAAATCCATAAATTCTATTTAAAAGGAACTAGAGGGACTTCCCTGGCTGTCCAGGGGTTAAAACTGCACTGCTAGTTGAGGGGTGGGGGGAGGGAGCCAAGTTCAGTGCCTGGTCCAGAAACAAGGATCCCACGTGCCACTCAGCATGGCCAAAAAAAAAAAATTTTTTTTTAAAGGCTGGAGACTCTAGCCTCTGAGCTGATAAACACTTCTCCCCGATGCTAGCCTGAGAGGTGCCCACCTGTGAAAATTCACTTTGCACTGACTTGCCTTCCCCTGGGTCCCCTGTGGGAGAGTCAACTGAAGAGGACCCAGTTGCAGGAGAGGTGGGACACGCCAACCAGGGAGAGGTCATGGAACCTGAGGTCGCTTGGCAAGCCTCCCTTCCTGCTTTTATTCTTCATCACCTTGGTCACCTTGGTCCAAAATTAAGATGAACATAGTCTGCTCGTTCTAGTACAGCAGAAGGGCTTTTCCACTAGACCCAGGAGGAAATGTTATTCTTATTGCTCTTCCCTCTTCAGTGCCCCAGCTCGGATGGGATGGAAGAAGTGTGCTTAACGGTGCAGTTGGCAGACGATGGAAGCGGTAATAAGAGCATTGACTAGACTCAATATTAGTGATGGTGCTGAGGAGCCGTCCTGGCTTTGGGCTGCCTGAAGGCAGTGGTGATCCCCTGCTTGTCCTGTCTGTCAGTCTATTTGATCTCCAAATGAATTGCTTTTGATAACAGCTATATAAATGCAGAACTGATCCGCTGGGCCTTCTTAAATGAGACTCCTCGCTTTCATCTCCCAGTCATTTCAAGAAGCAGATAGACTTGTTAGAGGTTTTAATGCAATGATTTATGTTTTATCTTGCCTGGTTCGAGGCAGCATTTATTTAGCACTGAATTCTTCCCAAGCCTCTATGGTGAGAGAAGAAACGTTTGAACACACAACATTTGGGGTTTCTTTTTTTAAAAAAAATAAACTCAATAATATATGTTTTTCTCCTTTATTATGGTCAGGAAAGGCAAAAAAAGTTTATTTTAAGGAAGAAGGGAGGGAATGGAAAAAGTCACCATACAAAACACTACCATTATCAGACGCTTGGCGATGTGATGGGGAACCAGAAAGGACCAATATCAATTCTCCAATTCTATAAAACAAAGCATTAAACTTTCCCACCCAATGACTATCAGAAAAAGAAATCACATTGAAGTTCAATTAAAACATAGAAAGATTCGTTTTCTCATCTTTGTTCCCCTGTTTGCATTTTTATAATAGAACAATATGTAGAAGTCCCCATTGTTTCTCTTTCTCATACTTGCACTTTCTAACCTCCTTCAGCTTTTATAACTTTCCAATTGTATGAATGGAGAAAACTGTCTTATTAAAGAAAATGGAGCATCATTCATAAAACACGGAATATTTTGTAAGAAGCTTTGTTCATTCACCACTCAAAGACTATACACAAACTCGTTTAAGAGATACATTTAGGGGAAAAGACACAACCTTTTGCAACCAGAAAATGAAATAGACCTTGATTTCTCTTTCGTTAGAGGAAGTCTCTCCCTTCATGAAATACTGCTATAAGAAGCACATTGTAAATTATATATTTGTATATAAATCAATTCATGTAAATGAATTGTAACAACTTGCTATTTGAAATGGTTTTCAAATCAAATACATTATGATTTTCAAATAAAACTATCAGTTCAGTTCAGTCACTCAGTTGTGTCCGACTCTTTGCAACCCCATGAATCGCAGCACGCCAGGCCTCCCTGTCCATCACCAACTCCTAGAGTTTACTCAGAGTTGCGTCCATCAAGTCAGTGATGCCATCCAGCCATCTCATCCTCGGTCGTCCCCTTCTCCTTATGAACTTTGCATTGATTGGTAAAAAAGGAGATTATTCTGCCATAAAACATCATAACAATTTATTCCAATCATTGTGCAGTAAGACAACCTGCAATGGCATCATCTTTAAAGTGATATATAATAGAACAGAGAAAAAGAGACCACACGGTGTGAAACATATGACATCTCTACTTCTAATAGGAGATAGAATTCATTTTTTTCTGATAAGCAGAGGGACTCATAATTCAAAACATCAAAGCTACCTGGAGATGGATTAAGAAGATTTTTTTCTACGTGGTAGAAAACACATTTGTGTCCTGTGTAGGGTTTTCACCGTAATTTCCTTTTGAATCAAAGAACAGAGAAAAGAAGCGTTTTAAATGCTTGAACATTTGGTTAAAGCAGCCTATATTGTCATCCTTGCCTTGAATGCAACAGGTTACAGCTGCTGGCAATAATTAGATTGCCCCTGTGATTCTTTTTTTTCTTGTTACTCTTTCTAAATGTTCACAAAAATACTGAAAAATGTATTAAGTTTCTTGAAACAAAATATGCAAGTTATAAGAGAACTGGCAAATGCATCATTTTCTTGAAAAAAATGCCTTATATTGATAATTATAAAAATAATAATTTTAAGAGAGGGTGGAACGAATTGGGGCTTCCCTGGTGGTGCAGAGGTTAAAGCGTCTGCCTGCAATGTGGGAGACCTGGGTTCAATCCCTGGGTCGGGAAGATCCCCTGGAGAAGGAAATGGCAACCCACTCCAGTATTCTTGCCTGGAGAATCCCATGGACGGAGGAGCTTGGTGGGCTACAGTCCACGGGTCGCCAAGAGTCAGACACAACTCAGCGACTTGACATATATACACTACCACGTGTGAAACAGATAGCTAGTGGGAAGCTGCTATGTACCACAGGGAGCTCAGCTCTGAGTTCTGTGATGATCTAGAGTGGGATGGGGGCGGGGGTGGGAGGGAGGCTCACGAGGGAGGGGATATATGTATACATACAGCTGAGCTGATTCATGTTGCTGTGCAGCAGAATCTAACACAACATTGTAAAACAATTGTACTCCAATAATAAAATAATAATAATAATTATTATAGCTTGTAGTGATGAAGTAGTTTGAGTCCCCTTTTCAGATGAGCAAGGTAGTAAACTAAAGGCCGTATATCTTAGAGACAATATCGTGACGATTATTCACATGATGCTGACTTTTCTGCCTTTCTGATAGGACACCAGATAGCTTATACCTTTTTTTTTTTTTTTTTTTTGAATACAGGCCTTTCGGTTGAGTACAGAGTGCCATATAAAAAGCCTTAGGAAAGTATATTCATAAAAAGGACTGTACCATTTAATATCCTATAAAGAGAAATAATCACAATAATGAATTTTAAAAGCTTTATAAATCACATCCAAACTGATGCACTGTGAAAAGCAAAGCTAGTTAGCAGATGATGTAGGTTCAGTCCCTGGGTCATGAAGATCCTCTGGAGTAGGAAATGGCAACCCACAACAGCATTCTTGCCTGGAAAATTCAATAGAAGAATCTTGTGGGCTACCGTCCATGGGGATGCAAAGGGTCAGCCATGACTGAGCGACTGAGCATAGCAACAAAACTGCACCCTTAACAGATGATCTATTCTTAATCCCATGTTATACAATGTGAAGTATTTTATTACTATAATTACTGACAGCATTATTATTTTTTGCTCTGGACATTACTGAGGCTCAGAATTGTAAAGTGATTTGCCTAATGTAAGTCATACTAGAGCTAGTTCTGAATTTTGAATAAATTTGGATCTCTTGACTTTAAGACCATGAACCTCCCAAGACACCAATGCTTTGACTGAAGGGAACTCAACCGGTTCTCAAGACGAGCTCCTCCCTAGTGAAAGGCATGATTATGGCCCATTTTTATTCTACCATTCACAGGTCCTGGGTGTTCTTGTGGCTTCTTCAAGGCTGCGGAAAATTGGTTTCTTAAATGTTCACTCTTCTCTTTTTTGATTTGTGTATTCAACTTTTACATGATCCAAAATTTATTTCTGGAGGAAAATGTCATGAATTTTATTAGCCAAATGTATTTCCAAAAATGATATTTATTTGGGACAAGATCATATCTCAACTAGAATATATTTTATTCTTTCTCTAAATTGTGCCAGCTTCATCATTCTCTGACATAATGCATATTTGCCATCTCTTTATGTATTAATGGTTGCACGCTTTCTCTATTTCTATTGTATTTATCTAAGTACATTTCTCTCCCTTTGCCTATAAAGTTTTGAGGTCATAGGGGTCTTGATCTGCCTTCATAGATCAAGCTTAGAGAACTGTAAGTAACTTAAGAGTTCTCCATTTAATTCCATTGTATTAGAGATAAAAATAAAATCTAAATAGATTAAATAATGACATTCCACAAAAGAAGCAAAGGGACAATGTAAAAGGCCATAATAAGTATGCCTTTTACTTACCCACTCATACAGTTTTAGTGTGGGCTTTCAAAACCTGTTAACATATTTCTAAAATTGTATATGGACTTCCTTTGTGGCTCAGCTGGTATGTGGGTTTCAACCATGAAAGCAACATCTCTCCCTTCCCATCTTCTTGGATTGTTTTTCTTATACATGTGCTTATCTTAAAACAGGCAGATGCTATAAGAAAGCTAGTATTTAGAAAGTGAGGCTCTGGAGTCAGCTATTGGGGTCTGAATCTTCACCACTTACCAGCTCCGCAACCTTGGGCAAGTTGTGTAGCTTCTCTATGCCTTACGTTTCTCTTCTGTTAAATGGCATAATAGTAGCCACTACCATGTGGATTGTTATAAACTGATCTATGGAAAAGAACATACCTGGAGAGTGAAAACATTCAATAAAGGGTATCATCATTATTACTGTAACCAATAAATGGAGCAACATGAGAGAGTTAGTCACTCAGACGTGTCTGACCCTTTGTGACTCCATGGACTGTAGCCTGTCAGGCTACTCTGTCCATGAAATTCTCCATGCAAGAATACTGGAGTGGGTTACCATTCTTTTCTCCAGGCAATCTTCCCAACTTAAGGACTGAACCCAGGTCTCCTGTATTGCAGGCACATTCTTTACTGTCTGAGCCACCAGGGAAGCATGGAAAGTGGTAACAACCAAAATGCAACTCGTCACCTTTATCTTTCACCACCTTTTCATATTTTATGGGGTGGAGAACAGCTTTCTCCTGCCACTTGATGAGAACTCAGCAGATCACAAGTTTTACCTGTCCTCCCATTTATACCAGATAGTTCTGCATACTTTATGATATAAAAATGTAGCTTTTATTTAAGAAAATAGAAGTGGTCCATTCAAGATCAGTCAACACTTCCACTTCATAGAAAAGTAAGAGTCCACCTCCAGGTGGTAGTGCAGGTGGTCAGCTTGTGTGTGTACTTGGGTTCTGCTTTCTTACTCTGTTCACCCCTCCCTCCTCTAGCTGCTGGGTCCAAAGTGGCACTTTGGAAAAAGACAAGAAAATATGTATTGGCCATGTGGCAGGTACTATTGGAAATGGATGTTTACCCTCCCTGAGCTCCTCTCTTTGAGCGGATTTTTCAACCTAATTTTTATGTGGTTGTCAGAAGACAGTTGTTGGTGGGTGTCTTTGGTTTCTGAACATGTCATGAATAGAGGCTTTGACTGCCTTTGTTCTAGACTAGTGGTCTCCAACCTTTTAGGCACCAGAGACCAGCTTCATGGAAGATAGTTTTCCCATGGACCGGTGGTAGGGGGTATGGTTTCAGGGTTAGTCAAGCACATTACATTTATTGTGTGCTTTATTTCTACTATTATTACATAAGCTCCACCTCAGATCATCAAGTGTTAGATCCTGGAGTTTGGGAACCTCTGTTCTAGATTATTTTTCAAGGGAGGCTGTATAGTTAGCAGCTTCAGAAGATAGGAATAATGTCTCCCTCCAGGGAAAACAATGGCCATGTGTACTGTCCAGTATAAAAGATGTAGATTCCTTGAGCTCATGGTTTCTCTTCTGTAATGCAACCCACTGTTCATGAAGGTGTCATCTGACCCTTTCTGCAATGTCTACAGAAACTGGTGCTTTGGGAACTAGTGCAAGACAATACTGATTTTTCTGGGTATTGGTGATGTGAGTAATAAAGCCCTTGGTTTCTGACCCAGCAGTCTTTGTCAGCATCCATGAAATTGTGGGAAGTGATCTCCCCAACTTGTGCAAAAGCAAAATTGCAGAACGTTCACAGTTCTTAACAAAAGGACTTTCCTTGGATCCTCAGAGACATCTGGTTTGGGAAACCTCTCAATTACATTTTCCTTCTCATAGGTGACGTATTCCCTGGATTCCCAACTCCCTCTTCAGTGCCTATTTTTTCATAAAATCACACTACACAGACTCTCTGTTAAAAAGTATTCACTCTTGGAAGAATAGAACTAAAAATCTCCAAGCTGGCTCTCTCATGTGGCCAACATCTGGACCATAGGAAGTATGCATACTTTGCAAACATTGCAAATGCAAGTCAGTTCTGATGTTGATATATGCCACTGTATCTCTCCATGGCATGAATTAGGCATCAGTCCTCTGCGTTACTCAAAAAGGCGTGTATTTCAAGTTTACAAGTGATCCCATAAAAGTCAGTAGCTCAGTGGTAGAAAATCTGCCTGCCAATGCAAGGGAGAAGGAAATGGCAACCCACTCCAGTGTTCTTGCCTGGAGAATCCCATGGACAGTAGAGCCTGGCAAGCTACAGTCCACGGGGTCGCACAGAGTTGGACACGACTGAAGCTACTTAGCAGGCATGCGTGCTTGCCAATGCAGGAGACCTAGGTTCGATCCCTGATCTGGGAAGATCCCACATGCTGTGAGGTAGCTAAGCCCATGCACCAGAACTATTGAGCCAGTGCTCTGGAGCCAGTGCACCTTCTGAGTGACCTAGAGCCCCTGAACTGCAACAAAAGATGCTACCACAGTGAGAAGTTGCACAGGGCAACTAGAGAGTGGTCCTGATTGCTGCAACTAGAGAAAAGCCCACTCAGCAATGAAGACCCAGCACAGCCCACGCCCCCCAAAAGTCACTTTCATGATCAGCAGTCTGGTCCATTCTTAAATATTGTATGGTAAAAATACAATAACCAAGATAAAATTCACTCAAAGGACTCCACAGCAGAATGGATATGACAAAGTCAGTGAATTTGAAGATACATATATCAATAGAAATTATCTAGTCTGAACTATAGAGAAACATTGAAAAAGAAATATCCAATATGAAAAAGATAGCCTGACTAGTCTTAAAATAATTGATAAAATCGCATTGTTTTGATCTCCTTAATAAGGATCTTCCACACCCAATGGGTTTCAACAAATTATATTGGCAAAATTGGTCATCCAAAGGTGAAAAAAATAAACTTTGACTTTATATAAAATGTAACTCAAATAGATTATGGATCTAAAAGGTAAAATGTAATAATATAATATTTGTGGAAGAAAAGAGAAAATCTTCATGACCCGAATTAGAGGAACATTTTTTTAACATATTCATCAAAGAAAATATTGCTGTTTCATTTAAAATTTTAAAAAATTGCTCTATGAAAGACTCTAGTAACATAATTAAAAGACAACTATAGACTGACAAATACATTTACTTGTCACATATCCAACAAAGGACTTATATTCTGAATACAATAAAGGACTCTCAAACTCTGTAATAGTAAAGCAAACAACCTAATTTTAAAATGGACAAAGGGCTAAATTAGACACTACAAAAAAAAAGAACAAATATGATAAATAATCACATGAGAAGATGATCAGAATCATTAGCCATTAATGAAATAGTAATTAAAACTATCATATGTCCATTTAGATAGCTAAAAATTAAAAACAAAATTACAAGCACAATATCAAGTGCTGCTGAAGATGTGGAAGAAATGAAAATCTCATACATTACTGGAGATAATAAAAAATAGTTTATCCACTATAGAAATGGTTTGTCAGTTTTTTTTACAAAAAACAAAAATGCATTTACCATACGATCCAACAATTTCTCTCTGGATATTAATCTTAAGGAAATGAAAACTTAATGTTTACACAAAAATCTATACATGAATGTTTATCAGTCACTAAGTTGTTTCCGACTCTTTGCAACCCCATGGACTGCAACATACCAGGCTTCCCTGTCCTTCACTGTTTGCCAGAGTTTGTTCAAGTTCACGTCATTTGAGTCAGTGATGCTATCTAACCATCTCATCCTCTGCCACCCTCTTCTCCTTTTGCCTTCAATGTATCCCAGGGTCAGGGTCTTTTCCAAGGAATCAATATTTCATGAAGGTATTGGCGCTTCAACCTCAGCATCAGTCCTTCCAATGAATATTAAAGATTGATTTCCTTTAGCATTCTTGGTTTGACCTCCTTGCAGTTCAAGAGGCTCTCAAGAGTCTTCTCCAGCACCAGAGTTCAAAAGTTCTTCTCTAGCACCATCAATTCTTTGGTGCCCCACCTTTTTTGAGACTCTGTTCATAAATGCTCCAAGTTGGGGAAAAAACCCCAAAGGTCCTTCAGTGAATGAATAAACAAACTATGACACATCCATACAACAGAATACTGTTCAGGACACACACAGACACACACACACACAACAACAACAACTAATTAACGCATACACAGCATGCACTACGGAAAGGTCTCAAATCCATTATGCCAAATGAAGGAAACCAGTCTCAAAAGACCACATGGTTCCTGGAAGAATTTTGTCACACTATTGAAGGAGATTCAGACACTCTTCATTTACTTTTTTTTTATTGTTGTGGGGAAGTTTTAGTTGTTTAAAACCAACATGTGATAAAACAGTGGAGGCAGGTGGAGTGGAGATGTAGCACAGATTGAACAGAGTTCAGAGCGCATTGAAAATAACGATGCCCTGAGCCTGAGATTCTTCGATGAGGCAAAGAGACCTTGGTTACCACTTTTGCTGCATCAAAATCCTGTTGTTACCCTGTGTTCTGGTAGAAGGAATATTCCTTCCTCAGGAAACTCCATTGGCTAACTCTGTTTCCATTTTGTTGAGTTTTTTAAAGGCTGTTGGTTTTTACGGATGAAGAGAATGGATGAGTCTGTTTGTCTTTGTGAATCTTTTTTTTTTTTAACTTTTGTTTTTATTGTGGTTAAAGTCACATAATATAAAACATACTATTTTAACCGTATTTAACTGCACAGCTCAGTGGCACTAAGTACATTCCCCTTGTTGTGCAACTGTTAACCATCATCCATCTCCTGAATCTTTTGAGTATGCGTCCCTAGCCTCTCTTCAATAACAAATAACACAATTTTCAGTTCCCGTTGCTTGATTTTAGATGAGAAAGTCTACATGGGCTTTGCTGCTGGTTTTACTTGACTTTCTTCCACACGTCTTGCTCTTGGGTTCAAGCAGCCCTCTTTTATCCAGTGTTAGGGTGCTTGCTTTAAAATAAAGAGGATCAAGGAAGAGGCCACAGTGCTTTTGTTATTTCCCCCTATGTATCACTTATTAAACTCCTGTTGCCCTGACCATTGTCGCTTCTCACTGAAGTCTGGTTTATTTACTTGAAAATCTGATTTGTTTCATTTTATTACTGTGTTTGCGAAGTAACTGATATCAGATTCGGAGGGAAAGAACTGCCATTTACCAGCAGGCTGTGATGGCTTTGCCTCGGTCTGCAGGCCTGATTTTGAGGCCTCGTCTGCCCTGGGGCTCCCACAGAAATAAGATTACTGGCAATAACTGCTTCAACTGCTTTGAATAACAGACACAACTCAGAGAGCATAAAATTAGCATAAACACAGCACTGGTGTGTTCTCTCAGCGGATATGAGACAGGCAGGCTATGGAAAATTGACTGAAATGGGGTCAGACAACGTAGAAATCTGAAACATAGAAAATACCGCCTAAGAGACAGGAAGTATTACTACCTTTCTCGTTTTCTTTTCTCTCTCTCTCCCTCTCTATTCATGCAGTTTTAATGATAAAATGTTAGAACTGATGAAGATTAAAGATGCTAAATCACTAGACCCCTAAAATGCCTGCATTATCTTTCTAGACAAATTATTATTAATCATTTCTCAGCTTTTGTTAATCCTGAGGGTAGAAAAATAAACACGGTTTCACAGGCTTTTAAAATTGATTTTCCTTTATTTTTTTTTAAGTTAAAAATAATTTTTATTATTAGTAATAATAGTATATGTAATATAGACAGACATTATATATATAATTATATATAAAATATGCATATATATAAAATGTAGTGTATGTGATTAAGTATATATATTATAAAACTATATATATAGGGCTTCCCTGGTGGCTCAGTCTGTAGAGAATCAGCCTGCAATGCAGGAGTCCCAAGTTTTTTGAGGAGGGGTGGAAATGTGAGTTTGAAGATAGAGAGTTGATTTCAGAAAGGAGGTAAACAGCTGAAGCAGTGCAAGATTGTACCTTGAAACAATTCCTCCTATATCTATTTATCAAATAGTAAAATAAAATATGCTGCCAACAAACACAATCAAGTCTAACATTACAGGCAAAACACTGACACTGTGCATCTCATCGGGCAGATGGAAGGTATGATTTTGCTGTTTTAATAATACTTTGTCACATATGGAATACAGTTTTCAATACAGCTGCATAGAGATGGATCCTGTTGCTTATTTGTTTTTGGTGTGATGCTGGCAAAGGCCCAAGGTACGATTCCCCAAAATGGAAATGTTCTTGGAATCTAGCATTTTTGGATCTTATCCTGCTAGAGTCGTTTCAAAGGTTTATAATCTAGCACTTCAAATGTGGATTATGAGGACTTCCCTGGCAGTCCAGTGGTTAAGACCTCACCTTCCAGTGCAGGAGGTGTGGGTTCGATCCCTTGTTGAGGAGCTAGATTTTCACATGCCTCACTGCTAAAAAACAAAACCATAAAACAGAAGCAATATTATAACATATTCAATAAAGACTAAAAATAAGTGGATTCTGGAGAAAGGGTGTAAGGGTTTTGGTGCCTTTTCCCTCCCAGGAGACTAACTTTATGTCACTTCGTCGTAGCCTGTATATGTTCTGTTTCATAGTACTTTTTACGCTTCACTCTGCTTAAGTCAGTCTTCCCCATGACTCTGTAAATTCCATAAAGAAAGAGACCCTTATTTGTCATATTTCCTTCTGTATTCCTAGTGCTTTGTACTGGGCCTGACATTGATTAAGCACTCAACAAATATGGATTGAATGTGTGAATAAAGTATGACTGAGGGAGATGTAATATTCTGAAGGCTATTGCATGTTTTAGATGATAATTTTAGAAGAATCATTATCAAAATTTTGACTACATTCTTGGGATTATTGTCTTTGGGTTCTAAAAGAAGAAGGGGTCTTTAAAATGTATACAACAAAAATGAGCTCTTGAGTAGTATCAGCACTTTAAAGTTTCCATAAGCATCAGTGATAGAAAGTATATCTCACAGAGTAAGTCCAGCAGACCCTGAGGTTGTGAACTGCATCTGAGACGTGGCGTCCTTTAACAGATTGTAGGCAGTTAGTAAGTCTAGGTTGTCAGGTCCATGCTCATGTACTCTAGCGGTATCAAATACCACTACGAGTTGTAGGCTACCAGGTTCCATTCCCCTCTACATTACAAAAGATTTTGGCAAGTCACTCCTTTGTACTTCTGTGTTTAAATGTGTCTTATCAAGCAGTGACTCTGCAGTTGAATAGAGAACATTCACATTTAGTTTTACTTTGATTAATTATAATATACATTTCACCTTGGGATAGAACTTGATTTGTCATTTTCAAACAAATTTTATTGACTAGGAGTCATCTTCTCTTTTTTCTCTGATATATTATAATAATTAGGATCTAAATCATATTTTGGGGGCACAGAAACTGGAACTTTACTTATTACTTTTACCTGCCTCCTTAGGTAAATTATAAGTATGAAAGGAGAGACTCTGTGTCTCCAGTTACTAGGATCTTCTAATTCTTGCATATAGGTGATAGACATCTAAAGGGCAGATGATATAGACAGTGTCTTGACTAAATTTGACTCCCATTTATGTATAAATGAAAACACACACACACACACACACACACACACAAATTGTGAAAAATGGATGCCAGATCAAGAACCCTCTGATTTTAAATCATTTCCCAAGAAAGTTCTTTCCACCCAGAAATGCTCTCCTGCTTAAAGCTCAACATTCAGAAAACGAAGATCATGGCATCCGGTCCCATCACTTCATGGGAAGTAGATGGGGAAACAGTGGAAACAGTGTCAGACTTTATTTTGGGGGGCTCCAAAATCACTGCAGATGGTGACTGCAGACATGAAATTAAAAGATGCTTACTTCTTGGAAGGAAAGTTATGACCAACCTAGATAGCATATTCAAAAGCAGAGACATTACTTTGCCAACAAAGGTCCATCTAGTCAAGGCTATGGTTTTTCCATTGGTCATGTATGGATGTGAGAGTTGGACTGTAAAGAAAGCTGAGTGCTGAAGAATTGATGCTTTTGAACTGTGGTGTTGGAGAAGACTCTTGCGAGTCCCTTGAACTGCAAGGAGATCCTACCAGTCCATTCTAAAGATCAGTCCTGGGTGTTCATTGGAAGGACTGATGCTGAAGCTGAAACTCCAATACTTTGGCCACCTCATGCGAAGAGTTGACTCATTGGAAAAGACCGTGATGCTGGGAGGAATTGGGGGCGGGAGGAGAAGGGGACAACAGAGGATGAGATGGCTGGACGGCATCACCGACTCAATGGACATGAGTTTGAGTGAACTCCAGGAGTTGATGATGGACAGGGAGGCCTGGCGTGCTGCAATTCATGGGGTCACAAATAGCTGGACATGACTGAGCGACTGAGCTGGATTGAACTGAAGGAGAACTTAAATGGTCAGGCACAGTTGTATTGTGCATGCATAATAGAAGTGATCAGAGAGGCAGATGTGGTTTATTTCACTGAATCTAAATAAAGTGATAGCAGTTCACATGGTTAGACGATCTTCTTCTTTTGTGTAGAACCCTTTTCTCTGAAATCCTTTCATGTTAGGACCCTGGCAGCCATATTTACAAAAGTTATCCTGCCCCTAAACAGAGTTGCTTCAACCAGCCAAGATCATCAAAATCTTTTTCTAATGAAGCTTGTTTGGAATGTGAGAGATTCTAGTTCAGTCTGAACTGTTCCCATCAACTGAGATAAAATAAACAGCAAATATCTGTGCAGCCATCTTTCTCTGGGGACTAGAGCAACAGAGAATCTTCATCTGCCCAGAAAGAAAGATCTATTAGATACTTCATCAATTAGAGATTTGTTGACGGCATGAAACAAAAACACAACTACTTTGGCTTACTTTTAAAAATTTTCCACAAAATAAGAGGTCCATAGGCAGTCATAGGCATGCCCAGACATAGGCAGTCCTGGGCTGGTAAAAATATAGTTTTAAACTCCTCCACCCTTAGCATGTGGCCATCACCCTCTTGGCTACAATTTACTCCATTTTCAGGCATGATGATTAATTCTAGGCAGAAAGGCACCAGGTCTGTGCCATCAGAGTTTGTTTCATTAACAACTTTCTGAGGCCATCACCCTGAGATTTCTGCTTATGCTTCCATCTCATTAGCTTGGACAATGTTCAAAATGCAAAGGTATATTTACATCTTAGATGCAAAGATGTCTGGAAAGCTAGACATATTGCTTCTCTGAGCAAACTGTAGTTCTGTTAGTAATGAGGAAGGGAAAACTATATAGAGAATAGATGCTAGGCAAGCAAGCAGTGGTGTGGGTTATAGATACTAGTTTAAAAAGAATGCATAGACTAAGATTGATCTAAAAGAAAAGAAAAGGTAGTGTCTACTTGCATTCCAGATAGCTTTCTGCCCTAATTTCTTATCAAGCCTAGGTAACATCCTGCCCACAAACCATGTGTCCCTATAGCAAATTACTTTTGGGGGGGCTTATTTTCTTTTTTTAAAAAATAGATGTTATATTTTTAAATGGTTTTAGCTTTAGAAAAATTGAGCTAGGGACTTCCCTAGTGGTTCAGTGGCTAAAACCCTGCGCTCTCAATGCAGAGGGCCCAGGTTTGATCCCATATGCTGCAAGTAAGAGTTCACAGCGCAACTAAAGATCCTGCATGCTGCAACTAAAAGATCCCATGCGCCACAACTAAGACTCAGTGGGACCAAATAAATTAATTTTAAAAAAGAAATATTGAGCTAATTGTACAGAGCATTCCCCTATAGTCCTTGGCCCCAGATATGTACAGCCTTCCCTGCTGCCACCATTTCATCAGAGTGGAATGTTGGTTACAAATGATGATCCTATGTGGACACATCATTATTATGGACACCCCAAGTCCATAGTATGTATTAAAATTTATTGTTGTTGTATACTGTATGGATTTTAACAAATTCATGATAACAAGTATCCACTATTATAGGATCATACAAAATAGTTTTGCTGGCCTAAAAATCCTTTGTTCTCCATCTGGTCATCTTTCCTGCTACTCTAAGCCCTGACAATCACTGATCTTTTTACTATGTCCATAATGTTGCCTTTTCTGAGAATATCATATAGCTGGAATCATGTAGTATGTAGCCTTTTCAGGCTGGCTTCTTTTACTTGATAGTATTCATTTAAGTTTCCTTCATATCTTTTTTGACATTGTATGTGTATCTTTTTAAAATTGTTATTGGAGCATAATTGTTTTACAATGTTGTGTTAGTTCTACCATTGAACAATGTGATCCAGCTATATATATATATATATATATATATATATATATTCCCCCCCAAAGCTTCCTTCCCACCACACCCCCATCCCACCCCTCTAGGTCATCACAGAGCGCAAGCTGAGCTTCCTGTGTTCTACAGCAGCTTCCCACTAGCTAGTTGTTTTACACACGGTAATGTGTAAGTATCAATGCTCTTCTCTCAATTCATCCTACCCTTTCCATCCTCGCTTTGTGTTTACATGCCTATTCTCTACATCTGTGACTCTTCATAGCTCACTTTTTGGGGCATTGAATAATATTTCATAGTCTGGATGTTTATGTATCCATTCACCTACTGAAGGACATCCTGGTGGCTTCTAAGTTTTGACAATGATGAATAAAACTGCTATTAACATCCGCAGGCAAGTATTTGTATGGACATACGTTATCAACTCGTTTCAACCAAGCAGCGTGATTGCTAGATCATAGTCTTATTTGTACATATGGCATTTTGAAGAGAAGTTTTGCAATGATCAGGACTCTGTGTATTTGTGTACATGTTTTCCATATTATAATTTATGGGCAGAGTATGAACTGTTGCACACAATTGCCACAAATAAAACAATCTAGTTGATTGGATTTTATCAGTCCCCAGACTAATATCTGATTTAAGTTACATGTTGCATTTTCTTTTCTGCACATTCTCTGAACTAAATTCGATTCATTTCAGTAGAAATCTATAAATCCTTGGTTTATACTAGGATAACCCAATGGAATAACTGAGAAAAGTAATTTTTCTTCCAAAAGAAGTATGTGGGTGATATGTGCACCCACCTCAAAATAAATGAAAAAATTTTTTAAGCTTTAGAATTATGGAAATGTGAGTAGAAAATAGTGTCAAATCATATCTCTCTGTGTGGATACTTTTATTGTGCTTCCTCTCCAAACTTGGTTATTCATGCCAAGTTGAATCATCGTATCAAGCAAAGACTCAAGATCTACTCAATGCTTATTTAAAAACCTGATTCTGCACACTTTCTAGTTTCTGTGTTGGCATGCCAGTCACAAAATCAATGAAAAGTCTTAATAAGCCACCAAATGCTTATGATGTTCCGGGGTTAGAATAGGTGCTCAGTGAATATTGCTGAGTTGACTCATTTGTTCAACAAGCAATTATTGAATTCCTCTGCCAGTAACCTTCTAGGTACCTAGAATACAGAGTTAAAGGAGGTAGACAAGGTCCCTGGTCCCTTAGGATCTACAAAAAGTGGGTGACCAGGTGGACCATCTATTAGAAAGATTTCCCCTCACCTCCATCAGTTAAGATTGCCCCTGAGGCTGTACTGTAGGCAGTCTGTTTTCAGCTTGAATCCACATACCAAGTCAACTCATCTATGAACCAAGCTTGGCTTTGTCTCTCCTCGGTCAGCTGGTCATAAGTGTGAGCTACGGATGTGAGCTAGGGGGAGGTGCAATGATACAGCAACAGGTATGAGAAGAGTCTGGGCTGCCTGCTCGTGCAACTCACTTGCACGCTTTGGTCATGCTTGATGCTGGTCGCAAGAAGGGTGCAGCTAGTCACGAGGAACAGATGTCTCCACTAATGATTTCAGTGCTCGTCTAGATTTGAGAAGATGCAAGAAATCAGGGTTATAAAAATCTGAAAGCATCTAATTCTCTGAAGGCCTCTTCGGTCAGTTTTTCCAGAGCACAGACGGCCTCATTCCTGATCTCCATCCTAAACTCTTTTCAAGGTGTGTTGAAAATCAATTACTGTAGTGTCTAGTGACCCAATTAATCCTGTAGAGGCAGATGGCAAGCAACTATTTTTAGTTGGCAGTTATTTAATATCTGAGTTACCAAACTTTCCTTGTATTGAAGAAAAATATTGTCCATAGCTTATGGTCAAGGAAATTGACACTCTTGAGAGTCTTTGAGGACTCTATGGGTCCTGTCTCTGATTGGCTTTGTGTTTCTGAAGATCCAGGAGGAAAATTTCTTGTGTGTCCTCTATTTCTTTCACTATTTCCCATCTTATTTTTACTGATAAAAGGACAGCCTCAGAGTGAGAACCCTTTTTGCACACCACGCATCTTCTATGAACTAAATGTTTCACACATAGTTACTATTTTTCAAATCTAAGTAGATGTTAGGAAAAATAAAATGTAGATGTATTTAAAACATGATCTCATGTACAGGACTATAGTTTTCAAAATTATGTTTTCTCAGTCAATAGATGTACTTCAAACAAAGTTACCATCAGTTAAGGACCCATGATAATTTTGGACATTAAGACTAGGTCTTCAATCTTTAGAAAATTGAAAGAGTGTGGAACCTATTTCAGTTTTTGCATTTTGAGGTTTTTAAGTGGGAAGACATGCTTTCATGTTGGTAATAATAAGGTTAGGTAACAAACTACAGATTTGTCAAGCAGATTATACCTCCCTCTTCATGAGTACTCATCTATATAATTACACATTTATGAATAAGATGGGTACATTGGTTCAAGTTTATGCTGGGAGTAAATGTAATTATTATTATTTTTTAAAATCTCAAATAGGAGGCTTATCTTTCTGACTCCTGCAGAAAACCCTGTATGTGCATGCATACTAATATAGGTTTGTACCCTGATAAACTAGAAATACAGATATAGCATACTAAAGATGTGTTTTCATAGGAAGAGAAATCACTGCATGAAAGTGTTGTCAGTTGCTTGATATCTTTCTCAGTTTGCTTCCCCTTTTGGTGGGATGAAAATTGGTCTACTGTGGAGACTAGATAAAAGAGCAATATTTCCTCTGTTTTTAATGACAAAACTGAAGTCTTAATTAAGCACAGTGGAGAAGGAGATCATGAACAGATTTCAAAGTCTCTTTTCCTCTAGGCTTTGAAACACATGCATGCTATTGTAATTCTCCAAGAAGGCAGATTTTTCCTCCAAAATAACACCAGTCAAGTTACTCTGCTATTTTTTCTACCCATAGATTTAACGCTATTTCCTAAGCAGCTCTGAATTAATCTTGAAATATCTTCATCACCTTTCTGCCTATATCTAGATAGTCCCTGGTATTAAATAGGTGCTAATATATATTTTGGAGAAGGAAATAGCAACCCACTCCAGTATTCTTGCCTGGAGAATCCCATGGGCAGAGGAGCCTGGTGGGCTACAGTCCAGGGGGTTGCGAAGAGTCAGATACAACTGAGCGACTAACACTAACTAGTATATATTTAAATAAATAAAAGACTATATTCTCAACTTCTGGATATATTCTCTTGATTCCCACCTTTCCTGGAACTTCATGGAAGTAAATTTTCCAATTTGCAAGTTAACAAATCATATACTTTGAATCAATTAATTGAGTGATACAAACTTAGACAGGAGAATCCTTCAGATTGGTATGAAAAGGATTACTGCTCTAATAACCCAAGTAATTAAGAAAGAGTAAAGCTACTGATTTATTAAATATATGCATCAGTCACCACTTTTACTTCCTTAGATTTGCCCTCATATTGTCTGGAGTTATTTCAACAACCACTTTGGATTTATTTGATCAAAAATTTTTGAGATGGAAAGCATGAAAGAAAAAGGAACTCTCTCTTTACCTCAGCATCTAAAAATGATGTGATTTGGTATTTCTTTTCATAGCTATAATGTACATATATCTCACCAGATGTGTCTCTAGGCATATTCACTTAGACTTTCAATGTTAATAATTATGTGCTACAAGTAATTTTTGTGTGAGCGCTGAAGTCTCAGAGCTTAGTAAGTCAAAACGCTTTTAGAAACTCACGATTACAAGAACGTATAAGGATGCACATATACGCGTTTGAAATCAGGGTCTCCTTTGAAGTATGGTGTAGGTCAGTGGTGGCCGACTCGGGGGCAAGGGGTGAGGGAGTCTCTATTGCCCCGGGGGTATCTGACAATGTCTGGGAGACATTTTGGCTGTCAGAAGTCAGAGGCGGGGAGACAGAGTGTTACTGGTATCCAGTGTTTCCAGGCCAGAGAGGCAGATGAACAGATCAGATGTTACAACAGAGAAATATCCAGCGCAAAATGTCAACAGTGTAGAAGCTGAGAAATTCTAGAGTAAGGGAGAAGGCACTGGGCACCCTGGCTTACAACTCAGATCTGCTGCCTAAGATGTGACCATAGGGCAAATTACACCTTTGAGTCCATCTCCTTGTGGAAATCAAGAAAAAGTCCATTTTGCCCCCATGGAGAAAATTCTCCTTAAAGAGTTCTTACAAGCATGAAGTGAGATACCTGTGGCTATCTTCACATTCTCTGGTACTCTTTTCTCGAACAAGAGCTCCAGCCCTTGGCAAAATTAACGACTGATCCTCTATATTCTCTAACTTTTCCCCGTGATAAGGGTGACATGCAAGCGTGTTAAGTTGCTTCAGTCGTGTCCGACTCTTTGCAACCCTGTGGACAGTAGCCTGCCAGGCTCCTCTGTCCATGGGGATTCTCCAGGCAATACTGGAGTGGGCTGCTATGCCCTCCTCCAGGGAATCTTCCCAACCCAGGGATCAAACGTGCATCTCTCTTAAGTCTCCTGCATTGGCAGGCAAGTTCTTTACCACTAGCGCCAGCTGGGAAGCCCAACTTACCTTAGCCCCAGCGAAGAATGCCTGTTAGACTCAATTTGAAATTCTACTACATATGAACAACCTTTTAAGGATAAAATATATTATGATACAAATCATTAACTTTAATGTTCGGGTTAAAAATAATAATGATGTAAACACTACACCCCTACCACTTGGCTTAAGAAATGAAATGTTACCAGTCTGCTCCCCATCCCTAACCACTCATGAACCTTTACTCTCTCCAGGGAATGACCAGCCTGATCTGGTGTTAATCATTTACATGCTTTTAATTTATTTATTTTTTACTACATTTGTAGTAAATGTTATAATTAAAATGTAGTGTGTTTGATAATGTATTATTTAGTTCTGCTGGTTTTGGTTTTTATAAAACAACTTTATATGGCCTACATTTTTCTCTGACTTTTTTTACATTATATTTTTGTGATTCCTCTGTGCTGAAAGTTGTAGTTCATTTTAGTACCACCTACAGAAGATGAGAACTCTGAATGCATTAATCCTTGCTAATGCATTCCTATGCTTTTTTTTTTGTTTCCCAATTTAAAGGATATAAAACATTGGTACACATGTACACCCATGGCTGATTCATGTCAATGTATGGCAAAACCCACTACAATACTGTAAAGTAATTAGCCTCTAATTAAAATAAAAATAAAAAATAAAATAAAATATTGGTACATTTTAAATTTTAATTTGTACTTTGTATATAACTAATGAGCTTGATCTCTCTTTTCACTTGATATTTATTGTTCAACCGTGTTTCCTGACAATTGAAATGCCTGCTCTTAGCTATTAGGCAGTTTTTCTTACTGATTCATAGGGATACTTTATATATTCTGTATACTAACCCTTTTGTTACATGTATTCCAAGTATTTTGTTACATTCATGGTGTCCTGTTAAATATTAAACCTTGAATTTAATGAAACTAAATGTATTTAATTTACCTGGAATTGATTTTTGTATGTGTGAGCTAGAAATTTAATTTTATTTTTTCCCAATAAATAATTTTGCCCTGTATGTTGTTTTAAGCAGCCCATTCTTCACCCAGCAATGCGACCTTTGTCATATGTCAAGATCCCCTATGTACCTGGGCCTGTTTTGCATCTGTTTCTGTTTTCTTGGTCCCTGTATTAGTGATCTATAGGTCAAGATTCGGAGAAGGCAGTGGCAACCCGCTCCAGTACTCTTGCCTGGAAAATCCCATGGGTGGAGGAGCCTGGTAGGCTGCAGTCCATGGGGTAGGGAAGAGTCGAACGCAAAATAGTTTCTCACTGGTAGTGTGCTATGCATCCATCGTGCTATATTCTTTTTGTCCTTCTTCAGAAATGTTTGGTGCTTTTTGAAAAAATGTTTTACACTCCCATTCAAATTCAAGAAGCATCTAGTCCATGCTCATTTTGTAAAAGAAAAAAAAAATCTCTAGCATTTTGAATGAAATGTTATTGATTGTATACGATTTGTGAAAATTTGACCTCATGGTAGTAAGACTTTATATTCATGAACATAGTATGTATCCCTATTTGTTTAGATTTTTGAAATGTTTATCAAAATTTGTAAATTCAATAAAGTTTATAATAGTCAACATAAAAGTCTTACATATTTTTAAATAGATTTATTCCTAGATATGTTGTTTTTTTGAATACCGTTACAAATGATATCACTTTTCATTAAGTTGTCCAACTGTTACTGTTCTGGATAAATGTAATTACTGTGTGATATTCTGTGTTTTGTGGATGACAAAAATCAGTGGATAGCTAAGAATCTCTTGAGTATAGAGCAGGGAATCAGCTTTCACCTTGTTATAATTTTACATATTTATTATCTATCCTAAAAATAATGTTGAGCTTATTAGGTTCTTTTCCATTCCGTGGGTGCTAGTCATTAGGCTGCTGCCGCTGCTGCTAAGTCACTTCAGTCGTGTCCGACTCTGTGGGACCCCATAGATGGAAGCCCACCAGGCTCCACCGTCCCTGGGATCCTCCAGGCAAGAACACTGGAGTGGGTTGCCATGTCATTCTCCAATGCATGAAAGTGAAAAGTGAAAGTGAAGTCACTCAGTCGGGTCTGACTCTTAGCGACCCCATGGACTGCAGCCTATCAGGCTCCTCCACCCGTGGGATTTTCCAGGCAAGAACACTGGAGTGGGTCGCCATTGCCTTCTCCGGTCATTAGGCTCTCATCCTACTAATACTGGATACCAGAATTTCTTATTTATCCAGAGTTCCGCTGGTGCTACCCTTCATGAAGTATTTTCTTTTCATCTTGTAGAGACAACATCCCTACTAAGAAACAAAGTTTTATATGGACATCTTATATGTAGTGACATATAGGACTGATTACCGATGTGTTTAAACTGTTATAGGGAATTTATTGGGTCATGTTTATATTTTTATTGTAACCTCCATAGCAATTTAAGTCAGTGTCTCAATTATATTCATCATAGCCTCTGCTTGAGAGGGAGTGTGCTCAAATTTCACACACACACAAAAATGTGATTTTTCTGATCTGACATTTTTATTGTAGGGAATGAATCTAGACCTAGAAACATGATCATTTCTTTAAAATGATCTTCCTTAACCTAAAATTTAAAAAATTCTTCCTTAACCTAAAATTTCAGTTTTCTTCACATTTTTTAAGAGAAACTTTTAAAAAGACCCAACTAGTAAATTTTCCATAGAATGTCCGCTGCCCTGTCTTAATTTACCACTTCCCTTTTACTTCTGGTCCTTTCAGACATAGACTAGCAAAAGGAAACAGCCTAGAATCTCTGTGTTGTTGCAACAAATACAGTTTGAGAAATAATATTTAGGGAAAATATTGATGTGAAAAAATCAAAAGATATGCCCAAACTAAACTTCTATCACTTATGGTCAAGAAAAAAACAAAACAAAACAAAATCAAATAACCAGTAACCTAGTCTCATCCTAGAGCTTCAGGCATTTGACTTGCATTTGGGTCAAGAAGCCTTTTTTCAGCTAATTCTGTTTTTATTGGCCAGTTCTTCTTTCATTGTTTTTATATAAACTGATCAATGTAAGCCCTAGTCTAGACAGCAAAATCAGCAAGTGTCCCTTCTCTGCACCTCTGACATTCAAGGGGCTGCCACCATGCATCTCTAAAGGAAAAATGCTAAAACTTTCTATTACATTTATAAAAAATAAGAATACAGGTTAATGAAATATTATATAGTTTCTGCTTTTTCAGGCCATATTTATTTGCATCTATTATTATTCTTACTCACTATTTTTATTTATTTCATTTTATGTCATCTTTATAGTATAGTTATAAACTAGGGGGCTAATGATAGTCACATAATGATATGTAACCCATATTCCCATCAGAGGAAAAAAATGTCCATCTGATAATCCTTTATTTTTCCACCACTCAATTCTTTGTTAATAATCTTGACGATCTCTGAAGACTTAATCCAGAGAAGAAGAGCTGATGTAGTTCCCTGTTCGCCACCATTCTGTGTTTATACCCCATTTTATCAGTCCAAGAAAGAGAGAGGGAAAGTGTTACTTATGCTCTTTCTCCCAGGTCAGATGAAATAAACCTGGCAGCAACAGACGTTAAATTGAAGCCTATGAAAAGTTAAGAGTATTCTGCAGTTGAAACCTTAGGGAAGAAGGCTTGAGACAATTGTCAGTGGACAGAGGATACCAATGCCAAGAGTATTGGTATAAATACCAATGTGTGATAAAAGCACACATTTGAAGTTATTAGAATTTAAGGACTGGGAACTTAGGAGTTAGAATTATTGCTTCATCTCTTTTTTGTTGTGTAATCTTGGGACAACCACTTCATTTCTTTATGATTCAGCTTTCATATCTATAAAATAAGGATAATTAAAATATCTACCTCCTGGTTTTATTTATTCTATTTATTTATTTTTAGCTACACTGAGTCTTTATTGTTGCAAGTGGTAAAGAGCCTGCCTGTCATTGCAGGAAACATAAAGATATGCAGGTTCAGTCCCTGGGTCGGGAAGATCCCACGGAGGAGGGCATGGCAACTCACTCCAGTATGCTTGCCTGGAGAGTCCCTTGGACAGAGGAGCCTGGTAGGCTACCTAGGGTTGCAAAGAGTTGGACATGACTGAAGCAAGTTGACATGCACACACCTGGGCTTTCTCTAGTTTCTGCATGTGGGGGCTACTCTTTGTTGGGCTGTGTGGGCTTCTCAGTGCGGTTGCTTCTCTTGTTGTGGAGCACAGGCTCTAGAGCGTGGTCTAGGTCGTTGCGGTACACAGGCTGAGTTGCTCCACTGCATGTGGGATCTTCCCAGACCAGGGTTCAAACCAGCATCCCCTGCATTGGCAGGCAGACTCTTAACCACGGGACCACTAGGGCAGTCCCCTAGTTTTATTTTGATGATTAAATGTGTTAACACATGAAAGGCACCTACCACAGTGCCTGTCTTATACTAAGCTCTAAAAACGCTTATTTTTATAATCATTTTACTTGACTTGCATAATATATATATAATATAATAATGATTCTAGTATTTTAATATTCAGGATATAATGGCCATTATTGCAAATACCTTATCCACACTGTATCACACAGAGAATGGGAGCAAGCTGAAAAGAAAAAACCTTTTTAAACCAGGAAGATGTAGCCTGAAAGTGAAAGACTCAAGTTCACTTTAAATATGTAGGTGAACAAAATGGCAGAAAGTAGTGCAGGCACGATTATTTTCAACAAGCCTGAGAATAAAAAGGATGAAGTCCGATCACTAAAAAGAGGTGATAATTATATAACCAATGGAGGTGCTAATTATTGCTACAATGGCATTCATATTGCACTATAAATATGTCCAATTAACATGTGGCACACCTTAAACTTACATAATATGCCAAATATATGTTGATAATTGTTTTTAAGCAGGATGAAGAGCACTCTTCAGCAAAAGTATGTCTGAAAAAGCACTGTGCAAAACTTTTCCTGGGAGAGTAATTGTTCCCATCATCCTTGGTAATGAGCATAATTGTGTTTGGAAGTCTTAAGTCTCAAGAGGTTACGGGTGAAGGAAAGGCAGCAACAGATGAAACTGGATGTACGGTGAGAACTGCAGAAGTCATTGCTATGAAAATGTTGGGAAAATGGTGCAGGAAAAATGGCAATAAAGTTAGGAGGGACCTAGAGTCTGTCATACAGAGTGAAGTCACAAAGAGAAAAATAAACACTGTGTATTAAAGCTTATATGTGGAATCTAGAAAAATGGTACAGATGGACCTATTTGGAGGGCAGCAATACAGACGCAGATGTAAAGAATGGAGGTGTGAACACAGAGGGCGGGAAAAAGGGGTACAATGAATTAGGAGATTAACACTGACATATACACACTGCTGTGTGTAAAACAGAGCGCTCGTGGGAATTCGCGGATAGCGCAGGGTGCTCAGCTTGAGGCTCTGTGATGACCTAGAGGGGTGGGGTGGGAGGGGAGACGGCGGGGCGAATCAAGAGGGAGGGAATATATGTGTATATACGGCTAATTCACTTCGTTGTACAGCAGAAACCAACAAAAGCAACTATGGTAAAGCAACTATAACCCAGTTGAAAAAGAGAGTTGGAGGCAAGAGAGAAGAGCCCAAGACACTGTTGCTTTATCTGTGTTCCTTGTATTTCCCCTCAGGTGTGTTTCCCCAGTCCTTAGAAATCTCCTGACCCTCCCACCTCCTTCCCGCCACCCTTGTCCTTACTAAGTTCATCTGTTTTGATGCCCTCATACTACCCACTTGTTTGTAGTATAGTTTCTTTACTTCATTTCTATCTTTAAACTTCCATCGTTGGCCTCTAATTTTGTATCACATCCCTTGGAGTTCTGCTCATGCTTCGTCTGGCTAAGAAATACTCTTGCACAGAAATATTCTTAAAGGTGTAAGTTACACCCTCCCCCCTCCCCATATATATTTCTTCCTATGGGATCATAAATCCTACTGGGACTTAACTGTACAAGATCTCTTCTTATGTTTGGCCCTTTTAATTCAGGGCTTCCCTCGTGGCTCAGCTGTAAAGAATCCACCTGCAATGCAGGAAACGCAGTTTTGATCCCTGGGTTGGGAAGATCCCTTGGAGAAGAAAATAGCAACCCACTCCAGTACCCCTGCCTGGGAAATCCCATTGACAGAGGAGCCTCGTGGGCTACAGTCCATGGGGTGACAAAGAGTTGGACATGACTTAGCAACTGAACAATGACAACCTGTTCACTCAGGACTGAATGCGTTCTCCAGGTTGCTATGTCACATTCTCTTCTGTCCTTTCAGTGTCTTGCAGTCCCATTCTTTCTCTTTTTCTTCCTTCATTTGCCTAGATCTTGCTTTGTTCCTTCCTGTGGAGAAAGCCTTCATAGAATTAGTGAGGCATCCCAGGCCAGGGGCCGCATCTCTCAAACAGCCTGGTGTAGTTTTACCCAGGTCTGCCAGAACCATCCCTCTGCTGGAATAGTGTGAACTGTGTTAGTCACATCTCTATCTCCCCTCAGCAGTGTAGAGTGTCCAGGAGGAAAAAGGCTACTGCTCAGGCCAAGGTTCACCTTGGCAGGTAAATGCAGTAGCAGGAATCCATCTATTGAAACATCCGCAGAGTAGGAAGTGAATTCACTGTGCCAATTTTCCAAGAGTTAACTTTCCAGCTTGTTTCTCATTCTCATCAACCAGCAGAATAGAAATTTTGGCTTTGGGGACCAGAATAGATTTTTCCACAGAGCTTCCTTTTTTCATTTGTGAAAGAGAGTAAATACATTTGAGCAAGAAGGACTCAGATCATACATCAGCTTCCCTGAATTGTGAATAGAAAACATAGAATCAATTGGCTACTGTGACAGTTATAGGAGCAGGATAAATTATCTTTGTAGTTTTCACAAAACTCCTGATTCCTCTGGGGCTGATATTCAGGAAATGGTTTTGAGGGATTTTTCACTTTTAGTTTTTTGTTTTTAAGATAGTTGGTGCTCTATGAAGGCCATCTCTTCATGCAACCCAGCAATGTCTATGATTGCAAAACTAGGCAATATGTTACTACTATAGCTGCATTATTTATAATTAAATATTTACCACACTATTAAAAAAACTGGAAAATATTAGGGATCTTGGCTAAACATTCAAGAGCACCTTAAATTATCCTTCCAGATATTTCTCCAAATACTTCTCACCGTTAGCCAAACAATTGGCTTTGTTTCCTCCACCAGCACTTATTAATTCTACATCCTTATCTTTTGTATTATCTTCCCACCACTGCCAAAATACTGCTCATTATTCAAAACCAAGTTCAAGTCTCATGTACTCAGTCACCTCTACTCCTGGCTTAGAGAATGTCTAGCCCTTAATATTTTCCAGTAGTTTCATATAAAACAAAAAAATTCACAAACTTTGAAGTGCCTATAAAATGCAGCTTCCTAAGCCCTAGTCCCATGAATGCGTGACGCAATCCATGTGAGATGGAACTGGGGCACATATATTTTAACAAGCATACTCAGAGCATGTGATACAGATTATGTGTAGACCATATTTTGAGAAGAATCAACATAATTTTTGTATTTATTACTTTTATAAACATACATGGTTTATTTCCCTATTAAATTATATGCTATTTAAAAGGCAGGGATTATATTTTATACTGCTATTTATTTCACACAATGTCTTAAATTTAAACAATATTAATAGCACTAATTTATGTAGTTCTCCTTGGACATGTCAAAAGTCCTTTTTTTAACACTGTGTTGTGCTGTGCTTAGTCACTCAGTCATGTCTGACTCTTTGCGACCCCACGGACCATGGCCTGCCAGGCTCCCCTCTCCATGGAATTCTCCATGCAAGAATACTGGAGTGGGTAGCTGTTCCCTTCTCCAGGTATCTTCCCAACCTAGGAATCGAACCCAAGTCTCCTGCATTGCAGGCAGATTCTTTACCGTTTGAGCCATGAGGGAAGCCAGGCCTTTTTTAACACTAAGGAAAATATTAGGAAAAGGGTGGATCTGTAACGTTATTCAAAAGGGGAAAATAAAGATAATAGCAATGCTGGGGTTTTATAATAGAAAGAGGGCAAGAAGAAGGTTCAAACCAATGCTTATAATTAAACATTGATTTACTTGGGGTCAGATACTCTCCTAATATTTTGGTACACTTCCTTTTAGGGGACATCTAGGATTCTTTATTTTCTGAATGTCATCCCTTGTGGTGAAAGTGAGTACTGAATACTGAAACCTAAAAATTATAAGGATGCCGTAGGACATCTTGTTGAACGGAAACCAATTTTCCTGGTGAGAAACTTGGTTTCATTTTTTATTTTATAAATGTTGGCTTAATACTGATTATGTGTCATGGAAGAGCCCCACAACATTTGCTACATCAAATGCTGTGAAAATTATCCAGCTCATATTATACCTCTAAGCACTTCACCAAAATGTAATAATTTCCTGAGACATAAAAGAAACTTTTTCCCATCTTTATTTTTCGTCAAGTGTTTGTACTTTAGTTCTCACATTCTAAACCAGAGGCAGTGAATTCACTTGATTTCCTTTCACTGGCTGTGAAGTTGGGAATCTCAAGACTTACCTGCCCCTGGGACCACTAGTTTCAGCTTCCTAGGTGTCAACAGAGGCAAACACTTCTGGGATTCTCAGAAAAGTGCATGCGTGCTAAGTCGCTTCAGTCATGTCTGACTCTTTTCGACCCTATGGACTGTAACCCGCCAGTTTCCTCTGTCTATTGGATTCTCCAGGCAAGAATAATGAAGTAGGTTGCCATGCCCTCCAGGTGATCTTCCTGACCCAGGGATCAAACCTACATCTCATGTCTCCTGCATTGGCAGGCTGTTCTTTACCTACTGAGCCACTGGGGAAGCCCTTCTCAGACAAGATAAGAATCCAAACCACTGACTTAAAGAACCAGAAAATCCAGTTTTTGGAGGTTCAAGGAATATGTTTCCCTGATCTGGGAAGGATTGCACAGGTAGTCTAAAAATAGCTGTAAATTCTCATTCAGGGAAGATAGCTCCATGGCATTAGAGAAGGTTTTTATATCTATTTCTGCATCTACACTCTTTTTCCCAGTGCTTATCACATGTGCAGGGCTTTTCTGTTTCAACTTATCACAATGCACTCCAGAGATTCGGACTAGGAGAAGAATTTAAAGCTGGGACCCCATCCTTTCCACAAATAGCAAGTAAACTGCCAACAAGAGGCATTTCGAAAACACTGCTGTTGCCCGGGTCTCTGATGTCACATCTCTGGGTGTTAGCTGCTCTGACTAGATATTCATTGAGGTGTTTTTTTTTTTTTCAAGTTTGACTCTTTAGAGTGAAGATGCTCTTTGTTGAGAGGTCTGGTTGACTGCTATACCTTCCCAATTCCCGGTCTCTCATCATGGTTTAGTTCATACACTACATCTTAAAAGAGAGGAAGTCTACCTACTACACTTTGGGTCAGATTAGACCTTGTGTGCCTTCCTTGGAGAGGGTCTCACTTTGGTTTTGTCATGCTTTTTAGGCTTCACAAGAAAGTTCTAAGCCTCTCAGTCATCTTCCTAGCAGATTGCCCGAGGCCTTACATTCCTGATAGCATCTTAAGGTTGAAAGTATGATTATGAAAGTCTTTATTTTACATAGAAGGGGTTAGATGCCAGGGTTTCTTTTCCTAAGATTAAGGCTCTGTAGGAGTGATTTTCTCTTTCTTTATTCTTTTTTACCCCTTCCTTTCTTGATCTGATTTTAAAAATCTTTTCTTTCATCTCTCTCTTTACTTCTTTCTTAAATTTAGAGCGAAGACTATTTTCAGTGTCTCATTTAAGATATCAGAGTTATTCCTCTTGTTCTTCAGTTTTGTAAATACATGCAGTTTCCCTTTATCTACGTATACACCATGACCATCTTTCCCTACCCCCATCCCCCAATACATATCTAGTACCTACTTTTTCTCTAAGAATATCTTTTGGTGGTCCTCATTCTTTTAGTCTCTCAGTCTCCCATACCATTCCCCAAAATGATTATTCTAAGTCAATCATGCTTACACTATTTTTCTTGCCAATGATTGGCTTAGAAATGGGCATGTGACCTAATACTGGCCCATGATATTCGAGATGTCCATCGAGGGTTTCTGGAAAAAGACAAATTTGCAGATTTTTTTTTTCCTTAGCTATCTATCAAATAATTTCACATTGTTAAAATGCTCACAATATTCACAAATATTCACAAAAAATATTTTTGTACAGGCAGAGTAGCTTATTAATTTAATCATTTAAATTATGAGCAATAAATCACATCATTTAAATGTTTCTAATTTTTAAAAGTTATACATATTTTTAGAGATATAGTCAGTTCCTTTTAAAAAAATATTATTTAAACTATAAACTCAGAAGTGGCCTTATTAGGTCCAAATTGAAAATGTCAATGTCTCTCAGTTTCCAAAAACTTTATACCAACTTCAACTGTCATTGGCAGTTTATTATAGAAATTTTCAATCTGTCCATACCTTGAAAGCACAGGCATCATCCCATTTTTCTAGTTTGTTTGAATTTGCTTTTCTCTGATTTTTGGCATGTTTGAACATTTTTGTCTTCACACATTTATTAGTTGTATTTCTTTTTGGACTTCTCATCCATTTCCTGTCTATCAATAGTCCACATGTTTATTTTACTTAAAAATAAACATCTGGAAGCTTTAAATGTAACATAGTTACCCACCTTTGTCTTATTTGCTGAAAATATTTGCTTTCTTATTTTGGGCTACCTTATTTTGACTGTAGAAGTTTGTAACTCTAATGTCATCAAATTTGTTTATTCTTCCTTCATGATTTCTTCCACTGTGTTTTAGTGTGGAGTCTTCCTCAAATCCTTTAAATCCAGTGAATATTAAATTCCTCATCTGGTTTTCCTAACATTTTATTTTCATATTTAATTATTTTATCCATCTGGACTTACTTTTGACCAATATTCAGAGTTATAAGGCTTGATTTATTTTTCTTTCCAAAATGCTAAGCAGCCTTCCAAGTACCATTTACCAAATAATCCTTCGCTTCCCTACTGCTTTGATAAAATAAATCTTATATATAATAAAGTCGGTTTCAGAGGACTCTCTTCTGCTTCATTTAGCTTTGCTTTGTATTTCACAAGACACTTTAACATATGTTATCTCACTTCATCTTTCCTCCTCCATTCTGACTGCCTGGTTGCCCCCCAACCCCCCCCAGCCACCCCCCCAGCCACCCCCCCAGCCACCCCCGCCCCCTGCCCCGCTGCTGCCGCTCCTCCTGCAATGCCAACGTCAAGCAATCTGACTTGTTCTATCTCTGTCTTATAGATGGAAAACAAAACCGCCCAAAATAAAGCCACTTATTAACCTGCTTTTCCAGCCACTTAGTGTTGGGTAGAAATGAAAAAATTCAGTTTCCACTCACCCTAAGACCTGGACATCTCATTCCCACACTGGGGAAGACATTGGCTACCATCTTGGCTCGCCTTGGTTTTGGCTCCAGGATCATCTGTGAGCCTCCTTTTGGGTTCCCCTGAACTTGAACTTATTTCTTACACATGTTTATTTCTTAGGATTCTTTGGTAAGTTCTGCTTCCATAGCGGAGGGGAATCAGGCAGAGGGTGCAGACACAGCCGTCTGCATCTGAGCTTTCCAGCCTGTGTGTACTTGGCACTGACTGAGGACTCTGCTTTCCGTCAGTGCATTTGTGCGGTGACACGTATTCTCCAGTGATTAGATTAACTCTGGCAAAGCCAATATGAAAAACCCACACAGATTACCACTGTCACCCGCAGTAATTACATTTATTCATTTCCATTTAGCCAAGTTTTTACAAGCCGAGCAAGGGGCCAAATAAGCAATAAACACAGAGGCAAGAAATTAAAATGCTGATCTGTTTGCTGTGAAAACAATCAAACTATCATCTTTCTTTAGGCACCTCATTCATCATTGGACGGGGCCACACTGGTGAAATGGAGGTGGGGAGCCTAATGTTATTACATGTAAATTCACTAACATGAAATTACTGCCCCTGATGTGATTTTACTAATAAATTAGTTCATTTCTACCTTTTCGCTAGAGACTTTAGGGGCCGTGGAGAATTGTACATGTGTCTTGTAATCGTGCCTGCTTTATTTCAGGCTGGCTAGCTGTTAAATTTCTATTTCTTTTCACTCCCTCCCAGCTGATTCTTTAGTTTTCTTGCTATGCCTTATTGGATCAACATGCCACACAATTTGTTGTCTTCACATGTAGTTTGAAAATAAGCAGCTTAAGGACAAATTCTCTTTTGCAGGCGATGAGCACAGCATCGGGAGCATTATGAATATAATGGCCCAGGCAGCTAGTTGGCAGCTATTATTAATTCATTGTTGGGTGGGGTGGTTTTTCTCATTTCTGTATCCATTTTCAATTGGAAAAGAGAATGGAGCTAAACTTTGCTATGTCAAGGAGCTACTGAAGCAAGGAAATCAATCTGCAAACATCTCCCTCGACTTGCTCACCCCTCTGCTGTGTCTTCAGTGGAAGGGCAGCCAGTGGTTCACAGAAGACAGATGCAGGGTCTCCTCGGATCTGCTCCTTCCTTGGGACTTGCGTGGTGCTTCTTTGCTTATTGTTAATGGCCCATGTCTGGATCTAGAATATTTCATTTATTCTTAAAGATTTCATCTGCTCGGCTGTATAGCCTGACCCAATATCACAAACCGTTTTTGCAAGATTACAAATGGTTTCTATGAAAATGACTTTGATGCTGCCAATGACAGAGTGGAGATGTTAAGAGAGCAGGAGCAGGAGGGAGAGACAAGGCTTTGGAGGGGACCCCGCCTCCCATTACCAGTACTTCTCCTCCTGCTCCTTAATGGAGATTATGTAGGATATAGCTCAATTTTAAGCCTCAGGGTAATATAAAATATGCACAATAGTATATTCATGCTTTGTACAGTAAAGAAGTGTTAAAAAGAGTTTCTTTGGTGCAGTAGTTCAGTGAAAATCCAAGGCATAGAAATGCTAGGCATGACACATGACATCCACTTCACACTCGATCATTGAATAGAGTTCCCTCATCCCTTTCATAGCATTAATTAAATTGACTTGATGTGTTAAGGAAAAAACTTTAACAAGAATGAACAGGAAATAACTAAGTTCTACCCTCCGTGCAAAGTTAAATATGAGGGGAACTGTGCATCTAATTTTTTCTCTTTTTTTTTAAAGAAAAAAGAAATGAGAATAAATACCTATTTATCTAGACTTATCAGGTAAGAGAGTATTCTGGTAATTGACTATTCTCATTAATGAGTGAAATATTAGGACTATCAATTTGAAAATGACTCCATTCAATAAATATCTATTGATCAATTACTGTACACAGAACTGTAAGTTAAATGGTGTTCCAAAAGACAAAAAATTAAGTCTAGCTTTAAGATAATTTAAGGTAATTCAGACTCTTTCAGTGTCTGGGATCGCCATAGAGACCCACATCTCATGGTACATGCCTAGACTGTTGTACTTGGCCTTCATAGTTCTTACCACAGAGTTCACCATTTTCATTCATTTGTTCGTAATGGTTTTTCCAGTAGTCATGTATGGATGTGAGAGTTAACTGTGAAGAAAGCTGTGTGCCCAAGAATTGATGCTTTTGAATTGTGGTGTTGGAAAAGACTCTTGAGAGTCCCTTGGACTGCAAGGAGATCCAACCAGTCCATTCTAAAAGACATCAGTCCTGGGTGTTCTTTGGAAGGGATGATGCTAAAGCTGAAACTCCAAAACTTTGGCCACCTCATGCAAAGAGTTGACTCATTGGAAAATACTCTGATGCTGGGAGGGATTGGGCGCAGGAGAAGGGGACGACTGAGGATGAGATGGCTGGATGGCATCACTGACTCGATGGACATGAGTTTGAGTGAACTCCGGGAGTTGGTGATGGACAGGTAGGCCTGGCGTGTTGTGATTCATGGGGTCAAAGAGTCGGACACAACTGAGCGACTGAACTGAACTGAACTGAATTTTCTTAATATCTGCATTCTTAATTATATTCTCTATTAGAGCAAGGACTGTTTCAGGTTTTCTCACTGTCGTATCCTCATTGAGCACATACCAAGTATTAAATAAATAAATATCAAATAAATGAAAAAGAGACTTATACAGTCCTAGAAACAGAAATAGTGTAGAAGATTACTTTAAATCAGCATTGTTGCAAGACAAGTCCCTGTACAAATATGATTAAGAATTACTTCTTGAGCATCTATTATGTGTTAGTCACTCTTTTACATGCTGAGGATACTGGATTGAATAAGGGGACAAAAACTCATACCCTTGTGGAACTTATATTTTTAGTGAGTGGATAGAATAAGGAATAGCAGTGAAAAGAAGAGAAGCAAAAAGGAAAGGAGAAAAGGAAAGATATACCCATTTGAATGCAGAGTTCCAAAGAATAGCAAGGAGAGATAAGAACGCCTTCTTCAATGATCAGTGCAAAGAAATAGAGGAAAACAACAGAATGGGAAAGACTAGAGATCTCTTCAAGAAAATTAGAGATACCAAGGGAACATTTCATGCAAAAATGGGCTCAATAAAGGACAGAAATGGTATGGACCTAACAGAAGCAGAAGATATTAAGAAAAGGTGGCAAGTATACATGGAAGAACTATACAAAAAAAGATCTTTATGACCCAGATAACCACAATGGTATGATTACTCAGCCAGACTTCCTGGAATGCAAAGTCAAGTGGGCCTTAGAAAGCATCACTATGAACAAAGCTAGTGGAGGTGATGGAATTCCAGTGGACCTATTTCAAATCCTGAAAGATGATGCTGTGAAAGTGCTGCACTTAATATGCCAGCAAATTTGGAAAACTCAGCAGTGGCCACAGAACTGGAAAAGGTCAGTTTTCATTCCAATCTCAAAGAAAGTCAATGCCAAAGAATGCTCAAACTACCGCACAATTGCACTCATCTCACATGCTAGCAAAGTAATGCTCAAAATTCTCCAAGCCAGGCTTCAACAGTGTGTGAATTGAGAACTTCCAGATGTTTAAGCTGGATTCAGAAAAGGCAGAGGAACCAGAGTCAAATTGCCATCATCCGTGGGATTATCAAAAAAGCAAGAGAGTTCCAGAAAAACATCTATTTCTGCTTTATTGACTATGTCAAAGCCTTTGACTGTGTGGATCACAATAAACTGTCGAAAATTATGAAAGAGATGGGAATACCAGACCGCCTTACCTGCCTCTTGAGAAACTTGTATGCAGGTCAGCAAGCCAAAGTTAGAACTGGACATGGAACAACAGACTGGTTCCAAATAGGGAAAGGAGTACGTCAAGGCTGCATATTGTCACCCTGCTTATTTAACTTATATGCAGAGTACATCATGAGAAATGCCAGGCTGGATGAAGCACAAGCTGGAATCAAGATTGCCAGGAGAAATATCAATGCCTCAGATATGCAGATGACACCACCACCACCTTGGCAGAAAGTGAAGAACTGAAGAGCCTCTTGATGAAAGTGAAAGAGGAGAGTGAAAAAGTTGGCTTAAAGCTCAACATTCAGAAAACTAAGATCATGGCATCTGGTCCCATCACTTCATGGCAAATAGATGGGAAAACAATGGAAATAGTGACAGAATTTATTTTGGGGGGCTCCAAAATCACTGCAGATGGTGACTGCAGCCATGAAAATAAAAGACACTTACTCCTTGGAAGGACAGTTATGACCAGCCTAGACAACATATTAAAAAGCAGAGACATTGTCAACAAAGGTCCATCTAGTCAAGGCTATGGTTTTTCCAGTAGTCATATATGGATGTGAGAGTTGGACTATAAAGAAAGCTGAGTACCAAAGAATTGATGCTTTTGAACTGTGGTGTTGGAGAAGACTCTTGAGAGTCCCTTGGACTTCAAGGAGATCCAAGCAGTCCATCTTAAAGGAAATCAGTCCTGAATATTCATTGGAACGACTGATGCTGAAGCTGAAACTCCAATACTTTGGCCACCTGATGCAAAGAACAAAAGACCCTGATGCTGGGAAAGATTTAAGGCGGGAGAAGGGGACGACAGAGAATGAGATGGTTGGATGGCATCACTTACTCATGAGTTTGAGTAAACTCTAGGAGTTGGTGATGGACAGGGAGGCCTGACGTGCTGCAGTCCATGGGGTTGCGAAGAGTTGGACACGACTAAGCGACTGAACTGTACTGAACTGAGAATAAAGAATAATGAACAATATTGTTTGTTATTTTTTAATAGAAATCCCTCGATTAGATGTTGATCTCATAATTTTGAGTCAGTATTTTTTTATTTCAGTTTCCTTAGTGCCACACTAAGAAATTATGTATAATTAATAACTTAATTGTAATAATTTCTAATTAAGTATAAGAAATCAGAGTGAAAATACTCTTTATGGAACTATAATTGTGGGTAATTTATCATACAGTTGTCAAAACCCATAGAACATATACAACACCAAGAGTAAACAGCAATGTCAACATGTACTTTTATTAATAAAAAGATTGTATGTACCTTTATGCATACCAGGCTTCCCTGTTGGCTCAGATGGGAAAGAATCCGCCTGTCGTGCAGGAGACCTAGGTTCCATCCCTAGGCTGGGAAGATCCTCTGGAGAAGGAAATGGCAACCCACTCCAGTATTCTTGCTTGGAGAATCCGCATGAACAGAGGAGCCTGGCAGGCTATAGTCCATAGAGGTCACAAAGAATCGAATATAACTGAGCAGCACACACACACACACACACACACACACACACACACACACACGTATGAAATATGTGTTTGTTATATGTGAATATATGAGAACATAATATTATTAACCATATATTAATAATTGTATGGATTATTATATCACTATAATACATTACATTGTACTGTATTTTCGGGCTTCCCTGCTGGCTCAGATTGGTAAAGAATTTGCCTGCAATGTGGAAGACCTGGATTTGATTCCTGGGTAGGGAAGAGCCCCTGGAGAAAGGAATGGCAATCCACTCCAGTATTCTTGCCTAGAGAGTTCCACAGACAGAGGAGAAGGAGGGCTACAGTCCATAGGGTCTCAAAGAGTCAGACATGACTGAGTGACTAACACTTGCGCTTTTCATACTGTTTTCTCATAGAGAATAAAATGTTCTCCGCTGTCACTACAGCATGGTAGTTTTCCTATGGTGCTGTAGCCATACGTCTCTTCTTTACCGCATCCCTTATTCTAATTGTGATGCTTCCTCACCCAGTAGTGTTGAGAGTCCCTTCCCTTCTATTCCAGTTGACACCATTTGTCTTCATGGACTTGTCATCAGAGATGTGGACATTTCCTGTGGTCTGACTCTGCAGCCTGCGTGTGCCTTCCTGTTAGGGGAGAGACCCCCTGCCTGTGTACGTCTGGCATCCACTCTGGTTGCCTTACCTTGGTTCAGTGCCCACCCCCTCAAGTTTCCTCCTCCTCTCAGAATTCACTCACAGGTCAAGCCAGTGTTCACTTGCGTGAACCACCTACTTTATCAAGGTCTCACTGACCAGAGCACGAAATCACCCCTTCTCGTTGTAGGTTTGCAGCTCACCATATTCTGCTTGGGACACTCCCACATACTGATGTTTATCATTCACTCATTTTTCACATTCACCTTGTACTTTGTGTTTTCTCCCTTCAATCAGAGTCTGATCTCAAATCAACTATGTTTGTGTTTTCCACAGTGCCCACTCCAGTCCTGCGCCACCACGCAATAACGTGTTATTAAATGAATGAACAGATGAATGAGGCAAGTCCTGAGGTTCAGGTCCTCTTTCAGAAAATTTCTCACAGAAACTGTCAGTTTACATGGCATCATTCTATCGACACCAAAAGCCTCTTCTCTTTTCTGCTTCAGAACCAAAAGTGCAAGGAAGAATCAAGTAATTTGCTAAGTTCTCTGAAGTACAGAAGGTGGATGGAACTGATAAACTGACACAGACATAATCACCTGTAGTTTAACTCTTCTCCAAACACAATTGCTTTCTGTATGTATTTTTGTCCACATTAAATTTCTAATCAGTTGCTTCATTTGCTGTTATTTTCTCCCATTCAGAAGGCTGTCTTTTCACCTTGCTTATAGTTTCCTTTGTTGTGCAGAAGCTTTTAATTTTAATTAGATCCCATTTGTTTATTTTTGCTTTTATTCCCAGTATTCTGGGAGGTGGATCACATTTGAATCAGTTCTAATGAGATGGATGAAACCGGAGCCGATTATACAGAGTGAAGTAAGCCAGAAAGAAAAACTCCAATACAGTATACTAACACATATATATGGAATTTAGAAAGATGGTAATGATAACCCTATATGCGAGACAGCAAAAGAGACACAGATGTATAGAACGGACTTTTGGACTCTGAGGGAGAGGGTGGGATGATGTGGGAGAATGGCATTGAAACATGTATATTAACATGTAAGAAACGAATCGCCAGTCTATGTTTGATACAGGATACAGGATGCTTGGGGCTGGTGCACGGGGATGATCCAGAGATATGATATGGGGTGAGAGGTGGGAGGGGGTTCAGGATTGGGAACTCATGTACACCCATGGTGGATTCATGTCAATGTATGGCCAAACCAATACAGTATTGTTAAGTAAAATAAAGTAAAAATAAATTTAAAAAAAATTAAAAAAAAATTCTAATCATTGAATATTAATATAGCAAAACTATTATATAAATGTAGAAGGCGATCATTGCTTTAGGAAGCGTCACCTTTGTGTTGTGGTAAAATGATTATAAGATAAAATTTTCCATTTTGACAATTTTTAACTTTACAGTTCAATGGCATGAAGTACACCCATATTCCTATGCAATCATTACCACTATCTGCATGTCACTGGAAGAACCAGCATTTATTTCTCTGCAAACCATTAAGGGAGATAAGAGGCTGCCAGGAGCAAACGAGACCCAGAGACTGAAACAAAAAGACTGCCGATAATTAGGTTCTATCTCAGTAAGAAAGTGGACAAGACTCAACCATCAGGAAATCAGTAAGGAAGCCTTGGCTACCAAGGCAAGTAAGGATGGATACACTCTGTGATGTCTTAAGTTAATTCTGGCTCCACTAATATAGCTGTGCAATGCAATTTCAAACACCAAAAGTTCTACAAGATTGATTGGCAGTGCTATTTAGGGAAGAAATCAAATGCATGTATGTGTGTTATATATATATATATATATATATATATATATATATATATATAAAATTTGGACGCAGTTACCTAAAGTACTAATAGTGAAGTTTTCCCAAGTAGAAAGAAAATTTCTTCCTGCCAACAAGACACTTCTGATAAGTTACCTGGCTTTATCTGGAAATCCCGAGTTAAGCCAACTGATCATATGTGTTCATGAATTCAAAGTGTTGCTTTTGCTAATTTATGATTTGTGAGGAAGTGTGATAGGATCCAGTTGATGGCAGAGAGCTGTGTGTGTGTTTGTGCTTGCATGCTAGGGCCCCTGGTTCCCTCCGTTGTCACAGACCATTGCAGGACCTGTTTTTTGAAATGGGTCTTTAAGTATAAGTTTCCTGATTCCCACAGTTTCCCTCCCAATCCATGACTTCCTGGGTTAATTGTGAAAATCATTCAATGGATTTGGAAACACGTATAGTAAGCAAAGGTGTGGTCTAGTGTTGGTTTAATAATATAGTGTTATGTCGCTCAACTACTGTAATTTCCATGTTCTTATTGATTGTAATTTATAACATCATTAGCTTTCTAAACTGCCATTAACTAATGATGGACTCTGTAGGCTAAACAGCTCTTTGAAATCAGTTACTGACAAGTTAGCCCCAGAAGCATTTATCAAAAGGGTAATGGATCCCTGTTGGAGTGACAATAAATTAGGTTATGCTCTTATCGAATTAAACAATGGATGAAGGAAAATTAGCTATCAATAAACATCCATAAAACCTTCTCGATTATGCCCAGTCAATTATATCAATTAGAGATCAAACAGGGAACCCCTGCAGTAAGTTAAATAGGACTAACCAGAGCCCAAAGAGGCCAAATTGTGTTACAAAAATGCAACACCAGGGGCAGCTGCAAAAGAGGTAATCATTACTTCCATTGACAAAAGGGCTGCTTTATTAGAACATGGGGTATTGCCTGCAGGCTTGCTGCTGGCTAAAGGACAAAGGCTCCCTAATAAAAGCAAAAGGAAAGAGAGGAGACAGGGGACTTGGGAGAACAGGATAAAGAAAGGGAGAGCTGTGTGAGGCAGAGCGCACTGTAGGGTAAGAAATGGGCTGCGGAATTATTTGCATATGTGCAGCCTACCCTTTTTTCTGATACAATTTTTAAAATTTATTTATTTTTTATTGAAGTATAGTTGGTTTACCATGTTGTACTCATTTCTGCTGTGCAGCAAATTTAATGAAACCTTTTGCTTGGTGAGGATGTTTTGTTAGCATTCTATAAAACAATGACTTCTGTGGGGGCCATTATCCTCTTGAACAAGTCTTACTATACATATGTATGGATATGGGTGTGGGCGTGGATGGACACATCAGTAGAGAGATATCCACACTCTGTTTTGTTGAAGAAGATTCTTGATAAATCTGTGATGGCTTTGATTAAATGTCTTCACTAAAAGAAATCTAGATATCATAAAAAATGGAATTAAGTATGGTTTCTAGTGATTTGAGGTCACTGGTGATAGTCAAGAGGAAATGGAAAACAGGGTGAGTTTTCCTAACAGTCAGAGCTTAATTTCCATACAGCTCTTATACAGTAGACTCTCAGTAAACATCTGTTGTTCAAATTTGTCAAAAGGCCTGAATTTTACTTTTGGGTAAGAGGAAATCACAAAGCAAAGGAGAACTTTGAGCAGCCACCTGAGGCTGTGAGTCCAAAGCTCTTCTGACTGTTGTGGCTTTTAGTCGTTTTGGAAACCTTTTTTGGGGGGACAGGGCCCTACAATTTGCAGCATGTGGTATCTTAGTTCCCCGATCAGGGATGGAACCTGTGCCCCTTGCATCAGAAGCATAGTCTTAACCACCGTACCACCAGGGAAATCCCTTGCTGGCATTTTTTTTTTTTTAATAAGGGCTGTCTGTTCCTCCCCTTCGTGTCTTTGAATTGTGTGGATGTTTATCATGTGTTTCATACAGAGTCTGCTTTCTGGTTCTCCATGAGAAATTGCTCACCAGGAGCTGCCTCGATTCTTGGCCTCTGAAAATTTTTCACTCCTCTCGGAACCCAACTTGATATCCCTCTATGATATCCTTCGTTTAATTACTTCTTCCCATGTATGCTCCCCACAAAGTTGGGGATTGGCTGATGATGCACAGATACAAATAGACCTTAAGAGGGAAAGGAAAGGCCTTGGGGAGGCAACTAGTGTTGTGAGATTTGCAGCTGGATATACAGAGCTCAAATTCCATATCTGCCACTTATCTGCTCTGTTTTCAGTTGGCTCACTTAACTTCTCTCTCTTCGTCAGTAAAAGGGGGACAATAATAAATCCAACTTTGAAAAGTTGTTTGTAGGTGACGCTTGCATCACGCCTATTGGCCATGCAGAGTGAAAGTGTTAATCTCTCAGTCCTATGGGACTCTTTGCAACCCCATGGACTGTAGCTCACCAGGCTCCCCTGTCCATGGAATTCTGCAGGCAAGAATACTGGAGTGCCACTCCCTTTTCCAGGGGATCTTCCCAACCCAGGGATCTAACCTGGGTCTCCTGTATTGCTGGCAGATTCTTTACCATCTGAGCCACCAGAGACTTCCCACAAAGTCATGTAATTTTGAGCCTTCAAACTTTTCATCTGTGAAGTGGAACAATGGTCCCCAGAATCTCACAGGTCTTTCATGAGGCTCAGAAATGAGAATCAATTACAAAAATACCATGTCTCATGTCAACTGTAAAGTATGGAACAAGTGTTAGCTGCTCTAACAATTGAAAAAAAAAAAACAGGTTTGCAACCCCCTTTTTGTTTCAATGTTGATTCTAATAGGAAAATTCTCAGGGGGGGGGGGAAGCCATCTTTCATGGAACTGAGAAAGACTTCACCTTTTCTTACCCCCATGCTGACCATTCCTACCCCACAGTCACTCACACAAACATAGATCTTCATCAGCGCTGGTGAGCGTGCATGTCATAACCTAGGCCTGTGTTGACCTCTGAGGCACTGGGGGCTGCTTCCTTCCTCTCAGGGTAGTAGGGCTTCTGGTCCTCCTGATGTTCTCAGTCTCTCATCCTGCCCGGGAAGAGACCACCATATCCTCCAACAGCACTGATCCAGCCTACTTTTCCACACGTTGATCTGGGGATAGGAAAAAACATCAGAGTTGCTACAGAGAATCAGAGCAGGATTTTATCTGAACGGGGCAGAGTTGTTCATGAGAGGGCAGTCTTAGCCTAACATAAGAAGGTATCTAAACGGCTCACGTCTGTAAGGCCGAATATCTTATTCCTTTCTGATTTAAAGGAAGACAAAATTCAGGGGAGATGGGGAGATATCCTCGACTACAGAAAATGAATGTGCAAATATTGACAACTACCTACAAGTCAGGGTCTCCAGAACATGATGCGTCTCATTTAGTGTTGATGCCTCAGGAATATATGAGGTCTATTTAGAAAGATCTAATATAATGACTCAATGTATAATTGCCCTTTTTAGTTGAAGGGAACTTAAGGGGTTGGGTTTTGTACTGGGATTAAAAAATCAGGAAACTTAAGTTTCAGGGTTGGCACCATGACAGAGTCCTTGGCAACTCTCGCTGCTGCGGTCTTTCCCAGGGAAAAAGCAAAGGCTTCATAACTGCAGGTAATGGCTTTTGTTATTTTGGGGGAGTGAACATTCGTCAAGCTTATACCATGTGGTAAGCACTTAACGTGTTTTTCTTTTGCAACCCCCCTGAGTCTTTCTTTTCTTTTCTGTAAAATGAGTATGTAGCACCATTTGAAAATGACTGAGTGCCAATTTGCTAAAGATGGCACACAGTTTGTAAGTGGTGGACCTAAGATTTAAACTTGTCCTGCCTCACCAAACACCTTACTCTTTCTGAGACCCCTTGCTTGTCTTCCAGCAAGGTTTATTTTGATCCTTTATTTACTACTATTTTTTCCTTCATGTATTAGTGTTCAGTTCAGTCGCTCAGTCATGTCCGACTCTTTGCGACCCCATGAATTGCAGCATGCCAGTCCTCCCTTGTCCATCACCAACTCCCGGAGTTCACTCAGACTCACGTCCATCGAGTTGGTGATGCCATCCAGCCATCTCATCCTCTGTCGTCCCCTTCTCCTCCTGCCCCCAATCCCTCCCAGCATCAGAGTCTTTTCCAATGAGCCAACTCTTCTCATGAGGTGGCCAAAGTACTGGAGTTTGAGCTTTAGCATCATTCCTTCTAAAGAAATCCCAGGACTGATCTCCTTCAGAATGTACTGGTTGGATCTCCTTGCAGTCCAAGGGACTCGCAAGAGTCTTCTCCAACACCACAGTTCAAAAGCATCATTCCTCGGCGCTCAGCCTTCTTCACAGTCCAACTCTCACATCCATACATGACCACTAGAAAAACGGTAGCCTTGGCTAGACAGACCTTAGTCAACAAAGTAATGTCTCTGCTTTTGAATATGCTATCTAGGTTCATAACTTTTCTTCCAAGGAGTAAGAGTCTTAATTTCATGGCTGCAGTCACCATCTGCAGTGATTTTGGAGCCCAAAAAAATAAAGTCTGACACTGTTTCCACTGTTTCCCCATCTATTTCCAATTAAGTGATGGGACCAGATACCATAATCTTCGTTTTCTGAATGTTGAGCTTTAAGCCAACTTTTTCACTCTCCTCTTTCACTTTCATCAAGAGGCTGTTTAGTTTCTCTTCACTTCCTGCCATAAGGGTGGTGTTATCTGCATATCTGAGGTTATTGATATTTCTCCTGGCAATCTTGATTCCAGCTTGTGTTTCTTCCAGTTCAGCATTTCTCATGATGTACTCTGCATATAAGTTAAATAAGCAGGGTGACAATATACAGCCTTGATGCACTCCTTTTCCTATTTGGAACCAGTTTGTTTTTCCATGTCCAGTTCTAACTGTTGCTTCCTGACCTGCATACAGATTTCCCAAGAGGCGGGACAGGTGGTCTGGTATTCCCATTTCTCTCAGAATTTTCCACAGTTTATTGTGATCCACACAGTCAAAGGCTTTGGCATAGTCAGTAAAGCAGGAATAGATGTTTCTCTGGAACTCTTTTGCTTTTTTGATGATCCAGCAGATGTTGGCAATTTGATCTCTGGTTCCTCTGCCTTTTCTAAAACCAGCTTGAACATCAGGAAGTTCACGGTTCACATATTGTTGAAGCCCGGCTTGGAGAATTTTGAGCATTAATTTACTAGCGTGTGAGATGAGTGCAATTGTTTGGTAGTTTGAGCATTCTTTGGCATTGCCTTTCTTTGGTATTGGAATGAAAACTGACCTTTTCCAGTCCTGTGGCCACTGCTGAGTTTTCCAAATTTGCTGGCATATTGAGTGCAGCACTTTCACAGCATCATCTTTCAGGTTTTGAAATAGCTCCACTGGAATTCCATCACCTCCACTAGCTTTGTTCGTAGTGATGCTTTCTAAGGCCCACTTGACTTCACATTCCAAGATGTCTGGCTCTAGATGAGTGATCACACCATCATGATTATCCGGGTTGGGAAGATCTTTTTTGTACAGTTCTTCTGTGTATTCTTGCCTCCTCTTCTTAATATCTTCTGCTTCTGTTAGGTCCATACCATTTCTGTCCTTTATTGAGCCCATCTTTGCATGAAATGTTCCCTTGGTATCGCTAATTTTCTTGCAGAGATCTCTAGTCTTTCCCATTCTGCTGTTTTCCTCTATTTCTTTGCACTGATCATTGAAGAAGGCTTTCTTATCTCTTCTCGCTATTCTCTGGAACTCTGCATTCAGATGCTTATATCTTTCCTTTTCTCCTTTGCTTTTCACTTCTCTTCTTTTCACAGCTATTTGTAAAGCCTCTCCAGACAGCCATTTTGCTTTTCTGCATTTCTTTTCCATGGGGATGGTCTTGATCCCTGTCTCCTGTATAATGTCACGAACCTCATTCCATAGTTCATCAGGCACTCTATCTATCAGATCTAGGCCCTTAAATCCATTTCTCACTTCCACTGTATAATCATAAGGGATTTGATTTAGGTCATACCTGAATGGTCTAGCAGTTTTCCCTACTTTCTTCAATTTCAGTCTGAATTTGGCAATAAGGAGTTCATGATCTGAGCCACAGTCAGCTCCTGGTCTTGTTTTTGCTGACTGTATAGAGCTTCTCCAACTTTGGCTGCAAAGAATAGAATCAAGGTGATTTCAGTGTTGACCATCTGGTGATGTCCATGTGTAGAGTCTTCTCTTGTGTTGTTGGAAGAGGGTGTTTGCTATGACCAGTGCATTTTGTTGGCAAAACTCTTTTAGTCTTTGCCCTGCTTCATTCCACATTCTAAGGCCAAATTTGCCTGTTACTCCAGGTGTTTCTTGACTTCCTACTTTTGCATTCCAGTCCCCTATAACGAAAAGGACATCTTTTTTGGGTGTTAGTTCTACAAGGTCTTGTAGGTCTTCATAGGACCATTCAACTTCAGCTTCTTCAGCGTTACTGGTTGGGGCATAGACTTGGATTACAGTGATATTGAATGGTTTGTCTTGGAGACGAATAGAGATCATTCTGTCGTTTTTGAGATTGCATCCAAGTAATGCATTTTGGACTCTTTTGCTGACCGTGATGGCTACTCCATTTCTTCTGAGGGATTCCTGCGCACAGTAGTAGATATAATGGTCATCTGAGTTAAATTCACCCATTCTAGTCCATTTTAGTTCGCTGATTCCTAGAATGTCGACGTTTGCTCTTGCCATCTCTTGTTTGACCACTTCCAATTTGCCTTGATTCATGGACCTGACATGCCGGGTTCCTATGCCATATTGCTCTTTACAGCATCAGACTTTGTTTCTATCACCAGTCACATCCGCAGCTGGGTACTGTTTTTGCTTTGGCTCCATCCCTTCTTTCTTTCTGGAGTTATTCTCCACTGATCTCCAGTAGCATATTGGGCACCTTCTGACCTGGGGAGTTCCTCATTCAGTATCCTATTATTTTGCCATGAACAGTATGAACAATACGAACAGTATGTATTAGTGAGTTGGTTACTATTAGTCACTCAGTCCTGTCTGACTTTTTGCGACCCCAAGGACTGCAGCCCTCCAGGCTCCTCTGTCCATGGGATTCTCCAGGCAAGGATACTGAAGTAGGTTGCCATTCCCTTCTCCAGGAAATCTCCCCAACTCAGGGATCTCACCTGGGTCTCCTGCATTGTAGGCAGATCTTTTACCATCTGAGCCACCACTGAAATTTGGTCCAACTTCTGAAAGATATTTTATAGATAGTCACTCAAAGGAAAAGAAAATTATGCTTAAGAAAAGACAGAAACAGAATGGAACTCTTAATTTTTCTTATAATCAATAAAAAATAAACCAGGCTGCAAATCTTTTTGCTTTCCTTTTTAAAGCAAACCATGTACCAAGTTTTTGGGTTCAAATTGTGTAGGATAAGTTAAATTGCATTCTAGTAACCAATATGCCTATTTCTCTAAGTATAGTCATATAGAAATAAAGTTTTAAAACATTTTTTAAAAATGAGGAAGGTCACTTCCCTGCAAATAACAGAGCAATTCTTTTCCAACCCTTATTCTTAGAATCTTTTCTGTCTACAAATGTTAAACACAAGCCCTTCCTACTAAGAAGCATTAATAGCATACATGCATGCTCACAATCGGGGAAATAACTTGTGAAAATTATGGCCTCTCTCTGAAGAAGTGGGTGGTCTAATAGTTGCAGAAGCATCCTGAAAAATAAGTTAGCTTCCAGTCTGAGGATATGATAGTCTTGCCATGATATGAGAGTATCCATGTGTCTATATGGAGGCCTGGGGTAGGTATGCACATATATACATACATCTAAACTTTTTTGTTCTTGAAAACAGTGATTTATTGAGATTATTTCTACATATACAGCACTGTTTTCTGCAGTAGAAGATTTGAGGTGGGAAGTAAAGGTGAGTCTAGAGGGCCGTGGTAGGAGACGAGAGCCATAGACGAAGTTCTGGCACGAATTTGAGGAATTTGCAAGGGAGAAAGAATAAGCATACTTTAAATGCAGGTGGAAATTTTAAAGCACATTATCAACATAGGTAGAGTTATACAATCCCGGGACTGAACCCAGGTCTCCTTCATTGCAGGCGGATTCTTTACCAACTGAGCTATCAGGGAAGCCCCGTTATAGAACAGTTAAGAAATTTAAATGAGAGCAGATCATTCAAATAAATGACATAAATGAACTTATTTATAAAATGGAAACAGACTCACAGACAGAAAAAAAAAACACGCTTATCAACAGAGAGAGAGGGAAGTGGGGGTAAATTAGGAGTTGAATTAACAGATACACACAACTGTATATAAAATAGATAAGCTGCAAGGACCTACTGTATAACACAGGGAACTCTAATCAATGTTTTACAATAATCTAGAAGAAAAAGAATCTGAAAAAGAATATATATATAAAACTGCATCACAAAGCTGGTGGTGACACTGACCACTGGGGAATCAAGATGAATCATGGAAATAAAAGGCACTGGTGTTTTCCAGTCTGAAAATAAAAACTGAATCACTGTGCTGTACACCTGGAACTAACACAACATTGTAAATCAACTATACTACAATTAAAAATTAAAATAAAAAAGAATTAAATGTGAGCAGAGAAAAGTTTCTTGATACATAGTGCTCTTCAAAAATGCTTTCAGGGACTTTCCAGCTGTCTAGTGGTTAAGACTCTGTGCTTCTACTGCAAGGGGCACGGGTTCAATCCCTAGTCAGGAAACTAAGATCCCATATGCTGTGGGGTGTACCAAAAAAAAAATAATAATTGCTTGCTGACCAGCTATGACATTGTCTCAAGCCCATTTGCCAATGACACTTTGCTCTTTTTTTATTTGGCAACACAACCCTTTTATACCCTCATCCCATTAATCTGAGGGGTCGCAGGTAGATACCAGCTGCAAGATTTTCAGCATCCTTCCCCAAAACACATTTTGTTGGTACTCCAGTATGAAGAGAGATGGGAAGGGAAGTGTTTACTGATTTCCCATCAGGCTTTGGGATCTAGTGTCCTTCCTTACTGGTTCCATGCAGAACTAAGCATTTTTTCACATGCTCTGCCTGGTGGATGCGTGCTCTGATAGGACAGCCTCTAAAATGAACAGAAGAGAAGAAATCTAGTTAACACAAATGCTTCAGAAAGCCTAAATATGTATTTAAAACATTTGTGGTTCCACATTACAGAAAGCATATTAATGTTAGCAGTAGACAAAATGATACACAATAAAATGCAGATTTTCATTCAACATGATGTCTAAAATTAGCGAGTTAAATTAGCTACAGTAGTTAAGGTTTATAAATGAGCTTCACTGAAGCTACACAAGATTTCTGAAAGAAGCATTAGCAGTTGAACAGGCATTTATCACTCTGAAATAGAAGCACTGTGCCACATTGCTTTGAAATCATCTGAGCGGCCTTGAATGAACTCATGGTGGTTTCATTAAAGGCTTGATGGCGTAATTTGGTCTGTGATTTCCATTTGTTCAACTGGCCACTTTAAAGAAAGTTAATTTCTCTGCATGCTTAAGCTTACTGCCTGGTGCCTCCACATCTAGGCATCAGATTTCTACGAGCCATTTCTGCCTTCAATCTGCAGGACTTTCCAAAGATTCCTTGAACACATGTCTCTTGAGCACCTACTGAGTACCAACAGATATTGTTATGAGTCCTGGGGATACAGCAGTGAACAAAGCAATGATTTCTGACTGTATAAGCTTTTGTTCTACTTGGGGGATAACAATGCTAAATAGGATTAAAAAAAAGTGAAATATAAACAATATCAAGTTCATAAGAGTGCCAAGAAGAAAAATAAAGCAGAGTTGGAGGATGGGATGCCTTTGGGGTTTGGGGAGAGAAAGGAACATTGAAAAATTAGATGAAGACCAGGGAAGATCTCCCTGAGAAGATGACTGGGAAAACAGAAAATGGAAGAAATGGCAAGTGCAAAGGCCCTGAGGCAGATGTGTTTCTCAAGTGTTTAAGGAATAGCTTGGATGCCTGAGTGAGGTGAATAATTGGGTAAGTACAGGAGCTGAGGTCAGAGGGGTGAGTGGGACAGACCACTCAAGAATATGTCAGCTATGGTAAGGACCTTGGCTTTTTAAAGACTAGAATATTGGCTCTAAGCTCAAAGATCACAGTTATTTTGATATTAAGGTAGCAGGCAGTGTTTAAGATAAAATCAGAGTACTATGTTTTCCTTATCTGGCTCATCGTGAAACAATTATTCATTGCTTGTATGTTTCTACTTTATATTTTGACTTAAAAATTGAAGTATAGTTGATTTACAATATTGTCTTAGTTTTTGATGTACAAGCATAGTGATTCAGTAATATATACGTTTTCAGATAGTTTTCCCTTATAGGCTATTACAAAATAATTAATACAGTTTCTTGCTTTATTCAGTAGGTCCTTGTTAGTTATCTATTTTATATATAGCAATTTGTATCTGTTAATCCCACATTTCTAATTTATCACTTCCCTGCTTTTCCTTTTGTTAACCGTTAAGTTTATTTTCTATGACTGTGGACTGGCTTTTACTCTACAAGAGAAAAAGAAGTCACTGCAGGGTTTTGGACAAAGGACAAATGCTTATAGTAAGAGTGTGTCTTATTCTTTTGAACCAGAGAACAGTCCAAACTCACAGTCAGATGATAGAACCAACTGGTTGTTTCCATGATCAAGACAAGGGAGTGAGGGTCCTAAGTGGGCAGCGAGGTGGCAGGGGTGATGCTGGAGAAACTTGCTGAGTTCTGCCTTCAATAGAGATGTCCATCAGCAGATCTCCACTTTGTATCTCCAGAATTGCAGACAAAGCCAAGCAGTCAAACAACAAAAAAGAATTCTTCCCTGTTTCCAGTCATTCCAATGTTCTATTGAAATAAAATTTTATTTCAAAGAATACAGAACTGGAAATGATTCTGTGAGTTCTAAAAATAAGTCTTTCTTAGTAACCCCCTTGAATTTTCGGTCCTGCACACGTTGTTTTGTATCAGTGGCTGTTTTAGGCAAGTGGCTTTGTATATATTAGTAGGAAAAGATAGTATACAAAAAGCTTGATAGCAATTTTACTCTTAAATCATAGACTGTATAAATGGTAATACCTATGAACTGAACCAGGTATTGAAACTTAAAGAAACCTAGTGCCATCTTGATGGATATGGGATGCCACGATTCTGAGCACTATTTGATAATAAAATTGTCTCTAACTTTTGAAGAGAGTGGCTTTTAAAATTGTTGTTTTGTCCCATATTGGGAACTTTAATATTTTCCCTGATAAGCAAGATAATGGGTGGTGTTGGGCTCCCAGGTGAGCTTCTGAAGCCTCCTTAACCCAGGGTATAGTTAGATGATAGAGAAGAAGTGTCATCTGAAAACAGCATGCCAAGCCAAAGGCAGAGGGAGGAGAAGAAAGAGGAAGAAAAAAGGGTTTCTTTCCTTACTGAGTCGTCGAGACAGAGCCAGGCAACATCTCGAGAGTGATGGTTTATTGAGTACCTATCTCCTTCCCCAGTAAATGCCTCTTTCCTTCCAACCAGTAGCCCCCTCCCAAATCTCTGTGGGTCTTCTGTCCAGTATCATGTCACCTTCCAGCCTGCTTCTCCCCGAACCACAATTGCAAATGACTCTACCACCTCAAAATGAAATCCACTGTCTCCAGGGCACCTGGTCCCAGCCACAAGTTGGGAGAGAAATTGATCAATTGTCAATTGACTGATAAAATATAAAAATAGGAGTATCTTCTGAGCTAATAAATTTAGAACTGTTACAATTTCTATCAGTATGAAAGTATGCAATGAAAGAAAAAAAAACACATAAGTAGAGAACAGGAGGGGACCCATCAGAAAGGGCGCCTGGCATCAATTCTGCTCACTGACCCTGCTTATCTATTTCTTTTTTCTCTAACTTTGAGCCTAGGTCTAGGTTTCAATTTCCCACAAATATGCAATGAGGTGACAGAGTTTCTGGTGACAGACGTGGGTTCTGATGTGCCTGAGAACGTGGGGGACAGAGTCACAGTGCCCAGGGAGGTGGGGGTCAAGGTGGAAACTTTTAATTTTGGTGTAAACTCCAGAAGATAAGTACCCCAATTCCCTGACAGCCATTGTGCTCACTTAGGTTCACTTTGGCTTGCAAGGTGGCTCAGTGGTAAAGAATCTGCCTGCCAATGCAGGAGATGCGGGTTCAATCCCTGGGTTGGGAAGGTCCCCTGGAAAAGGAAACGGCAACCCACTCCAGTGCTCTTGCCTGGAGAATTCCATGGACAGAGAAGCCCCGCTGTCATCCATGGGGTTACAAAGAGTCGGACACAGCAGAGCAAGTAAGCATGAGCCCGAGGCTCACTTTACTTTGTCGTTACCTTTTTTCAAACCCGAGTACAAGAGTTTTGAGCAAAATAAGTTGTTTTGAAGGTAGCTTATTGTTAGCCTCATAAAAACAAAGCATTACAATAACTTCTATGAAGAATATAAACCATTTTTTGAGCCTTCTATCATGTCTTGGTGTCTGCAAGCTAGTGATTTTACGACACTTTTCTTTTTAAGTAGAATATTACCTTTCAGCTTAGAAATGAATGGTAAGCCTCAGAAGTTTTAGCTCCATGAAAATAAATAAGAATCATGCCTAAAATACGAACCTAGAATAGTTACCACTTTAAAAAATAGCAGCTGAACCACTGCCGTAAAACAAGACTAGAAGGGTTCCGAAAGACAGTCAATTCATATAGCTGCACTTAGGGACATAGTTTAAATTCCACAGCCTCCAAGCATATTTTTGCATAGAAACTTGACTGAAGTTTCTCCTTCTCTCTGCACCCCATCTCATGTTCCTACCTCCGCCATAAAAAAGTGCCTCCATCCTGAATTCAAGGGCTCTCCTTCTGTCATAGCCCCCTAATCACTACCAGAAAATATCCAGGCAGAGTAAAACCTTGAGCAAAGAGTTTCGTGAATAGGATAGAAAAGGAAAACTTGGATATTTACTGATGACTCTCTCCTTCCAATTTCCTAGTGCCTTTGCCGGAGCTGTTAACAACCAAATTAGTTAACATTCAGGCCCTTGGAACTTGTGAAGTAATCATTTCTCTAAAGAGCACAGTGGGGGGTACTTCTTAGTTTTATTTGTTTTCCTTTACATTCACTATCTCTTTTTTTTTCCATCCTTAATTCATGCTCCTATGGTTTCCCCCTCTGTGCCACAGCTATATATTGCTTTGAAAAATCAATAAATCCTTTGCACATAATAATGCTTACCTACACTACCTCACAGGGGTGCTGTGATGAGTAATTAATTAATGTGTGTAAAGAGCTGGGGGATCACGCGAAGCAAGACACCCTAGAAGTGTGAAGAATTATTATTAATAAGTGTTATTACCCAAATGCCTCTAGATGTCAGCAAAACATCTTTTTAAAAATATAATTGGCAGCCAGTTTTGAATAGCCCAAGTTCATTCTTTCTCCAGTGTTAGGCAGACACAGGGAGTGTGGCAGCCATGCCCGTGGAGCCTTTTCTTTTCGCTGAAGGTTCGTTTAATCTGAGACTATGAACTTCCCATAGAAGTAAGCATTGGAACAAAGCAGTGCTTGATCGCCTGGAGGTCTGAATGCATGGCAGGCTGGGTCATTCTCTGGACAATCAGGATGAAAGATCAGTTTTTGCTACAAAGAAAGCACTTTATTTCCTCATTATTGAGGTAATGAGTGTTGGTTACAAACAGATAGGAAGAGGATACAGATCCTTTACGAACATATTTAAGTGTATGCACATTTTCTCTCTCCATGTTCAAATATATGCATGAGAAGTTCGTAATAGAGAAACAAGCACAGGCAATTCTACTCAACACATCACTGGCTGCTAGGTTTAGCAGCTCAGTCACATCCAACTCTGCAATTCCATGGACAGCAGCATGCCAGGCTTCCCTGTTCTTCACCATCTCCCGGAGCTTGCTCAAACTCATGTCCGTTGAGTTGGTGATGCCATCCAACCATCTCATCCTGTCGTCCCCTTTTCTGCCTGCCTTCAGTCTTTCCCAGAATCAAATCACTGGCTGCTATCTGGGTTTTATTTCCCAGTAGAAAGGTGAAAATGGAAATTATGGGAGTTTTCCACAAAATGCAGGTGATGGAGACACCTCAGACTGATGTTTAACAGAGCACTGAGTAACCTAAATGACCTATTGTAAGTGCTTATCTCAGTAACCAATGGCTCACATCTCTTCTTTCTTCTTGTGCATCATTTGGTCCAGGGAGATAGAACTGTAAGTTGTGGTACAGGAAGGGAAAACCGTGGCCAGAGATCAGAGTAGGAGATGTCTCAGGTGTGTGAGTGCTAGCTGGTGAACTGGGAGGGGAAACAATAAGCTCAATTTAGAGAGAAAGAGCATTTCATTCAACTTATTTTATTTTAATTCAGCTCAACACCCCTTGATTTTGTGATGGGGTGCTAATTTAAGGCAATTCAGCTTAGCAAATGTTTCTCAGAGAGGTTAACATTTTATGTCAGAAGTCCTCATGATAAAAAAATAATAATAACTCCTACATATTTTTAAGTCAAGTAGAGTAAATTTCAAATTACTTTTCTCCATTATCCAACATCACACAGACTTTATTTCTCAAGGGAGCTTCACAAAGAAGAGCATGAACTGTTTATTTTATTGTTGTTGTTGCTGTTTAGGTGATTAGGGGAGTCCTTTAAAGAGTCTGGGTTTCCCAGGGCAGAGCTGGCACCAGCCTGTGCCCCAGGATCATACACCTGTGCAGGCACATGGTCATCTTGGGCAAGAATGGAGATGCTCTTGAAGACTCTAGAATGGTTTTCTTAGGCCAGATCTTGAGGCCCTGACCATTGCAATATGACAGATTAGGGTCTGGGCTTGGCATTGGCAATGAACTTGGACATTTGCTTTACTTAACTGTGCTTCAGTCAGTCTTGTTGCTGACAGATTTGAGCCCAGAGAGGTGACCAGGTGTGTGTGGCGGGGGAGGGGGGTTGGAGGTGGGGGGAAGGTGAGTGGGGGAGGGCACAAGAGAAAGAGGAAATAAATATAAACATTGTTGAATCAGCATTTTCTTTAGTAAATCTAAAGTCACATCTAGAACATTGGATCACATAGAACATGGTCATTATTTTACATTATTTACAAATGTAAAACTCCACAGGAGCACTTCGGAAAGGTTCAGCACAGAGCACTTCCTCCAGGTGCGGAGGCTGGTGACCGGTGAGTCAGCTATCGGTGCACAGCTGCCATCCATCCCGCTTTTCTGCTTAACCTGCCATTCTGTCCCCTCCTGCACTGTTGCCCTGCTCCTCCTGATGCGTCTCCTCATCCACACGGAGATTAAGCTAATCTTTCAGCTTCCCAGTTCCCCTCCTGGGATTGTCATAAGGCTTAATTAAATAATGTTCATAAAGCATTCGGCTGTTCAGGTGTCCCTGGATAAAATGCAAAGCACAATATTATTGTGATTATTATTAATTAGAATGATCCTGTCGGAGCCAAAGGATGTTTCCTGGCAGCTTTGGAGAGTTCTACCCTGGCCTTTATCTCTGCAGAGAGGATGGCAGGTGAGATAGTGGAAATGTAATTCTTAGTGTTGGAGGAAACTTAGAAATGTCAGAAGAATTGATGACCTGGTGGTTCCAAGATTATTTTTAAGAGAAATAAAGAAAAATTTTGCAAACAGCCTACTAAGTCACTTCATTCTAGTACTTCTCCCTCCAAAATAATCAGATCTTTTTTCAAGGGGCTGGCTTAAGAATCCCTGAAGAATATAGGACTGATCGTTAGAACTCACACAGGGTCACCAAAAACAAGCGATTTCAGTTTTTTCTTTTAATAAAATCCTTAGAACAAGAATTAGGGCAATGCGATCAACATAGAAGCTAGGCTTTGAGAAAACATTTGAAAGCTTCTCCTGAGAGCTTTTCATTGTTTTTTCAGTTGATGAGTTTAGGGATTGCTGATTGTTTATGGGTAAATACCAGGCAAACAACAGGAGTGGAAAGATCCCCTGGAGTAGGGAATGGCTATCCACTCCAGTATTGTTGCCTGGAAGATTCCATGGACAGAGGAATCTGGAGGGTTATAGTCCAAGAGACACGACTGAAGCAACCTAGCACACACACACTCAATACTAGTATGTACCATATGCCGCATCCAACTTTAACTGCTTTAAAAATTCTAAATCATTAAATCTTCTTAGTAATCACAGAAGGTGGGCATTATTGTTATCCCATATTTACAGATGAATATACTGAGGCACAGAGAGGTAAAGTCACTTACTCAATGTCACACAGCTAAAAGGTAGAGAAAGGGAGTTAAATTCAGGTGACTGGCTTTAGACCATTTCTGTTAACATTACACTGTGTTAACTCTCTATAAAGCCTGTCCAGAAAACACATGCATTGATCTGATCAGAATTCTTATATTACTTTATCTCCTGTCCTTCAAAACAAATATTAGAAATGCAGCACTTGCAACTTTCTAGGTAGTCCAGGGGCTAAGACTCCACACTCCCAATGCAAGAGGTCCAAGTTCTATCTCTGGTCAGGAAACTAGATCCTACAACCAAAGATCTGGCAAGCCACAACTGAGACCTAGCAAGGCCAAATAAAATAAAATAAGTATGTATATTTTTAACATAGCACTTATTGGCCATAATAAGTGCCATGTTAAAAATATACATATATTAGATGTATTATTTTCAGAGACACAATACAAATAGCAGCCCTAAACCTTCTCTCTTCTCTTGTCCTTTATAAACACAATAGAAAAGTGTTTTAAAGATAATTATTTTAGCACAAAGTGTAAAATTTCAAACAAGAGGTTGCAATAGTATTTTTAAAGGTTTTGATGTTGTAAAATAAAATTTTAATCCATATTAATACAAATGTCCCTCAGAACAAATTTAACATAGTTTTAAAAAATTCATTTGTGCACAAAAATGCTTTGGCTTACATGAATAAATAGTAAACTGGTCAAAATGGCCATCATTAAAGAGTCCACAGATAACAAATGCTGAAGAGGGTGTGGGAGAAAAAAGGCACTCTCCTACACTGTCAGTGGGACTGTAAATTGGGACAGCTACTATGGAGAATAGTATGGAGGTTCCTTAAAAAACTAAAAATAGAGTTGCCATATGAGTCTACAATTCCATTCCTGAGCATATATCCTGAGAAAACTCTAATTCAAAAAGACACATGCACCCCAATATTTATAGCAGCACTATTTACAATAGCCAAGACATGAAAGCAACCTAAATGCCCATCTATGGATGAACAGATAAAGAAGATGTGGTGAATATGCACAGTGGAATACTACTCAGCCATAAAAAAGAATGAAATAATGCCATTTGCAGCAACACGGATGGATCTGGAGATGATCACATTAAGTGACGAATGTCAGACAAAGACAGATACCATATGCTATCACTAATACGTGGAATCTAAGACATGAACTTATTTACAAAATAACTTACATAAGTTTATTTTAAAAAAGTACAAATGAATTTATTTCCAAAACAGAGATTCACAGACATGTGAAATAAACATATGGTTACCAAAGGGGAAAAGGAGTTGAGGGGGAATAAATTAGGAGTTTGGGATTAGCAGATAAAACTCCTATATATATATATATATATATATATATATATATATATATAATACATATAAGATATATACTATATATACATATATAATAGATAAACAACAAGGTCCTACTGTATAGTACAGGGAACTAGATTCAGTATCCTGTAACAAACCATAATGGAAAAGAAAAATGGAGTAAGTTAAACAGTGCAGAATTATTAAATGGGAATAAGTAAAATATAGCATTTATTATATACAAATGTTTAGAAAAAACATTTACATGTAATAAATGTTATTATATACTTTATTGGAATTTATCAGACAGTTTTATCAGACAATTTGGTTATATACAGTCTTTAAACATATTTTATTTCTAAAATGTTCTTACCCTGTAACATGCATCAATGGTGAAATTATTAATAAACGATGTAGGGCTTCTTGACATTGTGTTTCAGTGAAAGATATTCAGTTTTAAAATGTTGTAACATCCCATTACAGACTAATCCAGAAGAGAGGGATGAAAGTCCCAGAATGGGGAAGGCCTTTCTGATGCTGGTTTTATGGTCTGACACTGCCAAGTTTTCACTGCTCAGAAGGTGAGTTTGGAATGCTTACTGGCACTTAATAGGTTTATTCAAAAGAGAAAACAACCAGGACTTATGGCGTTGTCTAAAAGAAGAGCCAAGTGTGTAGCTCATATCAGTAGTCTGTGGTTTCAGAAGGGAGACATTTTGGCTTTTTAATAGTTTTTTTAAAATTATTCATTTATTAATATTTATTTATTGGCCGCGCTGGAACTTCCAGGTTTTCTTTAGCTGTGGCCAGTGAATTTTACTGGACTAGGGATCAAACCCATGTCCCCTGCACTGGAAGGTGGATCCTTAACTACTGGACTACCAGGCAAGTCCAGAGGGAGCCATTTTAAAATTCCTGTCTATAATACTTCTGTAACACTAATCTAAATCATATTCATTTTTCAATTCACAGTGATATGATCACCACACCCAGGCCATCTCCAATTACCCCAGCTTCCTTGATCTTCTTTATGGATTAACCTGTGTTCTTAGTCGCCTGGAGACTTGCATTATGATTACAAGTTTCCTGCCTTTCTCTGTAATCTCCTTAAAGATCTTTGCCATCCCCTATATCATGGTTTTACCCACTCCAGTGTTCTTGCCTGGAGAATCCCAGGGATGGTGGAGCCTGGTGGGCTGCCGTCTATGGGGTCGCACAGAGTCGGACACGACTGAAGCGACTCAGCAGCAGCAGCAGCGGCAGCATATCATGGTTTTAAATTCAGGTACCTGTTTCCAGGGTTCCCTCCTTTAAAAAAAAAAATTGTGAAACGTCTCTTTTGGTAGTTTACAACTCAGTGCTGTGCCTGCACTGAGGTACTCAAAGTCATCTTAGTTTGAACTTGCTCTGAAAAGACTAGGTGAGATTCTTTAACCTTACATTTCCTTACCTTGCTTTTAGTGTCCTTGGGAAAAGATAAACAAAAAACTTAATGAATATTTGGGGTTTCCTTATCCTAGCTCTCAGTGACTAGAGGGGAATAAAGAGGCAGTCGAGACTCTGAAAAGAGACAAGATTGGCAGCTAGATGTGAAGAACCAGCCTGCCAATGCAGGAGCCTTGAGATGCGGATTTAATCCTTGGGTTGGGAAGATCCCCTGGAGAAGGGAATGGCAACCCACTCCAGGATTCTTGCCTGGAGAATCCCATGGACAGAGGAGCCTGGCGGAATACAGTCCATAGGGTCGCACAGAGCCGAACACGGCTGAAGCGACTTAGCACACACAGCACGCAAACACGCTACCCTTTCCTAATGACCAAAATTCTGTGGGTCTCCTCTCAATTTGCAGTGCTAATTGATCACCTGAGGTATCACCAGAGCCATCTAATCTATTTAATTTTGCAAAGTTTCACTTCCTTTCCATCCATAAATCTCATTTCCAGTTTTATGCTAAGGATGAAGCCCTGTGTCTGCACTAGCTAAAAGAGTAATGGAAAGTTAGAGAGTAACTAACGATCCAGGTTCCTGGGAAAACTTTTAAAAACAGCCCAAAAGATTGAATTTCTGATCCTCATACTCTGACTCTATTGCAAAAACCCTGCCCCAGACAAATGTCTTCTCCACTTGAACATATTTCTCTGGTGATTTGCTTGAACAATCTTTTCTGATGATTGAAAAATAGCAACAGACATCAGAGCATCTTTCAAGGAGGGGGTGTGGAAGCTGGAGGTGAGAAGAGTAGAATAAAGAAACATGCAATGGAGCACCCACGGAAGTGGTCCAAGGAGAGGGTGGGATGAATCGAGAGAGCAGCGCTGAGACACAGACTTTACCATATGTGGAATGGGCTTCCCAGGTGGCGCTAGTGGTAAAGAAGCTGCCTGCCAGTGCAGGAGAGGTGGGAGACACGGGTTTGATCCCTGGGTTGGGACGATCCCCTGGAGAAGGAAATGCCACCCACTCCAGTATTCTTGCCTGGAGAATTCCATGGGCAGAGGAACCTGGCAGGCTACAGTCCACTGGGCCGCAAAGAGTTGGACATGACCGAAGCGACTTAGCATGCATGCACCCACATATGTCAAATAGACAGCCAGTGGGAATTTGCTGTATGACTCGGGGAGCTCAAACCCGTGCTCTGTGACAACCTGGAGGGGTCGGAGAGAGTGGGAGGTTTAAGGGGAAGGGGACATATGTATACCTATCACTGATTCATGTTGATGTATGGCAGAAACCAACATAATATTATAAAGCCATTATCCTTCAATTAAAATAATTTTTTTTTTTTAAAAAGTGGTCCGTAAAGATCGAGAACATACAACCTACTCAGTGTTCTTTCTCCCTCTCTCTCCTCTTTCTTTTTCTGCCTCTCGACAAAAGCCTAAACAGTTAAAAATGGAGACACCCCGTGCCACTTAATAGCATCTCTGTTGATCTTCCTCCAGTAGGTGTAAGTACGGAGAGCAACAGCACCTTTTGTCACCAGCTGCGGATGGGGAGTGGCTGCCTCAGGGGATCTGAGCCTAAAAAATCCACCACTGAGAAAAGGCAATAACAGAAGTCTGTTGCTGTCTAACCTGCCATATAAATGAAACAATCAAGCAAGACAACAAAGGAACCTCCAGTCACCACCAGAGGCAAAAGCAGGTGGTGTAATATATCCTGGCTTCAGGGACTATTTTTAGTTTCCTCCCATCCCCCCCCTTCAAAAACAACAACAACAACAACAACTCTAATTTAGATTATCTGGGGGAAAAACACTAAATAATTCAAGAGAGTCAGAGAGAGAGGTGAGTAGCAGAGAGACAGAGAAGGCGCACACCTGAATGAAATGAAAAACACACGGAAACCTCGAAATGTCTGAATCAAGTTGCTCATAATCAGTGGAGATGGGAGACTGTTGAAGAAACAAGGGAGAGGAGACCAGCAGAGTTTCATCCTCTGTTATTTAGTTCTAGCTCACATATCCATACTCTAAATACAATCCACTCAGAGAAAGCGCTATCACAAAGGGAAGGAAGAGAAATGATTATTAATCCTCATCTTTTTCATCAGCTGACTGTAGCCTCCCTCTGGGCTCACGCCTGCACTCCTTGGACCAGCAGATCCGAAACTGTCTCCTAGAACTTCTATGAGAAGAGTTTATGCCAATGTTCCTCAATTACTCTTTATCAAAGCACATAGTTTTTCCAGCTTTGTTGAGATAGAGTTGACCGGCAGCACTGGATAAGTTTAAAGTTCGCAGTGTAGTGATTTGACTTATATCCATCACAAAATGATGATCACAAGTGAATATCCATATGCTCATATAGATACAAAATTAAAGAAATAGAAAAAAAAATGTTTCTCATGGTGAGAACTCAGGATTTGTTCTCTTAACAACTTTCATATATAACATACAGCAGGGTTAACTATAGTCAATATGTTGTACATTACATCCTTAGGACTTCCTTATCTTATCGTTAAATATTTGTACCTTTTGACCACCTTCATCCTATTTTTCCTCCCCCACCTCCTGCTTCTGGTAACCACAAGTATATCTTATTTTATATGAGTTTTGCTCTTGTTGTTAGAGGCCACATGTAAGTAAGATCATACAATATTTCTATTTTTCTGTCTGATTCAATTTCACTTAATATCCACTATATTCATCCATGTTGTGGCAGATTTCAGAATTTCTTCCTTCCTTAATGCTGAACAGTATTCCCCTGTATATATGCCATCTCCTTGTAGTCCACATCTTTATTTATTCATCTTTTGATGGACATTTTGGCTGCTTCCATTTCTTGCTATTGTAAATAGTGCTGCTATGAACAGGGGGGTGTGGATAACTCTTTGACATAGTGTTTCCATTTTCTTCAATATATTCCCAGAAGCAGAATTACTGCATCACACAGTTCTATTTTTAATTTCTTGAGGAAACTCCATACTCGTTTCCAGGCTGGTTGTCCAGTTTGCACTGCCACCAACCATGCTAAAGGGTTCCCTTTTCTCCATATTCTCACCAGCACTGGATACCGCTTCTCTTTTTGATGATGCTCATTCTAACACACGTGAGGTGATATCTCATTGTAGTTTGATTTGCATCCAAAGCACATGTTTTTAATAACAATACTCGATCCAGCATTCTGGTTTTGGTGAGCAACCGAATTCTCAATGAACCTGTGCAGTTCTTTGAACTTAAGAAAGAATTACATACTTTAAACGCAAATCCATGGAATATCATATGTAAAATTAGCTTAGAGAACTCTGGCAATGATCTTACTGCTGTACTTAGCATCTGAATATAACTGGGTTTTCCTCAGAATCCCCTCATTATGTCTCATTTATTGGAAAATGCAGCCATCTAAGGATTGAGTCCTGACCAGATAGCCCACTTACCTTCTCTCTTGACAAGGTGATATCAGTTCTGATAAGAATTTGTAGAATTTTGTCCCATCTAGTCAAATCTTAAACATTTTAAGGTATTGGATCCCCTTTCACCAATCTCTCCCAAATGTTTATTAATGGTTTAATTATTGATACTCCCCTGAGAGGTATTTACATTAAGAGACGGATACATAGAGGTAGAATTTCAGACACCAGGGCAGACCAGAGTAAATAGAATGGAGAACAATAGTGCAGTGTTGGGCTCAACACGGGACAAAAGGAGGACGTTGAGGAAAGGGAAGAGAGCTTCCAGTGTGTAGGGAAGAGTTTCATAGTAAAAGAGTGAAGCAAAACACAATTCCCTGGGATGGAAAATTCTCCTAGGACTAGCCTTGATCATCATCGTCATCACTTTCCTATCAGCCCTACTCCAATCTCAGGACATTTATGAAGTAGGAGGATTCTACCATCTTTTAAGATCACAGTCTTTGACCTGGTGGCCAGGAGTACAGAGGAGGTATACGAGGAACTTGGAGGGGGCTGCCTAAATCCCCCAAAACAGAAGCCCTGTAGCTGGATGAGGCTGGGATGCAACTGTGTGTAGCAAGGAGAGTGAGAATCAGAAGTAGTTATCTCTCTGGAAAATCACGACCCAGGCAGACATCAAAAACTCCCTCCAAGGAGACTGGACAGAAGATTCTGGGAAGGAGGACCGTGACTGAAAGTAGATTTAAGCAGCTGGAAGCCATGGCTGGAATAAAAGGTGACCCTGGAGCCATGACTGGAATGGGGGTTCCCTGGGCACAGAAGGATTTGACAGGACCTTCGTGGTCTCCTATGTAGCCAGGAGGGGATCACTTAAAGTCAAATATCTGGCTTAGTAACTGAAAGCAAAACCTTCCATGCAGAGAGAAGATGGATGGCATTAAACACAGGCATAGAGAGCTCTTTTTGGAGATCTTAGGAAATGGCACCGCACTCCAGTACTCTTGCCTGGAAAATCCCATGCATGGAGGAGCCTGGAAGGCTGCAGTCCATGGGGTCGCTGAGGGTCGGACACGACTGAGCGACTTCCCTTTCACTTTTCACTTTCATGCATTGGAGAAGGAAATGGCAACCCACTCCAGTGTTCTTGCCTGGAGAATCCCAGAGACGGGGGAGCCTGGTGGGCTGCCGTCTGTGGGGTTGCACAGAGTCAGACACAACTGAAGCGACACAGCAGCAGGTAAAAACATTTTAATGCATTTCCATAATTTTACTGTGTTGCATAAAACCATGTTCTTATCAACACGATGATGGTCGTGGTTGTTTAGTCACTAAGCTGGGTCCAACTCTTGCGAACCCATTGACTGCAGCCCGCCAGGCTCCTCTGTCTGTGGGATTTCCCAGGCAAGAATACTGGACTGAGTTGCCATTTCTTTCTCCAGGGGATCTTCCTGACCCAGGGACTGAACCCATGTCTCCTGCATTGCAAGTGGATTCTTTACTGCTGAGCCACCAGGGAAGCCCTCTTATCTACATGATTTGGTTTATTTAAGACCATGGTGCAATGACTTATTTATATAATATGTAGAACTAGCCTCCATGCACAGTGTCAATTCTGTCACTGCAGGTGGCCTGTCACCGGAAGTAAGAGTCTGCTCTGTTTGCTCTGATTTATGGCAAATAATCATTTGCTTGCAGTTTATCCTTCAAATGCTTATTTTTCTGGAATAATATAAAATCTATCCATTTATCTTCTCAGAGTTGCTTTTCCCTAAGCCTGCCTCTTAGTCTCAGTTTTTGTATCTCTGGGTCTCTATTTATCTGTCTTTCTTTTTTTTTTTTTTTTCCGAAATACCAATCATGTGCCCAATGTCTCTGTGTTTCCCTTACAAAAGGATATATATAAAATCCCCTGATACAAAGTTACCCACACTTAGCAATAGTCATACCCGATATTTACAGAGGTTACAAACATTTATGAACAAGTAGTGATCCAGCTGACATTTATGTCATGTTTAGGGTAGCCACACACATTACTTCACTTACTCCATGACAGCCCAATTGCAGTAGTAGGTAGGTTCTATTATAAATGAGGAAGCTGAGTTAAATGTGGTCAACCCAACAATTGGCAATGCTGGGACTTGAACCCCAGCAATCTGCTTTGAGCCCATGCTGTTAACCTTTACACTACACTGCTGGCCCCTTTATGAAAAGCACGTGCTCAAAAATAGTGCCGTGGGGAATAAGACGTTAGGCATAGCTTTAATACTTTATAGCTCAGAAAGTTCTTTTACATATACTATTTCATTTTGTCTCTGCATCCAGGAAAATGGGTATTTATTACAGAAAAGTCTTTATTTTCAGGATTCTGCAGAAGTAAGGCTTGGATTTGGTTCTTCTGATCTGAACTGAGTGGCTTTCCCACCTCCACTGCTCCAGCTGTAGCATGGGCATTCTCTTGGTGGGATCCAGAAGGCCAGGTGGGCAGAATGGATGGCCTGGGTGGGTGAAGAGAAGGACACAGAGGGAGAGAGTGGTGATGAGGGGAGATCTGATGGAGGGCTAGCTCCAAGTCCAGAAAAAAAGAGCTCTGAGTGTAGAAATTCTTTTTGCTTTTGAAGTGACCCCTTGTCTTATAAAACATTCTTGTAGTCAAGGATAGAAGAGATCAGTGATTTTCAAATGTTAATATGCTCAGGAATCCCTTGAGGCTCTTATTAGAAGAAAGCTCTGACTTAGAAGGCTGGAGTGAGGTCCAAGATTCCGCGTTTCTAACTCCCTGGGGTCTGCTTCTCCTGCCCCAGTTCTCAACATTCCAAGACCATTTTTGAATCCCCACCAATCTGGCATCTTATTTAGTTCAGAGTCCACTTGCCCATCTTCCTCTGACAGAAATCTGCCCGACTAAGGTGCTAAATTCTGAAACCCCAATTATGGAAACAAACCTACCACTTTTACGCAGGCGACATCTGCATCATGTGGCCACTATTCTCAGACAGCCTGAGAAAGAACTGAGATCTTTCTATGAGTTAATGAGGCAAGGACATTCCCTGACATGACACTCCCCTGCCCCCGTCAAAGTACAAAGAAGGTTCTAGAAGGCTTTGGGGTTTTGATTTTTTTTTTTTTTTTTAACATGCGTTCAGGATACCACTTGCCCACAGCGACCTACATTTAGGGAGTGAAGTAAGTCAGGAATGGACCCCCACCCCCAGTGCAAGCCATTCCTCGCCACTGGGGGCCCAGAGCTTCACTCACAGGTCACGCAGGCTGAGCGGCTCTCCTAGGGTGCTCGCCCCACTTGGACACAAGCCCTCTAAAATGACATTAGCGATGGCTAATGGTCTGTAAATGTGTCGGGTGATGCCACCTAGTGCCATTGGTGCCATTCTTCTCGTGAAGTCACACTGGCTGCACCACAGCAAGCCGGAATATAATTAGTGCTAATTTGGTTCCTCACCGCACAGCAATCGCGGTTTCCTTTTGTTTGTTTTTAACGTGCTGAGGGGTTTGGGCAAGAATATTAAGGTGGGGGCATTGCCATTTGCCTGTTTTTGGCTGACGTCTTAGAGGCGCTGGATCAGTGTATGTGAATGGAATGTGTGCAATTTGCTATTTTTATTTTGCTTTCATTTAAAATTTTATGGCATCATATAGGTTTAGAAAGAACCCCAGAGGGACAGATATTCAATGGCCGCCTTTCTGCCCGCTTAGGCAAGGTAGCTCCAGAAATTTTCCAACTAGATTAATACCCATTGGTTTTGTAAACTAGTTTGAAAAGCTTTCAAGGCAATTAATATGCTGACCAAGAACACTCTCTAACAGGGCACCTAATAGTAGCACCTTTAACTTAATGTACAATTCTGGGGCATGAAGACCCACGACACATCTTTTCTTAAATTAACAATCATATTGTTTGGCTGCCTGGTTTCTTTACAATTGGACTGGGTTCTTCCAGGTTCAGATGCTCCTGCTTCAAAATAATTTTGTAAGTATTCTAACATATATAACAAGTTCTCATGTAGTTCTGTGAGTTATAATGACTGAAGTTAGGAAGCTACTCTGAGAGTACAGCCTGCATTTTTGCTGTGACCTGGTTAGCTCTTTTCTTCTGATTCATGTCTCAGGAGAAGTAAAGAATATCCAGGCCAATCTGATTTCTTCTACCTAGTGGTAGGGCTACCTGGCTCTTCCCAGCCATACCTGGGTCTTCCCAGCCATACCTGGGTCTTCCCAGCCATATCTGGGTCTTCCACATATTAGCATGTAAAATTTTGCTTGTGTACATTTCCCAGAATTGTATGTCTATATGTTCAAAGACTTACAGTGGGAAACTTTTGCTTCATTTGGTGGGATACCAATCTCTGGGGACCAGTGATGATGTGGGGCAAGGAACAGTGACTTTATTTGGAAAGCCAGCAGATTGATAAGGTGGTGGACAACTGTCCAGAAGAATCATCTTACCCAAGTTAGAATTCAGATTTCTTTTATACAAAAGGGGAGGGGAGTGCGGTAGGTGTCTGCAAACTTCTTAGTGCTGGAATACTGTGTTCTTGGAGCTGTTCATGTAAGTCTGGCTACAAAATTCCTATAAACTCCGAGAAAATTATTATTTTCTATTCTTCACATTTAAAAAAAATATATATATATATTTTTTTTAACTGAAGGATAATTGCTTTCTAACATTATGTTGGTTTCTGCCATACATCAACATGAATCTGTTCTGCAACTTTTTAATGGCAAAGTGTTGTATCTTTAAAGGTCAGAGCCTGGAGAACGGGCTCTCCTGTTGGCTTCCCGGGTGGCACTGGTGGCAAAGAACCTGCTTCAACGCAGGAGACATTAGAGATACAGGTTCAGTCCCTGGATGGGGAAGATCCTCTGAAGGAGGGCATGGAAACCCACTCCAGGATTCATGCCTGGAGAATCCCATGGACAGAGAAGCCTCATAGGCTACAGTCCATGGGGTCACACAGAATTGGACACAACTGAGGCAGCTTAGCATGCATGCTTGTGTGTTTCAGGCTGCACACAATATTCTTTTACGAAAGGTGCAGAGCCAGCATGACTAAGCACAGGCTACAGAGCGCAAGGAATAGAGCCAGTACCGAGTTAGGTTTGTGCTTCTCTGTTACAAGTGTGATAGGCTGTTCCAATGTTGTGGAGGGGCTGTTTTGTGAAGGGCCTTTACAAACTGCACAATGAATGCACATACAAGGTAGCTGATAGCAATCCAGGTCTTTCTCGATGCTCACCTTTTTTTTCTCCTTCTAGGGCCCCTCCAGCATCTTTTCCAGGATCCTTTCTATTTCTTTTTCAAAGCTTAGGAAAGCTTCCCTGCATTCCCCACCACCATCCAGTGTACTGGGTGACCCTCCAAGGCATTTCCCTGTATGTAACCTCCCAAAGGGCTTCCCAGGTGGAGCTAGTGGTAAAGAACCTGCCTGCCAATGTAGGAGGCATAGAGACATGGGTTTGATCCCTGGGTCGGGAAGATCCCCTGGAGAAGGGCATGGAAAACCACTCCAGTATTCTTGCTTGGAGAATCCCATGGACAGGGGGAGCCTGGCAGGCTACAGTGCATAGGGTCACAAAGGGCTGGACACGGCTGAAAGGACTTAGAGCATGCACACACACAAACTGTCATATAAGCATTTAGCTCACGGGCTCCTAATTATGTATTTGCCCCATTGGACTTCTGAAAAATAAAAGGTATGCCTTTTATCTCCACATCTCCAATGTCCAGCCTGGCCTGAAGTGTCTCATGAATGTTTGTTAAGTTCAAGGGCTCTCCCTTGAACTGAACTTGCCCTCTCTTGACTCGCCAGCTGGCTCCAGGTACTCCCTCTAGACTAATGTTATTCACACATCCTCACTGGATCTAAGTGCTTTGCTTGTGGGCCTCTGACATGGGGCTACCCAGGAAGGAGAGTGGGGTCAGGAGCTTGTGGAGGCTCAAGCACTAGAACTGTTTTATCCACACAAAAGAATGTTTTTTGTTTAGTTTTGTTTGGCTTGTTTCTGAGTGATATAGGCTGGATCCTCCACCCAAAGCAATATATCACCAGAGCAGCCAGGGAGGCCCTGGGCCAATTAGAACCCTGGAACTTGTTTATCAGTCAGTCAACAACCGTTAGTGGAACCCACTGGGTGGCAGGGAGCTGTGCGCGGCGTGCAGCAGCAGTTATATTGGAGTTAGGCTGAATTAGTTTCATTTTCGCAAACATATAAAGTCCCTAAGAATCCTCACAAACTGTTAATTTGACTCTTGTTTTACGAGTGGACTCATGGGGCAAACAGATGTAAACTACACTGGACTCTAAAGAAAAAAAATAATAACAAAGTGATTATGAATTTAGCACAAATACTTCTGCAGAGGGTGCCTGGGGTGCTCTTGTAAACTCGCTCTCAGAAGGCAGCCTTCAAACACTGCCACCTGTCAAGTATTAACCAGGCTACTTTAGAAACAGTGATCTCAGTTACCATTTTAACTAATATAATATTGGGGATTCCCAGCTCCCCAGTACTATAAAAAGAACCTAGAATCCCAGGAGAACAACAACAAACTTTAGAGTAAAAAGTTGCCGCCTGTATTGGTCCAGGATGCAAGTTGGGCTCTCTTTGCAGGCACCCTATATTCTATACACTCACATACATAGTCACAGCTCCTCTGACTTAGTGCTTCAGCTTCTCTAGATGTCATGGGAAAGCCAGGGAGTCGAGTACTTGTGTTTAAATGTTGACTTGTATTTTTCCACTTATTTCCAACCAGTTACTGACTCTAAGGGCTTTTTGAATGGCTCAGTGGTAAAGAATCTGCCTGCCAATGTAAGACAGCAAGAGATGCAGGTTTGATCCCCGAGTTGGGAAGGTCCTCTGGAGAAGGAAATGGCAACCCACTCAAGTATTCTTGCCTGAAAAGTTCCATGAACAGAGGAGCCTGGAAGGCTACAGTCCACGCAGTCACAAAACTCAGACATGACTGAATGACAGGACAGCAAAGCACTGACTCTAAAGAAGGAGGAGATAAAATGTCATTCAATAGAAGGTGTCATGTCCACCAGACTGATAATTCAAAACCTTCTTCCAGAGTTGCTGGCATTTGGCTTCTTCCTTAGACAATCTTTTGTCTTAGAACTTTGACAAAAATTATTATGTAGAATATACTCCGTCTCTTCCCCCATTTGTATCTGCTCATGGTGGGTCTTGGGATAAAGAATTTGGAGGATTGTGAACTCATGCATATCTATGCCACTCCCCTTCTCCTCCCTCTGAACTGCCATCAGCCCCTCCCACTACCATGGGTGAAAAGTTCCAAGGGGCTATTCTGAGTTCATTTGCCAAATGATGGAAAGGAGAGCCCACTCATGGCTAAGAAAATCAACAAAGTGATAATTATTGGATGTAAGGCATACAGTGTTCATGACTGGTGATGCAGGCTTCAGAAAAAGTGTCAGAAAAGTTTAATTTTGTTCAACATGTGTTAGACTCTTGGATATGTAAAGATGGCCCTGCCCCTGGGGATTTAATGTCTACTGTAGTATAGACAAACATCATCTGCCCAGTAAACATTGACTTTGAGGATTCTGATCTCTGCTCTGATATTGGTATTCTCCATGACCTTTAGTTTCTCCTAAACACATGTAGCTGTTTGTCAAAAACAAACTAAAGAAATTCACTATGCCATCCTGAACACAATTAGATGTACTGCAGTTCAGTTCAGTTGCTCAGTCGTGTCTGACCCTTTGTGGCCCCATGAACTGCAGCACGCCAGGCCTCCCTGTCCCTCACCACCTCCCAGAGTTTACCCAAACTCATGTCCATTGAGTCGGTGATGCCACTCAACCATCTCATCCTCTGTTGTCCCCTTCTCCTCCTGCCATCAATCTTTCCCAGCATCAGGCTCTTTTCAAATGAGTCAGCTCTTGGCATCAGGTGGCCAAAGTATTGGAGTTTCAGCTTCAACATCAGTCCTTCCAATGAATATCCAGGACTGATCTCCTGGGTAGGATGGACTGGTTGGATCTCCTTGCAGTCCAAGGGACTTTCAAGAGCCTTCTCCAACACCACAGTTCAAAAGTGTCAATTCTTCGGCACTCAGCTTTCTTTATAGTCCAACTCTCACATCCATACATGACCACTGGAAAAACCTTAGCCTTGACTAGATGTTACTTTGTTGGCAAAGTAACATCTCTGCTTTTAAATATGCTATCTATGTTGGTCATAACTTTCTTTCCAAGGAGTAAGCCTCTTTTAATTTCATGGCTGCAATCACCATCTGCAGTGATTTTGGAGCCCAGAAAAGTAAGGCCAGCCACTGTTTCCATTGTTTCCCCATCTATTTGCCATGAAGTGATGGGACCAGATGCCATGATCTTAGTTTTCTGATTGTTGAGCTTTAAATACTTTCTCACTCTCCTCTTTCACTTTCATCATGAGGCTCTTTCGTTCTTCTTCACTTTCTGCCATAAGGGTGGTACCTCATCTGCATATCTGAGGTTATTGATATTTCTTCCGGTAATCTTGTGTTTCATCCAGCCCAGGGTTTCTCATGATGTACTCTGCATATAAGTTAAATAAGCAGGGTGACAATATACAGACTTGACGTACTCCTTTTCCTATTTGGAAGCAGTCTGTTGTTCCATGTCCAGTTCTAACTGTTCCTTCCTGACCTGCATACATGTTTCTTAAGAGGCAGGTCAGGTGGTCTGGAATTCCCATCTCTTTCAGAATTTTCCACAGTTTATTGTGATCTGCACAGTCAAAGGCTTTGGCATAGCCAATAAAGTAGAAATAGATGTTTCTCTGGAACTCTTTTGCTTTTTGGATGATCCAGTGGATGTTGGCAATTTGATCTCTGGTTCCTCTGCCTTTTCTAAAACCAGCTTGAATATCTGGAAGTTCACAGTTTACGTATTGCTAAAGCCTGGCTTGGAGAATTTTGAGCACAACTTTACTAGTGTGTGAGATGAGTGCAATTGTGCAGTAGTTTGAGCATTCTTTGGCATTGCCTTTCTTTGGGATTGGAATGAAAACTGACCTTTTCCAGTCCTGTGGCTACTGCTGAGTTTTCCGAATTTGCTGGCATATTGAGTGCAACATTTTCACAGCATCCTATTTTAGGGATTTAGTGCTCAACTGGGATTCCATAACCTCCACTAGCTTTGTTTGTAGTGATGCTTCCTAAGGCCCACTTGACTTCACATTCCGGGATCCGGCTCTAGGTGAGTGACCACACCATCATGATTATCTGAGTCGTGAAGATATTTTTTGTATAGTTCTTCTGTGTATTCTTGCCACCTCTTCTTAATATCTTTTGCTTCTGTACTTTATTGAGCTCATCTTTGCATGAAATGTTCCCTTGGTATTTCTAATTTTCTTGAAGAGATCTCTAGTCTTTCTCATTCTATTGTTTTCCTCTGTTTCTTTGCACTGATGGCTGAGAAAGGCTTTCTTATCTCTCCTTGTTATTCTTTGGAACTCTACATTCAAATGGGTATGTCTTTCCTCTCCTTCTTTGCTTTTCTCTTCTCTTCTTTTCACAGTTATTTGCAAGGCCTCCTCAGACAGCCATTTTGCTTTTTTGCATTTCTTTTCCATGGGGATGGTCTTGATCCCTGTCTCCTGTACAATGCCACGAACCTCTGTCCATAGCTCATCAGGCACTCTGTCTATCAGATCTAGTCCCTTATATCTATTTCTCACTTCCACTGTATAATCATAAGGGATTTGATTTAGGTCATACCTGAATGGTTTAGTCGTTTTCCCCACTTTCTTCAATTTAAGTCTGACTTTGGCAATAAGGAGTTCATGATCTGAGCCACAGTCAGCTCCTGGTCTTGTTTTTGCTGACTGTGTAGAGCTTCTCCAAATTTGGCTGCAAAGAATAGAATCAGTCTGATTTCAGTGTTGGCCATCTGGTGATGTCCATGTGTAGAGTGTTCTCTTGTGTTGTTGGAAGAGGGTGTTTGCTATGACCAGTATGTTCTCTTGGCAAAACTCTACTAGCCTTTGCCCTGCTTTATTCTGTACTCCAAGGCCCAATTTGCGTGTTCAGTTCGGTTGCTCAGTCGTGTCCTACTCTTTGCGACCCCATGAATCACAGCATGCCAGGCCTCCCTGCCCCTCACCAGCTCCCAGAGTTTACTCAGACTCACGTCCATTGAGTCAGTGACGCCATCCAGCCATCTCATCCTCTGTCCTCCCCATCTCCTCCATCACTCCAGCTGTTTCTTGACTTCCTACTTTTGCATTCCGGTCCCCTATAATGAAAAGGACATCTTTTTGGGGGTGTTGGTTCTAAAAGATCTTATGGGTCTTCACAGAACTGTTCAACTTCAGCTTCTTCAGCATTACTAGTTGGGGCATAGACTTGGATTACTGTGATATTGAATGGTTTGCCTTGGAAATGAACAGAGATCATTCTATTGTTTTTGAGATTGCATCCAAGTACTGCATTTTGGACTCATTTGTTGACTATGATGGCTACTCCATTTCTTCTAAGGGATTCCTGCCCACAGTAGTAGATATAATGGTCATCTGAGTTAAATTCACCCATTCCAGTCCATTTTAGTTCGCTGATTCCTAGAATGTCGACGTTCATTTTTGCCATCTCCTGTTTGACCACTTCCAATTTGCCTTGACTCATGGACCTAACATTCCAGGTTCCTATGCAATATTGCTCTTTACAGCATCGGACCTTGCTTCTATCACCAGTCACACCCACAACTGGGTGTTGCTTTTGCTTTGGCTCCATCCCTTCATTCTTTCTGGAGTTATTTCTCCACTGATCTCCAGTAGCATATCGGGCACCTATGGACCTGGGGAGTTCATCTTTCAGTGTCCTATCTTTTTGCCTTTTCATACTGTTTGCGGGGTTCTCAAGGCAAGAATATTGATGTGATTTGCCATTCCCTTCTCCAGTGGACCACATTCTGTCATACCTCTCCACATGACTTATCTGTCTTGGGGGGTCCCACATGGCATGGCTTAGTTTCATTGAGTCAGATAAGACTGTGGTCCATGTGATCAGATTGGCTAGTTTTCTGTGATTGTGGTTTCAATCTGTCTGCCCTCTGATGCTCTCTCTCAGTGCCTACCATCTTACTTGGGTTTCTCTTACCTTTTAAACGTAGTCCTAAACATATACAAAACTCTTTCCTCATGGTTCATTTTTCACAAACCCTTTCACTTTCTGTACCAATTTGTGTTCTTCCATCCTAAAAAGCCACCTGTAAGTCAGGCTTACTTCCTTTTCCCTTCACAAAATGCAATTTCATTCCTCATACCCTTTTATGGAAAACAAACTTCCTACTTCCCTGAAGCAACCAAGAACTTAGCATTTTATAGATTGGTGAGCATAAATACCAGTGACAGTTTCTAAAACCTTTGTTTTCTTAGAACATTTTAGGATGGCACCAAACATCATTTATTTTTAATCTCAAATCTCTTTAGTTTCTCTGTAAGAAGTAGTGTTTAGCTGTAAGTGTTTCAAATTCTTATTTTATTTGGAAATGACTTAGCTATTCAATAGACTTCCAACACTTAGTTTAGCACAACCCTTAGAAGTTCAAGTTACTCCAATCTGGATAGACTATTTTAGACAGACATTCCTAAAGCATAATTATTCTTAATAAAGTTTATCTAAAGGCTCATATGCAAGGAGATCCTACCAGTCCATTCTAAATGAGATCAGTCCTGGGTGTTCATTGGAAGGACTGATGCTAAAGCTGAAACTCCAGTACTTTGGCCACCTCATGCGAAACGTTGACTCATTGGAAAATACTCTGATGCTGGAGGTACTGGGGGCAGGAGGAGAAGGGGACGACCGAGAATGAGATGGCTGGATGGAATTACCAACTCGATGGACGTGAGTTTGAGACTCGATGGACATGAGTCTGAGTGAACTCTGGGAGTTGGTGAGGGACAGGGAGGCCTGGTGTGCTGTGATTTATGGGGTCACAAAGAGTTGGACACGACTGAGCGACTGAACTGAACTGAACTGAACTGAAAGGCTCATATCTCATTTACATTTTTTAAAATTTCTTCACTCAGCAAGGTAATTTTCTTGCTGACAAACTTGTAACAGTTATAATATTTAACTTATATTAAACATAGGTACAATGAAAATATTCTGCTTAACATTAATTACTCTTAACATGTCTACATTATTTAGATCAACAAATAAACATTAATATCAGGTATTTAATACAGAATATTTCCCAGTTCATGAGAACCTGAAATTCATTTAGGTTACTTTCTCTTGTATTTAGAATTATTCTATTTGTAAGCACTGACTTTTTTTTTTTTTAAGGCCAATTAGATTAGAGCTTATTTACAAACTGATCTCAGCAATCAGCAATATTATCAAAAAAACAAAGACACATACTGAGATATACATGCATCCAAAGAGACACAAGAGATCCTATAGCTTTGCTTTCCAAACTTTGTTCTAACATGTATACTATCATGTGAATTGAATCGCCAGTCTATGTCTGACGCAGGATGCAGCATGCTTGGGGCTGGTGCATGGGGATGACCCAGAAAGATGTTATGGGGAGCGAGGTGGGAGGGGGGTTCATGTTTGGGAATGCATGTAAGAATTAAAGATTTTAAAATTTAAAAAATAAAAAACTAAAATTAAAAAAAAAAAAAGAAAAAAAAATAAAAAATGGTTGGAGTAAGATTTTAAAAGGCTTTGTTCCCCTTTTTGTTCCTTTTGGTTTCAGGAATTAGATATGGTCTAGATAAGTGATCCAGAGAGCTCTGGTCTAAAGGTATAGGAGGAGTTATTTCCTCAGGGCAAAAATTCTTAAAGAGATAATATTTTTCTTCAAGCTTCCTCCGGAGTCTAAAGAATATTGTGACCACATTGTCAAAAATTGTATTTTTTGATAGATGTACTTAGAAGTCTCTCAACTCTTGGGGATGATGGCTTCAGTTAAGAAGTGGCAGACTCATCTCTCTCTCCTTGGGCAGTCATTTTTGCAGTTCTGCCTGAGATGGAGTCTCAGGAGGCAGCCAGAGTTTGAGGTGAGCAAGGGTAGCTGTGGGGAGGCAATTTCAAGGGCTTTCCAGAGGGCAGACCCCTTGGAACCAGTGGAGGTTAAAAGTCCTTGAAGGAGACTTCTGATACTAAGAATCAGGTATCTATGGGTGAAGTGTTAGTCACTCAATTGTGTCTGACTCTTTGCAATCCCATGGACTGTAGCCTGCCAGGCTTCTCTGTCCATGGAATTTTCCAGGCAAGAACACTGGAGTGGGTTTCCATTTCCTATTCCAGAGGATCTTCCCGACCCAGGGATCAAACCCACATTCTTTCATTCTCCTGCATGGGCAGGCAGATTCTTTACCACTGGTGGACCTTCCAAAAACAGTGGGCTGGTGGTTTCTCTCAATCAAATCCAAGTGGTAACAAAAGAGATAAGACTACCAAGGCTCCATTTTTAATCCCTGGGCTGGCATGTCCTGGAGAATGTGCGTGACATTAAATGAGATTCAGTGAGTGGAGCCCCAAAGTCCCTTGCAGGTTTAAACATCCAATTATCCCCCTCAATGTAATAATGGCTCTCTTTTATCAGTTCCTGGGCTTCCCTGGTGGTTGAGATGGTAAAGAGTCTGCCTGCAGTGCGGGAGGCCTAGGTTCAATCCCTGGATCGGGAAGATCCCCTGGAGAAGGAAACAGCAACCCACTCCAGTATTCTTGTCTGGAAAATCCCATGGATGGAGGAGCCTGGTCAGCTACAGTCCATGGTGTTGCAAAGCACAACTGAGCGACTTCTCTTTCTTTCTTTCTTTATCACTTCCTACTCGTCTCACATCAGTATCTATCTATCTACCTATCCATCATCTATCAATTTTATCTATCATCTATCTCTCTATCTACCTATCATTTACCTAGTATCTTTATCTATCTATCAACTATCTATGTATCTCTCTATCAATTGATCTTCCAGGCACCTCCTATATTTTGCGTTCTGACTAGAAAAGAATTCAGACATTATGTAATGCTAACTTCTAGTAAATACATTCTATATGGAGGGACTTACAGCATGATTGTTCCACAGCTCTTTCTCAAAGTTTCTCTCTAATGATTCCAGGATTTGTGACTTATGGTTCAAGATTACTACTTCCTCGGTGGCTCTTCCTAAAACCAGTATTACAAACAGTCTATCCTCAGAATTACAAGAATGAACAGGGGGCTCTAGTTTTCGACAAGAGCATGAACTTCTGAAGCCAGCCTACTCACTTTCCGAGTTGCTTGACCTGTACCTGCCTTCATAATTTCTTGAGCTTTCATTTTCTTATCTATGAATAATAGATAACAATGAAGAAATGACATCAATCTCATAATACTGAAGCTCTATGTAAAGGACCTAACCACAATGCCTAGCCCCTGGTAGTTCGCCCATAACTAAAAGGTCACTTCCATCCTATAGAGTGCAAGTTAAAATGTACACTGGGTATTAGTAACTTCTGTAAAAGAACAGATCATTAGGTTTTCCCTCTCTGACAGTTCCCACAGATCACAGCTCTCTTGATCTCAAGTTCACTGTCACGGCTCCATGCATGTGCAGTAATTTCAGGACTTATTTTGTGAATGAGTAGACGAATAAAATATAAAACAGGCTGCAATATTAAAAACTGCGAGTTAGAGACAAAGTAAAACCAGCAGTTCCTAACATGGACTTGCCATACTCTGAGATTTTTGTTAACTTTCAAGAAGTTAAACACCACCGCCATCCCCAAACCCCACAACATGATTAAGAAGAGTGAGCTTTCTGGCTGAATACCTGGCATCTCACCACAATAAACCATAAAATGCTAGGAGTGTCACCTGGGATGGGCAGGTGTTGAGGCTTTGGGGATGTGTGGTAAATATTTAAGGCACAGGAGTGATGATGCTCTTGTTGCCCTGTATCACCTGAGATAACCATTCAGCTTCTGTAAGAACATGGCTCATTCCCAGGGAAGAGCTTATGAGGCAAGTTAACCTGATTCCCTATGTCCTTATTCTCCCTGGGAAGGATTGCTTCTTTCTGGGACCACTTTCCAGGGCAAGATACTGAGACCCTGGTGACCTAATGGTATCTAAAGTCACACCCTAAGTTAGTGATGGCCTGGCCAGCAGGCTCAGCAGAAGGGTATGAGCTCCATAAAAATTTCCCATACGGTACAGTGATTTCTATTCAAGCATTTGCATTTGGGCCATCATGGTGAGTATTCAGTGCACACTCAACAATGAAGAAATATTAAATAGAAGCCATATAACATAGTAATTAAGAGTGTGATCCATAGAGTAAGAGTTTTTGAACCTGCAACCAAGTATGCCATATCCTAGCTATGTGGCTTTGCATGATACTAAAGCTTCTTATGCCTCCATTTCTTTGGTGGTAAATCAGTGTGATGAAAGTACTAACCTCATATGGTTGCTCTGACAACTAAATAAGGTAGGCATTGGTGGTGGGGGTAGCCTGTAAAGATATCTATTATCGCTTAGACCAAAGAGTGTTCTGCTTCATTTGCCGCTAGATCTGTAGACCAGTGATCTCGTTACAAAAAAACAACCCAGGACTCAAAACAAATTTGATAAGCAGTGCATTAAGTAAATATCAGTAAGCCACAGATGAAATAACTATTAGTAGTTCCACACCAACACATTGCAGGTGCAGTTTCTAAACTCTGATAATTCCACTTGTCAGAACAGATTCCCAAGTAGGTGCTTAGAAATTTAATGACCAGTACTGCTAACCACAGAGCTTCAGGAAGAGGCACCCCATCACTGGAATGGGGAAAGTGGCTCTGGGTAATAGCATCATTCTCATAAAAAAGGACCCCCAAATTGCCTTGTGCCAGGTGGAACTTGCCTTTAGTGAACAGCTGGGTCAAAAGTAGAAGAAAAGAGAGGAGGCCATCACGTTTTACTGTCTTCAGCTGTCCCTGACTCTAGCTCAAGTCAACATCCTGACCTCCAAGTAGTCCAGCAAATCCCCATGGGATTCTCCTTGCTAATAAATATCATTTTATTACTTAAGTCAGAAAAGTATACAGCCCACCACCTCATAGGCAGTGAGCATCAACTTTATCAGTGGCAGTAACATTTTTAATTTTCTATATAGTTCACCACACAGTATAGGTCTAATGAAGATATTCCTTAATTTTAAAGGCTACCCCTAGAAAGCTGAAAGCATCAATTAAAGAACTGCTCAAACATTCTACAAAAATATTAGCTTGGTTATGAAAATTATTATACTTGAATAATCCAGAAAAGTTCATCAAGTGGAAAACTTAAATCAGAAAGTATCTCTTCATTCATAAAAGCTTAGTGATGGCTTGTAAGATCATAATTACCCAAATAATCCTCACATCTTCATGGTTAAATTCATGCTAATATTAAGTCCTATGACTTAATGAAATAAAATGCAAATCACCCTTATCACTGATTCATTGGGTATCTGTGTACTTGCTTTGATAGAATGGCTAAGACTACATGACAGTTTCCCTTTGGATTACCTTTTCAAACCTGTCTATCTCATAGGCTTATTCTGAGAATCAAACAAAATAATTGAGAGGAAGGAAGATGTTTCTCCTTCAAATGACAGACTGATGCAAAGAGCTGACTCACTGGAAAATACCCTGATGCTGGGAAAGACTGAAGGCAGGAGGAGAAGGCGACAATAGAGGATGAGATGGTTGGATGGTATCACTGACTCAACAGACATGAGTTCGAGCAAATGCTGAGAGATGGTGAAAGACAGGAAAGCTTGCAGTGTTGCGGTCCATGCGGTCGCAAAGAGTCGGACACGATTGAGTGACTGAACAACTTTATTTGCAAAGCCAGTGTTCAACTGCAAAACTATACAACTAAAAGAATAGCTGAAACAACCACAAACCACCCTCTGGGCTAATGGGGAACATTATAGGAGTTAATGGTTATAACTTTTTATAAACTATGAAGTGTTTACTTACTTTGAGTAGCATAACAAATATCTAAGATTAAATACATAAATTGTGAGGTCTTTATCTTTAGCCAGGATGCCCGATGATTAAATACACTACATACATTTAATGTGTTGCAACCTGAACTAAAATAAAATTCAAAATTGTCCAAAAGCAAAATCCCTCAGACCTGTTTCCTTCTCCCTGAGAGCCAGGCAGTCATCTATCTTTTTACATATTTCGATCTTCAACAGAATAGGCAGTGCCTTAAGGTCTAATTCTGGTTCTTCTGAGTACAAATGTCTCAACAGTTCTAATGGATGAAATTTCCATTTTACAAGTGCCATTGCCACAAGGGGGTAGGGGTGCTCTGTGTAACTCTTTGTCTGTGCTCTAAACCTTTTCACAAAAAAATTAAGATTAAAAAACCACAGATTTTTAAATAGACTTTTTCTATACCATATGTATTTCTGTTATCATTTTTTCTTGTAATTAACATCTATCCAGAGACATGAGCCAAGATGTCGAAGTCTAACATATTTAAAATTTGTCTTTCTGTCTCATGTTCAGCAGGACAGTTCTAGACGGCCAGAGAGGGTGACCCTGAGGTTGGAAGATTTGGTTACAAAGGCCACCTTTCATTAATCTGAACAGATAGCCACGGGGCAATGTGTATCCTCCACAACTGGATTTTATCACAGCAAGTTCCCTTCCACATACATACATTAAAAAGAATGCAAAAACATAAAAACTAGTTTTCTTCTGTTCATTATGCATTTCTTGAATGAAGAAGAAAACAAAAATGACTAGATGAAAGGAACCAACTAATCCTTTAAAGCATGCATTAAAAATTTTTTTTTGCAACCTGTGCGTCTTTTAAGCAACATGCCTAAATACCAAATAACTGGTTGAAACATGCAGCAGTAAGGCTATGACATCATTTCTGGATAAGGTGTCCTTCCTCAGTGCTGAGTTGTCCAGGGCATAAACCCACAGAGGTACTCTGTGTGGCGCAGAAAAACACAGCTGGGACACCCGGAGAATTTCCTCCCAGGATTCACAGAACAAGTCCAGTGTTTTACCTCCCGTCTTTCGGGAGCTAATAGATTCCACCTGCGGCGTGTATTATGGCGACGACACCCCCTTTTTCTTCCAGCTCCGGAAACGCCAAACCCCTAACTCCCACCATTTCTTTGCATTTCTTACTCTTTAGCTTGGGATACGAACCTATCTGTACCCTGGGTGCAGCTGGTTTCATTTGTTGGTGGACTTCAACGTGATGTCATGAGGAATTCAGGTCAATATTTTTAAGAGAGGTGAAAACAAAGCTGTGTGTGCCGGACGGCTTGGATGGAGATGCAGGCGGTCGTCGTGTTTCCCTATCCCTCGGTGGTGTGCACAGCCGTTCTGGCCCCAAGAGCAATCTGTCTGTAATAAGTGACAGATTCCCCCTGGTATAAAGGAAGGGGCCGGAGCAGAGCAGCGCAGACCTTGTACAATAGCAAAGCAGGTGCTCCGGTCAGACCCCCTCTACCAGGAAACGCTTCTGGAATGCATGACCAATTCGGTTTCAGAACAGAATACTCTCTTTAATGGACAGAAAACACTAACCTTTTCTTTTTCCTTTTGCCTTTCCCTCCTACCCCCACCCTCGCGACTCCCCAGTTTCAACAAGCCCCCTTTTCATTTTAACCCTTTCAAAGGAGAAGGGGCCAGGCTCCACTCCGCACACACCCATCCATCTAGATGTTGCTAACAACCTAGGAAGAGGGGAAGCATTCGTTAGCTTAGAGGACGGATACCCTGTGCCCAGGAGCGCTGAGGCACCGTGGGGGAGGGGGGCGCTCCACCTCCTGGGAACTGGGAAGCCCGAACTCGCCAAAACGACAAGTTTTACTTTTTCTTTCAGATGTTTCTCTCTAACCAACTTCAGGGTGCACAGAAATGTCTGGGAATAAGAAGTACTTTGAAAGGAAGAAATAAACTATGAAATTTGAAATAGGCAAAATCACATTAAAATCATACAGTGTTGTGGAGATCATGGAGCATTTGAATGAAATAAAATCTCACTTTAAGGAATCTCTGAGTTGGGCCACGTCTGTACAGTACTGATTGCTTCAGATAGTAAAATAATACTTTGAGCATCATAAAGTTGAGTTTTGCACATATACATATGCACACACACACATATTGGTGGTATCAAGTGGATTGTATAATATTAAATATCCATGTTTCCCCACACACAAAGAAAATAGCTAGGACTTAGGAAAGAAATAATTATCCAGTATTTCTGTTAAACTCTGCTTATGCATACCCTGACTCTATTGACAAAGCAAGAGGTAAGCAGCCTTGTGTGACTCCTTTTCCATGCAACAGTATTTGAAACGCAGTGACAGAGACTAACGTATATTAACAGTAATAAGGGTTTCCCCTCCGAGAGTTGTTGTAACTTATCTTTGAAGTTAAGCTCATTTATCATGGGGAGAATAGACCCCAAAAAGTACAGCAGCCGCGGCATCCTGCCTGAGGCAGAGTTAGAGATTTCCAATAGCTGCTGTAAAGAAACATTCTGAAAATGCGTTCACTACTGCACCAATAAATCTTAAGACAGAAGAGTTTTAATTACAGAGGATAGCAAAGCTCAGATTTTTCAAATGAACCCAAAACTGTGACTTGAGAGAGAGCTTTCACCCATGTGACCCAACCTTTGATAGATTTATGTTTTCTTCACCTGGGAAAAAGAATCTGCTTTATAAACCTGAATCCTGGAGGATATCTTCATTTGTAACATATTAGCAGGAGTAACAGTGGAAGTGAAATAGAGTAAACCAATATATATGCATATATGAGCAGCCAAGGGTATGTTAGGCGCATTGTCAGTTCTTTGGGGGCATATGGCACATTGCCATGCATGTGTGTGTACCTTACACATATATATGGATTCATGCCTCTACATGGCTTAATACTCAGTAACCTGTTTTTAAGGAAAGAAAAAAAAATATTAGTGTCATTTGCAGCCCTGTACCAAAACTGAACTCTTATTTCTTGAAGGAAAAAAAAAAAAAAGAAAAGTAAGGCTAATGAAATTAGGGATTGTTTAAATCAGAGACAATTTAAATGCACACAATTCTTTTCCTGGAATCTTCAATTGTATTCAACGTTTGCAGTACAACGGCTGCCTGTAGGATAAATAATTTAATGGGTTTTGTGATTTGGTACGAAAAGCATAACAAAATCCTACAGCTGTAGCCTCATTTTTCTCCCCACTCAAACTGTTCCCTTCTTAAACTGCATATTTTGTACAGTTTTTTTTTTTAAAGAACACAAAGTAGGTTCTACATCTTTGAGAACCAATTTCAGACATAATAGGTAATTGCACATAATTACAGGAGTTTCAGAAACTGAAACAAAACCCAAAATCTCTCCTCACTCCAACCCTTCTTCTTTTTAAAGATTGAAATTAAATCACCATTTGATTCTATTCAACTTTGTCTGCCCTTTATTACAACAAATGATATATGCTGAGAATAACCAAAAGTGAAAACTAAATGCTAAATGCTTCTGTTTACTAGTCATTCAGTATTCATCTGGCATTTTGATTACACAAGTGTGATGGCATGTTTTTATACATTTCCTTCAATTTTACATTTTATCACTTGAGCCATGCTATGAGGGAATGTGGTCAGATTAAGGCTTTGATATTATGTGAGGTGCATTTTGAATTATCTTGCTATTTTCCATGTCCACACTCTTCAAAGCAGTTTCTGATATTCATGAACAGTGACATCAGAATGAGACCAGAGACCAAAAGAACATCCAGCTTCCATGACCCAAGAAAGAGGATATCTTAACTTTTAAGAGAGGAAAGCATACTGAATGAGTGAGCACTGTCCTTCCTCATCTTTTTATATTTCCTTGAGATTATTGTGATAGTAGTGGGGTTGGGACCTTAGGCAGTAGTAAGGTCTTACCTCAGGGCTTTTGTGGGAGCAAGTTTCACAGCCAGAAATCAATCCTTCTGGATTTTCTGCCTTGATGGCAAGTTGACACTGAGCCTTGCTCTCTGCTCCTCCCCCTGACAGAAGGTTGTGGATCTGAGACTGGAAGCAGGTTTTTAGAACTTCCTATCGTCTTCCTACCTTTCCAACTTAAAAATAAATGCTTCTCACTCAATGGGTATTAATTAGCCCAAATGTCCTTTAGTGTATGCTCTGGCTTATGAGGGCTGCCAAGCAGCTTATAAATCGGTTGCTGCTCAGAGTCCAGGAAGAAGAAGGAAGAGTGGGGTTCAGAACCCAGAAAATGAGCTGATTTTTATTTACAGAGTGCAACTTTTATGTCTGGTGTTAACATTTCTTTTTCTCCTATGACACTAAAATATCACTCAAGGGCACAAAAATGAATAAAGCACAAATCAGAAGTGGGCAGATACGGCTTTCTTAAACTGCAGGCTTAAAAATCAAAGTAAATGTGTGAAGTTAATGTTTAGAAAGTGTATTTTACTAGGGAGTTCAAGTGGTTCTGTCTCCAGCCAATCTAGGGAGCACTGGGGATACTGGCAATTCAGTGTGCATCTCTTTAAGCAGAGTAGGAAATGAGAAAGCAGCTCTGTGTGATTGATTGGGCGGACAACATTTTGGAGAGTCCCCATCAATTAGTAAATAATTTCACAATTTCAACAAACTCAACCAGCAAAACAAAACAAAACATAAATGGTTAAGGGGTCAGTATTTCCAGAGCAAAAAGCGTCTGATTTCGGAATGCAGGTAAGAAAAGGGTAAGTGTCTTTACTCCCATTTTGCAGATCTGCACAATGACAGTGCAGATGAGAGCAGCTCATGGAGCCTGAGCCGGGCAGGAAGATAAGGATGAGATGGCTACCTACAGGAGAGAAAATTATCTTTCTCTTGAAGAATCTGGAGTAGATTCCTTAAATAGGTAATGCTGAAGTCTCTGAACTTGATTTTCTTCAACTGCAAAATGGGAACAAAATAAAAATAATGAGCCTATAGGGAGGCAGGGCCTGAGCCACATGAGGCCTTTACAATGTGTCATGTGCTTTGTTTTGATTTGGGGTTCACCTTTATTTTGTGACCCTGTGAGATGTTTTGTGACTCTGTGAGAAGTTCGGGCTCCCTTGGTGGTTCAGATGGTAAAGAATCTGCCTGCAATGCAGGAGAACAGGGTTTGGTCCCTGGGTCAGGAAGATCCCCTGGAGAAGGGAATGGCAACCCACTCTAGTATTCTTCCCTGGAGAATTCCATGGACAGAGGAGCCTGACGGGCTACAGTCCACGGGGTCGCAAAGAGTCAGATATGACTGAGTTGACTAATACCATGTGAGCTGTTCATTGTTAACTTAAGCCTTCCAGAGCGCTCCTCACTCAATGCTCCAGAGTATTTGATAAGTGACTGAATGAATGGGGGTCTAGCTTGAGGTCCCAACCCATTTTTATATCTGTGATCTTACGGCAGTCAATTTAAGACAGTATATGTGTGTGTGTGCCTGAGTGCTAAGTCGCTTCAGTTGTGTCTGACTCTTTGCGACCCCATGAACTGTAGTGCACCAGGCTCCTTTGTTCATGGGATTGTCTAAGCAAGAATAGCGGAATGGGCTGTCATTTCCTTCTCCATTGGATCTTCCCAAACCAGGGATTGAACCCATGTCTTTTATGTCTCCTGCATTGGCAGGCAGGTTCTTACCACTAGTGCCACCTGGAAAGCCCTAAGAGAGTATACTTAAGATAAACTCTTGAGTTTTGCATATGATCTTACAATTGCTTCTTACATAATTCTTCCCACAAGGCATCATACTCTATCCAAAAAATTATAAAAATTATTGAATGTGGTAAAGTTGTCACACATTTTTCTTATATTCCACATGATGCCTTACCCAATTTAATAACTTATTAAGTACATGTTGAAATGAATTGCATAGTGAACCTATAACTTAGGACAAGATAAGTAAGCTAGCCCAAGATGGCCTAAAGCCTATTTTTGTCAAAGGAGAAAAAAAATTTAGTTGGAATATAGCCACACCCATTCATTCATGTATTGTCTATGGCTGTTTTTGAACTATAATTGTTGAGGTGAGCAGTTACAACAGAAACCAGATGGCCTGCAAATGCTAAAATATTTACTATCTGGTCCTTTACAGAAAACATTTGCCAACTACTAACTTAGAGGGTTACCTACCTTCTCCACTCACAGGTGGCTCAGTGGTGAAGAATCTGCCTGCAAAGCAGGAAAAAGCAGACAACATGAGTTCGATTCCTGGGTTGGGAAGACTCCCTGGAGAAGGAAATGGCCACCCACTCCAGTATTCTTGCCTGGGAAATCCCTACAGTCCATGGGGTCCCAAAGGTCGGACAAGACCTAGCAACTGAGTACATGCTTGTATTAATAATAATGTGACTAACAGGAACCAGTCCATTCTAAAGGAGATCAGCCCTGGGATTTCTCTGGAAGGAACCATGCTAAAGCTGAAACTCCAGTACTTTGGCCACCTCATGCGAAGAGCTGACTCATTGGAAAAGACTCTGATGCTGGGAGGGATTGAGGGCAGGAGGAAAAGGGGACGACAGAGGATGATATGGCAGGATGGCATCACCAACTCGATGGACGTGAGTCTGAGTGAACTCCGGGAGTTGGTGATGGACAGGGAGGCCTGGCGTGCTGCGATTCATGGGGTCGCAAAGAGTCAGACATGACTGAGCGACTGAACCTAGCTGAACAGGAGTTATTTCTCAGTGTTCCTATATGTTCCTAAACTAAACATAGTGTTATCATATGTTCCTCTGGCCTTGAGTAATAAACACTCTTTTCCCACCTTCATCAGAAAAAAAGTTATTTTTTTTAATGTAGTTGTCTCATACCTAATTCTATGGCATAGAGATTTGTTTTGAGATGCCAGTGTGTAAACTATGGTAAGATCAAATAGCAAATATTTATCTTTAGGACATCTTAGTCTAGATATGGATGACCCTGGGAGGTATGAAAAACACAAATAAAGAATATAATAATATTTGCATATATATTATATATTAATAGAATGAAGTTACCTTTCATCATACTGAAATCATCTTTTTTCTCTAAATAATTCTTATTGTTCTCAGACTTGTTATATGTAGAGTTACATACAGAGATTTCAAATTGGAAAGTTATACCACCTATGATTGTGTTTATTACTCTACAATGGCATTTATGGTGCTATTTTTGACTTTGCAGTTTATGGGTTTATGTGGTATCATAGGTAAAACAGGTATATATCCTTTGCAGAAACATATGGACTATGTTTACACTAAGTGGATTAGGGTTGAGTATGAAGATTGGCATTTTAGCTAGTATTATAAAAAAGCTCTCATATTCATAATATGCTTTTGTGAACCCATAAAATATAGAAAAGAAGTAGAGGGCAGTGTTTTAGAATCCTTCTCAAGATTAAACACAGTCAGTATTTGGGGCTAAAGAGTACAGATCTGTTTAGATTTACACAAAGGGGGTTGATACGGTGAAAAAAACCCAATATCAATATAGTTTCTGAACAGAGAAGTTGTGAGCGTAGGATTCGTATTCATATATTCAGACCCTGACTTTCAATCTTGGCTCTATCCCTTAGACCATATGTGACTTTTTAAGGTTATTTCACAGTTCTTTTCCTCGATTTCCTCATCTACAAAATTGCTACCTGGTAATATTGTCTTGATGAGCACCTGAGTTCTTACAGATGAAGCTTTCAGAATAGTGCTTGGCTCCATAAATGACAATTACTACTCTGTTTCCCAATCCAACAACGGCTTCTTTTTTTTTTGTTTTTTGTTTTGAGTCTTATTTAAATATTCTAAAATGGAGCTTGTAGGAGAATGGTCTATCTTACAGCTTTCATTTTTTGTTATAATTTTGTGGGAGACATGGGAAGAATGTAAAGAATAGACAAGTTGATAGGAAACTCAGCTGGTCAAAGGCAGAGATGACAGAGTATAGCCACAGGTCTGCACAGTATTAATATTATCCAGTATTAATACATACCTGGATATACACACGTTGCTTAAATGTATACCTTCACAAACACACAACACACTCACTTGTACACTCTCACACATACCCTCCATGTTTGGCACCAACTTTCATCATCTATTGAAGAAACCTTAATATTATGGTCATCAGGCACCAACAGGCAAGGAGTTGCTTCTCACAGTACATTTTCTTAAATTTGTTTTTTTACATTTGTTAACAAAACAAAACAAAATGTAAGAAAACATTTACTTTATTTTCTTGCATTTGTTAAAAAAAACAAAGCAAAATATTTTCAGGAAATAAAACAATCACAATTTTCCATGCCAGTAGATTTTAGGAAATGGTAACTTTTGAGAAAACACTTCAGGGCAGAGGTTAGAAAAAAGAAGCAGATTTCAGCACATCTGAAATGCACAGAGAATTGCAAATCTATTTTTTCTGGGTATATGTAAAATCAGACCAGAGAGAAGAATCTCAACTTACTAGAAAAAGAGTTAAGATTTTGAATTGAGTTTTTAAGGTCAAAAAGATTCAATATAAGACAAAACTCTAGAAAGCACTTAGCAGTGGGTTGCATTTATCGCCAGCTAGATTCATCCATGAGAGGTCATTGGATGATCGGGTGACATATTTCCCACCTTTTTGAAATGAAAGGTTACTACACCCTCTGGGCTTTTTAAAGAAATTGCAGTTTAGTCCCCAAAATAGGTTTAGTGGAGATGAAGACTTTTGAGGACTATAAAACTTTGCACTATGGTAGCTTGTCTTAAGATGAATTACTTCAGTCCTGTTGGGGTTCTGGAGTCATGACTGACCACACAATCACATAAAACCAGGAAAATAATTTTCTACAAGTGTACACTTTATAACCACCCTACCTACTCTTAGTGATGTGATAAGCAGCACTGCATTAGGGAGCAAAGTCACATTTTTTGGTTAATATCTCAGTCCTACCACCTACTCACTATATAATTTAGGACAATCCTTTAAGACTTATAAATCTGCTTTCCAGTTACTATCTTCTACAACTGTTACAGTGGTTCACAATTTCAGGTTACAATATCATAAAATATGAAAATACATGAAAATATAAAACAATCACAGGGCTTGGTCATCCCCTACCCCCACAATGAGATGAAAGCTGTTTTCATTTAAACTTGGGAAATGACAAAAGTAAACTAGGAGGGAAAATGACTAAAATTATTATACTATCTAATATCAAGAGATTACCTGTTTGTAGATAAACAGAACACTTCAACAAGCGAACTAGATATCTCATTTTGATATCTTACATTGTTGAAATTCCTTGCAGCCAGAGCTTTAAAAGCTAATATTTGATCATTTTAATTTTCAAATGCTCTGACACCTCTCTGCGCCTTTGGAGTCAGCTGTAAACTAATGAATCTGGAGATGATCAATTCATATTTCTTTCCTTAGTAACTTCTTATCAGAGCTCGCCTGAAGCCATGCATCCTCCTTAGTGCATGTCCAGGATGTCTGAGGCATTTTCTCCTTTGTGACCCAGATTCTCTGATCTGTGTGTCTATATCTAGCTTCCAATTATGTAGAGCATCTCCTTGGACATGCTGTGTAGTCCTTATTAGTAACAGAGAAAAACAAGTAGCTAAAATATGATAGGTGTATTCTCCAAAGGACACTTGAAGGAAACATTTGATATATGATATGTTTCTTGCCACTTAATACTTACTTTAAAAATGAATAACCAAGATGTTTCTATTCCTCTTAGAATTCCAATGTCTCAATTTTAAAGTAAAGTTGGGTTTTTTCACAAACTAGTGAATAAAGAAAAAAACAGACTCCCAGATATAGAGAACAAACTAGCCATTACCAACTGGAAGAGGGAAGTGGGGCAGGGCAGGATGGGGTAGGGGATTAAGAGATATAAAGTATTCTATATAAAATAGATAAGCAAGTAGGATATATTATACAGCATAGGGAATGAAGTCAATATTTTATAATAACTATAAATGAAATATAACTTTTACCAGTTACGAATGACTGTGTTGAAACTTATATAATTGTGTACATCAACTATGCTTCAATTTAACAAACCTGGGAGTTTTCAGAGGGTGTTATCACCTGTGCTCTTGAACATTCGATGGGTTATCACCCATGGCTCCTGCCAGGTACCACTGACACTTCCTTCAGGCAGCACCTTGCTCACTGCACATGGCTGTTTCCCTCCAGACACCACAGACTCCTATCTGATACTGATGCTTAAACACAAGAACTCTAATGGTACCAAAGCCCCATGAGCATGTGAGGGGAGGTGGAGGATAAATGCCTTATATCACACCCACAGATGCTCTGCTGAAAGGATGCCAGCCCACTGCTGCTTTGCATAGAGTTACAGTTCAACTCTTTCTGGTTCTGTTATGCTTCCTGCTTCTTCCCATGCCATCTGGCCTCTTCGGACTCACACATGACTCAGTTGCTACTTCAGCCTAAAGGCAAGGCCCCAGGACAAAAATGTAGGCAGATGACTCAAGCTTTGTTCCTTGGTCACGTTTGTCTTGACAAACTCCTTTTTACTGGGCTGTGTTCTTTCCCAGATGTTTTCTCAGCCTGCCATGTAAATAAATGTCTGGTGGGTTGGCCCCGCCCCTTCGTAAAGCCTGCTGGGCATCTCAGAACTTCCCCTTGGGCTCGGTTGCAGTCCTGTGGAGGCTGGGATTAAATGAGGTTGCCTGGCCCATAAGAGAATTCTTAGCCCACAGCCGGTGCTTAGGTATAGCCTGCAAATACTTTAATCACAAGGAATAGCAAGCCCTTCAAACAGTGACGGCATTAGATGTGGATTGGTTGTATTCCTGTTTACCGAATCTTAGTAGGAGTGAGAAGACTTGATTTTGGTGTAAGTAAATGTGGATAAAGCACATGTGATTAAACAGTTCAGTCATTAAGTTTAGGGGGCATTGGGGTACGATTTGTTGAATAAACTTAAAGAGAGTACAAAATTGCACCCTCAGGCCCAGTAGAAGTGTGTCCTTGAGCCAGGGGGCCTGTTTTTATGTTGTGATTCCCTGGGAACATTTTATTTGCCCCAGAGCTGCAGCTTTCAAAAAGTGGAGTGTGACTTTTAGTAGTATACATATTTTTAAAGAAGGACCCAGTACACACACACACACACACACACACACATTCTTACACTTGTGTGTTTATATGTGTGTAGAACTAAAACATATTTCATTAAATGAGACCCACCTGCTTTACATGAATATATTCTGATTTTTTTTCTGTACTGTATTTATTTCTTCTTCCTCCTCCTCCTCTTCTTCTCTCCTTACCCCTTCCTCTCTCCATCTTCCTCTTCTTCCTTCTCTATCTCTATTTCTAACTCTCTGTGTCTTTTTTATTGCTCACTAGGATCCATGAATGGCTTGCCATTGCTGTTTATTTTCAAAAGCACTGCCTAAGAAGGGATCGTGAGATTTCAAAATACCTCAGAGCATATAAAGCCCATTTAGGAATTCTGGGAAACTAATTGTGACCTCCAAAAGTTTTTGGGGTTTGTTTGTTTGTTTGTTTTCAAGAATACAGATAATGTAAATCGTAGAAAAGATGCCTTCAGTCTGACTCAGCCCAATTTCAGAAGCTTCATCTTATTATGACTTTTGAAGAATCTCCTGCTTTGGCAAAACATTGTTGGAGGAAAGCTCAAGAACCGGATGGTGGAGACCGAAATCAGTGATAAATGCAACCCAACTTTTCAAACTTGTTTGACATTTGAGCTGGTCCTCACCTCTGAAAGCATCAGTGGCATCAACAATGAGGCCTTCTTTCTGCCTGGGAAATAAACTAAGAGGCTTGTTGGTTGAATATTTCTCTCTCTAGTGTGGTGGGTTGGTAGGGAAAGGGGCAGAGGAGAGAAGGCCAAGAAAGACCCTCTCTAAATGACTGCTTTGTCCTTGAACTTTGGACTCTAGAGCTCTCTTTGTTAGTCTAGATGTAAAAGGGAGACAGTTCATTACTTTGATGCTCACATCATATAATCCTTTCCATTCTTTGCCCCTCACCTTCTTCCCAACAATCCGAACCAAGATTTATACATTTTAAGATCTGAATGTGTTGGGGCAGGCTTCTCACCATCAGCTGGGACACTTTGGAGTGAGTCAGCTGCCTCCCACAGTCTAGGAGATGAGGAAGGAGCGGGGGTCTCTCCTACCTGGGAAGCCAGTCGGGTCCTTCCTGGACCACTGGTGGGAGAACTGGCCTCAATTACCTTGAAGTTGCCTAATGTCTTTATTTGAAATATTCTCTGCAGCTCCCTACAGATATCTTACTTGTTCATTCAGTATTCATATCGATAACTCCTGTTAACTCGCAATTCCCAGACCTAAAAGTAAGAGAGAGAGACTGTTAGTCTGTGTACATCCACTGACAACAGACCTTCAGGAAAGCTACTAAAATAATATACGCATATCTGTGAAATAAGAAGGAAAACGGTTCCTCAGCTCTACTAAAAATTGAGCCTTTATTTCCATTAAATCTGTTTAAAATGTGATGGGTTTTGGCATAAGGTGGGATGGGTAACATTAAGGAAATGACCTTATAAAAAATATTTTAAGATGTTTTCTTAAAAGGTAAAGGCAAACGTGTACCGATAGCTCTGCTTTGGTTTCAGCGCTCAGATAAGTCTATGTCCTCGCACTCCACATACAGCAGGGCAGACAGTGTACGCATACGGCCCCCTCAGGTTAGCACCTGGGCCTCTTTTTCTTGAAGGTTTCACACAGGCAATGTGGCACACGGAAAAGTCAAAAGTGAGATCTATGTTCAGTAGCGGAAGTAGTATTTGGTACATGAATGGACATCGTGAGCTTTCCCTGTCCCAGAGGGACCTCTGCTCTGAGCTGTCCAGATCCCCAGCAATATGTCCCATCCACACACTCACACTCTGTTCCATGAAATGCCAAAGGGCTGTGGTAAGCACTGCACTCTGCTTAGCACCTCCCACGTTGTGTCTGCTTGCCTATAACTGTTGATACAGCCCTTTCCTTGGGAGTCAAATGGCCACCTCGTGGAGAAGAGGACCCCGTCAGGCCACTGGGGGACCATTCCAGAAGTTGCTGCTTCAGTGTGCTAAATGGTAGCCTGGGGCCTGGCAGAGATTTCCCACTGCTTCCTAAACTGCCTGGTGAACACCCAGGGAGCAGCTTAGGTGAGAAGCTGCTTCATTAAACACAAAAGGCTCAGTTTGAAACAATCAGGGGATATCTTTCTTATTTGGAACAGGCTGCCTATGTCTAAGTGCTTTATGGACAACATGTTTGTCACCCACACAACATCATAGAGACTAAAGGGAAGCGTTCCTCTCTTATCTTAAAAATAGCAGAGAGCTGGCAAGTGAATCTTTATCCAACAGCAGTCACAGGAGAAAACGAAGGACTTCTGAACCCTTCCCCCATCCCTCCACCCCTGTTTCCCATCTTTGGCATCAGCTCACCTGGGAGCCAACCCTCTGCCCAGTCACCCCATAGTTGCATTCCCTGTGCTTTCTTAAAGTTGTTATTCAAACCGTTGCCCTTTCTCCACCCTCTTTGTGTAAACCTTGCCAATCCTTTAAAGGCTCAAATCAAATCCCACTTCCTCATTCAAGATTTTCATGAGTCCTCAGCTTGGAAATTCACCTTTCCTCCCCTGACTCTGTCGTGGTCATTGAAATTCATAATATACTTCCTCTTTGTGTGGTCATGTTTTATCTTCCCAACTAGACAGGCCGCTTCTTAAGGGCAAAAAGCAACTCTGTAAAGTCTCTATAAGGGCAGCTTCTCAAAGACAAGGCTGAACCGTCTGCTTCCCTTGATCATCACCAGGCACTGAGCAGAGCCTGGCTCCTGGTGGCCCCCCGTGGATACAGATCCACTTCTCCCAAAGTGACCATTTCAGGGCGTTTCAGGTCCAGAGAGCAGCTTCAGTTGAGGGAGCTCAGACATCTCTAATACTCAGGTACCACAAGACAGCCTGCTTTCTTGGATCGTACTTGCTGCTCACAAGAAGTGACTCCACTCTGAATGTTATCCTCTTGGGGGGTGGGGAGAGGGTGGGCCAGACCAGCCAAAAGGCAGAGGAATGTCTGAAGGGGCAGATTAATGAGCGATCAGAGGGGAGGTTGTGGATCCCCATTCAAGTTCTTGGAAAGGGTCCGTCTGTGGAATGATGAAAGGGCCTGGATGTGGGGCCGGAGGGTGAGAGAGACTCCACATGTCCCCTGCCTCCTGCTGCTGGAGGCTTGACGAACAATGGGCCAGTGGCCAGGCGGTGGCACGTGGGAGGCAGCTGACTCCAGTTGATTGAAAATAGGCCATTTGTCCTGTAACAATACGAATGTGCGCAGGGGCCCGCACAGGAGGGCTGCAAAGCAGGACAGGGCGGAGGTGGCATTTATGTTTGCATGTATGTGTGTGAGATGAAGCCCTCTTTCTTTGCTTTTTAATTAGCTCTCTCTCCTCCATAAATTACCAATAAGAATAGCCCATGATCTCACCAGTTTCTATAGCTGGTAAAGACATAAGTGCTCTAGGGGAAAAAAAGAATGGGTTTGAGTCCAGAGATTGGTAGGGCCCCACCAGATAATTCTCAATTCCAAAAGAAAAGAGCTGATCAGAAATTAACAACTGTTGTTAAAGGCATAGCTCAATATTCTAATTAACTGGATGTTTGACTTCAAAATAGATTGCTTCTTAGGCACTCATACAGCTTCAAAATCTCTGGGTTATATGGAGATTTTTACTGAGGTGATATTTGCAGCCTGCCCTCATCATCTTATAAGGGAAGCTATAGGGCTTCCCCTATAGCTCAATTGGTGAAGATTTTGCCTGCAGTGCAGGAGACCCGGGTTCGATTCCTGGGTTGGGAAGATCCTCTGGAGAAGGAAAAGGCAACCCACTCCAGTACTCTTGCTGGGAGAATCCCATGGACAGAGGAGCCTGGCAGGCTACAGTCCATGGGGTTACAAGAGTCGGATACGACTTAGTGACTAACTCCCGCCTCATCATCTAATCTATAGAATCAACCCTTAAAAGCCACTCAGTCAAAGTCAGCTGGCCACTGCCTGCAGTGCCAGGCTTGGCAGGGGTTGGAGGAGGGTAGGGGAGTGGATCCAGTATGTTTACTTAGAATGTTACCTGGAGAGATGCGGCAATAAATAAATCAGATGGCCAAAGGGAGATTTAGTAAACAAACAACAAAAAAAATTTAATTGTATAATTCCTTGTACAAATGATACCAGGGCAAATATATGTTTGTATACATGTATATGTGTAGATTTGTGTTGTGGTGGAGAGTCTTTTCACAAAGATATTGTGAAGGGGCATCAGCTTTTGCTCTGATACAATCAAAAGTGAGCCGGATGAGAAGGAACATGGTTCCATCTGCACATTTCTCCTAAAGAGACAAGTGGGGTTCAGAGAAGTTAAATGGCTTGTTCAGAGCCAGTCAGGGGCCTTTGTCTGTTTCATCTGTGACAGACACTCTGCCAGGTGAAGGACAGTGCTCAGATCGCCTGGCCTCTGGACTGTGCCATTCTTGGTGTTGACATAACCCAACTAAGCCAGGCAGCTGAAATGCTGCCAAAGAGAAAGGGACTCTTCCTTAACAGGCAGGTGTCTTTACCTCTGAAACAGGCTGGTGACGGACCCAAATGGCCAATTATCTGCTGGATGCATTTATCTGAATCATTAGTCCCTGTTATTGGTATGGAAATTAAGAGCTGGCTTGTGTGTGCTGGACCAGACGCCCCAACTGCAACAGAGGAACAGGGGCAGGGTCTGAAAAGGATGCCTCTAAATTGTTTCCCAGGGCTCACAGGCCATCAGTACTACCCCCAGAGTCCCTATAGCAATGACTCTTCGACATTTCCTTTTGCTTTGCTTATTGTTTTAAATTTAATCACATAGAGGTTATTTTTTAAAGTATCCTTGAAGAGAAAGGGAGACAGAGGATGAGATGGTTGGATGGCATCACCGACTCGATGGACATGGTTTTGAGTGGACTCTGGGAGTTGGTGATGGACAGGGAGGCCTGGTGTACTGCAGTTCATGGGGTCACAAAGAGTCGGACATGACTGAGCGGCTGAACTGAACTGAACTGTGTTCTACTTTAAAAATCACCCTCAATAATTTCCTTAAAATAAGGAGAGAAATTTTTCTTACACCGTTTCCTCTTCACCAAATTCCATGTGCTATTCTTCTCTGATGTTCATTCAGAAAAGCCTAAGAGTCAGAAAGCATGAGAAATGTTCAGCTTATATTTCATTGTTCCTCATGCTTTCAACACAACGTTGCTACCAGGAGTGGACTTATGGAGGCAAAAATGAGGATGTCATGAATTCAGTCTTCGAGAACCTTCTATTTTAGTACAGGAGATAACAAAAGTTATCTGCAGTTACACAACTGCTATTCAAGGTAGAAATATAAGCAATGTGAAAGGCATAGAGGAGGAACTTATAATTTCCTCATGAAGCCCTTAACTGAGGCTTTGAGGAAGAGGTGACATTTGAGCTGAGTGTTCAAGAATAGATAAGATATGAATTTCCAGCCAGGTCAGAGCAATCATTTCAAGCAGAGATGTTATTGCAGCTTCTTATTAGCTTTTGCCCAAGACTCCTTGTAATTTTTTCAAAAATTATTCTTGCATTTAAACTTTGGTTTCAGTTACACAGTCACTATCAGTAAAACAAAATTCCAATTGATCAAGACAAAACACAGGTGTAGGTTATAAGAAGCACACATTCTTAGTCTTCAGTGAAGTAATGATACTAGAACACTATCTGGCAGAAAGAAATATTCAATAGAATGATATTCCTGACTTCTCACTATGGCTGAGCCCTGTTTTAAGAGCTTGATATCTATTAAATCCTAACTCCTGTAACAGTAGAGGATCCCTTCAAGGTCGATTTCTATTTTCATGGTCATTTTGAAAATGAGAGAACTGAGACCCTGAGAAGTTAAGTAACTTGGCCAAAGTCAGTCATTAAATATTTGAGCCTGGATTTGAACCCAGGCTAGAAGATTTATGTACATTAACACTATACCAAACTCAGTATAAAAACTGCTTATTGAATCAAATTATTTCATTTATCAAACTTTTATTGAGCAACTACTTTCTTCTAGGTATTGTGTTTATGAACTGAGAATAAGAAGAAAACTAAGAAGTGATATCTTCCCTTAAGCAGTCTACCCAAAATCTTAAAAACAGAAACCATTATTTAAAATGAGGCCAATTCATTTGCAGCAACATGGATCAACCTAGAGAGTGTCACACTGACTGAAGTAAGTTAGAGAAGAAGAAACATCGTATGACATCCCTTTTATGTGGAATCTAAAAAGAAATGATACAAATGAACTTACAAAACGAAAGAGACTCATAGATTTAGAGAATGAACTTATGGTTGCTCAGGGAAAGAGACAGTTAGGAAGTTTGGGAAGGACATGTACAATTGCTATATTTCAAATGGATAACCAAAGGGACCTAGTGTATAGCACATGGAACTCTGCTCAATGTTATGGCAGCTTGGATGGGAGTGAAGTTGGGGAGAATGGATACATATATACTAGCACATTGCTAATCAACTATGCCCGGTACAAAATAAAAAGTTAAAAAATAAAATGGGGCCAATTGTTAATAAAGAGAGAACTAGAACTCTGAGCTCTTATCTTTTTTTTTTTTTTTTTTTAATCCACACCAGATCTTTGTTGCCACAGGAGGGACCTTTGTTTGTGGCATGCAGGATCTAGTTCCCTGACCAGAACCCAGACTTAGGTACCCTGCCTTGAGAGCTTGGAGTCCTAACCACTGGACTACCAGGGAAGTCCCTTATCTTTTAGGTCGTGCACCTTCAAATCTCATTCAATAATCCATCAGGGTATTTCTGTTTGGACAGTTCTCCTGGCAGAAATTCAGGGACTTCCTATCCTGTGTTTCTGCCATCCCCGCAGGATCATCCAGAGAACTCATCCTTTCCCATCACCTAGAAAATGTAAAGATATGGAGAGTCGTGCATGCAAGGATTCTATGGACCAGGTTGGGAAGTGGCGTGCGTGCGTGCTAAATCACTTCAGTTGTGTCTGACTCTTTCTGACCCTATGGACAGTGGCCCACCAGGCTCCTCTGTCCAAGGAATTCTCCAGGCAAGAATACTGGAGTGGGTTGCCATTTCCTTCTCCAAGGAAGTGGCATACATCAGGTATAGTCATAATCTTTTGACTGAAACTCATTCACATGGCCAGTCCTGGATATAAGGGAGATTGGAAAATGTCTCACTGTGGGCTCCAGAAGAAGAGAAAATGGGTTTGATGATGAGCCAGAAGTTTCTATGACGTATCTTTATGCCAACAACTTTCCAATTAACTGAATTTCCAAATGATAACATTATGCTGTTTAAAATTGTATTAACATTTCAAATACAGGAACATTTATACAAATATACTAATGCATATATATGAAGTTTAGAAAGATAGTAACGATAACCTTATATGCGAGACAGCAAAAGAGACATAGATGTATAGAACAGTCTTTTGGACTCTGTGGGGGAGGGGGAGTGTGGGATGATTTGGGAGAATGGCACTGAAACATGTATAATATCATATGTGAAATGAATCGCCAGTCCAGGTTCGGTGCATGAGACAGGATGCTCGGGGCTTATGCACTGGGATGACCCAGAGGGATGGGATGGGGAGGGAGGTGGGAGGGGTTTCAGGATGGGGAACACATGTACACCCGTGGCAGATTCATGTCAATGTATGGCAATTAAATGAAATAAATTTATTAAAAATGAATTAAAATGAATAAATTTATTTTAAAAGGAACATTTATACAAATAATCCTTCTCATATGGAAATCTTCTAGAATAAGTAAAAATAAGTGAAACAAGGATCCTGCTCCTATCTGCCTTTCTTTCCTGTTGTTTGGAAGAGAGCTGCAGTATATAATGGACAGGAAGTGCATGTACTTAACCAAACTCCAATCTTTCATTCTTTCATTTCCGTGAATGTATCAAATAGTGCAATAGTGACTATGCCAAATGCTGGGCAGAAATTAAATTATTTTTGTGTAAGTCCCCTACCAGGCTTCCGTGGTGGCTTAGTTGGTAAAGAATCTGCCTGCAGTGCAGGAGACCCGAGTTTGATCCCTGGGTCAGGAAGATCCCCTGCAGGAGGAAATAGCAACCCACTTCAGTATGCTTGCCTGGAAGATCCTATAGACAGAGGAACCTGGTGGGCTATAGTCCATGGGGTCGCAAGACTCAGACACGACTTAGCGACTAAACCACCACCACCACGTACTTTCAGATATTTCAAAAATCTGTGCTAAATATATATCATCAAAATAGACAATGCAAAGAGGACTAACATTTACTGAGTGTTTACTATGTAGCAGTCATGTTTCAGATACTTTGCATGTTGTTGCTTCAAGTTCTTATAAGATATCATTGTTATACCCACTTAATAGAGCTTATAGAGTTTTGGAAAAGACTCTGATGCTGGGAGGGATTAGGGGCAGGAGGAGAAGGGGATGACAGAGGATGAGACGGCTGGATGGTATCACTGACTCGATGGACGTGAGTCTGAGTGAACTCCGGGAGATGGTGATGGACAGGGAGGCCTGGTGTGCTGCGATTCACAGGGTCGCAAAGAGTCGGACATGACTGAGCGACTGAACTGAACTGATAGAGTTTAACCAGGCTTTCCAGGTGGCTCAGCAGTAAGGAATCCACCTGCAATGCAGGAGCTGTGGGTTCGATACCTGGGTTGGAAAAATCCCCTGGAGGAGGGCATGGCAACCCACTCCAGTATTCTTGCCTGGGAAATCCCATGGACAGAGGAGCCTGGCGGACCATGGGGTTACATAGTGTCGGACACGAATTAACGACTAAATAATAGCAACTGATTAGCCGCATCTAGACAGACAATAAATGTTTATGATACAAAGTCATTTGCAAATAAAAGAATCATAGCAAATCTGTGTCTCAGGAGGTGTTTCATCACAGATTATTCTCATTAATACTATCAACATGTATTGAGTGTGTGTATTATATGTTGGTCACTCCCAGGCTATCCAACCTGCACCCTCAAATACACCTCCTCCACAAAGGCAGGTGTTTAGGTGTTTCCCCTAAAAGCGGAGCTATACTTAACTTATTGCTATACCTATTTTATGTGCTTTCATAACTGCCATTTCATTTGACCATATTCTACATTATATGAAATCATGAATTTTGTGCTTTGCTCATGACCATTTCACCATATTGCCTCACTTCTGACATGTTATCTTCAGAGAATGCACCCTGCAATAAATGAACAGTATATGGCTATATTTCAGGAGAAAATAATCAGTCAGAGCAAAGGCATTAAGGTGCAAAAAACTGCAGTGAAGTCAAGGACCTAGCAGAAATTTAAAAAGTGAGGTTTGAGGTGAGGAGTATGGAAAGAGAGGTAAGATGAAATAGCAGCCAGTTCAGCATTAAGAATTTCAGGCATAATTCAAATAAATGTGCAATAGGAGGAAGGAGTTTTTATGTGTTTGATTGTTTGAAGATAATGATTGGAGTGCTAACTTGGTTGAAGCCAATGATCACTTAAAAAGAGAAAATCTGGGAGACTCCCTGGTGGTCCAGTGGCTAAGACTCTATATTTCCAGTGCAGGGGGCCTGGTTTTGATTCCTGATCAGGGAGCTAGATCTCCCATGCCACAGTGAAGAGATCACATGCCTCAACTAAAGATCCTGCAGGCCACAACAAAGACGGGAGATCCTGTGTGTTGCAACTAAGACCTGGTGCAGCCAAATTTTAAAAAAAGAGAGAGAGAAAAAAAATTTTTTTTTAATTACTTAAGCATGAACCACTGTAGTCTTCATTAGAAGTCACGATTAGAGACGAAGGACAGAATTTATTTTGTGGGTCTGAGGTGAAGGTGAATTAATTAAAAACTTAAGATCCTTCCAGTATAGAGTTCCAATGAATTTGGTTACTATTTGAGAGTGGATTAGGATTCTGTCATCAAGTAAACATTCATGACCGATAATAAATAAATGATTTTTTTTTTTGCCCTTCATTGTTGGTATTTCCTGGGGCATTGTTGGGTAAACACCTGAGGAGTATGTTTCCTGTTCAGATGTAAATCAGAGTTTACACATGATGGGCAATGAGGGAGGAAGCAGCAGGAAAAGTAGGTTAATTGATGGCACCTTAAGAGAATAAATATTGAGTTGGAGTTTCAGGATCAAGGAAACTCTATCTTCAGAGTTTTGGAGAAAACAAACACTTTATTCCACCAGATTTTCTAAGACTTAACCTATAAGATTTAACTTAGGTTGCGTGAAAGCCTGGAAAGCGATTTGGATTCAGAATCAAGAAAGATTTTTTTTCTAGATCTGGTTCTGCTGTTAACTGGATATGAGATCTCTCTCAAGTAACTTAATCCCTCTGAGCCCATTTCCTCACCTTAAAGTCGAGGATCTGAGACTCTTAGAAACAAGACTCTTAGACCAAATAACCTTGGAAATCCTTTTCAGGAGAATGATTCAAGATGGCAGCATAGGGACAGCCTGAACTGACCTTTCTCATGGACTCAAAAAATATGCAGCTATACATGGATTGATTCCCTCTGAAAAGACCCTGAGAACTGGCTGAACACCTGCTCCATAACCAAGTATAAGAGAAACCACTTCGAGATAGGTAGGAAAGGCAGAGATGGGTTCTTAGCAAATCCAAACCCTCCTTGTGGTGGCACACAGAAGAGACGGATCTCATCACATGGGTGCTTCTCCAGGAGAAGTGAGGGGTTGGCATCCCAATCCCTGGGTGCTACACCAGAGAGACAAGTGCCCAAAACATCTGGCTTAGAAAACCATCAAGTCTGATGACACTCTCAAGCTGCCGACATAAAGCCTGTGGGTACAGGCAATCCACACAAGGACACCCCTTGATCTCCTGGCCCTGCAGGCCAAGAAGGCTGGCATTCCTGTGTGTGTACATGTGTGCTTAGTCACTCAGTCATGCTGGACTCTCTGCAACCCCATGGACTGTAGCCCACCAGGCCCCTGGGTCCATGGGATTTTCTAGGCCAAGAATACTGGTGCAGGTGTCTTTACTACTCCAAGGGATTGTCCCAATCCAGAGTAGCTTTCCTGAGCTAAAAAAAAAAAAAAAAAAAACAGAAAAAGAAGAAGAAAGAAAGAAAATAACCCTATTTGAATAGTAAGTAAATTTAGTAAAGTTTAGGATAAAAAATTAATATACAAAAATTGGTTGTATCCCTGTAATAATAAACTATCAGAAAGAGAAATTAAGAAAACATCCCATTTATAATTGCATCCAGAAAGAATAAAATACCTTGAAATAAACATAACCAAGAAAGGGACAGAACTGTACTCTGAAAGCTGTAAGACTTGGTGAAAGAAACTGAATCAAGTAAATAAAATAAATACATGGAATGGAAGGACAAATAAATGGAATAAATAAATAAACGGAAAGACATACTGTGCTCTTGAGTTGAATGAATTGGTATTGTTAAGATATCCATGCTACCCAATGTAACCTGTCAATTCAGTGCAGTCCCTATCAAAAAAACCAATGGCAATTTTTACATAACTAGAAATAATCCTAAAATTTGCATGGGACCACGAAAGACCCCAAATAGCCAAGGTAATCTTGAGAAAGAAAAAACAAAGCTGGAGGTATCACACTCCCTCCTTTCAAACTATACTACTAAGCTATAGTAGTCAAACACTATGGTACCAGTATAGAAACAGACACAGATCCATGGAACAAAATACAGAGCTCAGAAGTAAAATACACACAATTACATTTAATTAATCTATGACAAAAGAGGAAACGTATGTGATCTTTTCAATAAACAATGTTGGGAAAACTGGACAGATATTTGCAAAAGAATTAAAATAGACCACTACTGTATACCATATACAAAAATAAACTCAAAATTGATTAAAGGCTTGAATTTAAGACCAGAAAGCATAGAACTCCTAGAAGAAAACATAGGCAGTAAGCTCTTTGACATTAGTCTTTTACTTTATTTTTTTTGGACATTTTTCCTCAGGCAAAGGAAACAAAAGCAAAATAACATCAAACTAAACAAACTTTTGCACAGCAGAGGATACCATCAAAAAAAGGAAAAAAAAAAACCCTACTAAAAGTAGGAGAAGATATTTGCAAATTGTATATCTGATAAGAGATTAAATTCCAAAAATATATAAAGAACTCATACAACTTAATATCTTAAAAAACAAACAGCATTATTAAAAATGGGCAGAGGACCGATGTGGACACTTTTCCAAAGAAGGCATGTAGATGGCGGACAGGCACATGAAAAGATGTCCAAAATCACTAATATCAGGGAAATGCAAATCAAAACCACCTTGACATCTGACACTTGTCAGAATGACAGTTATCACGAAGACAGCAAGTAAGTGTTGGCCAGGATATATAGTAGAGGGAAACTCGTGCACTGTTGGTGGGAATGTAAATTAGCATATCATTATGAAAGGTAGTGATGAGTATCTGCAAAAGATGAAAAATAGGATTACCATAAAATCCAGAAATTCCACTTCTGTTTGTTTATCTGGAGAAAACAGAAACACTAACTAAAAAAGATACATGTATTCCTAAATTCATCAGTATTCCTAAGTTTGTATGTATTCATTGTATTCATAGTATTCTTATTTCTAAGCTCATCAGAAACCTGAGCGCTGAAGAATTGATGCTTTTGAACTGTGGTGTTGGAGAAGACTCTTGAGAGTCTCTTGGACTGCAAGGAGATGCAATCAGTCAATCTTAAAGGAAATCAGTTCTGAATATTCATTGGAAGGACTTATGCTGAATCTGAAACTCCAATACTTTGGCCACCTGATTCGAAGAACTGACTCATTAGAAAAGACCCTGATGTTGGGAAAGATTGAAGGAGAAGGGGATGATAGAGGATGAGATGGTTGGATGGCATCACTGACTCGATGGACATAAGTTTGAGTGAACTCCGGGAGCTGGTGACGGACTGGGAGGCATGGGACGCTGCAGTCCATGGGGTCACAAAGAGTCAGACACGAATGAGTGACTGAACTGAATTAAAGTTCATTACAACATTATTTACAATATCTAAGATATGGAAACAATCTTAAGTATCCATTGATAGATGAATGGATAAAGCAGATATGATATATATACATAATGAAATACTACTCAGCCATAAAAAATGGAACCTTGCCATTTGGACAACATGGATAGACCTAGAGGGTAATATGTTATGGAAAATAGTCTAGATAGAGGAAGACAAATTCCATACAATTTCACCTATATGTGGAATCTTAAAAACAAAACAAATGAACAGGCAAAACCAAAGAGAATCAGATTCATAGAGACAGAAAACAATCTGGTGATTGTTAGAGGGGAACAGGATTGATGGGTGGGCAAAGTAGGGGAAGGGAATTAAGAGGTACAAACTTCCAATTATAAAATAAATAAGTTATGGGAATGTAATGTACAGCATAAGGAACATACCATTGTGATCATTTCTTAATATATATAAATGTCTGATCATTATGATGTATATCTGAAAATATGACATTTATATCAATTATACTTCAGTTAAAGAAATAAGACTTCTTTCCAGGCTTAAATAAGATATGGACATTTCAAAACATGCAATTTTTATTTCACCTTGACTCGCAGTATATTCTTTAGTTGATGTAACATTATATGCTTATGAGTCCTGCTATTAGTGTCCAGTTATCCAACATTAGATGTCTGGAACTTGAACCTAAGAGAACAGGGCCTAGGATTGTCACGAGGTTCTCATTGTGGCCCATTGGGGTAATTCAAGAAAGATAGACTGTGTTCAACAAGCTTCAAGGTCCAGGTTTGGAAGTTAATAAGAGACCAGATTGGAAGATGAAGCTGCGGTCTGGGTACAAGACCAATGGAGATGGAGGAAGGAGGGGTGTTGTATACATGAGCTATATTAATTTTCTATGGTTTCCATGAACTTAGTAGCTTAATACAAGTTCATTATCTCACAGCTCTGGAAGTCAGAAATCCAATGTGAAACTCACTGGACTAAAAGCAAGATATTGGCAGTGTGTATTCCTCTTCGGGAGGCTCCAGGAGAGAATACATTTCCTTACGTTTTCCATCTTGACTCATTGACCCCTTCCTTCATCTTAACAACTAGCCACACAGTATCTCTCTGACCCTTCTTCTGTAGCCACATCTTTCTCTTCCACTTTGAAGGACCCCTGTGACTTTATTGAGCCCAATCAGATAATTCAGAAAAATCTATTTTAAGGTCAGCTGGTTAACAACCTTATTTCTATCTGCAACCTTAATTTACTATAACCATGTAAACTAACAGTCATAGGTTCAGGGGTTTAGGGCTTAGGCATCACTGGGGGTCTTTATGTTACCCACCACACTGATTCAGCCTGAATCTAGGGGAACACAAATATCTGAATTGCCACCTCTGTGTTTAGTGTGCTCTAGGGCTATGGGCACTCTCTACTACAATGTATGTGTGAGATAAAAATATACATGAAATAAAATCTAGACTTGAGAGATCAAAAAAATCAGTTTGAATTCTTGGGTAAATTGCTTAACATTTTACATCAGAAAATGGGGATAAGAGCACATATATTGCAGCATTATTCTGAGGATTGAAATATTTGACAAATTGAATCTCGCTTCCTCATGGATTTCTACCTGTAACAGTTATAGAATATAAATGGCGATTATTGTCACTTGTGTTTCATTTTGATGTATTTTGTTAATTTGTTTTTGTTATTCAAGAAAACTCTTATAAAATATGCAGTCTCAATAATTCAAGTCTTGATCCTCTTAGGAAGCCACATCCAGGTTTGTTTTTTGACTCACATGGGAAAAGAACAAGCTTTTAATTATCCTGCTAAAGAAGAGCATACTCTCCAGGCATATAATCCATCACAGTTTTTCAAAGAATATGAAAGTTTATTGGTTCAAGCAAGACCTAAACATTTATATATGAAGCTTGACTAAGACTAAAATAAATTACACTCTTGGCAAGAGATGATTGTGTTTTCACTACAAATAAAACTTTCAACCTGAGATCTGAGCTAACTTCCATGACTGGCACTAATTCTAGACCCAGGAGAGGGATGTAGAATATTTTGGCAGCATTCAACCATTCTATATTTTCATCTAGGAGATCTGAGAACTTCCGCAATACTCTTCACTTATCTTCTGATCATTACATACAGAATTTAACACAGGAGCAGACACCAAGAACTTTTCCATCTCTTACTCTGAGCCTTGTTGGCATTATCAAAACATGAACTGCTCTTACTTGGTCAGTCAGCCAATTAGTTTTGTCTCTGTAATTAAAAAAAAAATCAAAAAGCAGGCATTTTCCTGATGCCTTTCCTTAAATGACCACACTGGTGGTTATTTCTGCATTGCCTAGTACAACTATCTTAGGTTGGCAGTGGTATAATATCCTGTTGTAACTGCCAGTTCACAATCACTAAATCAAAAGAAAACCAGGCATGTTCAGTCAAAGTCTAGAGCAGGTATCATGCCAAGTGGGAATGAGGGCACGTTTCAGGAGGGCATATTCTGGTGACAGCCGCATGTGTTGGATCTTCTGGACTTCACTCCACTGGCTGTGTTGAAGCTGCCTTGCTGATAATTTGCTATCTGTGAGTTATACCATTATCCTGACACATCTTTTTGCACCTTGAAAAAGTAATGAAAACTAATCATTTTCCTGCTAATACTTGACCTAGCTTCTCTCATCTGTTACATTAACTCACTCAAATAAAAATGAGATTGCTTTACTCAGAATCATGAATAGTTTTCTTACTTCAACATGTGTTATTATTATGCTGCTTATTGATATCAAATCCTCAAATCTGATAAATATATTAGAAGTCTACTATGTACAAAGCATAATAAAAGGGACCATATAAAATTATTAATAGAGCTAAGTCATAGCTCTATTTTTAGGAAAGTTACAAAACCCTTCTATCATTCTATTAATATGAAAGACAGTTTCTAGGAACTGAGGCTGGACTTTGGAGAGGTAGGCGATTAGAGACTTCAGATTTCAGAGTAAGATCAAGCTGAACCAAAGTCACTGCTACTCTGAGTGACTGAACTGAAGTGAACTGAGCAGTCACATGCTTTTAGAAATTATGTGTTGTATAATATTAATAGTATAGTTGATAAATAATCAGGCTCATCTAAGTCTTGGAAAGGGAATTTGCATAAAGAAAAACTATATTATTTTGTAATGTATTAAAGAGTTTGGTGAATAAAAAAAATAATAAAGAAAGAAAAACAAATGTTTGATTTTTTAAAAATTTTATCCTAAATGTCTATGATGCTTAGGATTGCTGGAAACCTTATCACAACTCATTTGAATTGATTTTTAAGGATTTGTTTATGGCTTCTCTTAAAGGAGAGATAAGGTTGACTTTGTTTTTAAAAGTGATCTGTATAGTTGAGCTGTTGCCATAGAGAAAAGTTTTATTCACTGCTCAAAAACGTGGGTTGCACGTATGAAAATACTTTAGGTAAAGCAAGTATTAGAACAGCCCTATAGAGGAGGTGGCCCCAAAATCCTTGACAACTGAAGGACCTGGCAGAAACCCTAGGGAGGAAATAGAACAGTAGAGAAACTTTCACAGTCTCCACCATGAGGCTTGCTCCCCCTATGCCTCTCCTTCAGGTACTGACCTCTAGCAACTTTAGAAATGGATGCCTACAAAATCAACATGCTCTCCCAGTATTGCCTAACAAGGAAGGGGTCGGGGAGAACAACTCTTTGCTATGTCTCTAGGGAAAAGAGGACCATTATTTTCAGGAATATTTTCATCCTAAAGAATCATCCCAGAGAGAGGCCATGAGCACGGGATATCCAGCACAGTCAAAGAAGATATTTCCATGCCTAGAACCCTTTTAGATGCCCCACCATGAAGGCCATCTGCTTCCAACACACTTCTCTGGTCGGCCACGGACCCTGGTTATCCATGGGTGTGAGACAGGCAAAATGACAAACTTGAATTACTTCCCCTCTATGTTATATCCTGTGATAACCGCACTTATGACTAGTGAAAGACACATTGTTGATCTTATAATAAAATCAAATAGTAAAATCTTCCTGAGGGGACAAGCCAAGTGGCCATTTAGCTGTTCACTAAAGACCATGGGGAGTCCATGGTCTCTGTTCTTTTTACTAAATGTTTAGTTATGCAGCCAAGCTCTAGATCTCCAAGCTGAATTACAGCACTGACTTCTTTCAAAACTGCCTTTCCAGTATTTACTTCAGTAATAACTTAGAATTTCTTCAACTGAAAATTTATTTTTAGGTCATTTGGTTTTAAGGCCTACATTTATATGTAGATATTTTCTTCTTAGAGGTCCAGTTTCCTTTGTAATTTGATCCCTACACTGAATCCCAAATTCCTGGATTCTCTCAAAATTTTTTAAAAAACAAAGATAGGGAAAAAAGAAAAGAAAAAATCAGATTGGGGTTTTAATAGATATTAGATGCTTCCCTGATAGCTCAGTTGATAAAGAAGCCGCCTGCAATGAGGGAGACCCTGGTTCGATTCCTGGGTCGGGAAGATCCCAAAGAATCCACCTGCAATGTGGGAGACCTGGGTTCGATCCCTGGGTTGGAAGATCCCCTGGAGAAGGGAAATTCAGCTACCCATTCCAGTATTCTGGTCTGGAAAATTCCATGGACAATCCATGGGGTCTCAAAGAGTTGGACACGACTGAGAGACTTTCTCTTCACTTCAGACACCATCTCTTGTTCTTTTAGTAATTTGGGTGTTGTTCATACGTGTGCCTTGGATATGGCCCTTGTCTCATAAGACTTCATGCTACTTTAATTGAAACATGCTCCTCTGTTTGTTTTGATTTGATTCATTTACTTATCTTCTTGGACCACTTTGTATCAGGATAAATTGTTATGCACATACCTGAAATCATGATCCAACACAGTAAGAAAAATCCACACCCCAGCCAAACTGGGTTTTTCAACCTATGTCCCATATACACTAAACTTTGGGATTATATTGATATGAGTGGGTGAGTCACTCACCACTCCAGGGAAAATTAGGAAATATTATCTCTATTAACATTCTTTCATTAAGGCTCTACCTTTCCCCATCCTAGAAAATCTGAAGAGCTTTTGTCTAGATTGTTCTCTGATAGTTTCCCAGGTGATATAAATAGCAGTACAACCTGGCAAGAACAGATGGAGACACACACACACTGTTAAGAATAAAAGAACACACTAATCTTTTTGCTTATAGTTACTAGCCTGCATAATCCCTTTACCTTACACTTCCCCAGTTTTGTAATAAGTATTCTTAGTTTGACTTACTACTGGGCTTGTGGTGGAAAAATGGGAATTCAAAGGAAAGCTTTATCTGAGTACCCCCTAAAACATTTCATGATGGAAATTCCAAACTTCCCAGTATTTCTGCTATAAATACCTAGACCAATACTTCTCATACCTGTTTCAAAACTTACTGTACCCTGTAAGGCAGTATGACTGGACCAGACTCAGCTGGGGTAAAGCCAAGGTTTACTTTATTTGCATCAGCATGCTCAAAGCTGATGTTTTCCTTTGCCTTTTTTCCTTTTATTATTGTTTCATATTTCTCCACAAAAAGCCGGTTGTCAGGCAGAAGGCTCTGTTCTCTAATGACTCACAAAATAATGCCAAACCAAACTTTTCCTCCTGTAAGATTTTAGCAGATTTCATTTTTAAGTGTGGAGTCATTGCTTTGTGAATTGCTAATACCAATTTGTCTTTCTTTCTTTTTTTTTTTTTTTTCCCTCCACTGAACAATAAAGGGAATGGTTACAGCGTTAACAACCAAGACATAAATAAGAAAAACAGCTCAAAAGCAGAACACTGTGTAGCTGTTAAACGATCAGCTCTTTTCAGATCCTCCATAAGGATTAAGGACTAAATGAATCTTTTCACATATTGTTACTCGGACACAAGGCACAGAATCAACTTCATTCTTCTCCTTTGAACCAAAATGACAATCATACTGGGAAGCCCCCCACCATCCCCTGAGTCAATTAAAGATCCTGTTACTGGAGTTATTTTAAATGGGTGTGTTTAAAGCACTAGGGGACAGATTGTAGTATCTAATCCTCCACTGACAGAGGGGAATGTACTAAAAATCCCCAGGGAGATCACCCATCTTCGTGTTTGTGAGACGCATGGTCACAGAGATGGACAAACCAATTTGAATGAGATAAGAAAAGCCAAGCTTTTTTCTACCCTTCCCCCAAATCCTCAGCCACCTCACAAGCTGAACCTTTCAAATACACTTAGTGCTGAGGCAATTTGACATGGGTGGTAGATTAACGTACCCACACAATACAAACAGGGAGGCCACCTCCCTTATTGATGCCAAGTTTGCAGAATCAGCTGCTACACAGTAGCCCAAAAGCCTGCTTGGGAAGACCAGAATTGTATCTGCAGCTCTATCTGTCTTTATTTTAGGCCCTGACTGGGACATCAGAAGAAGAAAGTTCCACAGGTTCTTGAAAAGTTCTGAGACTCACTAATTTGGCTCTTGGGTTTTTGGGGGGGTTTTTTTGGTTGTTGTTTTTAAGTAAGGGAAAAAATTCTTCAAGCTATGCCTTCCCTGGTAGGTCATATGGTAATCTGCCTGGAATGCAGGAGACCTGGGTTTGATCCCTGGGTCCAGAAGAGCCCCTGGAGAAGAAAATGGTTACCCACTCCAGAATTCGTGCCTGGAGAATTCCATGGACAGAAGAGCCTGGTGGGCTACAGTCCAGGGGTTGCAAAGACTCAGCCACAACTGAGTGACTAATACACACATGCTTGTTGTTTTTGGTTGTATTTCTGTTTTCTAAAATGTGGTAGTATTCAGAGCCATTGGTAGGAATCCTACCAATGTAGGAGAACAGGAGCCACCCAGAACCAGAGATAAAGGCAGAAAGCTTGTCTACTTTTCTGATTTCTACATATCCTCTTGATGTGATTATGATCCTCCTCATTCTTGGATCTTCATTCTGCTGGCTATATCATAAAATGTACAGGAAGAGACAGAGAGAATTTGGCCTCTACAGGCACATGGTCATGGGTTTTAGGGTCTATTTGTGTAGCCCTAACCAGCTCCAGTATTCTTGCCTGGAAAAATCCCATGGACCAAGAAGCCTGGTGGACTACAGTTCATGGGGTCGCAAAGAGTTGAACATGACTGAGTGAGAACGCACACACACCTCCGTATGCAGCAGGAAGCAAGATTTCTCCTGGTTTCCGCTAAAAAGGAGACCACCAGACTAAGAGCAGAGGTGTCTGATGCATCTGCGTGATCTAACGAGATTTGCTTGCTCTTCTTTTGACCTCCCCATTAAAAACAATGGAGTTAGGAAATGATTTGAAAATAAGTTGCTGAGGGATAGTTTCTCTCAGGCTAGTAGATGAATATGTGCATTTGTTTCTAAGGTCGTGATGTACTTCGAGCCCCAATATGCCCTAAAGCCCAAGCGTTCATTTTGAAACCTATCTATTCAGCAAGGTTTACCTTCGTTACTGACATATCTGTTTCTTGCATATCCCAATCCCAGTTTCACACCAAAATGAATCAGTGGACCAATTACAGTAGCATCCATTTGAATCATTACTATAGAATGTAAAAAGTATTTTTTTTTTCCTTTTTCCCCTGTGATTTTATTACTCCCTTTGATTAGTTTTGGGCTTCCCTGGTGGCTCAATCAATCTGCCTGCAATGCAGGAGACCCAGGTTTGATCTCCAGGTCAAGAAGATCTCCTGGAGGAGATGACAACCCACTCCAGTATTCTTGCCTGGATAATTCCATGGATAGAGGAGCCTAGCGGGCTATAGTCCATGGGGTTGCAAAGAGTTGAACATGACTGAGTGACTGACATTTTCACTTTTCACTTTGATTAGTTTTCACCCTCACATATTTTTGGAAATCTTAGTGTTATATTTTGTATTAAAAGACATTTAATTTACTCAGATTTGCCCCAGAATATGTTGGGTTTTTTCTTGCTATTATCAAGTTTTTATTAAAATAAAGAATAATTGTTCCTCTTTGGTTGAAATAAATAATTGCTCTACAGTGTTATGTTGTCTTTGCCATACAATGTGAATCAGCCATAACTACCTCCGTATATCTACTTTACGGAAGGACCTAGATTTTGTGAGAACAGAGGTTTTCCCAGAAATTCATGAACCATTTTAAGATATAAGAAAACTCAAATCCAGAAACAGCTGATAATCTGGAGACAGTACATATACTAAAGTCACACACGTCCTTGCAAAACCTGGTGCAAAGCTACCATAAAGTTTTCTTTCAGCCTTTGGTGGGCGGGGGCCGGGGGGTGGGTAGGTGTCTTCTATAGTTTACTTATGGGACGATTTTATTCTGCCTGTCTCAATTAACTCAGGCTCTTGGAGCACAGTTCTCAAAGTTCCCAAGGATATCTCCTGTCATTTATTAGTTTCTTGCAAGAACCTTTAATTTTGCAGAATAATTTTTCATCACATTTATTACCTTTTCTTTTATATGTGTGTGTGTGTACGTGTGTATGTGTGTGTATATATATATATACATATATATATATATATAAATACACAAGAACACTTTGTGAAAATAGTCATGTGCCTTCCCATGGTTTCTAGCCAATTATAAATGACTTTTAAAGTGTGGAATAGGAGCCAGGGAGACCATTCTTTTGGAACCTACTCATAACTGACACATTAGCTTATTAATTGCTCAATTATCAGTGTAAAATATAGTGTGAACTATGTTCAGAGATGTTTTTGACTACCCATTTGTCTCTTTTAATGAATGAGTGCTAAGAAGCTTATAAATTACATGTACCCATGCAATCATTTGCAAAATTGATAGCTCTCAATATGTTTTTCAGCTATTTATAAATCCACTTATATGGTTCCATAGAATATTCTCATGTCTTTAAGGTAATTATTCCGATGGTCTTGTATGTTAAATATGTATATATTTATATATATGTAAAGGTAAATTTTTTTAAACACACACTTGTGATTCCTTTCTTGTCCTCTGCATGTGTTTACTAATGAATGATTGCTATCCTTTTTTTGGAGATTTATAAGATGTTGGCCTTTTGTTTCTCACCCTAGGCCATTGCCATTGTATTACCTGGTTTGCATAATTTTCCAATGTCCTTACTATAGTGCCTTGAGCAGAACTGATGTCAAATCAAGTTTGTTTACCTATGCCTTATTTCCTTCTCTAATTTGTTTACTCTGAAAATCTGATGGAGAGTTGAGTGATCTGAAAGATCCATCCTCATCCTGACTCAAGGCCTCTGGTTTCCATGTTTGAAAATTCTGTGTAAATGAATCTACAGTAAAAAGCAATGACAACACACCTTCCCGATTATGGTCTTCATCTTGTACCTAATATTAAAAGAGATAGTAGAGTCACCTTTTCTAAAATAGCAGTCAAGTTTTTGAAGTGGTTTCCTGCTAGTTGAGCGGAGTAGTACACAAAGTTTTGTGTTGTTTTTTTTTTTTTTGTAGCTACTAAAAAATAACGAAAACACCACAACAATGTCTAAAAAATCTAAAGTTTTGCTTGTTTAATGTTTTCCTGAATTTCTAATTTCATTGACTTAACTTCAGTGCACAGAACCACCTCCCACCTTGGGCAGTCAATCGTGCCACATGGGGCAGGAGCCCTCAAGCTGGGGATATTGGATGCAGTGAAGAAAATACTATAAACTGTAAATCAAAGATGATGTCTAGTTTATGAGAATTTTGCCTGAAGACACAATTTTATTCCCCAAAGCCTCTTTGCTAAAGCATTTATTACGGATCCTAATTCCTCTTGCAAACTTAGTTAATACTCATGGATATCTTTTGCATACAGAGCAGGGCACATGCTATCAGGACTGATGTGTCTGTGTGGCAAGTGCAGAGTGGAGTGGAGCTGATTACAGAGAGGAAGGCGGGCAGCTGAAGTTATCTGCCTAAATAGAGCACATCTGTGAGCCAGCTTTGACATCCTGTGCCTTATGACCATCTCCTGAGGACCAGCTGGAAAAGACACAGTCTGAAGAGTAGCCCTCTCTGTTCTCCAAAAGCAACTTTCTGACCAGTTTTGAAATGACTAGAAATCATGTTCTTCCTTCAGATCAGCTTCTTCCGAGCCAGTGTTTATTTTATATTTCTAAAGTTTTCTGGCTTGGTTTCCCTTGAAAGTCAACATTCTTGGTCTCCTCCCCCTGTCCCAGCATGTTTAAATTGAGATGGTGCTCTTTCTTGTTTCCTTAGAGCTCTTGCCAAGTCGCTGGGCATATGCCTTCTGTTCATCTCCCGCGATTTTTCAAAACATACATGTCTTGACTTTTTTGTGCCAAAAAAAAAAAAAAAGCTTCTTTCCATGACATGAGTACTGAATTTATTTTCATTCACAAAGGTATCTTATATTGGTGCCTTACCAATGACTGGAAAGATCAGGCTCCATAGTCCTTTAAAATCATCTTCCATCCTTCTTCATTTCCAGCTCTGCATTAAGACATGATTGACTAATGGGAAGCAGGGGGTCGAAAAGTAAAGTAGGAATATGAGATTAACAGATACACACCACTATATGTAAAATAAACATCAAGGATTCACTGAATAGCTGTGGTTGTTGTTGTTGAACCGCCCAGTCATGTCCAACTCTTTCTGACCCCAAGGGCTGCCACATGGCAGGCCTCTCTGTCGCCCACCATCTCCTGAAGTTTGCCCAAGCTCATGTCCATTGCATTGGTGATACCATCCAGCCATCTCATCCTCTGACACCCTCTTTCCCTTCTGCCCTCAATCTGTTCCAGCATCAGGGACTTTTCCAATGAGTCAGCTGTTCACATCAAATGACCAAAATACTGGAGTTTCAGCTTTAGCATCAGTCCTTCCAACAAATATTCAGGGTTGATTTCTTTTAGGATTGACTGGTTTGATCTCCAGTATGGTACAGAGAACTGTATTCAATATCTTGTGTAAGCCTATAGTGGAAAATGGAAAAGAATCTGAAAAAAAAGTGTATAATTGAATCACTTTGCTGTGTATCTAAATCTAACACAATATTGTAGACCAACTATACTTCCATAAAAGTTTTGCCTTTTTTAAAAGACATGATTGACTAGTCCTTAAGTTCACTAGTCAGATTCTCCCATTTCTATATGATTTCCTGTCATATCTTGTTGCAACAGAATTCTGAAAACAGGTTTATAGATCCTAGTCCTAATTTAGGGAAGCCCTGGTGGCTCAGTGGTAAAGAATCTGCCTGCAATGCAGGAGACATTGGCTTGATCCTGGGTTGAGAAGATCCTCTGGAGAAGGAAATGACAACCCACTCTAGCATTCTTGCCTGGAAAACTTCATAGACAGAGGAGCCTGTGGGTGATGGTCCATAGGGTCTCAAAAAAGTTAGACACAGCTTAAGAACTAAACCACCACCACTGCCACAGTCCTCGTTTTGTCCTACTGATTTTAAGCAAAATCTTAAATAACCAAATTCTGAACTTACAGAGGTATATGGATAGCTCCTTGAGAGTTTCTTGAAATACATTTTACCTTGGATAGAAACAAACTATGTTCTCTTTTGGAATATGCAATATTTTCCCAACTCTCAGAGAAATGTATTTTTATTGCATTAATTTAAATGTACTCATCAAAAAACAAAACATCACAGATCTAGAACCAAAACCTCCAAGCCTCACTCTTACCTACTACCTCTCATCTCATCATACTTAGAGTAGAGTATGCTTTGTTCATTTAGTACTTGCCAAATACTACCATTTTATTTTAATTTGTTATTTATCTCTTTTGGACATATCCCCTGTTAAATCCAAGGCTTAGGAAGGTGCCAAGCGTTATCTCTATTCTATTAGCTCTCTGGGTTCCCAGTGCAAGTCTGGTTACTTCAAGCCTACTCAGCACTAGAGATTGCCCAGACCCATGTGACTGTGTGGCTGCTATCCAGGATTGACTTGATGCTCTGGCCTAAGGTGATGGAAGTCCATGAGGGAAAGAACAGTGTGTTGTAAACAGTCCCTTAGGAACTCTGTCCTGGAGGGGACACAGTCAAGAGGGGAAAGCAGTTCCAGCCTCAGGTAGTCTTCTGCTTTCTTGCAGCCTGGTCTCCTTAAGTTGAGATTTCATGAAGTGCCCAGGACTCTATGATCAGAAGGGCATCTGAAATTTTCAGCACAAGCAACTGAAGAAGGAATGAGATATTTGCTTGGATAATTTCGAGTGCCAGAAAGAGAAACTCAATTGTAGACTGAAGGAAGCCTGGAGTCTGAGGAGCTGGGTTAGTTCTTCAGTGTACCAGAGTGTCTTCCTTTCCTCTTCTGGAAGGGACGTGTTGATTCTCAGAGTTTTGCCTTTTCACTGCCCCATCCTGCATTTTCCCTCCTTTCGATGGTGCCACTCTCGGGTTCCCTGTGTCCATATGCTTTCTCTCTCCCTCTCAACCTTTTCTTTTCTCCTTCCAGTTTTAAAATCTTTCATTTAAGTATTCGATATCAATTCATACCAAAAGATCAATGATTGAGAATAGCAGTGTGGAGAAAGCAAATTGCATACATGATATTTCAGAACATGAAAAAAAAAGATTGAAAGAGTAAAGCAAGTCTATGTGAATTCTGGTAATGAATATAGGGGAATATAGTTGGGGTTGGGGGAGTGACTTAACAAAGACCCCTAACCTTGTGCAAGGTAGGCAGTACCCTGCATGTGTAGTTCCTGCATGAAAAAGTTGTGACCTTGGTACTTTCTCCTGAAGGTACCCATCCCTCAACACATGCCCCATGTAAACCTTGAAGGGGATGACAAATATGGAAAGATATATGATTCACTGTCTGAGAATCAAAGGCTTTCTAATGGGATGGTGCAACCATAGAGCCATTTTATCTTCTGGGAATCCCACATTCCATGTCAGACTGGTGGTGTCATCCTCCACATTCCCGTATTTTAATATGGAATTCAGATTTGGTGATTAAGAAACCGCATGGAGATCACGTATCTTGCCTACAACAAGAGCTCATTCATACATTGTATCAAGAAATTGAATGCCTTTTTACTAGCGAGGCACTCTGACAGTTCACAGAGAAGTGTTTACCAGCCACGGCGTCCTCCTGCACTGCATGCTTATTCACATACTCAGTAAATACCTATAGAGCAGGCATTTTATGCCAAACACTATTCTAACCACTGTGAATACAGTGGTCAACATGGCAAAGTCCCTGTGTGCGTGTATCAGGACATTTTTTTTTTTTTTTACAAAGAATTTTCGAACAGTATTTGGTCACAAAGAAATTTCCAGAAAATTCTTAACAAGGTACTCTGACTTATTTGCACCCTAATATACTTTTCTGTGGGGAAGAGGTTTAACTATTTCCCCATATTATTCTGTGAGAGTATGCCACATATTGTATTACCGAGTATTAGAATTACCACTTTTGGGCACAAAACATTTTTGGCAGCTTTTTAAAGTGAAACTGAACAGGTTTTAGAAGTAGCAGACTTTGAACTCATTCAATGTATTATACAAGTTTCAGAAAACAGTCTTTGGAATGATAGAAACTCCATCAACACAAGACTTAAAACAATGGTTCTCAGTACTTGCCTGGATTTTTAGCAGGCCAACAACATTGTCTTCTATTTGATTATCAGAAGCAACTTAGAATTCTGAGTGTATTGGCTACCATTGGATGACCTAGACATGAACAACTTTAGAGAAATTCTTATCATTAGTATCACTCTTACAATCCATCGTCAAGGACTTTATACTGCTCTAAGGAAGGCTGAATGAATGATGATCCAGAACTTGAACTAAGATCTGTCTAAATTCCACATACTAAGCTTTGTTTGACCATGGGAATATGGGGGAATATGATGGTTGTGTTACTGAAACTTCTTTCATTTCCTAATCTTTGCTACTTTCCCCCCACACTTCAGGTACATTTCTTCCATCCTACATCTGTAACTTGATTCCTGTTTAATAAAAGTTGATCATCGAATGTCTGAAATTTGGTAGCCGTATATACTAGCAGATACAGACATCTGTAATTACAGAATTTGAAAAAATAAAACTAATAATCATGGCAGCCTTTGTAAGAACTTATTTTCCTAAGTGCCAAGTCCTTCCTTTCCAAAACTAAATCAACCTGACAAAGGGCCTGCCAGGTGCTAAATGATGGGGCCAGACAGTGATATCCCCCCACATGCCTTGCACCTCCATTCTGCTTTATTATTCTCTCATCCTGGGCCCTCCCTTCCCTTCTTATCTTTCTGTTTATATTGCTCAGTACAGCCTGTCTCCAACATGTTTCAAAACAATCATTTGGTTTCATCGGTAGACATTTCAAAAAGACAGTAGTTAAATATGTTTGGTGTACATAAACAAATAGCCAACTGCCATAATTTTTAAAATTTCAACCTATGGTGTAGGTTTTCATATAAACATAGAGGTGAAAAGTTACCAGTTGAAGATTCCCAGGAGTAAAGAGCAAAAGCTTTACCCCAAGGGATGCATTTTTAAATTCTGTGCTGTGTTGTGCTTAGTCTCAGTCATGCCGACTCTTTGTGACCCCATGGACTGTAGCCTGCCAGGCTTCTCTGTCCATGGGGATTCATCTTCCCATCCCAGGGATCGAACCCAAGTCTCCTGCATTGCAGGTGGATTCTTTCCCATCTGAGCCACCAGGGAAGCCCAAGAAGCCTGTCCCTTCTCCAGGGGATCTTTCTGACCCAGGAATCAAACCAGGGTCTCCTGCATTGCAGGTGGATTCTTTACCAGCTGTGCTACCAGGGAAGCACATTTCTTCATTCAGATCTCTCAAAACTGCAAATGTTGTACTTCAGGGACAATTCTCCATGCATCTAAGTTATGGAAAGAAAATGGAAGAAAACAGAAATGCTGGTCACCCCCCAACACTTCCTATTTGGAAGTACTCAACACCTTGCTAATTCAGACCACATTTTACTACAACAACCACGGCAATCAGTACTTCCCTGGTGGTCCAGTGGTTAAGACTTCAAGCTCCAAATGAGGGGGGCATGGGTGCAATCCTGAGTTGGGGAACTAAGATCCCACACACCACTCTGTGTAGCCAAACAAACAAAAAAAAGTGGCCATCAACAGAGCAAGGGCATTTTCTAAGATCAGTATCTTTATCAAGAAGCTCACTGCTCAGTGAATGTGTTAAACTGCACTGATGACTCTGAAGACCTCTGTAAGTACCAAGTAGTGATTACAGAGAGGAAAGTAAGAGCCAAAAACAAACAATGCCAGAATTTTCACAGAACATCTGTGGATAACTTTGTGAAACCCAGATCAAAACAAGTTTCTCAATATTTCCAGGAATTAAATATAATCTCCAGTTAAAAAAAACACAAAAACAAAAACTGTGGGAACTTAGTGCAGGAGCAACAAAGGGAGTTTAATGCCCATTTTAAGTGGCAAAAGACTTACGTACTGTTGGAAATGATTAGGTTTGAATGTAGTGAATTGGAGATCTCTGAACACAGATAGACAGTGATTTGCCTTTTCCCAAGAAACTTACCTTGGCTCAACCACTTCCTATAATTTTTAGCTTGTTATATTCCCGACTCTAATGCACAGAATCCCATACAATTCCGCCCTTGCTTGTAAATTGCGCATCAGTTGCTGGCTGTGTTTATGTCTCATTTCCTTTATCGTGTTACTAAGCAGCCGCATGCTTCCTCCTCATCCTGCTTCTCTCATCCCACGGAGGGCTGAGCTGTGCGTGGTGTGCAGTCAGAAATGCCTATTGAATGAACTTCTTGTCTCTGTTGATCCTATTAACCAGATAATTGCCTAATCTCCACTTGGCTGTGTGCTCTATAGGGCCAACATAACAGGTGAAGTGAATAAAAGCTCTCTTCAAGCAAATACGCTCATGAATGGGGTCTTTTTCTGAGAGGGCATGGTCGCCTGGACCTTTGGAAGACAATGTTCATCTCACACCAATGAGCAGATTAGACCCAGAGCAAAGTTGACCCAAAAGATCAGCTTTAGTATCAACACAAACAAATCTTTATAGAGGATGTCAGGGAGAGGTGTACTCCCCAACTGGACTTTTCCCTTTCCATCTCTCCTTTTCTCTGAGCAAACATCCGAACCACAGACATTCTGATCACCATCAACACTGTTTACTTGGGCTGAGGCAAAAGCCAATAAGATCAATTCCAAATTAGAGAGTCAGATATACAGAGAAGAGCTGTGGTATGAATGCAGGGGGGAGGGGGGAGGAAAAAGGAAAAGAAAAAAAAAAAAAGGATCTGTGCTAACATGGACAACAGTCAGGTCACTAAACATGTCAGGAAATAAACCAACTCTGAACAGATCCATTAGATTGAAGGTTCTGAGTTAATCGGACACAGTTACTCAGCATTGAGGGACTTTCAACACCTGAAGGTTTGGAATGCTCACTTGAAGAAAGTTATTTCAAGCAACTACCTATGTGTCATATACCCCAATCCTTGATACATACAAATACAAATATGTGGACCATCATCATATTTTCATATTGGGTAACTACAGAGAATATTTTGGCAAGGGTGCTTAATCTAAAAATGTTCAATTTTAATCAGTTTGAACTATGGTCTGTCTTTCTGTGAACTGAAAGCCACCAATCAATTTTCCTTTATCTTTTTTTCTGTTTTTCTTACCCAAGGCAATGCCTTTTGTAAAAGGGTATTTATTTTTAATGGATTTTTTAATGAATTTTTCAGTCAAGCTATTAATAATGCCATTAATTATAGGCAGCTTGTATTAAAGTGCACGCTGGCCTCTTAATCCTGACCCCCAGCTATTGGCTTGCAGCTAATCCAGCCTGGTGCTTGGCAGAGAAGGGCAGGACTCAGCCAGCGGCTGCTAGGAAACGGGATAGGGAAAGAGGAGGGCTCAAATAGAATGATTCTCTCTTCTTTGCCAGAGGGCCTGAAGTTTAAAGCCAGATGATGTGTGAGTGGGGTGGGATAATCCCACGGATGCCGCGCAAGCACTTAGGAGGAACTTCCCAGTGGAAGGGCTTTGCTCTGCCTTCAAGGCCTGGCCAGTTTGATAACCCCACAGGAACACTGTGCGTCCTCACCTGAGGCGGTTCTGTGCGACCGCCTCGGCTTCAATCTGCTTAAATCGACCAGACAGAAGCCTCGGCCACATAATGGATTCCAATCCCTGGCCTGCTCGCTTGCTTTCTCCACCCTAGCTTCTCAGTGTTCAGGAGAGTGTTTCATTACCATTTGCTTTCAAGATGCTTCCATGTTTTAGCATTTCATCCATCAGTGAAAACGCTTCTGTGGGTTTATGGCCATGGGGGTGTGGTGTGTTGTTAAGAACATTGGCAGGTAGCACGAGCAAGCTATTAGGTTGCAGTAAGAGCAAGCTTTTGGATGTGTTTTGTTGATTGTTCTGGCTGACATGAAGTTGCATCTGAAGGAAGAAAGCCAGTTTAATCTGAAGCCAGAAGAAAAAAGGCTTCAAGGGACAATAGCAGCCCAAACCGGAGGAAGAAGCTGTCAGCAGTAACAGCTAGAAAACAGTGAAAGTAGACACACAATAGTGGAAGTAGACAAGAATAAAATGTGTACCATGATCACAAGGTGAAAAGGCAGGAAAACAGGAACTCTTCCTGACAGCGACTAACTTTGTCTCTCAAAGGGAGTTGTTGCATGCAATCGGTATGAGAGAAAATATTGTTTCTAATAACAAATCCATTCTAATCAAAATAAACAATCCTAGTGGCATTAATCTCTGAAGGACGAGGTGAGAGCTACTTTCTGGTGCAATGGTTTTGACATAAACTGAAGTGAAACCTCATTTTTAATTAATACACAAACTTAAGTCTGGGTTCAGTTCTTCAAAGCAATGAAAAAAAAAAGTTAAGGGTTGATTTCACATTGGATTGTGATAAATATTTACATTATGTGTAGAAATGGAAGAGTTTTGTGAGGAATTTATTCCAGAATCAATTGATCTGTTAATGACCCTTGCCTTTTATTTTTTCAGCTATACACATTATCAGTTTCTCATCTGCCTCAAAAGGATTTCTGTCATTAAATGTGCAGCAGTATATTAATGGGCTGTTTTTACTGTGACAATTGGAATGACGTCATCACATTAGATTAAATTACTTCTTCATGTAACCAGCGCATGTTATGCATGAGTCTGGGACAGTGCTATGATTTGAGTATGAAGTGATAAACAAAAACAGTATAATTCTACCCTTATAGAGCTTAAAGGTAACCAAGGTGCCTGGTAACACCAATGTTTACCCTCCTTCTTAAAAAAAATTTTCCCCCACCTGCTGCCCGAACCTTCTAGAGAATGAAAATTAATTCAGGGTTTGATAGTACCAGAAAGCACCACCAAAATGTTCCTACAGAATGCTGGAGATGTCCAGAATCAAAGAAAAAATATCTTGTTTCATTTTTCAATTCTACCTTTGACGAGTATAGAGTTGTTGTTTTTTTTTTTTAAATAAAACTAAGAGCATTCATCTTTATTTATCTAAGATAATCCTCTCTGCTGCTATCTCTACGGAAATATCATACGGAAGAGTTGTGGGCCATTAACTTGCCTCTAGTGGGAGCTGGGATCCAGGGTCTGCCTGTTGCATTAATGCTCGAGGTCACCTTTGCCAGGAAACATGAAGAAATCCCCTCTCTGGTTCATCACTATGTGGCTATGCCTGTGCTCTTTCAAGCTCTAGGTGCCTGATGGTCAAGCAATTTCCTGAACTCTGGAGAGTAAGGAGAAATGTCCTTCCTATGCTCCTGACACTTAGGCAATTTACCTTGTTTTCATGGTATATGGAAGAATCTGGTTTGTGATTTCAGATGATAAGCAGATTTCTGTATATTACCAACAGTTCCTGTGTTTGACTTCCCACCGAATGAAATTCTTGAGGAGCAAAGATAGAGGGAACTTTAATTTTCTTCTCAGGAAAGCTGGTTTGTATGACATTGGCCACTGATCATTTAATCCTTTTCATCTCTATTTTGACCCTAACCTAACCATCCACAAGCTGGAGAAGCTCGAACATGTTCTTTAACGTCTCTAACCTACGGTTTCCTCACCTTCAAAACGGAAATAAAAATCCATGCTTCTCAGGGTGATGTGGCTTATTAAGTAAAAAGTCCCTATGGAAGACCATAAGGGAGAGCTCAGACCATGGTATAAAGCCTGTGATTACCCTTGTCACTTCCTGACAGTATAAATTAAAACTATAGCACACGATATTCACTTTTTTTAACTTTTTCTTTGCATGTCCTTTCAAGGAAAATGACTCTACCCATTAACTGATGGAACGGTACTGCATTGCGCTTGATTTTGCTGGAGATTAGACCTCATTGGTCATTGTATTGATGTCATAGATCATAGATCTTGAAGCTAGCTTCAAACAATTAAGTGATGCAAGGCAAACAGAATTCTCAGCTAACCATTTCACAGAGCCTGCTTAGCACTTTTGTGACTTTGCACTTGCTTAAAAAATATATGGACTCATTTTTTAATTTAAAGGGATTTATGTTACATATGGTTTATCAGGGTCCAAATTAAAAATCAAACTCTGTGGAGACAAAGCATTGCAGTCAGATTACTATTGCTTTTGCTACTTGGCTGGAGATGAGGAAGAGTCAATATAATTTTAATTTTATGAGCACCTGACCTGAAATTCACTAAAGAAATATTCTCTTCTCACGTCTGTGAGCTGGACGTTCTTCCCACTAGATTTGTGGGTTTGCAAATTATGTCTTGAAACAAGCAGTAGAATGAAATCTGACTGGCGGTGCCAGACTCCAGATGGAAGAGAAGCCCAGAGTGTGTGGGTGTGGCAGTGGTGTCTCCTTTAGAAGACACCCCACTTGAAGTGGCGTTGTGAGTCTGGTGGTCACAAGGCGCTTGAAATTGTCTTCATTTTAGTGTTCTGTATTGATCACACAGGGCTTCCCAGGTGGCGCTAGTGGTAAAGAACCTCCCTGCCAGTTCAGGAGATGAAGAGAGGCTGATTCATCTCCGGGTTGGGAAGATCCCCTGGAGGAGGGCACGGCAACCCACTCCAGTATTCTTGCCTGGAGCATTCCATGGACAGGGGAGCCTGGCGGGCTACAGGCCCTGGAGTCGCAATCAGACACAACTTAAGTGACTTAGCATCCACACATATTAATCAGACATCTCCACATTTTCCAGAACAAAGGAAACCATAAATGAACCTAGCTGATTTGATCGTGTATCCCAAATTCTCCCTGCTTATCCCTTGGGCTTTTTCCTGGGAAGCAGGCTTCCTGTTGCTATGGTGGGGTCAACCTTGCAGTTGTCTTAAAGTCCAACATTGGATGTTAGCTTTATTATCAAGCCAGACTAGAGTCCTAGAAGGTAACTGTTCTTTTATATGTCTGTATCACAGATCAGGCTGTGAACAGGACAGAGAGTACTTCTCTTATCCAGCATTTATTTTGGGATAAATAAAGGCCTTAGAGAAGGAAATGGCAACCCACTACAGGGTTCTTGCCTGGAGAATCCCAGGGACAGAGGAGCCTGGTGGGCTGCCATCTATGGGGTCGCACAGAGTCAGACATGACTGAAGCGACTTAGCAGCAGCAGCAGCAGCAAAGGCCTCAGAGGCGCAATTGTTCTGATCACAAAAGTTACTTTTAGTTAGTTGGGCAACGGAAATATGTATTTTATGTCCCTGTTCATGCCAGTACTTTAATGTTCTTCTTTCAGTTTTGTCACAAGTCTTCATAATTTTTATATTTTGATTGGTTACATGTAAAACCAATTGGATTTCTAGAAAATTTTTCTAAAGAAGAGTTTTGTGAAAAATATGTCATAATATAACTGAATTCAGTTAGTTTTACATGACTGTCTCATGGATCAAATTCCTAGTCTTTTTCCTATGCAGGAAATACTGCGGTTTTATATACTGTGTATGCTCTTGCTGAATGTAAACCCTCCATTTAAATACATTTGAAATAAATCAGGTAGATGCTAAGATAAATTTTTGTAAGATAAGATTGGGAAGGATCTAATTATTTTTCCAAAGGGTACAAAATAAAACAGAAATTTTTGGTACATCAAGATTGAAATTGTCAGGTAAGACATTATGGAACTTAATTTTTTAATTCTTCTGATTTTCCTCCCCTCTCACATCCCAGTAAGTTGCACAAAAGGCTTAGCTTCTGTCTGAACCAGAGAGCAGCCTATGTTTATGGATGGAATCCTGTATGTAAGTCATGATGCCACTTATGAATATAACTCCCCTTTCCCACCTTCTTGTTCAATATTGTATGTTGCTGCTGAATAAGATGGAAGGGAATAAGCCCTTGCTTTCATACAGCATCTCAAACTGCCTCCACATTTGTTTCTACCAGCCATACAGTAGATACAAAAGAGATTATCTCTATTTCGTTATTTTTTTTTTTCAATCGCTAAGGCTTCCCTGCTGGCCCAGAGGGTAAAGCGTCTGCCCACAATGTGGAAGACCCAGGTTTGATCCCTGGGTCAGGAAGATTCCTTGGAGAAGGAAATGGCAACCCACTCCAGTACTCTTGTCTGGAAAATTCCAAGGATGGAGAAGCCTGGTAGGTTACAGTCCATGCAGTCACAAAGAGTTGGAAACGACTTCACTTTCACTTTGACTATCAAATTGTATCCAACTCTTTGTGACTTCATGGACTTTAGCACACCGGGATCCCCTGGTCTTCACCATCTCCTGGAGTTTGCTCAGATTCATGTCCATTGAGTTGGTGATGCTATCTAACCATCTTTTCTTCTGCTGCCCCTTCTTTTGCCTTCAATTTTCCCCAGCATCAGGGTCTTTTCCAATGAGATGGCTCTTTGCATTAGGTGGCCAAAGTATTGGAGCTTCAGCTTCAGCACCAGGTGTTCCAATGAATATTCAGGGTTGATTTCCTTTGGGATCAAATGGTTTGATCTCCTTGCTGTCCAAGGGACTCTCAAGAGTTTTCTCCAGCATTCCAATGTGAAACCATTGATTCTTTGGCACTCAGCCTTACATCCATTTACAGATTAGGAAATTCAAGCTCAGAAAATTCAAGTCATGCCCACCATCCCATTATTTTAAGTGGCAGCTAGGATTTGATGCCAGATCATCTGAGTCCCATGCAGTGCACTTTTTATCATTCCAGGTTATACTTGTGGTTCTTAATCTTGACAGAATTATGAACAAAACTATGATAAGAATTGGGTTAATACATTGAATTATACAAAGTTTCTTTCCTTTTAACTCTGGCATTCTCATTGTGTTTCTGGGCCATGTTGGAATCTTTAGCCTATGCCCTGAGGAATATGAGGATCCCAGTTACAGCCATCTTCTCCTACCTTGAAAGCACTAGAGAGATCTTCCATGGGGCTTCTGGTTCTACTTCAGAAAAGAGAGAAAAGAGGAAGAAGACATACAGCATTCATAATGGAAGACTATAAAGATTAAAGCTAAATCCTGAGCAAATCCAGCTCATTAAAATCATAAATTAGTCAGTTAAGGAAGGCTAGGCAATTTCCCCAGAATGTCTTAGAAAATCAAATAGCAACCTAAGGATTCTGAAAAAAGGGTTCTTGAATCAAAATGAGTTCTTGAATCATTTTCCATGTCTGCTCAATTCAGTCCCTCACCCAACGGGTGGTGGGTGGTGAGGGATGGGGGAGGCATAGGGAAAGCTGTTGTACAGTGGCCAATTCAAGGTGAATGAACTAGGAAAATGACTCCTGTTCAGACGCAATCAAGGGAAAGGAATTAGTCTTTCTGGAATCCTCTTCTCTCCATCTTTCAATTAATTTGTTGGCAGGGCAAATTACTATGTTGCCAGATTGTTCGTTCTTCGTACCTGAATGGTCAGGTCTCTCCCCCTCTCTCTTCCTCTGACTTTCAATAACCTTCAAAGGAAATGTATACAATCTTGTTGCGAAATTTGATATTCAACTGATAAATCTATAACCACGAAAAATCCTTGATCTGTTTGCTTGTTTTTCTTGTTCTTCCTTGCCCTTTCTTTCTCTTCCATCCTGATGGCATATCTTAAAAATTATATTTTTAAGATTCTCTGGGAAATGATTTGATATTATTCTCAATCCTACTACTTGCCTTTTCCTATGGAAGTTTCAAATGACTGATGCTTTATTGTTTCATATAACTTACTAGTTATTTAACTTTGACAGAGCTGGGTTATGGATTCAAGGAAAGGAAAGAGGAAAAGAACAAAAGGAGTCCAGTTCATGCTTGAGAATCTCTATTTTCCCAGTGGGACTGTTTTTTTGTTTGTTCTTCAGAGGAATGATGAATACTGATCAGACTAAATTTAAGACCCACAGGGAAGTTGTATGTACTATAAAATTCTTTGGGTCCCAAACAGGGTAACACACTTTATGATTTCAAAAAGTAGTGATGAATCTCAGTAAAGACCAGGGGACATATTTTTTTTAAAGCAAAGTAAATAAAATGCCCAAGGGATTAGCTTTCTCTCTCTTGTCTCACTTTCTCTATTTTCTCTTAACTCTTTGTACCCCTCAACCTTCCAACATTTCTCCAGGGAAATACACAACTCCCAAGGTTATAGCAACAACAAAAATGACACTTGTGAGCTTTCAGAGTAAATAAAAGCTGGCTATACTTATGTATACAAATCTTTTTTTGTTTAAGAACACATTTAATTTTTTAATTTAATTAATTTTTTTTTTTTTTTTGCCACACCAAGCAGCATGAAGGATCTTAGTTCCCTGAACAGAGATGGAACCCATGCCTCATGCACTGGGAGCCTGGAGTTTTAACCCCTGGACCACAAGGGAAGTCCCTACAAAACTGTTTCAATGGCCCAGTTTATCAAGCTCCTTCCATAGGGCCTTGAAACTATCAGGAATTGGGATGTGGTTCCTGGAATCCAAAACTGTCTTATGAAATCCTGGCAGGTGAAAGTAATTCCAGCTTTCAGTGCTATCTTAATTCAGCACATGCATATGGATATGGTAGTGTAATAAAACCGTGGAATAGTTTCGTGGAGAGAGTCATGGATACAAACACATACTTAGGGTGATTTGTGGACTCCAAGGAATCATGTCTGTTTCTTCTACCTCACAGCTTTGCTGACCACAAAGAAAAACTGGAATGTCTAACAATAAATTTCAATGTACGTATGTACATATAATTTTACATTACAGTCACCTTTAAAGAACAAATTGATAAACATTCAGTTCAGTTCAGTTCAGTTCAGTAGCTCATTTGTGTCCAACTCTTTGCCATCCCATGAATTGCAGCACACCAGGCCTCCCTGTCCATCACCAACTCCCAGAGTTCACTCAAACTTTTGTCCATCGAGTCGATGATGCCATCTAGCCATCTCATCCTCTGTCATCCCCTTTTCCTCCTGCCCCAATCCCTCCCAGCATCAGAGTCTTTTCCAATGAGTCAACTCTTCGCATAAGGTGGCCAAAGTACTGGAGTTTCAGCTTTAGCGTTATTCCTTCCAAAGAACACCCAGGACTGATCTCCTTCAGAATGGACTGGTTGGATCTCCTTGCAGTCCAAGGGACTCTCAAGAGTCTTCTCTGACACCACTGTTCAAAAACATCAATTCTTTGGCGCTCAGCTTTCTTCACAGTCCAACTCTCACATCCATACACGACTACTGGAAAAACCATAGCCTTGACTAGATGGACATTTGTTGGCAAAGTAATGTCTCTACTTTTTAATATGCTGTCCAGGTTGGTCATAACTTTCCCTCCAAGGAGTAAGAGTCTTTTAATTTCATGGCTGTAGTCACCGTCTGCAGTGATTTTGGATGCAGTGATTTTGCCCAAAAAAATTAAGTCTGACACTGTTCCCACTGTCTCCCATCTATTTCCCATGAAGTGATGGGACCAGATGCCATGAGCTTCATTTTCTGGATGTTGAGCTTTAAGCCAACTTTTTCACTCTCTTCTTTCACTTTCATCAAGAGGCTTTTGAGTTCCTCTTCACTTTCTGCCATAAGGGTGGTGTCATCTGCATATCTGAGGTTATTGATATTTCTCCCAGCAATCTTGAATCCAGCTTGTGCTTCTTCCAGCCCAGCATTTCTCATGATGTACTCTGCATATAAGTTAAATAAGCAGGGTGACAATATACAGCCTTGATGTACTCCTTTTCCTATTTGGAACCAGTCTGTTGTTCCATGTCCAGTTCTAACTGTTGCTTCCTGACCTGCATATAGGTTTCTCAAGAGGCAGGTCAGGTGGTCTGGAACTCCCATCTCTTTCAGAATTTTCCACAGTTTATTGTGATCCACACAGTCAAAGGCTTTAACCTTACCTTATTTGAAAGAGCCACAGAAAATAAAAAGCTAAAGTATGACTTGTTCACTTTTGTTTCATTATATTCTTTTCCCTATAGCAGCAAAATGTCTCTAGGATAATATACTATAGTCTGTCTATGCTGCCTAGTCAATACCGGGGGTAACAAAGCTTTTCAGTAAAGGACAACCTCATAAATATTTCAGGCTTTGTAGGCCATATGATATCTGTCTGAACTACTCAATTCTGCCTTTGTAGTGCAAAAGAACCCACAGAAAATAGGTAAACAAATGGATATATTGTGGTCTTATAAAACTTTATTTATAAAAACAGATGGCAGCTGGACCATGGGCTATAATTTGCTACCTCCTTGTCTATGCCATGGTTTATGAGGTTTGATGTGGAGAAAAATGCTTTGCTCATTTTTGACACTAATACAAAGGACAGTTTACACAATGTTGCAGTTAATAGAATCCGAAGTAGAACCATTCAGTCTATTCTATATTTGCAATATTATTACCTAGAAGGACTGTTATTCAATTAGCTTGAATCTATTGTTTAATTCATTGGTAAAGAAAGGGACTGTCCTGAACATGCATATGAATAAAGTGCTATGATTGTTTTGTGCAAGGAAGCAAATGTATATGGAATACAATTCTCGATTCCCCCAAAATTTATAATCTGGCTAGAATGTTAAAGGATTAACCACTAATTGCAATACAAGAGACTATGAAAAGTGTTGCACGTAAGGATATTGAACAACATAGGTTTGAACTGCACTGAATTGTACGTTTTTTTTTTTTTATTTTTCCACTCAATACCAGCTGGCTTTCCAGGTGGCTCAGTGGTGAAAAATCTACCTGCCAATGCAGAAGCCACAGGAGGTGCAGGTTCAATCCCTGGGTCAGGAAGATCCCCTGGAAAAAGGGAACGGCAACCCATTCCAGTACTCTTACCTGGAAAATCCTGGGGACAGAGGAACCTAGCGGGCTATAGTCCATGGGGTCAGACAAATACACACATGATCTGTGGTTGTTGAATCTATGGATGCAAAATTGTGGATACTGAAGAAGGCTAACTGGTAGGATATATGGATTTTCACCTGTGTGGTGAGTTGCCACCACTAACCCTAGAGATGCTCAAGGGTCAGCTATACATTAAAATCCAGAAAGAGTAGAAGTAATTGCTAAGGCACAAGGATACTGAAGTATCTTGGGCTTCAGTCAAAATGCCAAGTGCTTTTGCTTTATGTATTTCTCATCTAGTCCTGAAAACTAACCTGATATAATGGTATTGTTCTTTTCTTCTTTTTTTTTTTTTTCATATTAGGTAATTGAGACTCAGAATAACTAGATTGATCTGTAACATTTGTTATTCCTGTTTGGGCTTTCTTAAAAGTCATGGTGGAAGGAGTGTTTGTTCACTTCTACTCAGCATGTCAGAATAATACCTGAAAAAATTCCACTTCTTGTTAAGAAGCAGTAGCAAAGAAGATGGAATGATTTGCCTCTGGTCTCACAGTAAATTACCAAAAAGCCAGATTGGGATTTGCAGTCTAACATTTTTAAACCATCAGAACAAACTACCATGTGCAAGATGAAGATCTAAACCACAGTTTACCAGTAAGAAAAAAGTGGGACGTGAGACATTACCACCATTGTAAGAACAGCATTGGCTTATTCTGAATGACTTGCCACAAATACACCAATAAGTATAAGAAGGGATTAACTGATGAAAATTTTCATGATGCTTCTAGAAACCCTCTGCAAGGCTAAACTAAGGCAGAATGAATCTTGGATGCCATGGGGATAATTATTATAACAGTTGTTGCTATCTCATTATAAATGTCAGCAGCTTATTACATGGGAAGTCATTTCACTTCCTAGACTTCAATGTTCTTGTCTGGAACAATAAGAAAACTGCACCAGTATTGATCACCAAGGTTGCTTTCAGTTGAAAAATTCACACAGCTGAGATTCCCAAAGTCACTGAGATCTAAACCTACGCGTTATACTCATGTGGCCTTTGGATACTAACCTGCTCATCAGAGTTTAGAATTGAGCACTAAGTCCAAAAACAAGTGACCTAATTAACACAGAACAAAAAGGGGAGACAACATGAGTTAATGATCTTTAATGTCTCTTTCAGAGTAAACTACTTCTGATTGTTTTGTTTTATTAAATTAGAGATACATTTTTAGTATCCCATGACATTTCTCATGAATACTGCAAACTCAGAATTATCAGGGTGTCGGGTCTCAAGAAAAGGCTTTGAGAAGAGGCAGTCTGGGTTTGCGTCTTCCTTCTGAGTACTGCTGAGCATCTGGGGCCCAAGAGCGAGGAGCAAGGTAATTAGGGGCTAATGGTTTCCCATTTTTCCCCTTTAGAAGATAGGATTAATGAATATCTGGTTTGCTCACCATTCCTTTTTTCCTGCATTATAGATATTTTCTATCCCTGGAAACCCTGCCTCCCCCAGCCAGTCACGATGCTGGGCATCTCTGTACCTAGCACAGGGAGCCCGATCAATTAGTCCATTTAACAGGCACTCCCCAGCCAGCCTCCCTCTGGAAAATAGGTGAGAAATTCTTCTATTCCTCTCAATATGTTAATCAGACAACTGGTATCACAGTTCTCTAACTGTGTAATACCAGTCCCCCTTGGCAGATATATTTTATTTGGATAATGATGTGAAATTTAAGATCTACGTTTCAATTGTGCAGAGCCATAGGCAGTTGTCAATTTCAGTGACAGACATAGACCTGGAGCGAAATTCCTGTGCACAAGCAAAAATTCCAACAAGCGTAGCACAATTCTGGTCCCTTAATAGAAATACATTTCCTCCCATTGAGGGGCAGTATATTTAAACTCCTCATCGTATCTCTTGGTACCGGCAAATCATTAATGTTCTCGAATATTTCCTTTAACATGGGCACTGGTGACTTGAGCCATCCACCAGCCTGACAGGAAATCAGATGGTTATAACCTGATAGGCTACTTCTTCTCCCGGAGAACAGTGTGGGATGCATGCCATCCTTTATCCCTTTGCAGTCTCTCTAGCAGTGTTGCTAGTTAATAGGTCCAAACTCCACGGCAAAAAGAAGAGCTCTCAAAGGCTGAGTTTCTGAGACCTTAGGATCTACAGACTGGGGAGAATTCCCACTGCTGATCTTGCTGTTGGCAATTACATTAAAGAAACAGCCAGCAAGTGAACTCCATGGCCTGGGGCATCCGTAATGTGATGAGTGGCCTCTCACCTCAAGGTCATTGGTTCAAATCCAACCGTGGCTAATGGGAGCTGAAGAGTGGCTGGTACTCTAGGTAAAATTGCTTGTTAGATTTGTAAAAACACACATTGGGTCCTCAGGCAAATGTACCAAAATAAACATCACAATTAATCCTAACCCACTGGTATTATGATTTAGCACTTGGTTTTGCGGAAGCTGACTTAAGAAGAAGGAAGGAAAAAGACAAGGCTGTAAAGTCTGTGCTGCTCATACAAAATGGACTGCTCCGTATTGCGTTCTAAAAGGAAATAAACCCAGGCTTTGTCTCTGCAGAGAGCAAGGGAATTCCACAGAAGAGGCTCCTCTTCTCTGAAATGCAAAGCAGAGACATCAGCCAAAGATGCTGGCTGAGCGTTTCTGCTAGGGCGGTTTGGACAGGAGGAGATGCTTCCAGGCACCCGCCGTGGCACAAATAAGAAGACAAAGGCTCTGAGGGTAGGCATAATACTCATCATACTTGCTCCGAGGACCTTATTTCCTCATCTGTAATATAAAGGGTTTAGGAAAAAGGCCTCCGAAGCTCCTACTATGAATAGCTCTGTGAGTCTGTGATTCTTAGACTGAGAGCTCTGGGCAAACAACTGTTTGCTCCCAGATTGGGCCAGGATCTTAACGCCTCTCTGTGCCCCACCCAAGGCACATCCGTGATCTCTGACTTTGGGACCCACTGAGACTCACTGAGGCAAGAGTGGAAATCAGTCTCAAGGATTTCTGCAGAGAACTTCCTTCCTTTTCCTGAAGCCCAGACCCCTCATCCATGACAAAGGGAGATAATATTTACCTCCAAGTGCAGTGTGGATTGAAGAAGATAAATAAAGAATCTAGCACAGTGCCTGGTAGATAGTAGATACCCAAAACACTTTTAATAGACATTTACTAATAATTAACTTCTTTCACCACTACCCCTACCCCCACCCTAGAGCCACTATAGAGATGCTATTGCTTATTCACTCACTTATTCGGGGTGCCTGAAATTCGAACTTACCTTTTTTCAGGTCTATATAATCAGAAAAAGTGAACTATGATTGCCAGCTGTTTATCACCACAATCTCACTTCTGAATAAACTGAAGATACTTATACTACTTAATTTGAGGGATTGTGAAGATTGATAGGGTGAAATAGAATATGCTTGAGGAAACTTGAAGTTTGGACAAAGGGAGAAACAATGTATTTTCAAAACTGGATTTTTTTAAAAATGAGAGACGACTGGTGAGGTAATTCAACTTGAGCAGGTGGCCTTCTAGCCACTTGAGATAGCTTTATAACTCATGGTTTTAGTTCTTTTCTGGACTTAGCTTGTTTGTTCCTCTCCAGTCCTTCCTTTCCTATTATCTCCAAGTATGTGCACCCAAGTTGCTAATTACAGTAACTGACATTTCACAGATAAAAGAAAAAAAAATCTTACAGAGATAAATGAAGTTCTCTCTCGCCTACCTAATTCTTACTTTCAAACCCATAGTGCTGGAGTAGGGATTCTAAACCAGCGCTATGGACATTTTGAGGATAATTCTTTGCTGTAGGGTCTGTTCTGTGCATTTTAGGATATTCAGCAAAACCCTTGGTCTCTCTTTACCAGATACCAAAATCATATTCTTAGTTGTGACAATGAAAATGTCTCCAGACATTGACAAATATTCGCTGGGATGGCAACATCAGCCTGGCTGAGAACCAACCAGCCATCTGGAGGCTCCACCCTCCTCTTCAAACCAAGCGAGAAGAAAATACCAATGGAAGGTAAGTAGCTGGCATTTTCCCAGAATGCAAAGGGGCTACAGCATGTGATATGTTCAGCCAATGTCTCATCAAGACCTGTGGAGGGCTGTGGGTATGGATGTTGGATTTTCTCAGAACCTTGGGATTGGAAATAAGAACTGAGAATTGGTGCTTGTTTTATTTGACGGTTTTTGAGATTCTGTGTCTGTTGACCTTTGTTGCCTTCCAGAAGAAACACAGAGCAACAAGATACAACTCAGTTGTTGATTTTCAAAAAAATCATATAGCAATTTTCAGGGAAAATCCAGAAAGAAAAGGGTGTATTAGAAATTCAGCCACAAAGGGACAGCACTGTCACAGGAAGTAATAACTCAGAGACTTAGCATAACAGAGCTGGAGCCATGGAGGAGGAAATCAGAGATGTAACGGATGTTTACTTCGCAACCAAAGACCTCAGAGACAATAGATAGATTCAGTGTTCTCTTAAGACTGACTGGCACTTAACACATCAATATGAGTGAATATGTCAAGATCCTAACAGAAATGTGCTACAGATATGCAAAGAAAATTATTACACAACATCTTCCATAACTCAGGGGAGAAAAAATGGTAAATGGCTGAGCCACATCGGAGCAAGAATATAAAACTGGTTAAACTGGACTGAGAGCTGCCTGGCTGCCTGGCACTCTGTAGTTGCCCAGTGCAGGCTCTGTTCTGGACCGTATGTAACCGATGTCTTGCAAAGACCCGTGATCACCAGGTAACTTTGTCAGGTACTTTGGCAGCTTGCCCAAGCTTCTTCACTTGTGTGTTCTTTCATGTCAGTTACAGAAATAAGTCATCCACATGTTTTTCCTACTTGTGTGCTGTGCACTGAAATAGCACATTCACAGTTGTCCTAAATCTCACATTTTTCTTAAGAGCCAGATATCAGATATTGCTAAGGAATAATACAGGAATGCATGCCTCTAAACTCTCCCACTTTTTTGTGCTAGTGGTTTGGGAAAAGGTAACTAGAAACAGAATGATGGAAAGAGTGGATGAAGGAGATGAGAAAAATGGGCCAAATTGTAATATTTTTTATCCATTTGTTGAAAGATCCTTATGAGTTTTCCTCCTTTTTCTTCATTTGCCAGTTACTTACTCCTGATAAGAGAATGCAGTGTATCAGTCATTTCAGCATCAACTATTAATTTAAGGTAACTCACTGGTCCCAAAGAAAGCCTTTCTTCCTGTAGGAGCTTTTCTGGAATTTGGAACAAATTGATTTGTCACCCCTCTCTAATGCCTTGTCCTAGTTTTCCTTAAGGAATCTAGAAATAACCATTAACCAACTTCCTTCCAACTCTGAACACCACCAGTATTAGTATATGCGCATCTTGTTGCTCACTGATAAAGAATAGCTCAAGGTCCCTTTTTAAAGCAAAGGTTTGCTTGAGCTCAAGAAGATGGTTAGAGTTCTCCCTGAGCAAAGAAGAGGTGTCCCTGTTGGTATTGTCAGTTACAGTCATAGCTAGGCTCATCCTTCACAACAAAAGAGCGGCAAAATACACATTGTAAACACCTCAAGAAATTCACAAAGTACTTTTCACCTCTAGTTTTAACCACCACTATAAAAGGAAGTTGTGCTTGGGATTTAAACAAGGCAAGGTGTTTATTCCCAAATTTCCTTTGAATAGAGGTGGATAGAAGAGGAGCCACACGCCACTAGTTGATACAGCAGTTAGAGAAAGTGTGTGGGCTGTTCCTGAGTGATCTGTAAACCATGAGTAATATCAATTATCTCACAGAGCTGCTTTGAGGAATAGATGTGATGGTCTAGGAAAGCACTTGGAAGATATTAAGTGGCGTTTAAGGGTAAGATGTTATTAACAACAATGGTGATTTATTTAAATAGCAGCTCAGTGTCTAGTGCATTATTTTGGCAGATCGTAGATGTGGAATGAAGCTACGTGGGGTGATATTCAGAAGTATGCCTTCTCTCTGTCAACCTATTAAAGGATGTGGTGGTACGTTAATTGCATTCATTGTTTAAAGAGACTTTACCATGACATGCATGAGGTTACTTATGGCCCTGGGCTTGTTTTTGTCACATGAGCAAAGGAAATCACTTGAAGAGGGAGCATGGTTATAGAATGATCACAGAATACTGCCCTGCACTCACATCTTGGTTATAACTTCTGCTTGCTTTGTGACATTTTTCAGTTGACAATTTTTATGAGCACCATCTTTGTCCCTAAGGAGCTTCATATTGAAGACAGACAATTATTATGTGGACATGAACTATTCAAGTGCAAATATTAAAGGAACAAGTAAATAGATCATATTAAAGGAATAAGTAAATAGATCATATGCTTAAAGAATCTTAAACACTGGTACAAGTTTAACATGTGAAATGGGTAAAAGAGTATAGAAAGGGGAGGATGGCTCTGTATTTAACTTTCTGAATGGTGATGTCTCTTTGGAAACATTCTTTCTTTGACAATGAGAACCGAATCATTACCTTTTCCTAGCAATATCTCTTCTCCAACAGAAAATTTCCAACTTGCAGATACAAAACACGTAACATCATTGTTTTTACTTTTAGGAGAGTGAGCAAAGAAGGGAGTCTGTCTGATTATACTACTTTATGTCATTACTTCAGGAAAGAAACTATTTATAGAGAAAAAATATTAGACTGCTTCATTAACTGATTAATATATTAGATCTAATACTTGTCCCAGGCATACTTATAGTATGATATGATTTCTTCCTATTTAATAGTGAGATATATATTTTAAAATTTACTAAAACAATGGTTTTAATATAGATCCTTCAAAAAGATGAGAGTATCTTACCCAAAATCTATATTAGATGACATAAAATATTCCCCATTCTAAGGGATTTTCTGCATGTTTTAATGATTTGATAGGTGGGAAAGTGAAAGAGAATGACTTTTACAAATACTACTGATAGTTTCATCCTCAGTTCCATTTATTTTATAAAAGGTTAGTATTTTTCCTAAGGCTCTAAGAATTTATAAGAAAGAAAAATTACAAGCTTAAATATTGGTAGCTGATACTAAATTATAGCTAATAAACACAAAGTCTATATAAAAGTAAGAATGAAATCTGCTAATTTATAGCCGAATCATTAAAATGCTAAATATGAGCATTATCTCATGGCTTCCCAGGTGGCGCTAAAGAACCTGTCTGCCAATGCAGGAGACATAAGAGACATGGGTTCGATCCCTGGGTCAGGAAGATTCCCTTGGAGGAGGGCATGGCAATCCACTCCAGGATTTTTGCCTGGACAATCCCATGGACAGAGGAGCCTGGAAAGGGATCACTAAGGGTTTGAATTAGTCTCCAAACAAAGAGAACAACCCAGGCCCACGTCCTGGTCCTGTGAGGCTCAGAAACCAATTTATAAAATAATAATGTGGGCCCAAAATGTACAAACAATCAGTTCAGTTCAGTCGCTCAGTCGTGTCCGACTCTTTGTGACCCCATGAATCGCAGCACACCAGGCCTCCCTGTCCATCACCCACTCCTGGAGTTCACCCAAACTCATGTCCATCGAGTCGGTGATGCCATCCAGCCATCTCATCCTCTGTCATCCCCTTCTCTGCCTGCCGCCAATCCCTCCCAGCATCAGGGTCTTTTCCAATGAGTCAACTCTTCGCATGAGGTGGCCAAAGTATTGGAGTTTCAGCCTCAGCATCAGTCCTTCCAACGAACACCCAGTAGGAGAAAAGGAATCATTATCTTTTTAGGCAATATTTTACATCATGTGCTTGTCCTGTGTGTAAATATTTTTTGAGGTAAAGAAGCAGAGCCCACACATAGTAAGCATTCAATGAATGTTTCCTGATTATAATTAAGAACTCTTTGTGACTTTATGACTCAATGCTACATTCCTTAATGCTCTAAAACAGACCCACTGTTTGATAGCAAATTGGACAAGGAATCTGCAAGTGGTCAAAAGCCAAAGACCCCCACAGTCAGTCTTCCAGATGTCCTTAAAAAGACTTCCCAGACTACAGGGAGGGTTGTATGCCTGTATTGCTCCCCTCATAGAAATGCAGAGAACAACATCACTGTTCTATAAGAGAACGGGAAATGACAATATGATTAAAAACAGGGGATGTTGATCATTACAGCCTGAGGAAAAAAAAAAAAAAAAACACTTAAGTTCTCCCCCAGCTACTATCCCTGCAAATCTAACAACTATCAGAAACCAAAGGATCCTCCTTCGCTATTTGTTGTTGGATGCAGAATTCTTCATTAAAGTTGAGGGATTAAATATAACACTTTAGCTAATTAATTATAGTTTGATCGTTTTGACACCTCCAAATGACTCAGCCACATACCTTGAAGCTTTGTCAACTCAATTGCATCTTTATTTTTGTTGCCTTTAACCAACAATGAAGACTAATGCCACTCTTTCTAGTTTTCAATCACCTCTACAGAAGTGTTCCCCTGGCAATGTGCAAGGACAGACCTAATTAATCCCTCATCTGCCCTCTGTGCTGTCTATACATCACCCTGGCAGTTGAAACTGCTGCTTGTTTTAAGGCTATTGCTGGAATGAAAAGCTCATCTGTTTTTCAATAATTTTACCACAGGTGGTGATTTGTAATTAGAAAGGGCAGAATCCAAATTTTGGTGTGCGTGCATGTGTGTGTGCCTATGTGTGTGTGTGTGTGTACATGTGCATGCAAGCACTCTGTAATTTACAACGGGCATTTCTTGTAGAAAAAAGGAAAAGAATGTAAAACACACCGTTCACCGGAAACTATCACAACACTGTTAATTGGCTATATCCCAATTCAAATGTTTTTGGTGTTAAATAAATAAATAAAAAATTTTTTTAAAGAATGTAAAACAGTAGCATAGCAGGAGAAAAGCATTAACTTTTGCACCAAGCTGAACAAAAAAATTTTGAAAGAATGGATCTGCGTGGTTTCAAATTTTTTCTTCTTTTTAAAATTGATAATAGTCAAGGGAAGATTGGAGATCAGAGGCTTAGAGAAACTGAAAAGATGGTAAGATGCAGGAAATGTGAGGTTGCTTGGTGTTCCTGGAGGGCTAGTGCTTGTGGTGAGCATGGGGAGGTGGATCAAGGTGGGTCAAGGTAGAAAGCTCCTCCTTGACTTTGGTCTCTTTGGTAACTGGTCTCACTCTGCAGGATGGAAAATATGTAAATGTGACTCTTTCACCAACCTTAAAAACATCTCAATGACTTTACATTGCTCTAAGCATTAACCCCAAATTTTTAGTTAATTTTAAACCCGTGTCTCTCAGACATCAACGTCTATACAGATCACCTGGAGATATTTTCAAAATACTGATTCTGATTTGGTGTGTCACACGGGGCCAAGATTCTGCATTGATGACAAGCATGCTGGTGGGATGATGCCGCTGGTCTTCAGATGACATTTTGTGTAGCAAGGACCTGAAAGACCCACCAACTTCAGGAGTCCCTCCTCTGTCACTCTCTGACCAAGGTGGTTTCCCTTACATTCTTTAAGGTTAGCATGCTCCCTCTCGACTCAAGCCTTTGAAAATGTTCTTTCTTTTATCCAGAATTTTTCTCCTCTAGTTTCATTTTTCCCAACCCCAGCTCCCATGTGCCTGCTCCCCTCATATTCATCCAGTAGAATTTATCCTCAGACTCACTCCAAAGCTTCTACTTTTCCTTCACAGCACTTTACCCAGTTTGTATTCACATTCTGAAGTTGTATGATTATTTAGTAAATGTGTCTATTTCTCTTAGACTCCAAGAAGATTGAACTTAGACATTAAAACAAAGAACTGTGCTATCAGGGGTTCAAAGTTCCTTCATGGGTCAATCTCCAGGTTAAGACAGAGCTGGATCCTAGACGATGACATGATGTCACTATTGGCTAGAATGGGAGATGAGCAGCAAGATGGCAAGGACTGAACTACTTGCAGAAGCAGGAGGGGAGAGGGTGGGGGAGGGGAGAGAGAGCAAGTAGACCGGAGTGCAAGAAACCAAGTGTGATACACATATTTGCTTTGTTGTTGTTCAGTCGCATAATTGTGTCTGACTCTTTGTGACCCCATGGACTGCAGCATGCCAGGCTTCCCTATCCTTCACCATCTCCAGGAGCTTGCCCAAACTCATGTCCATTGAGTTGGTGATGCCATCCAAACATCTCATCCTCTGTCATCCCCTTCTCCTCCTGACTTCAATCTTCCCCAGCATCAGGGTCTTTTCCAATAAGCGGCATCAGGTTGCTTTGCTCATCATTAAATCTACCTCTTTCCCCAATTCCTGGCACATAATATAAGTTCAAAAAATAAATGCAAATAACTAAAATGCATATCTCCTGATCTGGTGGCCCCTCTAAATAAGCACAATGTATATACAGTGAGTCAAAACTTTGAGCAACATATGTAATTAAATTTTCCTGAAGCCACAAAGACGCAACAAAAGCAGATAAAGTTCATTTTAATAATCTATTTGGTTTAACCTGAAACATTAGAATGTAATAAATATTTCACATTTACCTTTCCTTTCAAACTACGTCTGCAAAAGTCCAGGGTGTGTTTCATGTCTACTGCACATCTTCATTCAGATTAGCCACATTTCAAGTACTCAGTCGTCACATGTGATTATGGTTACCATATTGGACAACACAGCTCTCAACCCTGCAAGCTCTCTCTACATTTCTTGATTGAATATCTGAACTGGCACATGTTGGGAGATGAACATCTGAAAAAGAAAGCAGCCAAGAACTGCAAACCCACTGCATTCCTCACTCTACACTCTTTGCGAAAAAGTCATCTCTTACCCTCCAATGTGTGCTGGGCACACAAGTTCCTCTCCATTGGGAGTCTATGGTGTGAGCAACTCTCAGTATGGAGAACATAAAACAAAACTGGAAAGAGAGACTAAGTACTTTTATTTCTGTGCCAATATGCCTGAAGGGGAGAAACAGTTTTTAAAGCACTGTGTACTTGATCTGCAATGTTGAAGGAAAGTGACTGAAGGATTTCTCATTTTCCATCATGTGCAGGCTCCCAGTGAGCCACTGACAATTCCTGGTAATGTAGGCAGCCGTATACATTTATGTGTGTTACCAGTGCTAGTGACAAGGAATTGCTCTTTAATAAAACATTCAGAACACTTTGTCTGTGACTATTGGGAACACTATTCATAAGCACATGTGCAATTTTGAAATTAATAAAATGCACTTCTTAATCTATGATGCACCTGGTGAATAATATCATATAAGTTATGCACTAAACATTGCATATTTTCATCTTTAATTCTAGGAATTTCAACTCTACATACAAGCTGCTGGAATGCTTATGCGTTCACTCTCTTCACTTATTCATTCCTTCAGCAGATCTTAATTGAGCATCCTCGCATGCATGGCACCATGCTAGAGACAGTGACCCCAAAGGCAAGGTACCTGCAATTCTCAGTCTAAGAAGCCTAATCTGGGAATACCACTCTCGCATATTATTTACTCAAAGAATTGTTGTGTATATTTTAGGGAAACTGGAAAATAAGCTGCTAGTCAAACATGGCAGGTGTTTCTGCGAAGTCTACAGAAGTTTCCTTTGCCAACAGTTTAAGTCAAGGGTTCTCTAAGTCCCAACCCCTAAATTCCAAAAGAAGGTCACTTTCACAGTCTGTCCTCAGGTGTGCTGTTGAACATTTCCATCAACCCTGTAACAGAACTTCAGCAGCTTCCCTTGGCATCTCCTGGCCTCGACTCTAGGCAATCTCTAGGAAAGGGAGTGGTAGAAGAGAGACGCCTCACGCAGCATCAGAGCCCCCCTGCAGCTCTGCGGCGAGCCTTCCCCGAAGCCATCTTGCTATGGATTTCTGAGGCTTAGATGCCCAGTTTTCCTGCTCCCGCAGTGGGATGGACCCAAGCTAGGACCCTGATGCTCCTTATTTGCTTGTCAGCCATTATTCCTTTTGTCCTTTTATATGGTTCATGAGGTTCTCATGGCAAGCATACCGGGCTGGTTTGCCATTCCCTCCTCCCATGGATCACCTTTTGTCCGAACTCTCCACTATAACCTGTCCATCTTGGGTAGCCCTACGTGGCATGGCTCATAGCTTCATTTCATAGCAAAGTGGCAAGCCCCTTTGCCACAAGGCAGTGATCCGTGTGTTGTAGTCCACAGGGTCACAGAGAGTCGGACACAACTGGGCAACTGAACAACAACAACGATTGTTCCTTTTACTCACTTGCTGTTTCTCTTAGAACTGTAAGGAGTTCCTTGCCATCGTTTGGGTGTCCCCAGATCTCCAATTCCTTTTCTTTGGACAAAAGGGGACAATACGCTCTTGCACTACAGAGCTCTTTCAGAAGACATACCAGGGTCCCTAGTAGCCAGTTCATTCCGTCTATTCCGCTTCCTAGTCCTGGCAGTGCACATACCTCCTGGGGAAGGGGTTGCATAAGGGAGGATTAGAAGTAGACCCTTACTGTATATATCCTGAATCATGTGTCTTCCCCACTTTCTGGCTCTGCTCCTGAGTCTAACCCACCTTTCAAAGACATGCTGCAAAAGAGTAAAGATTTTTCTCATAGTTTTTCTTTTACCCCATTTCAGTCTGGATTCACTCAAGCACTCCCTGTCCCCTTAAATTGGCTGGCATGTACATACATTTGAACTCCAATGATAGACAAGACTCAAGTATTTGCTCTTGGAGCTCCTTGGCCCTTGGCTAGGCACTTGTGTAAGTGTCTCTGAACATTGTGTGACAGGTAAGGAGTCTGTGTCTGCCCAGAGAACATGAAAGACTGCCAGGAGGTGTCAGCTCTTTCCAGGCCAAGAAACCCTGTTGGGCCAGGTGAGTACACTCAGAGTGTGCTGGAGATTTGGTGTTCATAAAATTTAAATAACCAGCTTCTACATTTCCAACTTTCTATTATTATGGAGACTTAAAATTTCAATTTAACATATCCCTCAAAAGAAGGAAATAGAACTTGTGTGTGTCACAATCAGTCATCATTTTTTTGTGCACAGTATTGGAACATGAAGATTCTATGATGCCATTCCAAGTGTGTGCCTAGTTGAGAAAGGAGCAAGCATTAGGAAACTGGGAATTTTAATGTATATGATCATTAAGCTACATAACAAGACATTGATCTATTATTTGAAAACCTCACTGCTTCCTTAGCAGCTAATGTGTTTGTTATTCACCTACTCTTTGAATCCAGACGTTTATTGGGTTAATCTCTTTGACATGGTGAATATATTCTTATAGAAATCATGACATTCAAAGTGTGCTTTCCCTGGAAAAAAGAATGAGTTAAGAAAATATGTTATACATAAGATCACATAGTCTCATTGACTTTCATGGTCATTTTAGAGAATCTCTCCCATAGAGAAATTAGGAAGAAAATGCACAATAAAATTTCCAACTTTCCACTCCAAGTGCATTTCGCTTTGCTAATATATTACCTCCATGGCTTCTTTCGCTTTCCTAATCAATTTACCAAGAACCAGGCAGATGAATGATAATCCACATGAACTCAAAAATATTCTTTCAGGAGTACACATATATTACTATGTCCCTAGAGATTCTGTGGACTTCACAGGATTTGCCTATTGAATCAGCAGTTCTGACAGTTATTAAACTGAAAAAGTCAATGGAAAATTTTTATTCTCAAATATCTCAGATGCTATAAAGTATTACTGTAATTCCCATCATGATTTTCTACATCCTGTAAACCTTGGGAGCTATCAACCTTTGTTGCATTGATATCTGAGTATTGTTAAACTCTGGGATTTGATGTCAAGGATAATCTTACTATTGAGTGATTCAGTTGGGAATGATGTTGAGTGAATCATCTGCCACTACTTTCTCTAAGCTGTTGGGATGGGTGATTTGGGTGGGGGGCCTTTGTGAGAGGCAGCCCTTGGCATCTTTCTTAAAGTGAGTCCCAATCTTCCCCAGGTACTTTCATGCAAGAGATCATTTCCAGTTTAAGATATTAAATGGTGCCTTTATCATCTGTAACTATCTACACTTCTTTCCTAATTTCCACTTTATATCACCTGCCATAGGCATTGTGAAAATACAAATGATTAAGTAGGAAAAGAGCACATAGTCATTGATTAATTTCTTATATATCCTCCACTCTTTCTATCCCCAATGGAGGGAAATATGAAAGAGAAAAGGATGCCAGTGTACACGCCACCAGGCATGGCTTCTCTTCCAGCCCTTGGACTCTTTCCTGAGTTCCAATTTTACTACTTACCTGGGAAAGTAAACAACCGAGTGATTTTCTGAACATTTCTGCAAGACTACCTGAAAGATCCTCCATCAGCCCTGTGTTTGTATCCTTGATGCCTTGGAGGGAATTTGGCGGAGCCAAGAAAGGCTCATAAATCACCTCTGGGTGAGCTGGCCAAAAGTCCAACCGTCTCTTATTCTCCTGAGTGATTTACTTAGCCATTTATTTTCAGTTCTAGTGTTGGCCAGTGCGGTTGATGAGTTGATATCCTAACAATCAACTGACCATGGTCTGAAGTGGCAGCAGACTGAAGCCAATGTGTACTGGGCCTGGTGACAGCCACTGTGGGACAGAGCTGGCCAGAAGCACGGGAAGGGCCTCGGGTTGTGAGTGTAGGCCTGATCCGTCCAGATGAATGGGAACTGACAAGGGTGATCTCTGCAGCATGGAATGGAGTGATGACATGAAAACAGTGACATGTTTGAGATTGAAACACCAGGCACAGAAACGTCACTTATAATGGCCAGAGAAGTGACAGGGGACACGCACTAATTTTACTTGATTTTGAGTCAAAGATGTCCTTTGTGTTAAGAGACAGAGCTAGCTGGGAGTCATGTATGGGAAAACCACTCCCTTCCGGACCATGGCCATCTCCATTTAATCAGCCTGCAAAACCAGTGGCACTTTGTGCCATTAGGACAGTCATCTTTAACCCAGGCTTCACTGTAGAATCACCTGAGTATTATGGTCTGGTCCCTGGGAGGAGGCTTCTGATTTATTTATTTTTGTTTTGTTTCATTTTGTTGTTGTTGTTTTTCTTTTTCTTTTCAATTAATTTTTTTAAGGTATAATTGCTTTACAGAATTTTGTTGTTTTCTGTCAAACCTCAACATGAATCAGCCATAGGTTTACATATATCCCCTCCCTTTTGAACCTCTCTCCTATCTCCCACCCCATCTCGCCCCTCTAGATTGATACAGAGCCCCTGTTTGAGTTTGCTGAGCCATACAGCAAATTCCCATTGGCTATCTATTTTACATATGGTAATGTAAGTTTCCATGTTACTCTTTCCATACATCTCACCCACTCCTCACCTCTCTCCATGTTCATAAGTCTGTTCTCTAAGTCTGTTTCTCCATTGCTGCCCTGTAAATAAATTCTGCAGTAACACTTTTCTAGATTCTGTATATATGTGTTGCTGCTACTGCTAAGTCACTTCAGTCATGTCCGACTCTGTGCAACCCCATAGACGGCAGCCCACCAGGCTCCTCCATCCCTGGGATTCTCCAGTTGAGAACACTGGAGTGGGTTGCCATTTCCTTCTCCAATGCATGAAAGTGAAAAGTGAAAGTGAAGTCACTCAGTCGTGTCCGACTCCCAGTGACCCCATGGACTGCAACCCACCAGGCTCCTCCATCCTTGGGATGTTCCAGGCAAGAGTACTGAAGTGGGGTGCCATTGCCTTCTCCAGTTTAAGGGAGTAGCAGGTGCTAAACACTGTCATCAAGAAATCTGCAGCATTCATGAAATTCTCCAGGTTATCCAGGCTATCAAATATGAGCTGGATGCTGACCTGGCCTAGCCGACGACGGTTAAGCAATGACCAAGCCCTGGCAGTTGATATCTCAATTTTCAGTTCTGATCTGAAGTTACTGGGCATCATAAGAAACTGCATCTCCTGCTTTTCATATTTCAGCAAGAAATGCACTGGAGTGACAATAATTTAAGATCAACTGTGTCTCCTGCTGACCAACACAATTTTTAAGTGGGAGAATTTTTCAACAAATTTCTCTGTGTCTACAGCATGTATTCATTCAGCTAACACTGGACGTCTATGTGCAAGGCATCATTCTGACAACGAGAATGCAATTAGCAGGGCAGCTAAGATCCTTACCCTCCTGGAACTTACATTATAGTGGAGACCTGAGGTTTCTCTGAACACCACATAAATAACATGTCTCCACTCTCTTTCCATGATTTATTTTTCTTTACAGTACTCAGATCATGTAGTATTTATGCTCCACCTACTGCCAAACTAAACTCCAGAACAGGAACTCTTAAGCTCTGTCTCTTATATGTGTTAGAATACGATATTTCTCTTTCTCTTTCTGACTCACTTCACTCTGTATAATAGGTTCTAGGTTTATCCACCTCATCAGAACTGACTCAAATGTGTTCCTTTTTATGGCTGAGTAGTATTCCATTGTATATATGTACCACAACTTATTTATCCATTCATCTGTCGATGGACATCTAGGTTGCTTCCGTGTTCTAACTATTGTAAATAGTGTTGCAGTGAACAAGGGGATACATGTGTCTTTTTCAGTTTTGGTTTCCTCAGGGTATATGCCTAGGAGTGGGATTACTGGATCATCAGTTCAGTTCAGTTCAGTCACTCAATCGTGTCTGACTCTTTGCGATCCCATGAACCACAGCACGCCAGGCCTCCCTGTCCATTACCAACTCCCTGAGTTTACCCAAACTCATTTCCATTGAGTCAGTGATGCCATCCAACCATCTCATCCTCTGTCGTCCCCTTCTCTTCCTGCCCTCAATCTTTCCCAGCATCAGGGTCTTTTCAAATGAGTCAGCTCTTCACATTAGGTGGCCAAAGTATTGGATCGTATGGTAGTTTTATTCCTAGATTTTAAAGGAATCTCCATACCGTCTTCCCAGAGAAGGCAATGGCAACCCACTTCAGTACTCTTGCCTGGAAAATCCCATGGGTGGAGGAGCCTGGTAGGCTGTAGTCCATGGGGTCGCTAAGAGTTGGACACGACTGAGAGACTTCACTTTCACTTTTCACTTCATGCATTGGAGAAGGAAATGGCAACCCACTCCAGTGTTCTTGCCTGGAGAATCCCAGGGACGGAGGAGCCTGATGGGCTTCTGTCTACGGGGTCGCACAGAGTTGGACACGACTGAAGCGACTTAGCAGCAGCAGCAGCAGCAGCAGCAGCATACCATCTTCCATGGTGGCTGTATCAGTTTACATTCCCACCAACAGTGCAAGAGCGTTCCCTTTTCTCCACACCTCCTCCAGCATTTATTGTTTGTAGACTTTTTGATAATGGCCATTTTGACTGGTGTGAGGTGATATCTCATTGTGGTTTTGATTTGCATTTCTCTAATAGTGAACAATGTTAAGCATCTTTTCACGTGTTTGTTAGCCATCTGTATGTCTTCTTTGGAGAAATGTCTGTTTCGATCTTTTCCCCACTTTTTGATTGGGTCTTTTGTTTTTCTGGCATTGAGTTTTTTGAGCTGCTCATATATTTTGGAAATTAATCCTTTGTCAGTTGTTTCATTGCTATTATTTTCTCCCATTCTAAGGGTTGTCTTTCCACCTTGCTTACAGTTTCCTTTGCTGTGGCAAAAGCTTTTAAGTTTAATCAGGTCCCACTTGTTTGCTTTTGTTTTTATTTCCATTACTCTAGGAGGTGGGTCATAGAAGGTCTTGCTTTGATTTATGTCATTGAGTGTCTGCCTATGTTTTCTGCTAAGAGTTTTATAGTTTCTGGTCTTAGATTTAGGTCTTCAATTCATTTTGAGTTTATCTTTGTGTATGGTGTTAGGGAGTGTTCTAATTTCATTCTTTTACATGTAGCTGTCCAGTTTTCCCAGCACCATTTATTGAAGAGGCTGTCTTTTCCCCATTGTATATTCTTGCCTCCTTTGTAAAAAATAATGTACCACAGGTGCATGGGTTTATTTCTGGGCTTTCTATTTTGTTTCATTGGTCTGTATTTCTGTTTTTGTGCCAGTACCATACTGTCTTGATGACTGCAGCTTTGTAGTATAATCTGAAGTCAGGAACATTGATTCCCCCAGCTCCATTCTTCTTTCTCAAGATTGCTTTGGCTATTTAGGGTCTTTTGTGCTTCCATATGAATTGTGAAATTTTCTGTTCTAGGTCTGTGAAGAATGCCATTGGTAATTTGATAGGGATCACATTGAATCTGTAGAATGCATTTGGTAGTATAGTCATTTTCACAATACTGATTCTTCCTACCCAGGGACATGGAATATCTCTCCATCTGTTTATGTGGCCTTTGATTTCTTTCATTAGTGCCTTATAATTTTCTGTGTACATTCTTTTGTTTCTTTAGGTAAGTTTATTCCTAGATATTTTATTCTTTTTGTTGCAATGGTGAATGGGATTGATTCCTTAATTTCTCTTTCTGATATTTCATTGTTAGTATACAGAAATGCAAGTGATTTCTGTGTATTGATTTTGTATCCTGCAACTGAAGCTATGATATAATTGGCCCTGGGGATGGAACCTAGGCTTCCCAGGGGGCGCTAGTGGTCAAGAACCTGCCTAACAATGCAGAAGACAAAAGAGACTTGGGTTGATCCCTGGGTTGGAAAGATGCCCTGGAGAAGGGTATGGAAACCCAGTCCAATATTCTTGCTTGAAGAATCCCATAGACAGAGGAGGCTGGTGGGCTACAAGCCATATGGTTGCAAAGAGTCAGACACAACTGAGGTGACTTAGCATGCATGTATGCACAGGGATGGGAGCCAGGTCTTGACATGCCTTAAAATCTCCCTTGGGTGATTCTGATCCCAGTAGTGCCTGAGGACCACTGCATTAAAAGGCTGAAAGTAAAGACTAAATGCCCTGGAAAATTGGTATAATTTTTATTATAATAACACTGTGAATCTATATTGCCCAAGAAGCACAAATCTTTTTCTATTTTATTACCTCGACATTATGTTTTTTGATGTTGGTACCTGATACAGTTTAGGAAAACTTTGACTTTTCTGGAATAGAGTGGAAAAAAAGTCCAAGTATTAGATGGAGGGTCTGGGTGGCTAATTTTTACTTACACATCTATTTATTTTTCAGCTTTACTGAGGTATAATTGATAAATAAAACTAAAGCTAATTGTAAACAAATTGAATTTAGGCTAAACTCAGATTTCTTTTCTTGATTGGTAAAGTTCACAATTTGAAGATATTCTATGTAAATAGGAAGATGAAATTTATGTGTTATGCTGCCGAAACAGTTTTTAACAAACAAAACTCTCCAAAAGTTTGAGGTGGCCATAACAGAAGTTCTCAATATTGCTGGAGGCTGTGTAAATGGGTAGAAGTATTTTGGAAAGCATTTTGTTTATATGTGTCAAGAGTCTCAAAATTTCATATTCAACTTAGAGAAAATCTGTCCTCAGGGTAGATTTAGAGTTGAAAACAAAGATTTATGTTTAAAGAGATTTGTATGTAAAGAGATTACATCATTTTTGGTAAAAGGAATAAAAGTTTGATAGCCAATAACAAATAGAGAGATGTAGCTATTATAGTACAGTATAGCTATTGTAGTCTTTCTTACAAGATTATTATATAATTATTAAAAGTGTTTCTAAATAATGTTTCACAAAATTGTAAAAGCATGCACAAAATATTAATGATAATCCTGAATATGAAATATATATGCATATATATGTATACATAAAACATGACCCTCAATTTCAAAAACTCTATATAGCATATGCATATAAATATACTGAGTCTGATCCTTTTATTTTTTTAACATGGAAAAATCTTGGATGAAAGTTAGCCAATATAGCTCATGGTGTTATTAAGGGTTATCTCTCTGTGATGAAATCATAGACCATTTTAATTTTTAAAACATTATGCCATATATTTAAAATTTTCTCTCATGAGCCAGAAAAATTGTGTTCTGAAAAAAACTATATCTATTTTTAAGTATTAAGAAAATTCTATATCAGCTAAATTCAATAGCTATTTTCCATGCTCTGAGAAATAATGTAGCAAAAAACTTTAAAATAGAGCCATAAAATGCTAAATGATTAGTGCAGGAGATGAGTTTTTTGGAAATTCAGAACAGAGAGGACTAGTTGCTCATGGAAAATGGAGTATCTCATGAAACATAGTTGAGGTTGGATTCAGCAAGACTTGTATGCCAGACTAAGGAATATAGACTTTATTCTGGTACAAATAGAAGTCCTTGGAGAGATCTTTGTAGTTCTAGTTAATGAATATCCTTAGTCCTTCTCTATTAAAGTGTGTACCCTGAAAATGTATATGTATATGTGTATTCATATCTGAATGTATGTACCCCGAATGCATTCACCCTTAGGCAGGAAATAATGTGTCTATAAAGAAGAAACAGGAAGAATGATTAAGGCATTCGTTAATTGGGGTCCATTCACATTTTCAGAGTCAGCTGAAAAATCATCCACTTATTTAAAAGGAAACCTTCTCAGTTTATTACAGTCATTATTACTTGGCAGTAAGAGATAGCTGGTTTGAATTTCACCAGTAGAGGAAATTGCATAGTCTGTTGTGCCTCTTAAGGGTCACTGTTAGTCAATGACTGATTAAAAGAAATTGCAGTTCTTGAAACAAAATTGGTTATTGAGTACCTACTATGTGCAAGATGGTTGGATGAATTTCATATATAAACTCATTTAATCCTCACAACAATCCCTCAAGGTTGGTATTTATAATTCATATTTTAAAGTAAGTGAATGTGAAAGCCGCTCAGTGTTGTCGGACTCTTTGCGACCCCATGGACTGTAGAATTCTCCAGGCCGGAATACTGGAGTGAGTAGCCCTTCCCTTCTCCAGGGGATCTTGGCAACCCTGGGATCAAACCCAGGTCTCCTGTATTGCAGGTGGATTCTTTATCAGCTGAGCCACCAGGGAAGTCCTTTCTAAAGTAAAGGAGTCTGAGAAAGATGTTAAGAAGATGTTAACTGGCCAATATGAATCTAGATTTCAATCTGAACCTATTTTTTGTTCACCTTTCAGTGTGAGCCAATGGAAGATAACTTATCACACTACAGCATCCCCATTAACCAAAGCATTTTCTAACTTTATTGCTGAATAATATATATTTGAAAATATATGTGCATATATACAGTATGTCCATGTGTGTCCATGTGAGTGTAGTGTATACATATATATATAGCTATTTTACACCAGTGTATTTATGTGTGATATATAGATATGCCTTATAGTAATAAATTTACTCATATAATTATAGTAATATATCAAATATTTACTGTGCTATTCCTTTTATATACATGTATTATATGAAAGCAAAAGTCACTCAGTCATACCTGACTCTTTGCTCCCCCATGGACTGTCCATGGAATTCTCCAGGCCAGAATAGTGGAGTGGGTAGCCTTTCTTTTCTCCAGGGGATCTTCCCAACCCAGGGATTGAACCCAGGTCTCCTGAATTGCAGGCAGATTCTTTACCAGCTGAACCACAAGGAAAGCCCAAGAACACTAAAGTGGGTAGCCTATCCCATCTCCAGGGGATCTTCCTGACCCAGGAATTGAACAGGGGTCTCTCTCATTTCAGGCAGATTCTTTACCAACTGAACTATCAGGGAAGCCATATATGTATTATATATACACACACACACACACACACACACATAATATACATGTATTATATATATATGTATTATATAATGTATATATGTATTATATAATGTATAATATATATACATATATATGTATTATATATCACTATATATAGAGGCTCAGTGGTGAAGGATCCATTTGCAATGTAGGAGACCTGGGTTCGATCCTTGGATTGGGAAGATCCCCTGGAGGAAAGCATGGTAACCCATTCCAGGGTTCTTGCCTGGAGAATCCCATGGACAGAGGATCCTGGAGGTCTACAGTCCATGGGGTCGGAAAGAGTCGGACATAACTGAAGCGACTGAGCATGCATATAAAAATACATATTAAGTAATGCATAAATATAAATTATATATGAATGAATATGTATATATAGTTTAACATACAGTTATATACAAAATAGATTAAATCGTGGATATATTATGTACGCATACACATATAACATTTTTCCCACTGTCCTTATATAGAAAAGAAAGTGGCTAGGCAATTGGAGAACCTATGTATTAGCTGAGAGAACATTACTGTCACCACAAAATGAGTTCTGACTCTTATCTTCACGATGGCAGCCTGAATAAGAGAACTAATGCTTGTCAGGTGTCCAGAAGCTGTGAACCCCTAGGAATGACCCAAACCCCCAAGTGTAAATGTGAAGGGACCTCATTTTCCTTTCCTCCCATCCCGTGGGGCTTACTCACCCAACATCCACTTTGCCAGTCCTTACCCTGTGAAAGTCCCCAGATGAAGGAGGGGAGTCAGAGCCAATTTCATTCTATTCTGTTACAAACTCAAAAGATCCACTTCCAATCTAGGTCCTGCAGAGAAAGGACAGTCTCCCGCTAGTTAACTTCATTTGGCTCTTTATTCAACAAAACGATGTCGCATTTTCATCAACAAAACCAACTGAACAATCAGTCCTATGCAAAATAAAGCGTCTTCGAGGGCCGAAAAGAGCCCTGGGTGGGAGTGTGTGGTTCTGCACAAAGGCTGTGGAGGCCAAGCTGTCACTCCTTTTCTTCATCCCACTACCCCATGCATAGCACCAGCTCTGGCGTGAAGGGAGATTTAAAAGCAACTAAGTACATAGAAACATTTCTCATTCATTATCTGGAATTTCTGCTACTGGGTGACATATCATTAGTCCTAGTGTAAGGCAAGCTTTAAAAACGTAATTACTTAATCATGCAGTTAGCTTCCCATCAATCCTAGTAGCATTTGTTCTTAACTAGCTTTTAAGAACAAAATTAGGAGTAATTTGTAAACAAAAGTAATTGAAGAAAGGCAGATATTGCCAAGGTGTTGACAGCGTTAGCAGACATTATTGTTTCCCTTAACACCACCGCGGCACAGCAGTTAGCAATAGGTGGCTGGCACGAGGCAGTGCTAGGGAATGAGGAGGGGGTGAGCTGAGGAAGTGGGCACTAGGCAAGGTGGTCCTTACCTAGCCCTTACAGGCATCCAGCCCCAACAGGTAAGGGGACTCTCTACTCCTATATCGATCTGATGACTTGGAGATTTGTGGTATGATTTAACATTTTTAGCATGACCATGAAAATAACCTTGTAATATTTTTCAAACCTATTATTGGATCTAGTGAGACAAAATCAGGGAAGTCAGAGTGGTGACACAGGCGGTGGAGGCCAATTTTTTCTCCAAAGGAGATTACAAGTATTTGTAAGTATTCCTATTTGCTTGCCCTTATTTCTGACTACTTGTAATAAGTTCAAAATATACATCAGTTTTGGGCCAGGCAGTGTGCTAAGCACTTGAGAAATAGCTGTAAGGAGGAACTGGACTCCACTTTCAAGGGGCTCATGATTTTGCAGAGAGAGAAAAATGGAAATAAAGCATGATCGGAAAGACTGAAACCAAGTATGTAATATTGGCCAAAAGTTAGTTTCTAACTCCGCTTGTTGTATTGAGGTTTTATAGGACCTCCAAAAGGAATCATGAAGAAATATGCCTTGCAGTACAAACAGGAGAATCAGGTCCCAGAATGAGGTTATTACCATCCTTACTTTACAGATGAAGTAACCGAGTCTGAAATGAATCAAATAACTTTTTGAAAATCAGGCACATCAAGAATGGCAACGCTGCACTCATTTTCAGGTATTTACCTTTATTATCATTGTTGTTGTGGTGGTGAAGTCAAGTCCAAATAGCTTTCCAGGATCCACTAGAATTCAACAGAAGGAGTCTGAACCTGGAGTCAGAACAGCCATCTTGAATTCTGCCTTGAAAGCCTTCCACTGGGTGACATTGAGCCTGAGCTTTGGTGTCTCAGCTATAAAAATTTTTATCTTGGGACTTTTACTTTACTCCAAGGAGCTAATGGAGTAAGGAAAGTAAAAGTGCTTTGTAAGTTTTAATTCAGAAATAAAGTACTCATCAGTTTAGTTCAGTTCAGTCACTCAGTCATGTCCGACTACTTGCAACCCCATGGACTGCAGTACGCCAGGCCTCCCTGTCCATCACCAACTCCTGGAGCTTGCTGAAACTCATGTCCATTGAGTTGGTGATGCCATCCAACCATCTCATCCTCTGTCATTCCCTTCTCCTCCTGCCTTCAATCTTTCCCAGCATCAGGGTCTTTTCCAATGAGTCAGTTCTTCGTATCTGGTAGCCAAAGCATTGGAGCTTCAGCTTTAGCATCAGTCCTTCCAATGAATATTCAGGACTGATTTCCTCTAGGATTGACTAGCTTGATCTCCTTGCAGGAGGATCATGTGGAGTATAGGAATATGCACAATGCCCTGTGGTTAAAAAAAATAAAATAAAATAGGATTGCCCCTGAAATGTTAAGAATTGCCTGAAAAGGGTACAGGACACAGGGAACTTTCTAGATGAATGAAAATGTTGTATATTAATTTTCAATACTGACCAAGTTGAACATTTAAAGTCTGTGCATTTTATTGTGCATAAATAATGCCTCAAAATTCCATTGAAAAATAAGATACAATTATTTCTACCAAGGTTTCTTTGGGGGAATTGAATTTTCACAATTGCTAGCATTTTGGGAGTTGAACTCTAATGTCCAGATTGGACACTCCAAGTGATTCAACTCAAGTACCATTGTAAATCTTGAGACAGTTCCTTACATCTCAAATTTAATTCAAAATACGTATCACCTCTTTACATCCTTAAGAACCAAAGCATTAGGAGTCATCATGAACTTCCAGGTTACTGTCTCTAGCATGTAAGTGAATAAGAAAAACACTCACTTCTTTTTTGTATTTTTCAATGGGGAAAAAGTCAAAATTTAAATGTATCAACCTGAGGATGATAACATTATTAAGTTTGGCTTGGGGATAGATATAAGAAAGAACATCTGACTCAGTGGCATATAGGACAGCAGAAATTGTTACCAAAGCCAGTATGGTGTATTTACACATCATTTTGGGCTGGGTAAATGACTAGAGAAATTTTTACTCTCTATAGGGTTTTATGATTCTAACACAAGCAAAAGTAAATAAATATATTTCTCTTGAGTGCTCAAGTGGCTTTCTGAATTATTGGAATTATTGGGTTAGGTTAGATATATTTATGTATAATACATACATATGCATATATGTATATGTCCATATATATATGATGGAATGGTATTCAGCCTTGAAAAAGAAATAAGTCCTGCAATTTTCTACAACATGAATGAACCTAGAGGCCATTATGCTAAGTGAAATAAGCCAGACACAGAAATAAAATGTTGCATGATCTGACTTATATTTAGATTCAAGCAGAGCCTACCTTAATCACCTGGTAAAGAGGGTTACCAGGATCTGAGGGGAGGGCTGAGGGTGAAATATTGATCAAAGGTTGCAAAGTTTCAGTTTTATGAAATGAGTAACTTTTAGAGATCGAACGCTCAACAATTTGACTGTAGTAAATAGTACTTTTTTGTATACTGGTAATTTCTAAAGAGGATTGATCTTACACACACACACACACAAATGGTAACTATCTGAGGTGATGAAAATGTTAATTAGCTTGATTGTGGTGATTATTTCACGATGTATATGTATATCAAAATCAAATTGCACACTTAAATATGTAAAACTTTTGTCAAATATATGGTAATTAAAAGAAAAAGAAGATTGCTACTTAAATTTGGGAAGAAAAAGAATTGCTGGGTCAAGTCTTCATAGTCAAAAGCAAATCAATCAACAAGTTTCCATGGAGCACCTACTATAAGCCCAGAACAGCAGAGTTAAAAGGGCTGAGATAATTATCCAGATAATAATCTCGGCCCCAAAGTGACTTTTACTGGTTTACATAGATCATTTGGGCAGAAGGAGGCTTTTCCCTTTTAATTATCTGTAAAACTAAATCACTATATTGCAAAACTAGTCTACTTCTTTAAAAGATTAAATAAAAATTAATCACAATAAATGTATACACTTTGGGGTGGAAAGTCTTTTGCAAACCTTCAGAACTTGAAAAAAAAAAGTAAGGTTTTAAAATAATTAAAGCTAAAGTTTTAATGTAATTCAGTTAGGTGAGGCTTAAAGAACACTCCAGTCATGAGAACAGTTCAACATTCAAAATAAAAACCTTAGTTTATTGTTTTGTCTTTACTGGAAAAAAAAAATTAAATTGACCTGCCATGGTCAAGTTAAAACTATCTACACCTGTGGATCAGGTTGGCCTTTGGAGTGAGCTAAACATTTATAGGTGACCTGCTTGCCCCGCTATGTGATGAGAAGCTCAGGGCAAACCTCTGTCAATAATAAAAATCTTCCCCGATCTAGCTACCACAGTAAGCATCTCTATCGTCTTCGACACCACCATCACCATCACCATTGTCTGTTTTTAAAAATAGTTCTATATAAGGCTCTGTCATTCTTTGATATTCGATGTCGTCTCTCTCAGGTCTCTATAAATGCAGCATGAGTAATATGATTGGAAAGAGTAATCAATGGCATTCATGCTGAGGCCTTGGCTCTTTGCCGTATCACTTTGCTGTCTTGCTTGGTAGGTAGCTTATTTTACTGAGAGTCCAGTGTCTAGAGAAAGAGGATGCAGTGAGAGAGCGAAGACAGACATGGTGGAAAAGTTGCCCTGCGTTGGAACACATGAGGAGAGGTGCATCGGAATTAAGGATGGTGTGGATCTTATATTTCTGCCCCGGGAACATATTGCTTGGGAAGCAAAATGGTTTCAAAGGTTTATCCTCAAAATGTATAAGAAAACAATAGTACTAAATGTTTCATGGACTTAGTACATTTAGGAGACTCACTTAACATCAATTTATCTACTAATATTCACTGTGCTGAGCCAGAAACTGTAGCAAATAATACTAACAATACTAAGGATTTACATTTGTGTGGGCTCTAGATTTATAAATGACTTTGGAGTAGATTCGACTTTCTCTTTAGTTCTCAATACAATTCTGTGAGTTGGGCCTTCTTCTCCAATTAACATCACAGAAGAAGAAACTCCAATTTGACAGCTGCTTGGATTTTACCAGTTTCAGTGCTTCCCTGATAGCTCAGTTCGTGAAGAATCTGCCTGTAATTCAGGAGACTGCAGATACTCCAGTTAGATTCCTGGGTCGGGAAGATCCACTGGAGAAGGCATAGGCTACCCACTCCAGTATTCTTGAGCTTCCCTTGTGACTCCCCTGGTAAAAAATTCGCCTGCAATTCGAGAAACCTGGGTTTACTCCCTGGGTTGGGAAGATCCCCTAGAGAAGGGGTAGGCTACCCACTCCAGTATTCTGGCCTGGAGAATTCCATGGATTGTATAGTCCATGGGGTCACAAGGAGTCAGACATGACTGAGTAACTTTCACTTTCAGAGTTGGTTAGAATCAGGACCTCGGTTTGAAGTTTGTAGGATAAGGGAGTTAGACAAGGTTCGGAAAAAGAATGAGACCAGCACTTCACAGAAACAGATCACCTTTAATGAGGCGAGAACGGGTAGCAGTCAGAGTACTGAGCTGCTGCACTGACTCAAGAAAACAGTAAGTATATATAAACATAGATGTGGAAATCTACTGTCTTAAGGGGGCCAGTTCTTCTCCAAGGTTGTTCAGCTTAGTTATCTCTTAAACAGCTGGGGCAGAGAAGGCAATGGCACCCTACTCCAGTACTCTTGCCTGGAAAATCCCAGAAGACAAAGGAGCCTGGTAGCCGGCAGTCCATGAGGTCACTAAGAGATGGACACGACTGAGCGACTTCCCTTTCACTTTTCACTTTCATGCATTGGAGAAGGAAATGGCAACCCACTCCAGTGTTCTTGCCTGGAGAAGCCCAGGGACAGGGGAGCCTGGTGGGCTGCCGTCTATGGGGTCGCACAGAGTCGGACATGACTGAAGCGACTTAACAGCAGCAGCAGCAGCAAACAGCTGGGGAAAGGAATTCTGGAGATCGGCCAGAGGCTGGGACTGGCTGGGAGCTGGGCATAATCAACCTTAAGGCCCATTTTTTTCTTCAGGTGAGAGAGTTCTTTGTTTTGCATAGAATGGTGGGGAGGACCCAGAAGGGAGTTTTAACTCCAGGCTATTTTAAGCCCTGTAACTTTCCTTCAAAGTTACTTGAAGTTATGTTTCCGATTTACACTTATGCCTGGTCATTGTCACAGGGGAGGAAAGACTTTTAAGATGCTTTGAATTCTAAGAGTCTGTGACCTTGTTGGGATGACACCACAGTGCTTGAAAAACAGGGACAACACTGTCAGAAGTAGTGGGTGGATCAGAAAGGGACACAGAAAGAAGCTAACAGCCCTTGAGAGGTGACAACACCCTTTCAGAAAAAAATGTGCTTAGGCTGTGCTATTTGACTGAACTTGGGGACTGGAAGAATGATGACTCTAAAATCTTATTTTTATGTGTATCTTAGATTGATAATTACCAAAGTAGAGAGAGAGAAAAATTCTAATGAAAAGTGAACTTGTGTGGTGCCTTGCTGTTATAAGATAAAATAATTTCCTTTAGTTAAAGATAAAATCTGGTTTAGACAAAAAACTAATTCAGATTTGAATGGGTTGACTTAAAGGAGTTGCTATAATATCCAAGTGAAAATGATTTGATGGGCCTTAGTTTGGGGTTAGAAGCCAGAGCTTCAAGCTATAAAACTGTGATCTATCATGGGGGCAGAAACCATTGAAAAAATTTTCATTCTGTTTTCTCACAACCATCTTTTATCTTGGGCTTCTATCCATTTGTCTGGCATATATGGAGGCTAAAACAATTATGTATGAATTGTTTGAATGAATCAATGATAGATTTAATAATTATATTTGCTCTCTTACCTGTAATAACACTAACAATACCAAAAGTAGTTGAAGTCAGGATAGATGGCTTCAAATAATGAGAAGAAATAGTATACAATTTACTGTGGTTTTCTTACTCCCTCCTTGATTTGTTTTCATGGAAAATCATATTCTCAGGCACACTATTTGCTGCAAGTCAGATCTCATCTTTTATGGGAAGATAAGAGAGCCCACCAAGACCGACATAGATCAAATGCAATTTCTTCATGTGTAGGGTTTTCTGTTTGTTGGTTCATTGTTTTTATGTTTGTTCCCAGAAAAATATCTAAGACCCTTCCACTTCATCCAAGATACCCAAATGCCTTGCGATTCACAGACCCTCCTGATCTCAGAGGATGGCTCTTGTTTAAAAACTGCACAAAGTAAATGGTATTGGGTATTTAACGAAAAGCACTGAAATTGCTATATGGTGCCACAGATTCACTGTCGAACATGTCATGAGGCAACATTTTATAGGCGTTGTAAAATCTTTTTACCACACACAGCTGCATTACCCAAAATTACTCAAATCTGCAGGGCATTTGAAACTCACTCTGTAACAGTAATAGGCTTTGCTGCTTAAAAAGTGATTATGACTAATGCACGAAAACAATTATCACAAGACTTAATTGCCAAGAGTTAAGATATATATAGACAGATAGAGATGGATTCATTCTCATTGAAATTTGAGCCATTGCTAGGAAAAACTAAGTGATTTTCAAAATTTACAAGATCATGAAGCAGAACTGGGAAAAAATGTTTTTAATTCATCAGTCTACAAAAGGAAGATTTTTATCCATATTATTCTTAAAGTTTTAACGTTTATTGTTTTTAATACTTGTGGGGTTGATTGGACAAATTCTGAAAAATATTTATGAATAGAACTACCCCATGGGGCTGGTCCTATACCACCAGGAGATAGCATGAGAATAGAGACAAGAGTGGAATCTAACAGACCTGTTTCTAGTTGCGGTTTGGCCCTGGGCAATCATTTCATCTCTCTAGGTCTTTTGGGGCTAAGCATTGGTTGGGCCCTCTTCCTGTGCTAACCTTCTATGATTTGACCTTAGATGATTTAAAGCAGAAAAAGTTCATTGTTGTCTACCTTTGTCCTTCTCTTTCTAGAGAAAGGATGAGAGCAGGCTTAGAGAAAGAAGCAATATTGTGCTTTGCCTTCGAGAGTTTTGGTGTGAAAGAAAGTGATCATGAGCATTTAGATAGAATGGATAGTCTGATAGACAGTATGGTGGGAAAGTACAGAAATGGTTCAGGAAAGGACTGGAAAGGTACGCTGCCCTGATGTTGGAGAAATTTAAAGTTAATAATAGTTTTGATTTCTTTCAATGGGTATGGTGAAGAGTTTTTGGCTACTCAGCCAAGTCCACAGTCTCCTCTCCTCTCTGGCCTCATGATTATTCTACGTGTTCTAGCAATGAATGTAGAGAGGAGCTGATGCACCACTAGCTCACAGAACCTTTCCTGGGCTCCTCTAAGCTCTTTTCTCTTGGCGAACCAAATGAAGATGACCCTCGTGGAAGCCTTGAGTGATCAAAGAAAGCCCCCACCAGCTTGGTTTTCTAGATGAATGCATGGAGCAGAGTCACCTTTCTAATCCCAAACCACTCAGCACTGTGAGATGAGCAAAAAATAAGTTCAAAATCTGAACATCGCATATTCATAGAGTAGCTGCTGATCAACACAATCAACTGTCATGGCTCACCACCTACAGCATGACTGCTATGGAGTTGTGGTGACAGAAGATAGAATCCAGCAGATGGCGGGATGAAAAAATGCTTCACAATATAAACCAGTGAGGAGAGACTCTGTTTTCATGAATTTCAGCAGTAAAAGGAAAGCGATTGAATGAGTAGAAGAATTAAGGAAGGGAGACAGCTGAGTGAGTTGAGCATGTTGTTGAGAAGCTAATGGCTATGAGTTCTGACTCTGGCATCAGACAACCTGAATCTGTTTTCTGGACCCAGATTAATTACATATGTGACCCTATATGGCAATGCTTCATACACATTATCCTCATAATGGCCCTCTTAGGTGTATAGTCATATTAATCCCATTTTAGAGAGGAGGAAACTATGGCTTACAGCAACCAGATGTATTACCCAAAGTCATTTATGATAAACAGTAAAGCTGCAATTTAAACTGAGGTCTATTTGACCCAAAAGCATAAGAGCTGGACATGGGGGAGGTTGAAATTGATCAAGAACTGGAACAACTAATAAGACATCTTCAGATTAGGCATGCGCTGAAAGTTGAGAAGACCCAATTATTCTCCAGTTGAGCTGGCCTGGGTTATCTGGGAACATTGACAGGAAGGAGAGATAGTCAGAGGCCTCTGAGCATGAAGCGCCTTTGGCACTTTGATCACTGAGCCCACCATGACCCCACACCATATGAGGCGAAACTAACGTCCCTCACCAACAGAGATATCCAGAAATAGCTGCAGGACGCTGAAAGATCAAATCAACCCTGACTCACAGCCCTGACTCTAGAAGTCAAATGCAAATCAATCACTGTTGCATTTTAGTGCATTTTAGTAACTTTCAGCTTAATGTAGAAATCAAAGTCTCTAGGTAGCCCCTACAGTTTATAAGTGGGTGGTCTTACTGGGTTCTGGCTGGATGGTTCAATGTGGTGTTTTCTGTGGCTTCCACTGCTTCTGCCAGCCTTGTAAGGCAAAGGCATATGATCTCAGTGATGGACTTATCCAACATGTTAATTGAACACCTACTATGGATGAGGCAGTTTGCTTGGAAAGCATCCAGGGAAAACTAGGACATGGCTTCTGTGTTCAAGGAACCTAGTCCAGTGAAGAAGGCACACAAGTAAATGATCACTTAGTCATGGTATAAAGCTAACTAACAGCTCAGAGCTAGAGATGGGATATATCAGTTCAAATAGTTGAATGAATATGGGTAAGTTATTTTACCTCTCAGTACCTCTGCTCTTTCAACTGCAAAATGGAAAAATGCCCCATAAGTTTGTTAAATGATTAAATGTTTAAAAAAATAAATGAAATTAAAGGTAAGTGGAGAAATTAAACACATAAAATTAGTTGGCTTTGTCACTCTCAGCTTCACATTGGAGGTGGTAAATGAAGACTGAGTAGGTTTTCACAGAAAGTCAACATGGTGATAGCCTTGTATGCAGGAGGGGGCATGTACTTGGGAACTATGAAAACAGCCTGTTACAATATTAGGGAAAATTCAAGAAGGCCCATTGCTACAGGGTCGTGATCTGAGGTAGATGACATAGATGAAGTTGGAAAGAAAGACAGGAAGCAGTTTACAAGGATCCTGTTAGTCAGGACTGAGAAAGGAGTATCACAAGTTGTTTAACATCACCCTGCTTATTTAACTTTTTTGCAGAGCACATAAGCTGGGCTGAATGAATCACAAACTGGGATCAAGATTGCCAGGAGAATATCAGCAACCTCAGATATGTGGATGATACTACTCTAACGGCAGAGAGCAAAGAGGAACAAAAGAACCTCGATGAGAGTGAAAGAGGACAGTGAAAGAGCCAGCTTAAAACTCAATATTTAAAAAACTAAGATCATGGCATCCAGTCCCTTTAACTTCATGGCAAACAGAAGGGGAAAAGGTGGAAGCAGGGACAGATTTCCTCTTCTTGGGCTTTAAAATCACTGCACATGGTGACTGCAGCCACAAAATTAGAAAACGATTGCTTCTTGGCAGGAAAGCTATGACAAACCTAAACAGCGTGTTAAAAAGCAAAGACATCACTTTGCCGACAAAGGTCCGTATATTCAAAGCTATGGTCTTTCCAGCAGTCATGTACGGATGTGAGAGCTAGACCATAGAGAAGGTAGAGCGCCAAAGAATTGATGCTTTTAAACTGTGGTGTTGGAGAAGACTCTTGAGAGTCACTTGGATGGCAAGGAAATCAAACCAGTCAATCTTAAAGGAAATCAATCCTGAATATTCATTGAAAGGACTGATGCTGAAGCTGAAGCTCCAATACTTTGGCCACCTGATGTGAAGAGCTGACTCATTGGAAAAGATCCTGATGCTGGGAAAGACTGAAGGCAGATAGAGAAGAGGGTGACAAAGGATTAGATGGTTGGATGGCATCACAGATTTAATGGACATGAACTTGGGCAAACTCCGGGAGATGGTGAAGGGCAAGGAAGCCTGGTATGCCAGTCCATAGGGTTGCTAAGAGTCAGACAAGACTTGGCAACTGAACAACAACAACCAGTCTGATTCAAGATGTAGAGTCCTTCCTAGAGGCAAGTAGAGATGGCTGGATGCCAGGAGATTAATATGGGATCAACAGCCCCAGGAGCTGACGGAGGCAACAGCATTTGGTGAAGACAGACACAAAAGCCCGTTGACTCCCAAAGACTTGTTTCTATGTGCCCTGTAGGTATGAGCAGGTACTAAGAACTTGAAATATTCGCATAGCACCCTGAAAAAGCAAAGCCTATCATGGCCCATTAGCTACCTGAAATTTCACCCCTTCTCCCAGCCTTGTATATAAACTGAGCAGAAATGAGGTCTCTTCCATGTGTGTCCTGATGTACAGTCAGGGCAGAGTGCCGTATTCAGTGCAACAAAGTTAATAAGAAAATGAAGCCCCAGGCATTTTCCTGATGATGCTATGGTCTAAGTGGAGGAGGGGAAAAAAAGTCAAACAAACTTCTGTAGAAATGTATGTGAAAACTGATTCTAAAGGTAGTGAGCTCAGCATTCTTGGCAGTGTTGCTTCAAAGCCTCATTACACAGGCACCAGCATCAGAATTAGCTGAACAGTTGTTTAAAAGGCAGGTAGCTGAGCTCCACCCAAGACCTGTTAAACCAGAATCTACAATTTTTTTTAAAATTTAAATTTATGTATTTTAATTGGAGGCTAATTACTGAACAATATTGTATTGGTTCTGCCACACATCAACATGAATCCGCCACGGGTGTACACGTGTTTCCCATCCTGAACCCCTCTCCCACCTTTTTATTTTAATGTATCTTCCATAAAAAGAATGTATCAGTTCAGTTTAGTTCAGTCGCTCAGTCATGTCCAACTCTTTGCGACCCCATGAATCACAGCACGCCAGGCCTCCCTGTCCATCACCATCTCCCGGAGTTCACTCAGACTCATGTCCATCGAGTCAGTGATGCCATCCAGCCATCTCATCCTCAGTCGTCCCCTTCTCCTCCTGCCCCCAATCCCTCCCAGCATCAAAGTCTTTTCCAATGAGTCAACTCTTTGCATGAGGTGGCCAAAGTACTGGAGTTTCAGCTTTAGCATCATTCCTTCCAAAGAAATCCCAGGGCTGATCTCCTTCAGAATGGACTGGTTGGATCTCCTTGCAGTCCAAGGGACTCTCAAGAGTCTTCTCCAACACCACAGTTCAAAAGCATCAATTCTTCGGCGCTCAGCCTTCTTCACAGTCCAACTCTAACATGTATATTCTCTTAAGAATGTTAATAAAATTAATACCTATTCCCCTCACTTAGCTTAAATAATATACAGGTCAATACTTTATTTACTTATTGTTCCAGGATAGTTTTTTAAAATTTGTGTTTATTTTGAATTAAAACATTTTAATACAATTTTAAAGGTTACTTTCCATTTACCGTTAATACAAAATATTGGCTATGTTTTCAGTTCTGTACAAATCATCCTTGAACCTGTCTTATACCCAAGAGTTTGTACCTCTCGTTCCCCATTCTCCACACTGCCTCTCTCTCCCCTTTCCAAGGGTAACCACTAGGTTGTTCTCTGTGTCTGTGATTCGGCTTCGTTTTTGTTTTACACACTGGATTGTTGTACTTTTTAAGATTCTGCTTATAAGTGATATCATACAGTCTTTGTCTTTCTCTGTCCGACTTTCCCTTAGCATACTGCCTAAGAAATTACTGGGAACCAATCCCCTATGTATCACTTCCCAGATTCAGAAATAAAACATTGCCGTCTTGTCTGAAATTCCTTTTGGGTTATTAGATTCGTCATCACTCTTCCCTCCTTCTCGAAGGAAAATAATCCCTGTTATCTTTCTAATGCTTGATTTTAGTCTTGCTTCTTTTTGAACTTTATATAAAACATTTCAGTTAACCTGCAAGACCCTAGTTACAACATTCCATATTTTAAATAATTATGCATGATCACACGCATCCATAATCAAAGATCCTGAATTACTGTTACTTGTTTGGGACTATTCTGTTACCTCAACTTTAGGGAGGAAAGATTGTTATCCTTTTAGGAAATTCTCGTGCCTCTCATGGGCTTTCCAGGTGGCTCAGTGGGTAGAGAATCCACCTGTAACACAGGAGCCACAGGAGACTTCAGTCCTATCACCGGGTGGGGAAAATCCCCTGGAGCAGGGCATGGCAACCCATTCCAGTATTCTTGCTGAGAATCCCATGGACAAAGGAGCCTGGCAGGCTACAGCCCATAGGGTTACAAAGAGTAGGGAACGACTGAAGCGACTGAGCATGCACACACACATACCTCTCGTGGGGCTTTTAAGTCTCTTAATCTTGGAAAACCAAAATTAACCACTACAGATAAGAAACCCAAACTAACGATTGGTTTGAAAGCTAAGAAACTTCAATATTTTCCCACAATAACCATGATGTTTGGGAAAAAAAAAAAAAAACCCTGCTTCTTTTGAAATGGCTTCCATTTAAGAACAGTCCATTGGCTTTTTACCAACTGATATTTGTGTCTACATACGCCAGGAAGTAGGTGCTGAATCTGTGTATTATAGTGAAGAATAAGATTTGATCTCCACATCTGGGGAAGCCATAATTAAATTTTCTTCTTCTTTTCTGGCCAGAGAAGGAGAAGGCATTGGAGTGATGAGCACAAAAAGGGAGATATGCCACAGGAAGTCTGGGATGCCAATAGCAGAAAATCTCAACTTATCAGGGAAGGCTTCATGGAGGAAGTAACTTCTGAGCTGGTGCTGATAGTGGAGTATGGACGTGTCAAATGGAAGAGTCGAGTTGTGGAGAGAGCAACTCACATGGGTCAAAGCTTCAGGAAAATGTTAGTCTCTGTGTTTCCTATGAAGGCCCCTAAGACACAGGCTTATAAACTTTAGATCTGACCAAGATAATCTTAAAAGATATCAGATTTGCAGCATTTTATATGTGCATAGGAATACTGTTCTTTCAAATGTCAAAAAATGAGAATTATTTCAAATAATTTCATTTGAAATCAATTAGCCTTTCATTTACTTTATCCTAATAAAGGACAAGTTTACATTTTCCTTACATTTAGAGACATACATTACATTTGTAACATTTCAAGACATCCTGTATGAATTATTAAAAAGAAAAAACATTATATTGTAATTAGGTTAACTCTGTTTTCTCACTTCTCCCTCTGGCCACCTCCCTCCCAAATAGATCACTTTGTAAAAAAGTAGCAGTTATTCAAAACAAAATATGTCGGAGTATCTTGCAGCCAAATGAAATGGATCGACAAGGCACACAACAGAAACCGACCTCAAATTGATAAATTTGTCCAGTAAAAACAACGTAGCCTGAGCAGCATGTTGATCATTTTAAATGTTAATGGTTATATGCTTCTTTACTATTGAGATATTTGTGACTAATGGTGTGATGCTATTTAAATTCACAACATGCATTAATTTCAGCTGTTTTTCATCATTAGGAAAAATAATTCAAAAGAAACTTCAATGCTTCCAAGAGCAACATGGGAAACAATATGAATGCCACCAAGCACAGAAAGCCCCTTCCACAGACTCCGTTCTGCTAAAGCCAAGTCTTAGAAGAAGACATTCTCTGGGTAATGTCTGGATTGTATCCAGATTTCCAAAGTCTTAAAAAGAACACTTCTAATTCCTCAATTCAACTTGGTATCAGAATATGATTGGTACCATTGTAGTTATGATTAGTAATATATAAAGGCTACATTTATGACCCAAGTAAAGGAGTGATTTTCTCCCTTGAATCCGTGGCTGACTCAAGTCTATCATTATGTTCGTATTTTATAACAGGAAATAGAAAGTTAATTGATAGCTATTTAGAGCCTTTAAAAAAAGCCTACTTAGACAATGAAGAGTTAGTTTGTGTAAAATTAGAAAGATCATAGAAAATAATTTATTAGGACTGACTTCCATATTGGTTGCTGAGCCAACAGACTACTGGCGCTAATTGTTTACTTAAACTAAGTCATTGCAACTCCATATCAAAATGGTTTCCATAGTTTGAGATTGACTTCAGCCTTTTACCTCCCAGAATTGATGGGCATGAAGGTTCCACAGGATATCAGCTCTATTTTTCCCCCTTCCTCTATAAAGATCTTAATGTTGTGTGAAGTCAAAAGTTTTATTTTATTTTTGTTCTGTTCTACATAATCCTGCCTTTATTCATGTTTATGGATGTGGAAAGAGTACATTCATAGCCATGCTTATCTATAAACTCATTGACTTGTGCATTCAGAATAAGATTTTAAAACCACAGTTTTTGTTACCAGATACTTAAGCAGTAAGGAAGATCCCCTGGAGGAGGCATAGCAAGCCACTCCAGTGTTCTTGCCTGGAGAATCCCCAAGGACAGAGAAGCCTGGCGGGCTATGGTCCATGGGGTCTGAAAGCGTTGGACATGACTGAGCGACTAAGCACAGCACAGCAATATGCTCATATTAGGCACACACTATTGCTAACGTTAATTTGTGCATAGGAAGTGAGTTAATCAGACTTAGGTCATCTTGGCATGTCAAGGGGAAGAGCTCTCACTGTGATGATCAACTTATCAGCGAACTATCCTATGCTTTCTAGTCATGAATATCTATTAATAACCAACCTGAATTGAATATATATATATATATATATATATATATATATATATATATATATCTACAGAGTTACAGTGACCAAAGAGAACAGCTACCAACTGAGCTGCCTGAGGATAAGATGAAACTCATTTGCTTGATGAACAATAACAGTAAAATACTGGAATAAAGATGCCTGAAACTGCAAAAAGAAAGGGAGGAGAAGCATTAACAGAGAGAGTCATGGAAGATAATGTTTGATCAGGCTCTTAGGAGAGATCATTGAGCTCAGTTCTGGAACATCCAGAACTATATGACTAATTTATTCTTGAATTTAAGCCAAGAATATGTAAGGGAACTCTACCTGATTCTGTTTTGCAAAATGAAAACAAAACCAAAACAATAAATAAGAAGAACAGTCTGAAATTTAGGAAAAAGCAAGGGGAAAAAAACAGAGGGTGAAAGATCAGTGATACTTAATGGACCAGATTTGGCAGCGGGAGAATGGTTGGAATTAGAGAGTGACATTTTTGGCAAAAGAGACTGTTCAATTTCTGTGCCGCTGTACAACACCCCAAACTTAGTGGCTTAAAAATGAAAATTTGTTATCTCCCACAGTTTGATTAATTGAGTGCAATCACTTGGGAGATTCTTGCTTGGGGATTCTCATGAAATCACTGCCAGATATTGTGACTGGGACTCCAGTCATCTCAAGTCTGGACAGGACTGAAAATCCAAGATGGCTCCCTCAGGTCTGGCAGTTGAGTTAGCTGTTCACTGGGAGGTCACCTGAATCTGTCACCTGGAGTGGCCTCCACATGATTCTTCCATGTAGTTTAGGTTTCACACTGCGTGATGGGTGAAGATCCCTCCTGAGATTTTAGAGGAGACATTCCAAGAAGCATTCCAAGAAATCCACGTGAAAACTAAGGAATCTAAGGACTTAGCATCTGAAGTCCCAGATCATCACTTCTGTAACACTATATCTGTCAAGCAAGTGACTAAGTACAGCCTAAATTCAAGGGGAGGGAAAATCAGGCTCAATCTCTTGACATGGAGCAGCACGTGTGTATAGAAAGAAAAGGAATTGATAGCAATCATCCTGGAGACCCTTGTAGAAGCATTGTTTGTCCTGAACATGCTAAATACAGCCTGTAGATCCTAAATGCTGGATGTGGAGTCTGTGCACATCAATATGGCCAAAAATATTGATCACAAAGGGAACATACAAATAATATATCATCTCTCTACTCAAACTAACCAATGCTGCCATTATACTGAGGATAAAATTCACATTTCTTACCATGGTTTGGAAAGCCCTAGATGGTTGGCTCCAGTCCAGCCTCTCTGACCTCATTTCTTTCCACTCTTCCCCATGCTCCTTTTGCTCAAGTCATGATGACTTTCTTGTATTTCTCCCAACAATCAAAGCAATCATTTCTCCTTTGCAGCCTTGTCAATTTCTACTGCCTCTTCCTGGTAAACTCGACTCCCAGATTTTCACACCTTTCGTTCCTTCACTTGATTCAAGTTTCTGTACAAAGATCTCTTCAGAGAGGACATTCCTTGACCATCCTATTAATTGAGCATGGCTGTATTCCACTTACCCACTATCATGTCACCAACCATCTGAAATGACCTTGTTCATCCCTCTGTTTAATTCTGGGTATCAGTCTCCTCCTATCTAACTGCCAGCTCCATCAGAGCAGGGACCTTATCTGCCTTATTCAAGTTCCTATCCCCTTATCTGAGAACATTGCCATGGAGGGATGCTCAGCACATATTTGAATAGATGAATAAAGGTGGACCAAGTCTAGGTTTTCTTAATTGGCTATAATTTAAATGTTCTATTAATAAATATTCGTAAAAATAATGTGAGACTTTGTATAATTCAGTCAACTGTCAGTTTGACCTATGACTCTCTGCATGAGACATAACCTAGGAGGAAGAGTCTGATCTCTTACCTTTACAGCTCTAATCTGCTGGCTTTTAGACCTCTCTTCACACTACACTTCACAAGGGGGCTCTCTAGTGGCGTCCGACTTTCTTTGTTTCTGTTTCTCTACCTGAGACAAAACAATCAAACTAAAATATTGTTCTGGCTTTCTCTTTTTCTAATCCAATATAGTTTTGTTGTTGTTCAGTTGCTCAGTCGTGTCCGACTCTTTGTGACCCTATGGACTACAGCATGCCAGGCTTCCCTGTCTTTCACTGTTTCCGAGTTTGCTCAATATAGTCTTTAGAAAACCAAAGATGAAGGTCTTAAAGAGAGAAGACAGGAAAGAAAGGTAGCATTCACTCCCTTTTTAAATTATTTTTTCCGCTCATTTTTTGGATCGCTTTTGGATTTGTTTCCCTATTCATTATGTGATGATTGTTGCCTTAAAATCTAACATTATAGCCTCAGTAGACTATGTACACTTTTGTTAGACCATCCCTACTATGTACCTTTCTGGGATGCTTATTTCCACCCCCACCCCCTCCCTTTCCTCCAGCTAAGTACCTTTCTTCCCTGAACACTTATCTCATATACCTGCTCATTTGGAAAGACTTATCCTAACCCACCATCCCCATCTCCCATTTTCCAACCCTTTCTGGACTGGAAAAGGGTTATTAACTATCGTACACTATGTTATTAACTATCGTACACTAAGGTAAGTGCTGTCTCCTCATCTAGTTATGAGTTTTTTGGAGCCCTGGGTATTATCTTATAAATTTCTAGAATATGACTGTCAAGTCCAATGTCTGGCACATGATACACACAGTCAGTAAATACTTACTGAACTGGATAAAATTAAATTGCAGCAAAGTGAAAAGAAGAAAGCAGTAGGGAATTGGGACTACGGTAGAAAATGTTAAAAGGCTAAGAATACACTGGCCTCTTCCTGTTATATGCACTAAGCCAGGCCCAATTATATGTGCTTTTCTAGAAACATGACCATTGTCAGATATGTTCAGAAAATAAATTGAAACTAGAGTTCTTTAAGGGCAGGTATGGAATCGGGCTTTTTTACACTCTTTTTCTGCCACACCGTTGCGCCTCCTCATGTTCATTTGCATTTTTCTGGCTCAGTTTGTGGGTTGCAGGTGCAGAAAGCAGGTATCAGGTGCATCATGTAGAATTCTCTGCTATCTCTAATAAGAGATGCTATCTACCCATGTTCTTTTATAAGTGTAAATGTTCTCTTTTTCATATCAATTTAGATCCTTCTGCATTTATGAAATTTTATCTTTCATGTCTGTTTGGGGGGAGTATCTTTCAAGGACATATAAAAATTGGATGTGATATCCATCTTTTAATACACAGAGCTGTTACTGGCAAGAAAAGTTTTTCCTTCAAAGGGAGATGATTGCTACTATGTTTTGATCAATTACATACATAATATTTTCAAAAACATTGGTAATGTGGTGATTTTCCACATTTTATTCTAAGACAATGAAAACAGAAGCAGTCTGCTAGAAAGCTAGTTAAGTCTGACTTTATTCACTGCACACAGAGAGCAGTTTGAAATTGCATCTAAGCCACCTTCAGCTCAGCACAACCATCCATCACCCTGTTAACACTGCTCTTCTGGGCCCCCTTTGAAACACCCCTGTAATTGAAACTTTCTAGGCAGGTAAGACCAGTCTAAGTCAAAACAACAGATTTAGCTCTGGCAAAATGCTATGAAGATTACCAGACATTTTGCAACATGGATTGATCAATAATCATAGGTCAAAGTTTTCTACAACTCCTGAAAAATATGGGTTAGTTTTGTGCTTTGGGTGGGGGGAGTGGGTGGGGCAGAAATGGTGGTTGCATGGAAAATTAATGGAAAGATTTAGCTAATGAAAAGTAGAAATTATGGCTTTGTGGTAATGCACAAAATAAAGGATTGAGCTTCCTGGTCCAAGATTTTCTATGAAGTCTAAGTGGCTTATTAAGAAATACATCTCATTTCTCTGCATCTATGTGTCTTCACTTAAGGGGTAAAGCTAGTGTCAAGTTTACTAAACATAGTGATAGAAGTTATCCTGTGTGTTACAAAAGTATCACACTGAATCTGGCACTAATCCGTTCATTTCCAGAAAGAGCACAAATACCGAGTTCCCCCTCCAAATGCCCCCCACATTCGTCAGTGTGTATCTATTAGAGGCCAAGAAAAATGTACCACATTTCACTGCATCTCAGCCTTATGGCTTCCTCTGTAATCTAATGCCAACTCACATAAAATTCAAGCTGTAGCAAGTAACCTCGCACAATAGGTCATTCACACAGCTTTGTCCCTTTGAGTTTATGTGAAACAGGAGGAAAGTCACTAGTACATATCCAAGTTTGATGTGAACTATCAAATCACTCTCCTAATGGTGGCCTCTTGATCATCATTTGTGAAAGCCAGATCTTAGTTCAGCCAAACCAAAAGAACTCCTAATAATTTCTTCATGTCCTTTTTTTTTTTTCATGCTTGACACCCCTAAGAAATATGTTTTTCCTAACCCCCCAAACATTTAATCTGTGCTTCAGTTTTTTCGCTACTTGCATCACATCTTGCCTCATATTGTTTAAGTATTCATATAACTTTCCCTACTAGACTGAAAACTCCCAAAGGGTAAGGTGTTCGTGTAACTCAGCTTTTCACATACCTAGCAAACACGAGAATACACTGCACATGGAGTTATTCCATGTTCATTTAATGAACATATGAATGGGTAGATAGATAGTTTTGAGAGACTATCATGGATTCAATTTTGGCTCTAGGGAAACCAAGATAGTATCATTTCTTATATTGAGAATATTTTCTAATTTCAGTCACCTAATCTTGTGACTTGAGGCTGATGTGAAAAATATAAGAAACCAAAACTTGGGCACTTAATAGTTTATCATGCTCGTTTAAGAGAAATTCAGAAATTATGTGACAGAGTGCCAAACATTACCAAATGTCACACTGAACTGAGATTTCTTTTTCAATTCACATCTATGCTCAGCAATGAAGAAAGGTAAGATTGATTAGCTGTGTCTGCCTTTGAGATGCTGGATCAGGTTCAAACGTGGTTTTTTTTTTTTGACAATGAGATGGAGATCCCAGAGGTAAAGTTACTGTCCCAAAGTCATGCAACAGTGGCAAGCTCTTATCAAGGCTGTAACCAAGAGTTCAGTTCTTGAGAAGCTGAGAAGGGCCCTGGTGGGGAAGAGTCTAATGAGGAAGGTTATATAGGAAAGACTAAATCAGGAGAAATCAAACTTCAACCTTGAGACCCAAGCCCTGAGTTTCTTTGTCTGCTATAAGGATGGTTACAATGCTCCAGGGGATGAAAGATGAGTTTAAAGCCTTAGAGTGGAGGATCAGGGTGGACCCTAACAAGCCCCAGACTCTTAAGTATCAGTGAAGAATGAATCCGAAGGCAAAGAACCAACAGGGGATACCTTAGCAATTCCTTCAGATACTAGCCCATCCCTGTGACCAGCTTTGAGAGAAGCGTAAACAGCTAGAGGGAGTTTTCTCTGGTGCCACTGCAGCACCCATCCAACCCCTCAATTTCAGTCTATTTTTTTCTGTTCCAGCTTTAAAATTCTTTTTGTAAGCCTAGTTACTGAAAAAACAAAACATAACATTCTTTTTCAAGTGTTTTATTAGGGAAAATTTCACAGACAGAAAAATTTGGAGGACAGCTGACAAAATCTCTTGCACTGCTCCTCCAGGAAAAGACTTCTCAATATCTGTACTTGCTGATGCTTGATTGTGCCTCCCCAGTCTTTCTTGCCGTTCAGCCCAACATGTGATCAATCCCCCAGCCTCAGCTCAACTTAGCCAGTAATTTAGTCTGATCCAGACCTCTGTCTGACCATGATCTTCCCAAGGCTTCTATCCCCACTCAATCCCAGCCTAACAAGCCAGAGCTTATGAGTCCAGCCATTCATTAATTTGCTTTTCTTTTGTCCCTCAAAATTTTATTTAATACCTACTAGGTACTCTTGGAGAAGGAAATGGCAACCCACTCCAGTGTTCTTGCCTGGAGAATCTCAGGGATGGGGGAGCCTGGTGGGCTTCCGTCTATGGGGTCACACAGAGTCGGACACGACTGAAGTGACTTAGCAGCTTAGCAGGTACTCTAGGCTGATTCCTAGAGATATAATGGCTGCTATCCTGATGGAGATAGTGTGTGATCTAATAGAGGTACACTTTCAGAGTGTCAGGAGGGACAAAGGGGTCTTTTCCTCCATGGTTAAGACTGAAAGACAGTAGCAGTCAGGTGCAAAGTGTGTGTGTGTCAGTCGTGTCTGCTGTTTGCAACCCTCTTGACTGTAGCCCACCAGGCTTGCCATTTCCTTCCAGGGGATCTTTCTGACTCAGGGATCAAACCTGTGTCTCCAGGATCTCCTGCATTGGTAGGCAGATTCTTTGCCACTGGGCCACTTGGGGAGCCCAGGCACTCAGCGCTAAAACCTAAATCCCAAGGGACTAGAGTTCTATGATATCAGTTATCTACTGGGAAGCACATGATAACTTTTGATTGGGTACCTGTTATTTACTAGACTAATATGGGACTGAGCTAATGTTTTGAATGAAATAATTACTGCTCCATTCACATGGCGCTGCACACGAATGCACAGCTTTCAAAGGAGGTCCTATAACAAGTCACGACGAAAGTTAAAGTTGGCAGGGGGCGGAGGCAGTGGGTAGTGCTGGGGAGTAGGATTGTCACACTGCTTCCAAGCATGAGAGGGATACTGCAGGGAGAGACCGCGTGGAGAGCCACTGAGACATGTGAGCTCTAGAGCTGCCCCTACCTGTAATTTGACGGTGAACTTCAGCAAGTAACAACTTTCCTTTGGATTTCAGTTTTTTCTACTGTAAAGGAGTTAGACTTAATAGTCTCCAAGATTTCTAACATGTAGTGTGACTGTACTATTTCTGGCCCGATCTTTAGGCAGAGTAATGGCTGCCATCACCTCATGGCTACGATTTCCTGTGTGTTGTAATGATTCCACCAGATCCTGTTGTCCAGAAGATGACACAAAAACATGATGGGGCTTTCCCCAGAGCATCGCCTTGCAATTCCTCACAAGTATATCGTGTCTTGTGACTGACAGTCATTTCTCAGGCATCACCTCTTTCTCCGCACACAGCCAGTATTACTGCTCCCACATTTTAAGGAGAAAACTGAGGCTCTGACGCTGACCCAACATCATCTGAAAGGCAATAATCTTTTCCCCTGTATCTCAGTGCCTGTTTCAGGTGCTTATTTTTTCTGAAACAGAGGCCACACAACAACCACTTTTGCTTTTTTCTTTTCTTTTTTTTAAAACTACTTGTGAGATCTGATGTTAGAATAGGGTTGGTCAGAGGTATAGATAAGTATAGATGCCTCTCAAGCTACAACAAAGATACATGCTTGAGTAATTGTCTGTGAATCATTCTTTTAATCAAATTTTAAATATGCTGAAGGCTTATTCAATGGCAAGATCTTTTATGCAGTGAATAATAACACCTCATGGCACACCCCTGCCCTCAGGGATTTGTTTTGGAAACCTAAAGCTTCTGCTGTACTGTGAACTGGAATAGAAGTTGCATTCTAATGGGGCCCACATGGACTTTCTGATGAGAGTATCTCTTCTTCGGTAACACTCTACTGAAGTTGGGGGTTCAGAGCCTTCATCACCTTGCTTGGTTTAATGCCTTCTTCCTGCCGTAGCACCTATTTGGAAGCCCCGTATTTCTTGGCAGCTGTGTTGTTCTTACATCATTTTAAGTCAATTAAAATTATTAGTGTAGTTTTAATAGTCAGTGCTCCCTGAGGGCAAGTAACAAACAGTGCAATTTGAAGAAAACTGAATAAATAAAACAAGGAGGAGACGGGTGAAACAATAGCCCAGGAAAGGAATGAGAAAAACATAGTCTATTAGCAAAGTCATCTACATTAAAAACAATAATAATAATAATGAGTGTATTACTTGAAAAACTAGCAGCTACACAGGATAGAACCAGACATCAAAATGGACTAAACTGGTCAAGGCTGATAACATTTGATTTCGAAGACACATGAACAGCCCCAGAACCCACCCCATCTTCACCGGGCTGGCGGGCTTTTCAGAAGATGTGATTGATCCCTTTGTCCTCCATGCATTTGCCCCTTGGGGGAGGGGGGAATAATACAGTATGCTCTATTTTTATCTCATACCCTTGTGGGCAGGATCTTTATATTTATAAGTTTACCAGTTCCATTTCACTTGTAAATAAGGTGACTGTACCAAACAGCTTGTACAGCCTTTTAAGTCTCTTAATGTCGTGATCGCTGCTTCCAGGAAGGAGCAGGGACAGGAAAATATAGACATTTTTAGGACATGAAAAGAGGGAAGAAAAAGAGATGGAGCAATGGATTTTTGCAGATTGAGGCAGGTTACAGTAGTGCGGACAGTAGTCGAGTCCTGGAGTAAGGGGTTTTCCCAAACACCCCGTGAATCACTAGCTGTCTTTTAGACCGTGGACTAGTGGTTTAGCTTTCGTATCAGGCTCTTCATCTCAAACATGGAGTTAAAAGGAAAATCAGTTCTAGAAAGATGTTGAGATGACTAAACGATATCATTATATGCAAAGTGCTGAATACAGGACCTGAAATATGACAAAGGCACACAAATGTCAGGCATTATTATCATTATAGGTTTTTACTCAATGATGGGGGGAATTCTTGAGATCAAAGAGCAACTTCAAGAAGGGCTGAGGCTAGCAATCCTAGAGGCCACACTAGGCAGTTCTTGTTTTTGCTAAGGGAATGGCTACCCACTCCAGTATTTCTGTCTGGAGAATTCCACAGAGGAGCCTGGCAAGCTACAGTACATGGGGTTACAAAGAGTTAGACATGACTGAGCAGCTAACACACAGGGTACCTTAGCACTCTTGCTATTCATAAACAATAACAGTCAATATTTAGGGAGAACTTTCTTTGCCCTGGGCACCGTTTTATGTGCTTTCTATGAATTTTCTCACCTCACTTTCAGAGTGACCTCTGATGCTACTATTGCCCTAACCATTTCACAGATAAGAAAACCAAGACATAGAATATTTAAAGGTCTTGCCCAAAGATAAATTAGGAGTTTGGGATTAACAAATAAACACTACCATATGTATTGATTGAATAGATAACCAGCAGGGATCTGCTGTATAGCACAGGGAACTATATTCAGTATGCCATGATAACCTATAATGGAAAAGAATTTTAAAAGAATATATTATATATATATAATATATTATATATATTAAAAGTATATTATATATATGAGCTTCTCAAGTGGCACAGTGGTAAAGAATCTGCCTGCCAATGCAAGATGTACAAGAGACCCAGGTTTGATTCCTGGGTGAGGAAGAGCCCCTGGAGAAGGAAATGGCAACCCACTCCAGTGTTCTTGCCTGGAAAATCTCATGGACAGAGGAGACTGGCGGGCTACAATCCATGGTGGGTCACAAAGAGACACTGGGTGACTGAACACAAGTATATATTGTATATAATACATGTATATGTACAACGGAATCGTTTTTGTATACCTGAAACCAGCACAATGATGTAAGTCAAATATATACACACACAAAAATTTTTTTTAAAATAGACTAATGAAAAAAATGTCTTGCCCAAGATAACAGCTGAACAACTAACAAAGGGTAAACCGCAGTCTGACTGTGGATGCCCTGCCCCCGCCGGTGCATCACGCTGCCACTAAGGTCCTGTGTAGACAGATGGCTGATGGAGGTGTCATCGTCTACTCAAGTCGCCCCACACAGTCCTGCATTTGTGTCGTGTAAACCCCACCGTGGGGCTAGGGGGCTGGGTCCAGTGAGAGAAGGCAAATTTTCCAAATCCACTGGCTCAGAGGGGCCAGGGTTTCGCAATTCTGGAGAGATCTCAGCCTGGTCCGAGGCAGGCTCTGAGCCCAGGTAGTCATCTTCCACGTCTCTCATGCTCTGCTGATGCAGCGGGCTAGCTCCTCCTCCACGGCTGGCATTCTGCTCTCCAGGCGGGTGTGCCCAGGTAAAGCCGAATCATCTGAAAACACTGCAGTGAGACAGGATGCCCTGGTGCCCCCTGATCAAAGAAGGCAGACGTTCATGAAGCGGAGAACTCACTGCGGAAACGAGTCCCACCATGGATCCCGCCGCTGCAGCGTCAGTCTATAAACCATCTCAAGCGTCCTCTGCAGCTGAGGCGAGCTTGCCCGCAGGCCAGGAGAAGGCGCAGAGGGTGCAAGACTCCTAAGAGAAGAATGGCTCCACAGTCAGGCCTCTCGCCAGAACTGTGACTCCTGCTTTCCCTTTTTTAAGGCTCTTTTTCCTATTGTAAATAATCCCATTAAATGAGAACCATTGTCTCTCCTTTCACACAAGAGGTCCTTTCAGAGCCTTCAGCAGTAATGAAAGGGGAAAGCTGCACAATAATAAAGATGAGGGGTGTGGTGTGTTCCATCAGGAGGGAAGCAGAAGGTGGAGGAAGGAGGAGCTGGGTGGAGGAGGAAAGGCCCAGAGTATCGAACTCGCCCAGCTTTCTGGAAAATTTCTCATGAAGTTCGTTGGTTAAAGGGAACGGGGTGAAGCGAAGGGGCACAGAAAAAAAGATGGAAGTAGGCAGCTGGGCTTGGGGTTTCTAATATCTTCGGGATCCAGAAAATAGATAGGACCACGATCAATGCAAACAGAATTGCTGATCTGGCGACCAGAAGAATATATTTTCTGTAGCCTTTGGCACAAAGTTACAACCCCAGTTGGCCTTAGTTTTCCTGGAAAGCATTAGAATGAGTTTCTCTGCGCTTATGAAAGGTAGACATTTCACAGGATAGGCAAAGTAGATGATATTAAGAAAATATACATATATATATATTAAGGTATTGAGAGAATTTAAAGTTCTTTGAGAATAGATTCTGTCAAGTCTTACAGTCATCATTTTCACAATCAGGCATCAAAACCAGGCTTCCAGGCACAGTGGTAAAGAATCCACTTGCCAGTGCAAGAGATGCAAGAGACACAGGTTTGATCCCTGGGTCAGGAAGATCCCCTAGAGAAGGAAATCACAACCCACTCCAGTATTCTTGCCTGGGAAATTTCATGGAGAGAGGAGCATGGTGGGCTACAGTTCATGACAGTTGGACATGACTGAGCAACGGAGCATGCACACACACACACACACACACACACACACACACACACACACACACACATATCAAAACCAGACTGGCCAATTTTTTTCTCTTTAATTCTTAAAACACAGCAGATGCATTTCAAGAAGCGGAAAGAAAAGAGTTAAGAATCATCAGGGCATTGTGTTTCAAAGAGACCACTCTGGAACCAGAAAACGTAGATTCCAATTAGCTCTATCCTTCATTAATGTGTGACCTTGGGCAAGTTACACAGCGTCTCTGCTTCCCTTCCTTATATATAACTTGGAAATAATAATATTACTACAGAAGCTTGTTGTGAAGATTAAATGGGTTTGAACAGGTGAAGTACTTAGAAGAATGCCTGACATAGCCTAAGTGCTAGATAAATGCTTGCAGTTATTATGAAAGAATCACTGTCAAACAGAGAGCCAGCATCTCCCCATCCATTATCACCGAAAGTAACCCATGAGCAGTGGTGCTCTGAGTGAGGTGATCCTGAGTTTTCTCCTTTCGGCATATGACATTGTGAACGCTTAAGATTTTGTTCAGAACAAAATGCAAATCATACTTGTAGCTTCTCTATGACCTTGCGGCATTTGAAGGTAACTTATCCCCCAGGATGTGCCAGATACAGAAGTGCCAGTCACAAATCTGTATTCACTCTTTCTGTCATTTAGCTGGAGTTATTATACGGATGCTTTGCATCAGGGTGGTCATCCCAAACCCTTTGGTAACGTCTGGTCAATGACCTCCAGAGAGAGCAGATGAGTCTTTATAAAAAGGTCTTTGACTCATATACCATTATTCTCCGACTTTTACCACAAAATCACCATGAAAAGCTAAAAGACTGCTACTTCCTGACATCCTTGAGATTATGCCTTGTTGATTTTTTTCCCTTAAACCCTTCATATATATCTAGTGTAATATCCCTGCGTACAAATGTTTTCCAGACTGTGGTGAGCCTAATTAATGAGATTGAATGCTGTAACGATATTAATTTTTGAGAGAGAAAATTCATATATACACAAGTGTGGCTGCAACCTCATTGCTCAAGCCACCTCACAGATGGTAGGGCAAATATGTACTCCTTGTAGGTTTTTCAGGGCTTCCTGGATAGCTCAGCTGGTAAAGAATCCATCTTCAATGTGGGAAACTTGAGTCAATTACTGGGTTGGGAATACCCCCTGGAGAAGGGAACAGCTACCCGCTTCAGTATTCTGGCCTGGAGAATTCCATGGACTGTATAGTTCATGGGGTCGGAAAGAGCTGGACACAACTGAGTGACTTTCACTTTCATAGATTTTTAGACTGTCCTGAACAGACCAAATGTACCAAATATCTCAGGCCCATACACATTATTACATGTATGGATGTTTAAGCTAAAGAAAACTCGACATGAAAACTTATAAAACTGCTTTCAATGGACAGAAAAGAATTACGAATTTCAAAGAAACACGTTTTAAAGAGGACAATAGTGCTCATCAGAATCATTAATTAGAAAGTGAAGTTCAAGGTTTAATCCATTCCCTATAGGAGTGGCTCTCAGTGACAGAGATCCAGCGTGCTTTGGAATTTGCAGGGGTGATTTTGGTTATGCTAGCGATTGGGTGTGTTATCGGAACTTAGTGGATGAGACCCAGGGTTGGAAATCTGCAATATGTGGACGGTCTGACACAGTGAAGAGCTGTCCTACATCCTCTATAATGTTTGCCGTATCCCACTGGACTCTCAAGTAGGCAAAGATCTGGTAACGTACTTGGCATGTTATTCCTACATCAGTCAGGGTGATTTTCCTCTTCCTTTCATAATATGCTAATAAATCCAGTCTGTTATTATGGAGCCTAATGCTAGTTCTTAGCCTAGTGTTTGCTTCCACCCCAGTTCTTTCATTTTCCTGTTTAGCTTGACTGGAATAGCTTCTGATGTTTGTTACAGCTCTTAATCCAGAGTTAGTCATTTTAAGTGGGTAAAAAGAAACAGAATTCATCATCATGACTTCTAGTACAGTCATGCCCAAGATTTTCCAAATTGAAATACATGTTATTTTATTATTCATTGCTTTCTGTTTCTCCTTTTATAAAAGAGCATAATGTTAAATATTTAAATGACATGTAGAGTCATATTTTATATATAAATTTTCAATTTAGGATAAAGAGAAGAGCATATTCATAACATTATACATGCACTATACTAATATTTTTTGTTATTAAGTTTGTGTGTTTTCTGTATATGTTCTGAAATATATACTATGCCTTATATATTACATATATATATCATATAAGTAAAACATGTAGTATAGGTACATATGGTATATGTTCAAGATACATGTGCTATATAGGTACATATTATATGTGTGTGTGAGTGTGTGTAGTCGCTCAGTCATGTCCGACTCTTTGTAACCCTGTGGACTGTAGCCTACCAGGCTCTTCTATACATGGGATTTCCTGAGCAGCAATACTAGAGTGGTTTGCCATTTCCTCCTCCAGGGGAATTTCTCAACCCAGGGATTGAACCCGTGTCTCCTGTGGCTCCTGCCACAGGTGGATTCTTTACCACTGAGCCACCTGGGAAGCTCACATATTATATGCTATGGTATAAATATTCTTTGTGTTATATACTCACATATTCACATAAACATGCTACATATATGTAGACTCTGCATAGCATGTGCACATGCCTTATAATACATCCACAGACACCTTACACATGTGCCTGTTACATGCCATTTTATATGTGTGCATCCATACATGTGCTGGATGGATATGTGGCAAATCTTAAACATACCTACATGTCGTGTGCCTTATACATGTACATATATGTGGTTGTAAATTTATAAATTCATGTTATTAATATATGTGACTTATATATCCTATTTATGTTTTATATATTCTTGCCTGGAGAACTCCATGGACAGAGAGGCTTGGCAGGTTATAATCCATGGGATTGCAAAGAGTTGGACTTGATTGAGTGACTAATACTTTCACTTTTTAATTTTTTCATATTATATAATAGAAAGGGAAGCATAACTTGAAATCTTTTTACGATGAGATGCCCCATGAGGATCAAGTAGCTGGAGAAGCTGGGCTCTGATGTTGATTTAGTCTAATTTCTCTCCTCAAACGGGCAGTGATGGGTTTGCACGTTTTAGCATTTGAATCATATTTTCAGGATATATTTCAAATGAGATTCAACAAGTCCAGAAATATTTGAGAAGAAAAGGCAGCAGCTATATGGATGAGGTAATATAGTACTTACTGATTCATCAGTACTAACCTGACTAAAGCCTCATTGGAAACCAGAACATTCTAGTCAGTTTGCTTACATCCCCATCTTTTCCCATTTGTAGGTCTGAGCCAGAGGCAAAAGGCCCAGAAATATCCATGACTCTCATTTGCATTTTCATATTTGCACATAATTCAATTTCCCATATCCAGCTAAGACTAGCATTGGAAATGCCCAAAGACACAGAGAGAGCAAGAGTTAGGGAAATTAGAGATATAAATTCATTGAAATACACTAGAGGTGGAACAAGCCCAGAAGGTGTCCTGGGAGTGCCAGCTCACACAGAGGCTGGCTCCCAATCTCTCAGAGAGTCTGTCCATTGACAGACACCGTGTGGATCATCCCTCTCCTTATCTTGGTCTACAAGTCACTGCATTATCCTATACAAGGAATTAACCCCAGTTTATAAGGCTTGATGCTAAGTATGCCTCAGAGGTTAGACCTTCCAGTAGACCAGTACTTCTCTGCCATGTGGTTAAACCCTGAGGTTGGCAATAAATTTGTCCTCCCGGGCTTCATCTGGGAACAGTTAGAAAAGAGTTTCTTAGCAAGTCACCAAGGCTGAGGAAGCCTTTGGCTGAACCTGGTTTTAGCCAAGTCAAAACTGTAAGACATATTCAGGCAAAGATTTACCCTTTTGCACTGGCTTTTAGCCTTACTAAGTAGACACTGTGCTTCCCCCTAAACTTAGGGAGAGCTTATACGATGTGTTTTGTCCTCCATTTGTCCTTGTTCTCAAGAATTGCCTGGTCTAGAGGTGACTGTAGCAAGAATCTTGGAGGAGAAAGACATTACTAATTGCTGCTGAAGCCAGAGTCATTGCTAATCTGGAATGAGCAAACCTTTGCACAGGCAGGAATGCTCTTTCACTTCAGTCATGCCAAACTCCTTGTGTCCCTATAGACTGTAGCCTGCCAGGCTCCTCTACCCATGGGGATTCTCCAGGTAAGAATACTGGAGTGGGTTGCCATGCCCTCCTCCAGGGCATCTTCCCAACCCAGGGATCAAATCTTCTTCTCATGTCTCCTGCATTGGCAGGTGGGTTCTTTACCATTAGCGCCATCTGGCAAGTCTGAGCAAAGCTTTAGGTGTTAAATCTGTTAGATCACCCATGAAGGCTGTGTGGTAACATTTGTGTGCGCCATTTGCTTTTGCCTCAACATCTAATAATATAGTACCTGTGCTTATCTTTTTTTGACAATATTCTCCTTCTGAAATATTTTATTAGTATAATGACTCTGGTAGGCAGAACATTGGTGCACAGAGGTGTCCTAATCCCCAGAACCTGTAAATATGTTACCTTACCTGGAAAAGGGGGCTTTGCAAATGTGACTGAGGATACAGACATTGAGATGAGATGCCTGAGACTATCTGAAATAGCCCAACATCAGCCCATAAGTCCTTAAAGAACTGAGACTTTTTCCTGGCTGTGTTCAGAGGTTGATGCAACTATGGGGTAAAGGTCGTAGATATGCAGCATTGCTGACTTTGAAAATAGAGGACAGTGAAAGTCGCTCAGCCATGTCCAACTCTTTGTGACCCCTTGGACTGTAGCCTGCCAGGTTCTTCAGTTCATGTGACTCTCCAGGTCAGAATACTGGAGTGGGTAGCCGTTCCCTTCTCCAGGGGATCTTCCCAACCCAGGGATTAAACCCAGGTCTCCCACATTGCAGGCAGATTCTTTTACTGTCTGAGCCACCACGGAAGTCCAGTGAAAATGGAGGAAGGGGCCAAAAGCCAAGGAAGGTGGGTGGCCTCTAGCCGCTGAAAAAATTCAAGTGAATAGATGCTTCTCTAGAGTTTGGAAAAAGAATGCATACCCACCGACACTTTGGTTTAAGCCCAGTGACAACCATGTGGAACTTCTGACACGCCGAACTATAAGATAATAAACTTGTGTCCTTTCAGGCTACTAATTTGTGATAATGATAGCATCGGGAAGCGAACAAAGCAGTAAAGCATCATCTTTGGGATCCAGTTCAAGGATTTTCTATTCTCAGGAAATGATGATCTGACCATACAGGCACTTGAAAAATACTAAGTGCTGCTAATGAAGGTACCAGGAGAAGGCCGATGTGTGGTGAAACTTGAGAGATCCTGGAAGCTCCTTGATTAAAAAATTATTTCACTCACAATGTATGAAACACCACTATTTTTCAGTTAGTTTTCATAAAGGTATTACTTCTTATTGAAAGACAAATACCTCTAAAAACACAATGCTTTAGCACTTGTCAGTTATAAGTACCATAGAAAGAGGTAGATGGATGTATAAATGTAAGCTGTTATCAATAAGACTCATTACAAGAGTAGCATATAATGTGATCTAGAATGTATATGATTGCATGGAGCAAAAAGTCAGGCCCCCATCTCGGGAAAGTGGAGCATAGTCATGACAGCGAGAGGTGGATGAAGGGTGATGATAGGAGAGATTCCAGTTACAGACCCAGAAAACCTAGAAGCTGGGAGCAGGTGAAGGAGTAATTACAAAGAAGAATAGCACACAAAAATGAGGATGCCGGATTCAGAAATAAAATGCATTTGATTTAAATGTCTGGCTCGGTCTGTCCTGGGCAAAGGTGAAACACTTCTGTTGAACCCTCATGTACTTGTGCCGCATCGTTCCATAGGCTTGATCTGACCCGCTTATTCAGAAACAGAAACGTATTGTTATGAATTCAATACTACATTAAATGTGGAAATTTTAGAAATATAGTAAGAGACCACACCTTCCAGACTGTCTCACTCTGAGGAGCAATGAACATGTGTATCTGTGGCGGAGAGATAGGAAAAAGGAAGGGGAGAGCGAGGGGGAAAGAGGTCTCAAGGTGGGTGAGTCAGTCCTGTTTACACCAGGGAGGTGGGAAGAACTGAACAGTGGGACTCTGGTTCCCATTAACTCTGACTGAAGCTCCCTGGGAGTCAGAAGACAACGTACACAGCATATACGGTCTTGAGAGCAGCAAAATAAATCTGCTTTAAAGTGCAGATTGGTGACTAGATTTCAAGGCCAATCTTAAGATCCTAAGAGAGTTTCAAACATGCTTCTGAATTAAGCATGCTAAACCTCACCAGTCTTTCATTTCTCTTTTCTAAGTCTGCAGATGAATTCAGAATGTAGACTTTGTCACAACACTTGGTTAACTTTTAATGGATGGAGAGACTATACTGATGAATATTAATTAATATTAGTAACTCACTTGGATAAGTAAAGATAGTGCTTCTCTAAAAGTTCACTTGATGTTTTCAACTCTTTGTATGAACAAATTAAATTCATTAACATCGCACTTTAATTTTCTAGAAAAGCAGTAATTCAGTGAGCTTGCACAGACATTGCCATAAAGCTGGTAAGTTAATGCGGACACAGAAAAGCCTCGGTAGAATTTCGGGAGATCACATAGTCCCTTCTCCTTACAAAGCTGGAGCTAATGAGTACTCATTTATATGTGAGAATGCAAATAATCGCTAGATAGCACATAGAACACTGACATTTTTCTCTTGATGTTAACACGGCTTGAGTTTGCTACAAGATCTGACTACGGTTGAAAGCCAGCAAATTTGAGGAGCTAATATTATCCTATGAAACAGGGGGAAAAAAAGAACAAGAGTTAAGAAAAATAGGAAACCAAATTGGACAGAGTGGGCAAAATTATGGCAAACCCTCAAATACCTCATTTCTTTCTGTAATTTTTGAACCTTCCAAATATCATGTGTGGAAATGAATATCTCCTCATTGTGTTATTGGGGAAATATTTTTCAACGCACTTCAGACGTTATTCATTATTCTGGTGCGATGTTATTATAAACTGTTGTTGATTATCTGACTCTTCTGGGCATGTGAGTGATGCCAGAATGTCAGTTTTATATTAAAAGGATGTCGTTTGTGAAAACTAAGCACAGAAATAAAGTATGTGTTTAATTAGGGCTTTAATCTTCCCTGAGTTCATTTTTAAGAAAGGGGGGTGGCGCCCTGGATGCCTATGGGGTTGATAATATTTTCCTAAAATGATTCGTATTCCTATCAGAAGTATTAGTAAACATCCGTTTGTGTTAGTAATTAACTTTAATGGCTTGATATTATTTTACCTCTCTTGATTGTATGTTCCAGTCCAGATACTATAAACTAATGGTACCATCCATATATTTTGCCAAAAAAAAGTACAACTGCCCACTTAGCAGACAGCTCCAAGAAAATAACCAGGCAGAAAAACAATAGGAGAATGAAGGAAAGAAGGGAACAGGAGGAAAGAGTATGTATATTAGAGAAGCTGGTGGAAAAAAAAGAGAATTTAAAAGATGAGAAATAAATTAATAAGAAAAAGCAAAAACCCATCACAGCAGGGACCTGGAAAAAAGAGGAAAGCCACACAGTGTGGGACTAAGGAAAGGGGTCTGCATCATCACCCCCAAAAATGTGTAGGATTTCTAGTCTCCAGTGGCTGACAGCCATCAGCAGAGCAGTGGGGCCAACATACAGCTCGAAGCTGGTTCTTCAGATGAAGAAGGTGAAGGTACAAGGAAATGTCAGAAAATTCAGCCCACTGCTGAAGAGTATTTTCTTCCCAGGTTTCCAGGGAAATCTTTGTTTCGCCTTAGCAGACCCTGCAAGTAATGATGATGTACTCAGCATTTCCTCTGTGATCTTCACCCCTGGTTCAGTCCAGGGAAGGGTTCCAGTTATGTCTATCTGCCACCCCTCACCTGGACTGAATGCTGCACAGGTACATAGAGGAGGCGTGGCTCCTGGACCACAGGAAGCAGACCACTATCGCTGGGTGGGGATCCAATTCCCCTCCTGTATGTAGAGGAAGGGGAAAGACAGTGGAGAAAAAAATGGGTTCTAGTGACTTTGAGGGGATGACTGTGACTGGCTTCAGAAAAACAAGTTCCTCTATCTTTTGTGAGAATAATCAGCAGGTATAAATATTAAAGAAGAAAAAAGCCATCTCTTCGAAAATAGGTCAAATGTTGAAATAGTATAAAAAATTCTATTTTATTCATGTTTTGTTCCCTCCATGGCCCTGGAATGCTTGCTGACTTAGTCCTACTTAGGTTTCAGGACTGTGCCCTTGAGTTCTAATGATAACTGTAATGATATTTTGTGGGTTCCCTACTGCTTAAACAAAGACAGAATTTATAATGCGCCCCAGAGCATCAGAAATGGATGTTAGAAAACATTAATATTACTATTTTTATCACTATTTAGTGAGCAGTGCTGGAAGATATTAATATTACCATGATCATTATTATGGTGAGATAACGAAGTCGCGGAACTCCATGTGGCCAAGAGATTGTTGAGGGGGGGAAGAAATGGATGAGCCTCCCTTCCTCTAAGTTCTTTAAATCAGTCTTAACGGGAAAAATAATCGCAGTGGCTAACAGAGTCAGGAGTCAGGGTAATTAAGTGGGTAAATGAGACCCATGTCATTTGAATTTATGCATTTTCCTTCATCCCTTTGTTTGCTCTCCCTCTCTCTTCGCTGGTCTCCACTGTGATGTTGTTTATTCATGGGGGGCAGGCCACAGTTTTCAATATGGGGAGGGGGAGACTCTGAAGCCCTTCTTCCGACTGGCCGATGTGTAGACTGGAGAGAACACAAGGGGATCAAAGTGATATGAAGACAACAGGGGTTTCATTAAAATGTTCCGTTCTGTGCCTGAGGACAGAGCAGAGAGAAAAGGGTGAAAAAAAAAAATCATCTAGCCCAAACAAGTTTAACTTAAAAAAAAAAAAAGGCAACGAACCACCTGTGGTCTCCTTGGAAACAGGCACGCACACCCTCCAGCCACCTTTTAATGAAACCCCAGAGCCCCTTTATTAATTTATTAAAGAATCTATTTTCTGAAGATTCATAAACCGCATATAACTCATATTCCAACACCTCTCTGCTATGCTAATGGAACGTGCATCTATGAATAATTAATTATTTAATTAGTAATAATTAGAGGTTGTTGTATAGGTCAAACCATTGGACTGACAGCATGCTATTGTCAAAATGTCACTTGAATTAACGCAATGGCATTTAAGCAGAGAGTGATTCATCATCGTTTAGGGTGGTTCCTTACTTCCCCCCACCCTCCCCTTCCCCCAAGTATCTTTCACAGCATATGCCATTTTAAGATGTGTATAACATGTAAAGTGGAGCATTTAATATCGAGCATTCTGCAGGAAGTGTGTAGCCTTCAGTACTTTGTTAGACACACAGGACAGGGTGAGTTAAGTAGCTGAATTTATGACATTCTGACACTACAGCAATAGTACATGAATCGACAGCATTCACATTGAATTTCTAGGACACCTTTTATATGGCTGGACCAAAGTGCTCATAAAGAATCGATACACTCAGACTGAACAGTTGTTCAAAGACATTTAAATAATTTGTAGGGTAGCTCTGGTGAAATAATCCTTAAAGATGATTACTCTAAACAGTTGTTGTTATGGTGTCACGGCTCTGTGCAGTGCCAGCTCTTCACAGTGGCTTTTGCCTTCCGTCTGTAGTCCAACCCTGCTGAGAGATGCTGGCGCCTCACCACTCAGATAAGTGAGCGCAGAATGGCTCTTCCTGAGTAGGGGGCCAGGCTTTGTGAAAGCTGGCATGTCACTCCAGCCGCATCAATTAAGCTCTTGACACCCCCCCCCCAATTTTGTCATTTGTCACATGGAACCATGATGGCAGTTATCTTGTGAGGATTCAATGAGATGATCCATATAAAAGGCTTAGCTAAACACCTGACTCAAGAAGCTCTCAGTAAATGACAGCAAGTGTTACTTCATATTTTAAAATATCACTTTCCTGTACACGGAGTATTGTAAGTTGCATGAGGAAGATATTTATATTCTCATTAGTTAGATCAGGAAACTAAGTCAGCTCTAATATTTTTAATCCTCTAAGCCAGAGGTCACAAACTGTTTCCATAGAGGGCCAGACAGTAAATATTTTTGGCTTTGTGGCCCACATGGTCTCCACTGAGAAAACAGCTGTAAACAATATGTAAATGAATGGGCATGACTATATTCCAATAAAGTTTATATACAAAAGGTGGCAGCCAGATTGAATTTGGCCTGTGGGCTATAGTTTGCAACCCCTGGTCTAAGCTATGTTGGTACAGGTGGTACATAGTAAGTGCTCAATAAATTCTAATTGGATTAATGAAATAACAGGCTGGAGAAAGTGAGGGTAGGGTAGTTAAGTAGGAGGAGAGTGAAACCAGGGGTGGGAATAAGACAAGGTCAGGAGGCAGGTGTGGGTAAGAGTGTGACACAAATAGAAACAGGTGAAAGACCAATAACCCAAGTTCCAAAGGTTACTGGTGACTGAGACTGGCCGGGGGTGGCGAAGAGCCAAGATGGGATGCACACTCTTTTTTGTTATTCAAAGTCTTACTGGAACTTCCCTGGCAGTCCAGTGCTTAAGACTGTACACTTCCATTGCAGGGGGCATGAGTTCGATTTCTAGCTGGGGAACTAAGATCCCATATGCCAAGAGACCAAAAAAGAAAATTAAAAAACCCAAAGTCTTAATGCTCCAGGTCTCCATGTGACACGAAGTCCCTTCCTCATACCAACTTGACTCAAAGTGAAGTAAGGAGTCTGAGCATTGAGACCTCCAGCAAGTGATCATTCTGATATTCACTGCCTATCAAAGCTTCAAATTTGACCTTTCAAAATTAAAAATTCTTTGGAAAATTGGAGAAGGATGCTCTCTGGGGACAACTGGGGTCCCGCTGCTCTCCCTGTTCCAATTGTCACTTCTGTGAGATGGAGGTTGACCCGAATTCTCCCCACACCCAGTACCCTGTCCATTCATCCACCTCACATCCCAGGCAAGACGCGTCTGGCTCTCATCGTCCCAGTTCCCTGCTCACCACTGTTTCTTGACTCTCACTCTCTCTTTCATTTAATTTCCTTCTATATAATTTATCTCATTCAGCCAAATCCTATGGATGGGAACCTCCTAGTCTTTGCCTAAGTGAATTTCTAAGATGAATTTCTTTTTTTCACTCAGTTCTATGAAGCTATTCTTCCCATTATCTTCCTGCTCTCTCGTTTTGCTAGTGAGTAATCTGCTTTCCATATAAATGTTTTTCCTTTGTAGGAAGTGATGAATTACCTCATATCTAGAATTTTGAAGTTTTCTCAAGATGAGTATTTTGGTGGATTTATTGTTTTTTTCTCCTTCTTGGTACTTACTGTGCTTCCTGTGTCTGGAAGTTCATTTTGTCGTCTAATTTAGTCAATTCTCAGTCATCATTGATTCAGTTAAACATCCTCTGATCACTGTTATCTTTTTTCTCTGCTGTTTTGCCTCTGAATCTTCTCAAGTCTCAGCCTCTAGATCGTTGGTCCTATCTTCTTTCCAAGCTGCATTTGGAATAATAGCCTCAGATATGTTTTTCTGTTCATTAATGCTTTAGCTAAGTCTAATCCAGATGTTTAACACATCAAATTAGGTTTTATAAAATTTCAATGGCTGCATTTTTTGTTTCTAGAAGTTCTATTTGGATTTTTTTCAAATACGCCTATTTTGGTTCATAATAGGTTTTTAATTTTCTCCCTGTGGCTTCCATGTTCTTTTAATGATTTTAAAACATCCTTATTTAAAATTGCTTTTGCATTTTTTCCACTATCTCAGTGTCTTAGGATCCATCATTCTCTCATGTGGTTTATAATTTTTATTGTAAGCTCACTTTAAGAGGTTTTTTAACCGTAATAACTGGAAACTGTGGAAGTCTTGCTACAGAGAACTTCACATTTGTTTCTTGCTGGCACTCTAGGAATTTCCCTGTGGTCCAAGATCAATTTAACATTAATTTATACCCCTGAGGAAAATCCTGTAGCATGCATGTAGCGAAAATTACAGGCCCCACCCAGTTTGTGCAGGCAAGCCTAGTGTTTCAATTTCTCCTAGCCTTTGTCCTGTTCACAGCCCAGGACAGAAAAATGCATTCCTGTGCTGGTGGGGAGAATCTTTCTAGTTCTGTCACTTAAGGGTTCTCACTTTCTGAATTCTCCTCTTCACCCAGGCTTGGGGCCACATCCCTTGATCTTATTTGGGCTTTCAAGCTAAAATCCTTAGAACCTATATCCAATCTAATATCCCTCTTGGCATTGACAGCATCAGGTAATGAAATCTGTGTTTTGGCTCTAATTTTCCTTTTCATTTCTGGCTCCAAAGATATTTCCTTCCTTCCTTCCTTCCTTTTTCTTTCTTTCTCTTCCTTGCTTTCTTCCTTCTTTCCTTTCCTTCTCTCCCTCGCTCTCCATTGTGTTTCTTTTTCCAAAACTGCCATTGTTGGCTACATCTGATTCACTACAGAAAACGAGAAACAACAAACATCCCAGTTCATAGACAAACAATCTTCAACACTCTTGAGTGTTTTGTAATTTCTTAGGTTTGACACCATTCTATTCTTCTCTTTTGTTGTGACCAGACTAAAATGATTTATCAAAATGTTTTTCATGGTTCTGTTCTCACTGCCTGCCACATAGCCTTTATACTCCCAAATGAATTACTCTCTTATTAACAGAAAGTGTGTGTTAGGCAGAGGGTTGGGGTGGGGGGGTGGTAGCCGAATCAAGTGAGTAGGTGGCTTCTACAGGGAAAACACGCAGCTGTGTCAAAGGAAATTGCTTGTCAAAGAACCAGGCACCCCATCTCAAGTTACATGGGTTGTTATGAAACATTTTATTTCCTACCTTTCTCTCTTTTCTTATCCTCAACTACTTCCCAAACTTGAATTGACTGATTTAAAAAGTAACTACTTTAATTTTATAGAACTTCCAAGCACACCACATTGCGAAACTCATTTATCACTAGTATCAGTCAGGATAGGCTAGGTTATGCTGTTGTAACAAACACCCAACAGTGAGTGGCCTCAAACAACAGTATTTCTTATCTTTGTGACTTTCATGGGTTGTCACAAGCATCACTTTTCACAGTCCAAAGAAATCACATGCCACATCTAACCTCAAGTCGAAAGCAAATCCTACCATATGGCGTAAAGAATGACTGGAAATATTTGATGGACAGAACTCAGGGTTGTCATGGCACTCCACCCCAACTCAAATTTTTTTTGCCTGAGGGCAGAAGTCCTTTACCAGCTATTCTTAGGATCACTGCTTCTCTTGTGGCTCAACTGGTAAAGAATCCACCTGCAATGCGGGAGACCTGGGTTCAATCCCTGGGTTGGGACGATCCCCTGGAGAAAGGAAAGGCTACCCACTTCAGTATTCTGGCCTGGAGAATTCCCTGGACTGTATAGTCCATGGGGTGGAAAAGAGTTGGAAATGATTGCTGCTGCTGCTGCTGCTGCTGCTACTGCGTTGCTTCAGTCGTGTCCAACTCTGTGTGACCCCATAGACAGCAGCCCACCAGGCTCCTCCGTCCCTGGGATTCTCCAGGCAAGAACACTGGAGTGGGTTGCCATTTTCTTCTCCAATGTATGAAAGTGAAAAGTGAAAGTGAAGTCGCTCAGTTGTGTTTAACTCTTAACAACCTCATGGACTGCAGCCCACCAGGCTCCTCTGTCCATGGGATTTTCTAGGCAAGAGTACTGGAGTGGGTTGCCATTGCCTTCTGCAGGAAACGACTGAGTAACTTTCAGTTCAGTTCATTCTTAGGATCACCGTAGGGCTGCCTTTGGAGGAGGGAGCTGTCTGAAACACCATGGCAGCCTTTGGCAAGTAATTACACCCTGACCTGCTCTGGCCAGCTGGGGGCTAGAAAGTCTAAACACTATGTATTAGTTGGGGGCAGGAGGAGAAGGGGACGACAGAGGATGAGATGGCTGGATGGCATCACCAACCTGATGGACATGAGTTTGAGTAAACTCCGGGAGTTGGTGATGGACAGGGAGGCCTGGTGTGCTGCGATTCATAGGGTCTCAAAGAGTCAGACACAACTGAGCGACTGAACTGGACTGATAGGTGCCTTCCATAAATAGTGACAGTTTTGGCTAATCTGATACTCTAGAAATCTAGACACATTTGTCATAGAAAGTGGTGATATTTCCTTCTCAGAACTACAAAGTCATATGATTTGATGGTTTATGGGTCACTTTAGTTGGATGTCTCGAGAAGGAAATATTGCTGTCCCTATTATGTAAATATTCAAACTTGGACTAAAGGAAGAGGCAGACAGGTTTTCTGCAATTTGTTCAGCTGTTATATGAAACTCATCTTACCCACTTCACAGGTTTATTGTGAAAGAGATAAATAATAACATATATCAAACTCCAAGCATATTGTATCAGCAAATATTCATTCGATTCCCAGTACAGATATAGGGGGTCAGTGAAGGATGGATTAGCTGTGGACTTTTTTTTACAAACGAGGTGGGACTGGAGCTAAAGGCATTTCACTTATTACAAAACATTGATTTAAAGATCGGCAACAGCAGAAACACAAATAATATATGCCAAACTCTTAAGAGGCCATTACTTATTCCAAAATAAAAAGTTTAAAGAACAGCACTATTATGGGTAGAGCTCTGTTCTAAGTCCTTAGTAATATTAACTCATTTAATCCACATGATCGCTATATAGGATACACCATCTATAAAATCACCACTACTATTGTGATTTTATAGATAATGAAAGTGGAGCACAGAGAAGTTAAGCTAAACATCCGAGTTCACACAGGGATGGAACTGGGATTTAGACCCAGTCCATCTGGCTCTAGAATTCACGCACAAGAGTACCATTTTGTTTCCTAATGCAGCAAACATATTCTATTTGGAGCAGCAACTCCTCTTGAAGAATCTGTCATTTCTACTCCCCAGAAGCAGTAACTGGTGTGTGGCATCTCTAACAAAGCAAGGAGGTGGCCCAGTTTTCCTTCTTGCCCTTGGCTCCTGACAGTGGATGGCGTGGCTCAGGCATGCCGTGTTCCTGGTGGTTGGTGAGCTGGAAAGCAGCAGCCTAGTTTTAAAACCCATATGTCACTTTTCTTTTAACATCTGAGTTCCCACAAGTTCTTATCTACAGATGGCTATGAAATTTACAGACTTTTTTTTAGTACCTATTAAGTATTTTATGCAATCTTTAATACCTTGCACACAATTGGATCAAACATGCTGCAATCTTATTTATTGGTTTAGCAGACTGGGTGCACTGTAACAACTGAGCTGGTATTTTAATTTATTTCACTCTATAGATGCAGCCTCATTCTCTTTTTTAACTCTACAAATGCTACAGAGGCCCCTTGTTGACATTATTTTGACATACTTCACTATCAAGTAAATGCAATATCATAATCATTAATAATGATCTGGACACCCAGGCCAGATAATTCCATGTCCTAGTCTCAGTTTCCCATTTTTGTCAAAGGTGAGAGGCCTTTGTTCTTGTGCACCTGGTTTCATTTCTGAGATCACTGCTCAATGGTTCTATATAAATGTTTCCTCGAGTGATTGGGGAAATAAAACATCTCAACAACACTTTCTTAGAAACCCATAAAAACCAAGGGATGTTGACTGAGCTAAGTTGCCCAGGTAGAGAAGCCTTCCAATGAGAATTTCTATCCAAGGAGATCACGAAATAAGTCGTCTGTGACATTCTTTTGTTTGCATGAGCACTTAACCCCAATACAAGTGACTATTCCAAAATAAAACAAAGGTGAAAGAAATTAATAGGAAGGGAGCTAGAGGATATCCCCCCTGCCAAAAATGAAATATAAAAATAAATAAAACACACCGACCCCCTCCAAACAAAACAAAATTCAGAAAGCTCCTCCTTAACTGGCATGCAACCAATCCATTTTAATCAGATCACAAGCCTCTCCTGTTTGCCACCCAGTGTTTGAGGGGTTAATGGAATTAGGGAGGGCTACCAGAATAGCTGTTGAGTGATTCTTGCATGAATAATAATTCCTGAGTGGGAGTAAGATGTACCACCTCCCTCCCCATCTCAAGGTACTTCAGGCTCAACTGGATATAAAAATTAGACAGTGTTCTTTCTGCTTCATACATCACCCAGCAGAACACAGCTGGCTTTTTGGCTCCAGGGCAAACACATTTGAATAGACAAAAATACAGGCTATGTTAGGGTAGCTTGACTGCATTGCCCTTCAACCTGGATTGTTTCTTATTCATTTATTTATTCATTCATGTATTTATGTGACAAGTTAGGAGGCCTCTGAAAATTTCCCCAATTCCCAGAATATCCCTCCTTTTAATACAAATTACTTCTCCCCTGAAATCTTGTTTTATCATCTATCAGTGCCATCACCATCAGCCTCATCTCCACTGTTATGAATCTCAAAGTGAAAAGGGAGTTCTGAAGTTCTGAGTTTAAGATATAAAATCAAAGTGGTCCCAATCTAGACCTACTCACCGTACCGCCTTGTTCTTCAGTCCAACATTTGAGAGCCAGTGTTGCTCTACAGGTCTCATGGAGATCCGGAAAGCTATCATCTGTGTGTGATGGTGATCAGCAAAGCTATCATCTATGTGTGATGGTGATCAGCAAAGCTATCATCTGTGTGTGATGGTGATCAGGAAAGCTATCATCTATGTGTGATGGTGATCAGCAAAGCTATCATCTATGTCCGTGTGCTCAGTTGCTCAGTTGTGTCTGACTCTTGGTGGCTCCATGGACTGTAGCCCACCAGGCTCCTCTGCCCATGGAATTTTCCAGGCAAGAATACTGGTCATCTTCTACAAATACTATGGAAATTCTCCCTTTCAATACCCACTCCATCTCTTGAGGTTGTAGGGAGCTGCCCTGCTCATTCAGGGGCAGCTTGGTCTGCCACTTTGCTGAAGAATTTACCAACTGATCATGGCTTATAAAGTTAACAAGGGGGTTTTCAGAGGGGAAGAAATGAGGATGCTGCAAGATGAGTGATCAGGAGAAATAGAGGCCTATAAAAGAAGAACTAGGGCCATTGGAGTGGGCATTTCCGTGCTCTTGCCTTTTCTTCTCTGTCACCTGGATATATAAAGGAACAAATCTCCTGCTTTATTAAATCACAACAACAAACCCAATGGAAACTACTAAAAGCACTTATCAACCCTGCTTCTAGAACTTTGCAGGGGAGACCACTTATGGTTTGGCCTTGCAGACTTAACTAGGGTCACATTAGAGAGATGAAAGTTATACCTGGGGGACAGACCCTATCAAAACAACAACAAAACTATTTTTGCCAAATATGATCAAATTGACTCTAGTCTTCTGAAAAATCATATTTGATAATGATATCTGATGCTTCAGAGCATGGAACAATTGCCGAAATACACAAGAGAAATTGTGGGTTCCTCCCACAAACAGATGAATGGTTTAAGAGTTATGGAATTAGACTTAGATATATTGACTATAATTTTTAACTTTAAAAAGACCATTTTTTTTTTTTTTCAAAAATAACCATGTGTGGTTTGTAAAGCCTACATGATGTTTCTGTTCTTTGAATGCTGCCTTATATTAGAAGATTTATTTGCTTTTTTGCTTTGGTGTGGGTGTGTGTGTGTGTGTGTGTGTGTGTGTGTCTGTGTGTGTGTGTCTGTGTGTAAATATGTGTGTGTGTGTGCACATCCACACTTAAATGAAAACTTTCTGAGCACAAAAATGACAGTACCTGCATAAAAGCACATGTAATTTTGATAATGTGTTAACAGTATAACAAGTCCACTTTTTCCCCAGCCACCAACTTTTTAAACTTTATTTTTAAATAAATCAACTTTGACACTTCAAAATAAGGAAAGATCTTTTATGGCCAATGAGTGTTCTAACTGGGTAACTGTCTTGCTACTCTGCTCCAGGCAGTCGATCTAAAAACCTAAAATCTGTTACAGTGACTATGAATGAGTTTTCACAGGACTGGGGAGTATAGAGATTCAAGCCAGAGAATATGTGGCAAATGAGAACAAGACTGCAAACCTACAGGAGGTGATGAATAAGCCCTGGACAGTAAAGACTTTCAACAAAATGGGGGAAAGTATAGGGTGATAGCAGAGTGAAGGTTTTAAGATTTAGAAGGTGGCCAAGAGAAAGGATCCAGGAGAATGGAGGGGGAGTCGAGGATGTTTAAAAGATAATCTCTATACTGGGGATGGGCATCTGTTCAGTGATTGCTTTTGAAGGTGGAGGGGGCTGAGTCCTTGAGTAGTCCCTTGACTAAGTGATTTTCAATGGGGAGAATAACAAGCATGATAATTTCAAAACTGCACCTGCTTCTACCCATTCCAGAGATTGTAACATCTTCTCTCCAGAGGAACATGTCTCCAAACAGCCAAATCCGAGGTTCTTTTCCTATGGAATCAGAATCACAGACTCTTCTGGTTAAGGAGTCAAGGAACCTGGGAGTCCAGACCTTTGGGATGGTCAATGGCATGAGGTTCTAGTAAGGATGTCTTTGTTCATCAACATTCACAGCCACTCTACAGAGCCAGGACCCCTGACCTTTCACTGCCACTCTTCCTTTGCCACCAGTGCCCACCTTGCCTTTGCCACCAGTGCCCGCCTTGCCGTTGCCTCTCTTCTTTACCCTTATGATCTTCCCACTCTGCTTCACTCACTTTGTCTTCCCTGAACTAAGTATTCTTTGTGCGAGGTTCACAGATCACTTGCTCTCCGAACACTGTGAGTCTGAGCTAAAGGCTTTCACTCATGTCTTCCTAGCACCCCTGGTCTCTCTCTATGCATATTTGTACCTCCTATAATGAACTAGCTTGTTTACTTGCTTATATTCTCATTATGGTCTGGGTCTTATAAGCAGTCCATGTTTGCTTTTGAAATCCTCCTTTAAATAGGGACCAATACAAAAGAAACATCCACTAAATATTTCTTTAAATAAAGTAAACTAAAATTCCAAAACAGATTTTTTAAAGGTTAATCAAAATGGCACTTTTAAAAGGCACAGCAAAGGAGAGAGAAGAGTAGGATAAATGTCAATTATTCCATGATCTTAAGTAATGGCATCTAAGGAATATCATAACTATGAGATGTACGTTATCAACAAACTTATGCTTAAAAATGAAAACCAGTTGACTACCAAAAAGAAGGTTAAAGGGAGTTTGCCTACATACTAAAGAATTGGAAATTCTGCCTTTGGACACAATCAGTTTGGCATGAATTTCATTGTTTAGACAGGTGCACTTTCTGTTATGGTTTGCATCACCCAAGCCACAACACCTTAAGGTGTGGGAAGATTTTTGAAGTCTCTGTGATCCTCTGTCTTTCTTTATTCTTCTGGGATATGCTAAGCCCAGAGAGCAAGATTTACTCCACTCTGTGAATTGTTTTGGGAATATATAATAGGGAAGTCTGGAAGAGAAAAAGAAGGAAAAATAAAATGGCTGATATTCACTGAGCATCTGCCAGGTGTCAGAAATGTCCAAAAATTCTCTATACATGAACAAATATAGTTCTTACAACCACTGTCCAAAATCAACATTTGCATCACCAGGTAAGGAGACTGATTTTCACTAAGATAAAGTCCCTCAAGAGTTGACTCATTGGAAAACACCCTGATGCTGGGAGGGATTGGGGGAAGGAGGGGAAGGGGACGACAGAGGATGAGATGGCTGGATGGCATCACCGACTCAATGGACATGAGTTTGAGTGAACTCCGGGAGTTGGTGATGGACAGGGAGGCCTGGCGTGCTGTGATTCATGGAGTCACAGAGTTGGATACGACTGAACGACTGAACTGAACTGAACTGAACTGAAAGTCCCTCTTCTAAAGCCACACCGCAAAAGAAAAGCAGAGACAGAATTGAGATCAAGGCCTCCTTGACCCCAAGAGCCATGTGATTTTTACAACCAGTGGCCCACAGTCCCATCCATGGAAAACAAGTTCCACTGCAGGGGGCAAACATAGGAATCCCCTGCTATTGAGATGACCCACAAGAGAACAGTTACCTATACCCACAAAATCGGTTGTACAGAATGGTGGACATATTCATTTAGTCTGGAGAGATAAACTTAGGAAATTGAACACATAAATTTACTCACTCAGTAAAATATTTATTAATATGTCCATATTAGTTGACTGCCCTTCCTGCATCTTGTGTGGGAGAAGAGAATTTCTTCCCACTAACATTTAGTGAAATAACTAAATGAGTAGGTTTACTCCTCCCATGTTATGTTCTGGTGTATTATGGTTTGTTATTATTTCCATTTTTCCTTTTCTTAGTATTTTTCTGGCTTAACTTTTTATTCATTCCCTTTGTCTTGCTTAACAATTTAATTTTTAATGTGAATAATTACTATTTTCTCACTTCTATTAAGAATGAATAAGTCTTTATTTCTTCTTTATTAATGGAATAAGACTTTACTCCTCTATTACTAGATTTGGGTATGAGAGATAGTCGACCAACCCTTCCTCGCTGCAATACAGCTCAGCAAAATGAAATATAATTTCTGAAGTCATTTTCCTATACCACATCTTTACTCCCAATACTTAGATTTGGTTGAATTAAACTTTAATTTCAGTATTTTTGCTTTATTTTCTCCTGTAATAGAATGGCTCTTCTCTTTAAAAGATCATTATTTAGGAAATATATGATAAATTAATTTTGTTATTTCTCAACCATTTATATGAACTTATGTATTGCATCATTTGCTGCTTGTCAATAATTTCATTTTCTTGATTTTTATTCTGCTGTTATGAATCCACTGTTGATTATTGTAAATATGTTTGTGAATTTTTCCCTAGAAAAATAGCACCTTGTTTGAATTCCTCTTTTTGTTCTGATTAATTGCTGCTGGTCATGATCATAGGGCTTGCAGAATTGTAGATAAGAAGTCTAATGCTAGTCTGATCAGTTTCTCTTTATAAGTGAATTTTCTTCTTTGAGCAAAAGTTTATGATACGTCCGTTTTATCCTTCAGTTCAGTTCAGTTCAGTTCAGTCGCTCAGTCATGTCCGACTCTTTGCGACCCCATGAATCGCAGCACGCCAGGCCTCCCTGTCCATCACTATCTCCCGGAGTTCACTCAGACTCACGTTCATTGAATCGGTGATGCCATCCAGCCATCTCATCCTCTGTCGTCCCCTTCTCTTCCTGCCCCCAGTCCCTCCCAGCATCAGAGTCTTTTCCAATGAGTCAACTCTTCACATGAGGTGGCCAAAGTACTGGAGTTTCAGCTTTAGCATCATTCCTTCCAAAGAAATCCCAGGGCTGATCTCCCTCAGAATGGACTGGTTGGATCTCCTTGCAGTCCAAGGGACTCTCCAGAGTCTTCTCCAACACCGCAGTTCAAAAGCATCAATTCTTCGGCGCTCAGCCTTCTTCACAGTCCAACTCTCACATCCATACATGACTACTGGAAAAACCATAGCCTTGACTAGACGGACCTTAGTAGGCAAAGTAACGTCTCTTTAGATGCAGTTATATCCTGTATGTATATCTTTTATTAATTCTGCCAATCAATTAATTCAAGCCCCTTTGAGATCAGGGAAATTGGTTTCTATTGTTTACGTCAGTATCACCCTCCCCTCTCTGAAACTCCTGCAGATGGCATCTTACACCTAAACCTTCCCTCTGAGCCTTGAGCCTTCTCCTCTTGGTTTCTATATCTTTGCCTGTTTGTGGGGTGAACTGCTCCTTTGCTTTTTCTCACCATTTCTGTTTTCAACAGGATCTATCTTCTTTTTCAACCCATCTTTTGGATTTTTAAAGTCATGGACCATACTTTCTAAATTCAAAACTGAAGTCCTTTTTGTTCTCCAGTCTCACTCTCTTGACAGCTCCTGTGTTTTTGATGAAATATGCCAATCGGCATTTTTGTTGTCTCTATTTCAGTGAGGGCGTGCCTGTTCCAGTCAATCAGCTAGGTCTTCCTCTCTCAAATTTCCAGTACCGTTGAGTTGTAACTTGTCTTTGCCTCATGATGATATAAAAGCCTTGGGCAATCCAGTTTTCCAGGTCTGTTGGACCATGGAAAACCAGGAAATAGGGAAAGAATGCAGTATGCATCCTGACCACCCATCACAGAACAAGTTGACAAACAGTTCACCCACTGCAGAGGCTTTCTGCTTCTGGACCTTCTAGGAACATGTGGCTGCCCTCTCCTAATTATGGGCTGGGTGGTACTCAGTCCACAGTCATAATTGTCCGCCATACCTTCCAGGGCCAGCTGGACCAGGCAAGCCTCTCTAGTATGACAGAATCCTGCCCCATGCAACACTAGCCAAAGGGAATCATGTCAGCTGACTACTCTGGCAGGTACAGAATCCCGGACATCTAGCCTGTCCTCAGGGACAAACATGATCTCTCTATAACTGGTACCCTGGCTCCTTTCCCCACAGAACCAAATGCTGGATCTGCTCTTTCCTTGAAACTGAAATTTAAAACCTCTCCTGGGTCTACTAGTCTGCTTTCCCTGGTGGGTGTCTCCTGCTACAGAGCAAGATAAGAGGAAATGAGGGTCAGGACCACATACTCTGGTTACTGCCTTCCCAGAATTCCAAAGAACATATTTACTGAAGACTCATTATGTGCTGCCAGTGGGTCATCTTGAGATGGAACCATCAGAGACATTTATAGTTTGATCACGCAACACAGTATTTAATGTTTGGGTTTTTTTTTCTTTAAAAAGGGTTGTTTAAATTAAAGTTAAAAGAACTGAATGGTTCTAGTCTCTGAAGATTAGTAATGCAGAAGCTACAAACATTTTTATTTCATGATGCATGAAAACTTCAGTAATGTGCAAAACTTGATTGACATAACAAATTTAAAAGATTAGAACACAACCATCTAAGGCATTTTAGAAAGACTTTTGCTGCTTGGAAGGACTTCAGAGCTATCAAAGTAAATCTACTGGTAACCTCTTGGATTCCCAGAAGAGCTCATGATATAGGTATTATTTTCATTCCCATATCCCTGATGAGTCTACATTCCGGTTCAGGTTAAATGACTTGCCCGGTAAGTAAATAAAGAATATATGTGTGTGTGTTAGTTCAGTCGTGTCTGACGCTTTGCAACCCTATGGATTATAGCCTGCCAGGTTTCTCTGTCCATGGGATTCTCCAGAAAAGGAAACTGGAATGGGTTGCCATTTCCTTCTCCAAAAGAATATCTCAGTTCAGTTCAGTTCAGTTGCTCAGTCGTGTCCGACTCTTTGCGACCCCTTGAATCGCAGCACGCCAGACCTCCCTGTCCATCACCAACTCCCGGAGTTCACTCAGACTCACGTCCATTGAGTCGGTGATGCCATCCAGCCATCTCATCCTCTGTCATCCCCTTCTCCTCCTGCCCCCAATCCTTCCCAGCATCAGAATCTTTTCCAATGAGTCAACTCTTCGCATGAGGTGGCCAAAGTACTGGAGTTTCAGCTTTAGCATCATTCCATCCAAAGAATACCCAGGACTGACCTCCTTCAGAATGGACTGGTTGGATCTCCTTGCAGTCCAAGGGACTCTCAAGAGTCTTCTCCAACATCACAGTTCAAAAGCATCAATTCTTTGGCGCTCAGCTTTCTTCACAGTCCAACTCTCACATTCATACATGACCACTGGAAAACCATAGCCTTGACTAGATGGACCTTTGTTGGCAAAGTAATGTCTTTGCTTTTCAACATGCTACCTAGGTTGGTCATAACTTTTCTTCCAAGGAGTAAGCATTTTTTAATTTCATGGCTGCAGTCACCATCTGCCATGATTTTGGAGCCCAGAAAAATAAAGTCTGACAGTTTCAACTGTTTCCCCACCTATGTGCCATGAGGTGATGGGACCAGATGCCATGATCTTAGTTTTCTGAATGTTAAGTTTTAAGCCAACTTTTTCACTCTCCTCTTTTACTTTCATCAAGAGGCTTTTTTAGTTCCTCTTCACATTCTGCCATAAGGGTGGTGTCATCTGCATATCCGAGGTTATCGGTATTTCTTCCGGCAATCTTGATTCCAGCTTGTGCTTCTTCCAGCCCAGTGTTTCTTATGATGTACTCTACATAGAAGTTAAATAAGCAGGGTGACAATATACAGCCTTGACGTACTCCTTTTCCTATTTGGAACCAGTCTGTTGTTCCATGTCCAGTTCTAACTGTTGCTTCCTGACCTGCATATAGGTTTCTCAAGAGACAGGTCAGGTGATCTGGTATTCCCATCTCTTTCAGAATTTTCCACAGTATATTGTGATCCACACAGTCAAAGGCTTTGGCATAGTCAATAAAGCAGAAATAGATGTTTTTCTGGAACTCTCTTGCCTTTTCCATGACCCAGCGGATATTGGCAATTTGACCTCTGGTTCCTCTGCCTTTTCTAAAACCAGCTTGAACATCTGGAAGTTCACGTTCATGTATTGCTGAAGCCTGGCTTGGAGAATTTTGAGCATTACTTTACTAGTGTGTGAGATGAGTGCAATTGTGCAGTAGTTTGAGCATTCTTTGGCATTGCCTTTGTTTGGGATTGGAATGAAAACTGACCTTTTCCAGTCTTGTGGCCATTGCTGTTTTCCACATGTGCTGGCATATTGAATACAGCACATTCACAGCATCATCTTTCAGGATTTAGTGGAATCTAAATCTTCTTATGCCAAAACCCAGCTCTAACATACCACAAAACTTCCTAATCATAGTAGCCCAATACCATTTAATAGTGACAGCATGGCACAATGCCAGCTTTAATGTTCTTAAGCTGTTCAAATTGTATAGTGTAACAAATTGATAAACATACTTTAGCAGAGTATGCATTAATTTTATAGTTCAGAGATGTGTCTACAAGCAGATTCTTCTTCCTCTGAATAACTATGTCTGTACACAAATTAGACAAGGTAAATGAAAAGAACATAGTCACTTTAATGTCACTTTCCAGTTCCCAAGTTCCACTAGGGCAGAATGAGAAAGGATCACTATCATGGAAATGAACTAGAAATTACCATCACTTGCTCTTCTTAGGAGGAAAGAATCCCTGTGGAGGGCATAGAAGGATCTAAGGTTTCTTTGAATTCTTATGTGTCCCCCCCAAATTGGATTTTTTCTTTTCCAGAGGAGAAGGAACAATGCTTTTATCAGCAGCTGTCAGCCATGTAGTATTAGCACAAAGGTTGGGTAAGGGTCCTGCTGGCATTAGACCATCTCTGTGTATTGGGCCAGTTGGCTGGGGTGCCGACACCCATACAGAATTGTCCTGCATTCAGAGCAGAACAGCATAGATGGGAGTATCCATCCTTTAAGTCTGCACAGCTGACCATATGCATCAGTCAGTCCAGTTCAGTTGCTCAGTCGTGTCCCACTCTTTGCAACCTCATGAATTGCAGCACATCAGGCCTCCCTGTCCATCACCATCTCCCGGAGTTCATACAAACTCATGTGCATTGAGTCGGTGATGCCATCCAGCCATCTCATCCTCTGTCGTCCCCTTCTCCTCCTGCCCCCAATCCCTCCCAGCATCGGAGTCTTTTCCAATGAGTCAACTCTTCTCATGAGATGGCCAAAGTATTGGAGTTTCAGCCTCAGCATCCGTCTCTCCAATGAACACCCAGGACTGATTTCCTTTAGAATGGACTGGTTGGATCTCCTTGCAGTCCAAGGGACTCTCAAGAGTCTTCTCCAACACCACAGTTCAAAAGCATCAGTTCTTCAGTGCTCAGCTTTCTTCACAGTCCAACACTGACATCCATATATGACTGCTAGAAAAACCATAGCCTTGAGTATATGGACCTTTGTTGGCAAAGTAATATCTAGGAATAGCTAATCAATGTGTATTTATAGCTAATCAGTCTTAAGGATGGTGTCATAATCATAGTGCATCCATCCAACATTATATTTAAGTCCAATAAACTTAACCAATTAGAGGGACTAATGCATTACCCAGATCACAGTGCTATTTCATTGAGGGTCCCAGGTCCCCAGACGAGTTTTATTTCAGAGAGTTCTGTCAACACAAGTACACAGAAACACACACCTAGCCACAATTACTACTTTTTTTTTGACTCCTATCTTCCTTACTCCATCAGTCTCATCATTCTCTAGATACTTGCTTCCTGATTTGAATGCTTCATCTCTAAGAACATTATTTTCTTAACTTGATATCAAATTTCTATCAGAGTCTTTTTAATTTCAATTGAGTTTAAAAACTTCATACTGATAGTTGTAATTGCCTTAGCTCTTTTAGATGAGTCATTTCTGCGGGAACTTCTTTCAAATGCCCATAACACACAGGTACAAAAGCCCAAGAACCAATAGGTTGAGAACAGGGTGAATTGGGTTGAACCACTGCTTTGCTAATCACATCTAAGGGAACCACTGATTCCACGTTTGGTAATACACTGACCCTGGAGGAGGGGAATAGATTATAGTAGGGAAATGGAAGTGGTTACTCATAATTTGTTGGTGAGGCAGTTCTTCTACTAACTGAACAAAAAGACCTAAAATCTACAGGAAAGCTATTTCACAGAGTGGTCAAATTATTTCAAATGTAAACCTACATTAGGCAATTAAGTAAGAAAGAGAAACTGTCCTAAGTGCTCTGCTTTAAAACCACAAAAGCAAATACCTTATCAGGGCATTAGGCTTCAATTCCTTATTTTTAAAAATTCTTTTATTGTTCAGTTTATCTTCATTTAATATCTTTAAAGCTTTCTATATCTTGTTACTTCACCTTTTAGGAAACGTTATTTGGGTTTTTTTCCCCTCTTATTGATTGGTAAGTGATTCATAAAATGAAGCGAAAGGAACTCACTGCATCTGTATTCATGTAACATGGTCTGTATTCAGACATGCATATATATGCAGGTAACATATTCATCTGTATAAAAACAGAAATATATGTATAGCAATCAAACAGTCTTAGTAAATCATATTAAGAGATCCTGAGGAATTTTTTTTTTCTCATACCTATTCTTACACTGATCTAACATTCTATACTTTTCAAAGGTATTTCATGTTTTTGCCCTAGCGAGGTAGGGCAGGTGTAACCTTAATTTTAAAAGGCTCAGGCATAGAGAAAGATCAAACTCAAAGCCCCAAAGTTAATGATCAAAACAGCTCTTGAGTTCTTGTCTCTTAACCTCAAACTCCTTCTACAGAGAAACGCTGAATAAAGAAACATACTTGCAGTCATAAATTACTAGAGGCCATGCTGCCCTTACATACTGGGCTGATCAAAAGTAAACTGGGAAAACAGGGAACTATACTCAATATTTTGTAATAATCTATAAAAGAAAAGAACCTGAAAAATGTTATACACACACACACACACACACACACACACACACACACACGAATCAGTGCATTGTACACCTGAAACTAATACAACATAGTAAATCAACTATACTCCACATAAATAAAATAGGAGAAGAGGTTAAGATGTTCTTTGGGGATCTTTCTCATGTCTGTTCACATCTCTGGGTCTTTTATTAATTTGTCCCCTTTTTATTTTTTCATCCTATCATGGCAAGTCCCCACACTCCAGGCACTCTGTTCCTTGGTTTGAGACTTCGTCCTATCTCCGTTTCAGTTCCCTATATGGGTTCTCTTTGCCTTCATCAAGAAATTCCCAAACCCCCAGGCAAGCACTGCCCTGCTCTCAAGATTCAGGCATTGAGGCACCATTCATCAGCCTGAAAAGCAACTCATATTTACTCATAGACCACTGATCTATCATTCCCTCCAGGTAACATAGTGTGCACTTATTGAGGGTTCTTCTGGAAATAGCTCTTCTTCTTTTACAAATTACCAAAGATAAGATTTCCAGTAATATGATGAAGCAGCACCAAGGTAGAGCAGCAGGCCCAATGTCAGGGCCAAATGATTCCTTGCACTCTAAGTTGCCTCATGCTCCTCAGAGAGGTGGAGAGGGGCCTGCCTTGGTGCGTGTACCTGGGAAGATGTTATAAACATGACTTGCTGGGAACAGGGGAGAGCAGATGCTTGTTTCCTCTCTGCCAGCATTACTAGCATAGATCTTTCATAGATTGTCCATTGCCCCTCCAAGACCCTTTAAACATCACTTGGGTAAATAAGCGTGTAGCTCAGCTCCACTGCCTCAGAATGCTGCCTTAACCCTATGGACCACCACCAACGGCAATCACATATGTCTCAAAGCAAAGAAGGGGGGAAAAAACTGAACATGCCTCTTTACAGAAATCTTTTCTATATTGATAAGTGTTCTTTAATATATAAATATAAAAACTGATTGGGAAGCTGAACAAGTTCAATGACCGTAAAAATATGGATTGGGTGGACATGAAGACATTTACCTCATGAAGTCAATGACTCAATAACTATTCATGTTCTGAGGGTTTTTTATATGCCCAGGACTTATTTACCTAATCTTAAAACAGCAGATATATGAGATTCCTAGTTTTAAACAACATGAATAAATCTAAATATATGAATCTCAAGAAATGAGTTAGTCTGAAAATCTAATAGATGTAGTATACATTTTATCTGTATTAATTGATTGATCCTAAATCTACTAAGTTTAGTACATATTTTCACCAGTATTGTTTGATAGATCATTTATATCAGTTGATAGATGCTGTATTTTAAGAGCAGGTATACCAGGGAACATCCCCAACCTTTGATGTTCTTAGCCTGCAGGACAAGCCAGGTCCTGCTGCACAAAGTTCTTTAGGTCTCACTTCAAAACACAATAGGGGTCAAGGTCAGCCTCAGGCTAAACATGGCTGCTGATATTCTTCCTAAAAAATATTCTATGCTTTGTCCTAATTTGAGAGCGACTGAACTGAAGGCAATGGCACCCCACTCCAGTACTCTTGCCTGGAAAATCCCATGGATGGAGGAGCCTGGTGGAGGGTTGCAAAGAGTCGGACATGACTGAGCAACTTCCCTTTCACTTTTTACTTTCATGCATTGGAGAAGGAAATGGCAACCCACTCCAGTGTTCTTGCCTGGAGAGTCCCAGGGACAGGGGAGCCTGGTGGGCTACTGTCTATGGGGTCGCACAGAGTCGGACATGACTGAAGTGACTTAGCAGCAGCAGCAGAACTGAACTGAACTGAAAGGCTACCCGTGGTTCTGAGCTCTGCTTAGGAAATGCAAGGTGTTCAGAAACAAAGTGAAAAGAAACACTAAATCTACCCTCTGTGATGATAAATCATCAGCTTCCTTTATAAGTTCATTAGAAATTCTAATCACTTCATGCAAATCATTAGAAACCAATATGCCTATTGTAGGGTTACTTCATGACTTGCACACCTTCTCTTAACACAAATTGATTTTTAAGTCAAAAAGACTTGAGTTTGTGCCTCAACAGAATCATTTTTTGGATACAAAATCTTGAGTGAAGTCACTCAGTCGTGTCCGACTCTTTGTGACCCCATGGACTATAGTCTATCAGGCTCCTCCATCCACGGGATTTTCCAGGCAATAGTTCTGGAGTGTGTTGCCGTTTCCTTCTCCAGGGTATCTTCCCGACCCAGGGATCGAACCCAGATCTCCATCATTGTAGACAAACGCTTTACCGTCTGAGCCACCAGGGAAGTCCAGCACAGAACCTTGGAAAGGCCATTTAATCTCTATAAATCTTAGTTTCCTTATATGTAAAATGAAGCTAATAATAAAAATTACCTTGTAGACAGAAAATTAAATAAGTGTGCTTATTACAGTGTCTGGACAAATAACAAATGTTAGCTATTATAATTATTCAAGATTTCAATTACCTAAACTCTACTCAGCTTCTCTATAGGAAGAGAGCTTCCATCTTCCTTGGTGGTAGCATTATAATCCTCTTCTAAGATTATTTGCAAAAGTGAACTTTAATAGGCAAGCTCATATTATTTACAAATTTCAGCTAGAATATTCTTCCTTCCTTTCCACTCAGCCCACTTTTTGCTTGCATATTAGTTTCCAAAATTCTGTCTTTTGGGGTTGAATTTTTCCATGCTTGATCTCAGCCAAAAGGTGATTTTTTTTTTTTATAATGTTGAATCAAATTCACTCTGTCTACTTTTGAATTAGAAGCAGATGAAAGTAACTTATTTTATTTTTCTGCCTGAAAGAAACATAAGCCTGTTTCTGTGTGCAGATAATCCACTAAAAGCTAAAGTAGCCAAGAATCTCATCTTCACTCAGGAAGTCTCTGGCTAATTATGAAAATATTAATTAAGTTAGGGCCAATTGAGAAAAGTTACTTTTGAACCTGCTGTATGGAGCTGGTATTAAATTACTACTGTATTTGTGTGGCATTAGGTTTCAGAAACATCTGGGAACAGAGTCCCACAAAACATAACTAAGGCTTTATGTCTTCTTTTTCTAGGAAAAGAGATAGGTACTCTACTGTCAGTCAGCACACATGACCTTGGAAGTTACTCAAAAATTCAGTATGTCTAAAGCCGTTCAAAAATATGCCCCAACTCAGAATATATTGGTTTGGAGTTCTGAGGATGGCCCCTCCAGATTCACCGTCCACTCTTCCCTCCCTGTTCTGTATCCAGGGAGGCCCACCCTTAAGAACAACATGGGTTCATTTGCCCTATGGATTCTAGCTGGTTTCAGAAAATGGGTAGCTTAGGTACAATCTTAGAGAGTGAGAAAGGGTGACTTTGAGATATATTCCTGCTCTTCTCATGCCAGATTGCTGTAGGTGGGTTGCATCTCTCTGCCAGTAGCCCCTGTCCTGCTTCTGTTTCCATGTAGTTACTCTATGTGGTTCTGGGCAGTCTCTTCCTGACCTCATCCTTTGTCCCTGTAGACCTGGGATGGAAATGACTTCCCAACATAACTATCTGTGGGGAAGGTCCTTGTTGGTTTCCTTAAACTCCATTCAGGCTGTTAAATGAGTCCCTGGACAAAACCTTCTGAAATTGTCCATTTTTAGTGTGCCACAGCATGCTTAGTGTAAAAATCTTTTAAGCCTATTCAGATTCTGTTCCACTTGCCAAGCATCCCATTCTCTATCTCACTAGCCTAGAGATCATCCATTCATCCCATGAGGCATAACATCAAAGACAGCATTTCTGTGAAGCTGTCCCTCTGGTCCTCTAGACAGCGAGTCCCACTCTTCCCAGGGCCAAAGTCATGAGACAGGTTGCGTGGGTTCAAATCCTAACTCTACCATTCACTGGAGGTATGACCTGACACCAACTGTTTCGCTTAACTTTTCTGAGGCCTCAATTTCCCCTTGTAAAGTGGAAACAATACTATAACTCCCTCATAGAATCATTGGGAAAGTTACATTTGTCCATACTTTTCATGTGCTCAGGACACTACTTGGAATATTTGAGTCAATAAACATTATTATCATTTTTATTATTATTACTCTTAATCTTTATCATTAGGCTGTCTGTACTATGCATCCTGGTCTCCCTGAACTTGGCCTAGCACTGGTGGGTTTTTAATAAGTGTTTGCTAAATGTTGGAAGTGAGATTTAGAACAAATATTCTCTTCTCTGGAATGCTTTTCATTTCCAAGGAGACATTTGCTAAAAGTTGTGTGAGGTGCAGAATTCCATTTTGACTTTTGTATGGAGTTGTATTTGAACAGAAATGGAGAGCTCAGACACTGGAATTACATATGCTTTGGACTCTCTGGGAAGCTCTTTCAGGTTAAAAGTTACAACAAGCTAAGAAAAACAATGCTTCCAGCATTTCCAATATACCATACTTTAGAATCACACAGAATTGAAGCAAATCAAGCATACACAGCCCTTCAAACTAAAAAACACAGATAAGAATGGGAAAGGGAGCCTACCAAAGGCTATTGTTGGTTTTCTGAAGCCACATTTCCAAGAAAATGACTGGTAAATTACTCAATCTGATTTTTTTTTTCTTTTGTATCACAAAAAGTGAATTGTTTGAAATGATAAAAGTGAGAATTACATCTACTCCTTGGAGGTTACTGCTGGTCATGAGCTAGTCTCTTAACTGAGAAATCCTATTCACAGGAAACAAATTTGCTGTACAGCTTGACAAACTGATTATTGAAGTAAAAATTAAATGTTCAGGTAAGTGAACTATGCACATAAGTTGAAACCAAATGAGATTCTAAAATCTATTCTAAAAATTCTATTTAATTTCTGGAACAGTTATATCCCCAAAGCAACTTTCTGAAGCCTTCTGTATCATGTCTAGACGTATCCATCACAACAGCCCTGGCTGTCCACTTATTAAGTCCAGCCTTTCTTACAAAAAGAAAACTTTAAAGTAGAAAGAAAACAATGCAATAGAAGTTAATTCATTACATACTGTTCGCCTACTATTCATGAGGTGATTCACTAGGAATTTGGTATGCATTATCACATTCATGAATTATGAGCACATGAGCAATGATCTTACAAGGATTGTTTTTATTCTCATGACCACAAATGAAGAAACTGAGGCCCAGGGATAAGTCATTTACTCTAGAAGGTGTGTGTGCTCAGTCGCTCAGTCATGTCCGATTCTTTGTGACCCCCATGGACTGTAGCCTGGTGGGCTTCTCTGTCCATGGGATTCTCCAGGCAAGAATACTGGAGCAGATTGTCTTTTTCTTCTCCAGGGGGTTTTCCTGACCCAGAGATCGGACCCATGTCTCTTACGTCTCCTGCATTGGCAGGCAGATTCTTCACCGTTGTGCCACCTTTCTTTAGGGTAAATGGGAAGCCCCATTTACTATAGGCCACTCAACTAATAATAAACTCTCCTTTATTTTTTCACTGTTTGTATTATTTTTATCGAATCAGAGGTCTTCAACCACAGGGAGTACTTCTTCTGCCCCCAAGGAGCACTTAGAAATGTGTGAATCATTTTTGATTGTCACACTTTTGTCTGAGATTTTCCTCTTAGTGTGTGGTCAGGGATGTCACACATCTTGCAAAGTCTGGACAGTTTTGCACAAAGAAATTAGCCTTCCCCACATCCCTGCACACACCCTTTGAAAAATGCTAGATCTAAATCTAGAGGCTGGATGATTTCTGCCTATTAATTAACTAGGAAGGAATACTTCATTTGTCTGAGTTTTATGTTAATCAGATACATCTGTCCCTGCCATTAAGAATACCTGGATCCAGACACAGTAACTGAATATTATTCCATGTCAACGTGCAAAGATTTGGTCAACTAGACAGCCTGTGCTTACAGAGTTTAGATGAAGGTTCAATTTTCTTTGAATTTTTAGAAATAATTTAAAAGAAAATCTCATAAAACCTGACATTTTCAGTTACTGATAGAACTGTTTCAATAGGCCTGGAAGATTGATTAAGTTATATTCTCTAACATTTTTAACAAAACCTGTCACATCTAAACATAAACAAAGAGTAAATTACAGTGTATAACAGCTACAGTTGGAGGTTTCAACAAATACACCAGAATCTTCATATCAGAAAATGTTGGTTGGTTGGTTTAATTGCTAAGTTTAGTTCAACTCTTGCGACCCCATGGACTATATAGCTTACTAGGCTCCTCTGTCCGTGTCAGAAAATGCTACCCTCCAAAAGTATCCCTCTGAAGTTGATACATGCATCCCAGTCATGCATCTCTATTATTTCAAAGACTGTTGTCATTCCTCTCTGCAAATGTTCTCAAAGCCTATGGATATTCTTTCAAATATCTTTCAATGGACCCTCTCTAAGGAGTTGTCTGGAGTCAACTCTTAGTCTAATACATTCAATTTGATTAAATTAGACAAAAATATATTGCTCACATTATGTGACAAAATAGAGATGAACAAGTCAGAATTATGCAAAAAGGTGGTTAATCCTCTGGAAAACAATTGTCTTTGTTAAAATGTAGGTGTCATTACAATTCTAAAGGGCTTTCCAGATGGGTCAGATGGTAAAGAATCTGCCTGCAGGGAGACCTGGGTGGAGAATATCCCCTGGAGAAGGGAATGGCAACCCACTCTAGTATTCTTGTCTGGAGAATTTCATGAACAGAGGAGCCTGGCACGCTACAGTCCAGGCTTCCACGCAAGAAGTTGGACATGACTGAGCGACTAACACACACACACACACACACACACACACACACACACACACACACACACAGAGTTCTTAAACAGCCCTGTATGCTTAAAAAATTGAAACTAAAGACGACTTCCAAAGTGAAACTCAACAAATGTGCCAACTTTCATAAGACTGGATAACACAGGATGCTATTCATTTAAGCCTCTACCTTCTGGTATATGTCTTTTAGAATTTAGTTTTATTTTGTTACAATTTGTTTCAGAACCATAGTTGCTTCTTATTTTGGAGCACATATTTTATTCCTGAATCTCCTTGCAGAATAAAGTGGTCCCCTCACTCTGAGCCCAGCTGAAAAGATGTATCAGTGGAGGCATCAAGAACTTGGCAGACTAGAGATTCAGGGCCATGGAGCTGAACACAGCTGGGGACTCCAACCTAGACAGGAAACGTGAGGGCAGAAGTGAGAATAGCTGTCTCTTGAGTTCACCAAGCTATCATGATCGGTTGTTTGAACTTTGGCTACGAAACAGTGAGGGGAAAATACCCCTTACATGTAGCCAATGAGATCAGAGGAAAAGTAGAGAACAAGAAGTCAAGAAGCCTGTATTCTGGGCTACTCTGCAAACTCCCAGTTGCATGCGTGCATGAATCTCCAGGCAAGAATGCTGGAATGGGTTGCCATGCCTTCCTCCGGGGGATCTTCCCGACCCAGGGATCAAACCCGCATCTCCTGAGGTGCCTGCATTGCAGGTGGATTCTTTATCACTGAGCCACCTGGGAAGCCCTCCTAGTTGCATAGTCTTGGGCAAATTATATACTATCTCTGAATCTAAGTAGCCTCATCTGTAAAATAAAGGTATTTAACTATCATTCCTCTCAGATACATATTGTATTGTTTGAAAGACTCAGAAGAAAAACGATCTCATACAAAAGATACAACTGTAGAGCTTCCCTGGTGGCTCAGTGGTAAAGAATCTGCCTGCCAACAAATGAGTCACAGGTTCAGTCCATGATCTGGGGAGATCCCACACGCTGCAGAACAACTAAGCCCATGCACCTCAACTATTAAGGCTGTGCTCTAGAGCCCAAGGGCCCCAGCTACTGAGCCCACATGCCCCGGCTACTGAAGCCTGTACCCCTAGGGCCTGTGCTTCGCAACAGGAGAAGCCGCCACAAGGAGAAGCCTGCACACTGCAACAAGGAGTAGCCCCAGCTTGCTGCAACTAGAGAACAATCTGTGCATTAACAAAGACCCAGCATAGCCAAAATTAAATAAATAAATAACTTTTTTAAAAAAGAAAAAGATTCAGAAGGTAGGAAATTCAGCAGCTTGATGGAAAGGAGCTGAATTGGAGATGCCGTTCAGCTTTAGGAATCTGGAGTCAAAACAGAAATTGATCCACGACATTATAACTTTCACAAATGTGGCCACTCTCTCCTTTTCCCATACTGTACCTGTGCTTTGCTACTCACCTTCCAAGCCAACTTTACTATTCATTACAACACAGATCAAAATTACTCTCATATTGGGAATTCCCTGGAGGTCCAGTGGTTAGAATTTCATACTTCCACTGCAGAGGGTTCAGGGAAGATCCTGCATGCCACACTGCATGGCAAAAAAAAAAAAAAAAACCCTAAAACACAAAACATAAAAGAACCACTCTTAAATCAATCTAGTCTTACACATTTCCTTCAAAGTCTCCACTTAAGGAGATTCCTTGAATTAAATCAGAAATAAATATCACGATTCCCCAAACGTTAGACCAAGCGGTCCTACGTTTCTTAAATGTGTTGGTCCTGCATCGTGATTTTAAGCCCTTGTCCTGGTGTTCCCTCTCCCAGTCTGAATAGAAACACCATCGCTATCTCAGGCTTCCTCTCCCAGAGAGTTTATGACTCATTCCATAGATAAGACGTCCTTGGGAGGAAACCAGAGGTCACCCCTGCTGTCATACAAAATCTCTGTCAATATTGAAATGAAAACTAATTTGACTTAATCTAAGTTGACAGGGATAAAAAGGGCTCAGTGCTGGAATAAATCCACCAATGATATCGGGATTGGGAGGCTACAATAACAAAAAGACATTTTCAGTCTGAGGGTAGTTTTAAAGAATTTGGTCACTCTTTAGAGTACCGTGAAAGAAGTAATCACAGTAAGACTGCCAGGAAGCTGTTTTCTGTTTATGACCAGAAAGAGTACCATTTCTTCAAATGATAACACTTTATAATCAATTCCTGTTCTGGGTGAAAGGTACTTTTCTGTTTGGGGATTAACCGAAGTGCACTTAAAGAACTTAGCCATTAAAAAAATAACAAATTATTGCATCAGTTTATAAATAATTCTATAGAGTTTATTTTATGTGGTCCTTTTCCAGAACAAAGGCAACAACAACCCCTCACTCCATCGTGGGTGGTTTATTATACTGTTGGCTTGGGTCCACACTGTAAGTAAGGAAATGCTGTTTAATGATAATTGACATTGTTATGGCAAATGTTTTGATTAGTATCATAATCAAGATCTTGGTTACACAATTATCATTATTATTCCTGTTTCATCTTGATAACAAAATGGGTCACTTAGCATCCCAGAGACCTGTTGGTTTAACCATTGATTGCCTGGTGGTAAAATCAGAATTTCTACGGCGTGTGTCAGAACTTAAGTAATGTGGTGGTAAGATGACAGACTTATCCCTGTTTGCCTGCAGATTTTACAGTCTTAATACAAATTTTCATGTCCTGGGAAATTCATCAGGCTGAGGCAAACTGGGACAGTGGGTCACCCCAAGTAGTGGAGGGGGCCTGGGGTTTAAGAGTCAGAAAACTGATCTGCTCTGACCCCATTGCTTTCTATATCTGATGGCAGCCTTCTAAGCTTCAGTTTCCCACCTGTAATAATTTTAATTCGTATTTTTAAATCTCAATATAGTGAAACACTCGAGTGTCTTTTGAAAGATACACAAAGTTATATACAAATATTAGATCTTTCCATTTTGTTCTTACAAAGCAGCAGCCTGAGCAGTTATGCCCACATCCCTGAGAGCCACGGCTTGTCATAGCTTCTGTTTAATGTCATTAGATACTGTGGTTCATTGAGGGGATGCTTGGGGTAAAGTTTTGGTTTTACAGTTGTCAAGCTTACTTAACACCTATACAAAGTTATCTTCTCTATGTAAATCTGAGTGGTTGTGGAAATTGGGGGAAAGAGTACCGAATTCAGTTCAATCTCTATGTTGTGTTGTTAGCAGTGTGGCTTGGGGATCAAAATCCAAGTACAAAAGTGAAAAAACAAATTGTCAATGGTAACACCAAATTAAATCTGATGAATTCCTATTAACCTCTCACTCAGCTTTCAATATTAGTCCTTTCAAACGACTTTTTGGAGGAAAGAGGACAGTTTTCTTTCATGAACTGCAGACATGCCCTGAACCAGTCCAGTTTGCTATTAACAATTTGTTAGGCAACTCTCATCTTTGAATTTATCTAAACTCTTCCTGCGCCTATTTTTACCTTCAGCTCATATAAATAGCAAACATAATAAATTCCACATGTTACCTTATTTGCAGTTAAAGAACTTCCTTTCAAACTTCAAGAATGTTCCTCTAAATTTGCTTACATGGAGTTGGGGAAAAAGATATCTCTAATCATTATCTCCTCTTAATTTCCATCACTATCAAATTGTAGCTTCATCATCTTCAAAGTCTGCTTGGCACTGAGAACAATAATAACAATAATATTTGATAGAAATTTTGTCTTAAAAGACAGTGTTATCTAAGTGCTCAACTCAGCCAACACTTTTGGAGAAGAAGATGCACAGTACAATAGAATAGAGCACCTGTCTTCCAGGCATTCTCCATCAAACCAGACAGACAGAGTATGAGTTGATAGTGCTCTTGCTCAGCAAGAACTGGCTCTCAGACTGAGACTTTGAGATGAATAACACTGGATCAGCTGGGCTGCCCACACGACAGACACTCAGTAAATACCACGGAGTGACAAACCAGATGGCAGAGAGTTTGATTCCTCTTCTGTGGGTCACAGAGAACACTTAGGACTCACAGCATTCAACACCAGTGCTATGAATCCCTGGAGTTGTTCAGGCTCAGTTTGCCAATAGCATGGAATCATCCTTGAGAGTTTCCTGGTACCAACATGATTGGTTCCACCAAAGACACACTAAAAGAAAATACCATTTTAATTCAGAAAGAAGTTGGGACAAAGCACATTCATCCTGGGTGGCCCTTCCCAGAGACTTTGTTACTGACTACTGAACAAATTATCCTTAATAAACAACTTATTTATTAGACTTCCATATATGTACTTAACACTAGCTATTTCATCAAGGAAGACTGTTGTATTATGAATCATATCTATTTCCCCCAAAATCGTATTATTGCATGTAATTTCACTTCCCTCCAGAACTAACAGGAAAGCTGGTTAAGCTGCAATTACCAATACAACTGCAATATGAAATTAGATGTGTATTTCCACAGGCCCTTCTCATTTCACCCAACTCTCTGTGGGCCTGGATAGAGCAAAGTTAAAATGCTTAAGATCAAGGTAATCAGATCACCACTAAGTAAGTAAAATGTAGTCGCCTACACAAGGTAATAGGGCTTCACCAGTGAAGAACGAAGAAACCAAACCAGAAGCAGCGCTACTGCCCGCCGCCCCTGTCGAGTTATTAGTAGCGAAACAAAGAACCCTTGCCCTTGGCACATAAGCTATCACACTTGAAATAGATTTTTTTCCAAAAGTGCAATCTGATCATCCTTGCTGAATGTCTGTAAACTCAGAATTATCGCTGGAGTGCCAAGGTGGACTGAGATTTCTAGAAATAAAAGACCCAAGAGAATGAGTACATGTGCGAGCGCGCGCACGCACACACACACACACACACACACACACACACACGCACACTCTACTTGGGGATTTTCAGTGCATCCAGAGAAAAGGGGAGCCCGCCTCTTTTAATCAGTGACTGATTCTAAACTACTTATCGAGCCTTTAGGGTGTAACTTGCACTGTCCAGGGCTCTACAGCAGGAAGGTGATAGAAAAACAGATGGAACCAACCTTAACCCAAAAGGTACATAGAATTTGTAAGGGAGATCAGAGAGGGAAGCAATGATTAAATAAAGCAATTTGTAGCAAATGCTATGTATTGAGATATATTCACACAAATTCAGGACAGCAAACCTTTACTGTATAGTTCCTAAGTACAAGGCATTATGCCAAGCATCCAAGAGAATAAAAAGAGATTCAGGTCTTTTTGTTAAAAAAAAAACAAGGAGGGGCGGGGCGAGGAAGATAAGGGAATTAATCTCATTGTGAACCTGTGACAAGGTCCTCTGATTGGTGTGTCAGCCCACCATAGGGAGAATAGTTCCCAAGGCACATGGCGTCATCTCCATTTTCTGGAGGAAGGATCCGAGGTTCAGAGTAACTCACCAAGGACCCACCTGTTCCAGAGCCACAGTTCTCTGTGACCATGTGGACCACATGGGCAACCTCCTTCCTGATCACTGGAACTTGTAAGTCAGGCCAGGGGATCCTGCAGGCTAATCTAGACCTGGACCATCTTGACCCATCCCTGGTTCCTCCACAAAATGAAAACCACAAAGCCAGGGTTGTGAGTTTTTCCAAATCTAAAATTGACTCTGTTGAAGGGACTAGCTGTTGTGATGAAGCTGCTTCCTTTCTCCTCCTTTTGTGTTGAATGTCTATCAGGAAATGACAGTGGATGGTAGCTATTGCTATTTTGTGAACTCCTTTTTTTTTATCCCCTAGAAAAGTAAAGCCAGGATTGGTACTCTGTGTCAGTTCCTCACGTACTCTTTTGACTTTTGTTTCCCTTTTAAATGATGCTTGAAATCCACATCTGGGAAGCACTAATTCAAAAGACAATTTTGAAGTCAGTCTGTGAACAGAGTTTGGTGACAAAAGAAATTCTGGAAAATTTCTGTGGATTAAAAAAAAAAAAACAAAAACAAAAATAAAAACTATTGCTCCCAACTCTGGAAGTTCTTACTTTAGTTCTATATCATTTCCCAACTCTCCTCCATAAATATTTTTTTGACTGTTCAAACCATGAGAAAATATCCCATTTGTGACCTCCCCAGAACCTCCCCCTGCTTAGACATGTTCCACAATGGGAGGGATGAGAACCACTTCTATAAAAGTAAGACAAAACTGTTGGTGTAGGGCACCAGTAGGAAAAAACTGCTGCTTCCAGTTAATTTTTCTGCTTTTAAGAATAAACACAGCCCTGTCCACTTCAGTTGGCCTTTCCTGATGATATGAGGCCAGAGTGTAGCTGTCAACCGCCTCCCACTTCAATGTCAACAACTCAAGCCTCATCTCCTCCAAAACATGTCTCAGGCAGGATGGAGAGGGAAAGCCTGGCATGTCAGTAACTGAGGAAGAAACGAAACTCATTTCAGCAGCAATCCCTCTCTGAGTCTGGCTAATAAAGGCAGCAGTGATGGGCATGGTGGTGGGGAGTTGAAGATAAGAAATGGTTATTGTTCAGTCAGAGAGGCAAGAGCCCAGAATATACATCTTCATGTCTTTGATGCCAGTGGTGTGTTTATTCCTCCCAAACTCAAAGTTCTGGATAGATTTTAATAAGAAGGACAAAGAGTCACAAAATATCCTCTGGCTTGCCATTGTGAGCTGTCCCCGTCAGGTCGGTAGAGTGGCTGTACTTGTGCTCCCAAGTCCCAGCTGTCCTGAAGAGGAGGCGACACCCAAGCAATGCAATCCATTTGTCACACACCTCACATGTGCCCAGGCAGAGACAAAAGCTCCGGGCTGGTTAAGGGAAAAGGGTTTGTTTATTTACCTTGGTTTTCCCTGCTCCTAGGACAGTTAGTTCCTGCCACCTACTAGGTATGCAATAGATTCTTAGAATATAATAAGCAAATAGAGAGGTGCAAAAGGTGTTCAATAAATATGCATAGGATAAAGAACTGAATGTACCGTCTTAGCCTGGTGTATTAATCTACGGTCAAGACTGAGTCGGTGGCGGAATGCTCCTACACTGTTGGTGGGAACGGAAGTTGGTACAGCCACTATAGATAACTAAAATTAAAATCAGCATATGACCCAGCAATCCCACTCCTGGGACTATATCCAGGCAAAACTAGAATTCAAAAATTGCACCCCTAGAGGCTTCCCTGGTGGCTTAGACAGTAAAGAGTAAAGAATCTGCCTGCAATGCAGGGGACCTGGGTTCAATCCCTAGGTCAGGAAGATCCCCTGGAGAAGGGCATGGCAAACCACCTCAGGATTCTTGTCTGAAGAATTCCATGGACAGAGGAGCATGGTGGGCTACAGTCCATGGGGTCAAAGAGTCAGACATGATTGAGCGACTAACACGTATGTTCATAGCAGTGCTATTCAGAGTAGCCAAGACATGGAAACAGTCTAAATGTCCACTGACAGATGAATGGATAAAGAAAATGTGGTACATATATACAATGGAATACTACTTGGCCATAAAAAGAAAGAAATAATGTCATTTGCAGCAACGTGAATGGACCTAGACATAAAGTCAGAAAGAGAAAGATAAACACCATATGATACCACTTATACATGGAATCTAAAATAGGATACAAGTGAACCTATCTATGAAACAGAAACAGACTCACAGACACAGAGAGCAAACTTGTAGATACCAAGGGGGTAGGAGCTGGGGAGGGGTGGCCTAGGAGTTTGAGGTTAGTAGATGTAAACTATTACATATAGAATGAATGGACAACAAGGTCCTACTATAGTACAGGGAACTATATTCAGTGTTGGGGGATAAACCATAGTGGAAAAGAATATAAAAAGGAATAAATGTATATATATATACACACACACACACATATCACACATACACATATACATAACTGAGTCACTTTATAGCAGAAATTAACACAACAATGTAAATCAACTATACTTCAATTTTTTTTTAAAAAAAGGGAAAAAAAGACTGAATCAGTGCAATCACCATTTCTTTAGGAAAAGTTACAGTGCGTCATGATTTTTCCAGGTTCATTTTTGTCTATATGACTGCCTTTGTTTATTCCTCTTTGCCTCTGTCTGTCATATGTACGTATGTATATACATTTGTATCTATCTACTCCCTCCGCCATCTTTCGCTCGCTTACTTTACTTTCTTAAGGGCTTGCAGGAGTCACAGTAGAAAAGTTTCAGAGGAAGACATTTCTAACCCAGTGCTTCCTTTGCAAACAAAGGATTGGATCCTTTCCTGTAAGCCGTCTTAGCTTTTCTGCTTCCCCTGTGTCTTTTGAGTGCCCAGCACCACTATTTTCGTCTCTAGCAGCAGAGCCGTGGCCTCCTAAGCTCTGAGAACTCTCTGCAGCTCCTGATATTTATTCTGTCCCTGGGACTCTCAGGGAGGCCACCAGGAACAATCTGTGGAGGAAGGTGAGGGTTTACTCTGGAGGGCTTTTGAAATTGTCAGGCATAAAAGGAAAACTCTAGGCAAAAATCACCCACGTCTTTATTCAATGAGGCTTGTCATCACATTCAAAGGACAAAGAGAGTTTCACTGGCCCCTGTGTCTTCAATTTGATTTTTTCACATGCTGCTTTTTAGGCTGTTGGTCCAGGTTGTTAAAGGAAAGAGGAGGTGCTACAGTCCAGCAATCTCTAATGTGAAAGTGAATGATTTTCCCATTTTCCCTGGTTACACGACACTCCTTCCTGACTCCCAGAAACGCACTCTGCATGGCCTGCTCATGCTTCACACACCAGCCTCCCGCTGACACCTGTGACCACATCCAAAAACAGCAGAAGCAGCACCACAACCATAGCATCCGGAAGAATGTGGCTGGGCTCCATCGCCTCCTACCAGCGCAGAGCTGGAGCCAGGACCCTAGCTTTCCCACTCGCTCCGGGCACACTCCACTCAGGGACGCATTCTGCATCAGGAATCGTCCCTTTCTTTGCAGCCTAAGTTCCACTCTGTCTGCAGGACCCAGCACACTCCAGGGAGCCCCCACACGTGGCTCTCACGAGGAGCACAGCTTTCCTTGAACAGCTGCATCTTTTTTCCCATCTTTCAAGAGTCAGATCAAATGCCACCCCCTTCATGAAGCCCTGCTCATGCTGCACTGGTGAGATTCTCTCTCCTCACTTCCCATGGTATATTTTGCTGTGGGCGTCTGACAAATGACATGTGCACACAATCTCAATTCTGTCATTTGTAAAACAGGGCACATAATATATACCAAAAAGGTCAGTAAGAGGAAAAACTAAAGTAACATATATGAGCACCTGGCACAGAGTTGGCAACCAATATCTCTTTGATTTATTTATTCACATATCACAAGTTTTATTTTCTTTTTAGTTAATCATTTATATATTTCATCTGCAATATTTGTCAACTGTCCAGCAAAGTTCTTTGCATTTGGCTTCTCTAAAGTGTGCAGGGTCAATGAATACATTTACCTCTGCCTCAGTTTTTCATCTGTAAAATGGGAATAAAAGTGCCTTGTAGTTTCAAGGCATTATTATCATAATTAATTTAAATGTTACGTATATAAACATGTTGACAAATAAAAAGATCAAATGGTAGGCAAGTATAAGCTACTGTTTGATGGAATATAGCTTCCCTGGTGGCTCAGAGGTTAAAGCATCAGCCTGGAATGCGGGAGACCTGGGTTCAATCCCTGGGTTGGGAAGATCCCCTGGAGAAGGAAATGGCAACCCACTCCAGTACTCTTGCCTGGAGAATCCCATGGAGGGAGGAGCCTGGTGGGCTACAGTCCATGGGGTTGCAAAGAGTCGGACACGACTGAGCGACTTCAGTAGTAGGGACAAGAGTGAAGTCACATTACCTAGTTTATCCAGTAGAGGGCAATGACACACACATGGGAATTCAGATTCTTTGTATGACTCCAAAACCATAAATTAGAGAATCACTTTGCTATTATGCAAAGAAAATAAAGCAATTTCTCAAGACTCAGCTGGGTTTTTCATCTCTTTTAGTGTTTGTCTATGCAGTTTATCTGTGTAGGAAGGAACTTCGGTTTCACTGGGTGCTTCCAGCATGGGTCAATGACCTGCTGTTCTAGTTTCTCTATTCGAATTTCCACTCACCCATGTGCCCAGGGTGGGGAATGATTCCAGTCTAGCCAATGGGAAAAAAGTGCTGTTTTCACTAGAATTATTGCCTCAATCCTGAGCAAAAGCATTTCTATAGGGCTGTTGAGGGCTTGGTCCCAAACTGGAAAGAGGCCTGTAAAGGTTTCCATGCTGGGGGAGGGACCAGAGAAAGATCGGGAGGAACAATGCCGACCATTGTTCCCTTGGCCTGGTTTGACTCCCCTTAGTCTGCTCCATGAAGACACTGGACCCATTGACTGAGCAGTTGACATTTTCTCAGGATGGGTTAAGTCCCCCAGAGATAAGGGAACAGTAGGAGCTGGTAAGTATATCCACTGCACACACTTAGAATCATGCCACTCTAAAATTAGCAACTCTCACATAGTAAGATGGCTTGATGATGTGTATGTAAGTATGTATTTACACATGTAAATACAGTGCGGTATCTGCTGCAGAATTGAAACTTTTAATATGAGGCAGTCAAATATGACTTAGATTAATAAAGTTTGAAGGATACATTGAATGCTCCCTGTGTGTCAGGCACTGGACTAGGGAAAGAATGATGATACAAAGATGAAATAGAATTCTTATCTTCAAGGAATGCACAATCAAGACCAGATAATAAGTAAATCAAAGCACATATGGTGATCATAGAAATAGCTACAGTCAGTTACGTTACAATGCTTATTTTCAAAAAGAGGAATTTGTTCTAACAATTGTTATATTAGGGAATTATTTGTACATTATGTGAATTTCATATCTAATTATGTCTAATTTCATCTGCAAGAAATACTAGGTGACTGCAAAAAAAAAATACTGCATCTAGATGAACTGAGTGGTATAGATAAATCACACACACACACACACACACACATAAACTTACACACACACATCTAAACAAGCTCTCCATCAGGTCACAGAGTCAACTCTGGACCACATGCATCATCCTCTGGCGTTACAACTTTGCCTCAGACACCAGACAGCTCTTCTTTCTCCACATCATCATAACTCACAAGCTGAACCCTATAGACGACCACTTCCACAAGCAAACTTCAGATATTTTTCCAGGTCAAGTGCCATATTAATAGTTGTTGCTGTTGTTGTTGTTGTCATGTCCGATCTTTGCAACCCCGTGAACTGCAGCATGATGGGCTTCCCTGTCTTTCACCATCTCCCAGAGCTTCCTCAAATTCATGTCCATTGAGTCGGCGATGCCATCCAAACATCTCATCCTCTGTTGTCCCCTTCTCCTCCTGCCTTCAGTCTTTCCCAGCATCAGGGTGTTTCCCAGAGTCAGCTCTTCCCATCAGGGGGCCAAAGTCTTGGAGCTTCAGCTTCAGCATCAGTCCTTCCAATGAATATTCAGGACTGATTTCTTTAGGATAACTGTTTTCATCTTCTTGCAATCCAAGGGACTCTCAAGCGTCTTCTCCAACACCCCAGTTCAAAAGCATCAATTCTTTGGTGCTCAGCTTTCTTTATGGTCCAACTCTCACATCCATACATGACTACTGGAAAAACCATAGCTTTGACTAGATGGACCTTTGTTGGCAAAGTACTTATGCATTTTTAAGCCATTTTGTGTATGGAAAACAATGCTGCTGTTTTCATTAGGTTTCCATCTTTTTTGTGTTAATGTGTCACAAAGTTTCTGAATATTGTATCTTTACCTCCATTTTTCCCATAAGTTCTGTGGTTTCCACCGCTTGACTTTGCATAGCACAATGATTTTTAGGCACACATTCATGGTATTATCACAGAACGGACTGTACAGGAAGACCTTGAGTGCATAAAACACAGAATTTCTGGCCAGGAAGGAGGGGAGAAGAGACCCAGGGATGGCCTTCCCCAAAGACAAACATGAATTATAGGACTAAGGAAGAGCATGCATATCTTTTCAGTCTTCCTTTTTTAAAAAAACTTGTTTCATTATAAAATGAACAATAAACAAAGAACTTAAAATGGCTTATAAAAAGGCATTTAACATGGCAAGGCAAAATGCATTCAAATAACTTTTAAAAAATTAGGCAGAGGAAAAATGAAAAGTGTAAAACAAGTCATTACATAAGCTTGCAAAACGCATGCCCTAGGTTCTGCATTAAGATCTGCTAGAGGTGAAGCTCTGTTAGTCCCTAAGTTTCCCCACCGTCAGTGGCTGGCCCTCTGTTGGCCCACCTGATCCAGAGAAGATAGTTTTTGCTGCACAGTCCAGTGTAGAAGTTGCCAGCCACAGGAGATTCTTGACACTTGAAATGCAGTTAGTCCAAATTGTGACATGCTAAGTGCTAAAGGGCTTCCCTGGTGGTTCAATGGTAAAGAATCTGCCTGCAATGCAGGAGCCGCAGGAGACTCAGGTGCGATTCCTGGGTCAGGAAGATGCCCTGGAGAAGGGAATGGCAACTCACTCCAGTATTCTTGCTTGGAGAACCCCATGGACAGAGGAGCCTGGTGGGCTATAGTTCATAGGGTCGCAAAGAGTCGGACACGACTAAAGCGACTTAGCATAGCATGCTGCTGCTGCTGCTGCTGCTAAATTGCTTCAGTTGTGTCCGACTCTGTGCTACCCCATAGATGGCAGCCCACTAGGCTCCCCCATCCCTGGGATTCTCCAGGCAAGAACACTGGAATGGGTTGCCATTCCTTCGCCAATGCATGAAAGTGAAAGGTGAAAGTGAAGTTGCTCAGTCGTGTCTGACTCTTTTGCAACCCCATGGACTGCAGCCTACCAGGCTCCTCTGTCCATGGGATTTTCCAGGCAAGAGTACTGGAGTGGGGTGCCATCACCTTCTCCGTAGCATAGCATAGCAAGTGTCAAATACACACTAAACTTCATAGACCAGCATACACACAGGAAATCACTTTAACATCTCATTTATAACTTTATAGTGATTATATGTTGAAATGATAGTATTTTGTAATGGATTAAATAAAATACATTACTAAAATGTGTTTTCTTTTTGTTTCATTTTCAATATGGCTACTACAAAGTTTTAAATGACTGTGGCTCTCATTATATTTCTCTTGGACACCAGTGATCTACGGGAATGTGTAGACTATATTATACATGATTATAAAGCGTCTGTAAAGAACTATTTCTGAACCATGATGAGTTCAAATGATGCTTCTGGACTATTGTCTGGGATGAAGGATTTTATGTGCTTGGTGAGGACGAGATCTGATGAGATCCAGTTGCTTTCGCAAATCAGCTAAAATGACAGTAGTATTCATGTGTCCTTGGGAAAAGCAAGAAGTCTGACTAGTCCGTGAACTGAATAAAAAGACTAGCTGGGAGTGACACACAGGAAGGAACAACAATTAATCTGAGTGAGCTAGAGTGTAGTGTAGGGTGTGTGTATCCTCTGATGTCTGTTCACATCTGCGTGTGTGTGCCTTCTATGTAGCCTCAGGAATATATGTGTGTACAGCCATGTGTGTTGTTATATGTGTGCCTGTGTGTGAACACATGCCTATATGTTTGCATACATATGTGTTCTCATATGTGCATTTACGGTGTCCCCGTGTGTACACGTTTGTGTGTTGCGCACCCATGAGTTTGCCTGTATATATACTTGTGTACATGTCATTTTGTATGTGTCCATAATGGCAGCCCACTCCAGTGTTCTTGCCTGGAGAATCCCAGAGACGGGGGAGCCTGGTGGGCTGCCGTCTCTGGGGTCGCACAGAGTCGGACACGACTGAAGCGACTTAGCAGCGGCAGCAGCGTGTGTCATATACGCATGCCTATGTATATCTTATGCCTGCTCCTGTGTATATATGTGTAGCCTTGTTTGTGTGCTTTTGTGTGTGTAACCTTGTGCATGTGTATGCATATTACTCATATGTGATGTGGAAGACAAAATTGGGCAATAGAGAGAAGTACACACAGAAATGGCAACCCACTCCAGTACTCTTGCCTAGAAAATCCCATGGATGGAGCAGCCTGGTGCAGGGTCGCAAGGGGTGGCAAAGAGTCCAACACGACTGAGTGACTTCAATTCACTTCACTTCAAGCGCAAAAATATATACCTAGAGCCCAAAAAGTAGATGATTTTTAGATAAGGAACAAGAATTTAATACAGAGCACAGGGAATTATACTTGATATCTTATAATAACCTATAAAGAAACAAAAGAAAGTAAAACATTTTACATTTTAGGCTTGGAATTCATTCATTCATTGATGGATTTCAAACCAGAACACACTATGGATAGATTTTCATTTTCTAACAGATTGTATTGGCTACAGTAATGAACTGACAACTGGATAGGAACACTTCTATTGAGAAAGATATCTGTACATTCTGATAACGTCTTTAAAAATTAGAAAATGTAATACACAAAGCTGATAACCTTATATACACTATAGAATGCATATCCTTTCACTGCAGATATCTAGATACCTGAAATGAAAGTTTGGACTATCCACTAGCATGTCAGCCCCAGAGGAGGGGGGTTTAATATGTCATGCACTTAAGCATGAGCTTTAGGTAGCATCATTTTTCCCATCACTGTCTGCAAAGGCATTTCATAGGCTTTTTCTATGTCCTCTTGTGAGAAGTGCCTTATAATAGTTCTCCATCCTCTTTGAATGAAAAGTAAACAAGACCTACACATGGTTATGAGCCTTATCCTCTCCCTGCCAGAGTCACAGCTAAACTGAACTCAGAGCCCAGGGCAGAGGTTGTGATTCAGAAATCTACCTGCTTCTCTGCTCTAAATACATGTAAAGACATGAGTACTGGCTCTTTTCAGAGGATGGGAAGGCTTTGCTGCCTCTTCTCCACCACCTCTCAATCACTTTTACCTCTGACCCACTCCCTTCTTAATCTCCTTAATCTAGCCCACTTACACAAACACAAAGGGGTGATGTCATCATATGTGTAGTGAGGGTGTCTGTGCCTTTTAAGAAGGTGAACAGCAAAGGGCATACTTTTCCTACCCACAGTCTTGCACAGTGACTAATTTTCACTGCTCAAGACATTCATATTAATGAGTTCTGCTATATCAGTGGGAGAAAAAAAACCCAGATGGAGGCCAAGTAAATACTCAGGAATTCTGGTCAATCTTCTAATTGTCATGTCCTTACCTGGCTCTCCCTTGGATATTTACACACCAAGTTTACAGAATACAAGGACAAGAAACTTAGTCTTCACAAATTTAGACTTCAGTGCAGCCACCTGAGTGTTAAACATGCTACTGAATATTTTAACTGTTAAGATGCAAATAGTCTAAACTACTCAACAGAAATATACAGAGGGTAACGAACACAGTCCAGTAGACCGAGCCCTAGACTGAGGAATGTAGGTGCTGGGAGACGAAGGTCATATCCATGTACACGGGACAAAATAGAGAGGTCAGGAAGAGTCCCCAGGCAACTCATGGATGCCCTGAGTGCAGTTTCTGTAGTGGAAAGTGAGTTGCAAAAATGGTTAGTGAGAGGGTATCTGCAGGGGGGCTGCCAAAGGGCTCTCGGTGGAAGAGGGACTGGTTGGTTTCATTTCTATTCAGTTCAGTTCAGTCGCTCAATCCTGTCCGACTCTTTGCGACCCCATGGACTGCAGCACGCCAGGCTTCCCTGTCCATCACCAACTCTCGGAGCTTCCTCAAACTTATGTCCATTGAGTTGGTGATGCCATCCAACCATCTCATCTTCTGTCGTCCCCTTCTCCTCCTGCCTTCAATCTTTCCCAGCATCAGAGTCTTTCCTGAGTCAGTTCTTAGCATCAGGTGGGCCAATGTATTGGGGCTTTAGCATCAGTTTTTCCAATGTATATTCAGGACTGATTTCTTTCAGGATTGACTGGTTTGATCTCCTTGCTGCACAAGGGACTCTCAAGAGTATTCTCCAACACCACAGTTCAAACACATCAATTCTTCGGCACTCAGCTTTCTTTATGGTCCAACTCTCACATCCATACATGACTACCATAGCTTTGACTAGACGGACCTTTGTCGGCAAAGTAATATCTCTGCTTTTTAATATGCTGTCTGGGTTGGTCATAGCTTTTCTTCCAAGAAACAAGTGTCTTTTAATTTCATGGCTGCAGTCACCATCTGCAGTGATTTTTGAGCCCAAAAATAAAGTCTATCACTGCTTGCATTGTTTCCCCATCTATTTGTGATGAAGTGATGGGACCGGATGCCATGATCTTAGTTTTTTGAATGTTGAGTTTTAAGTCAGCTTTTTCACTCTCTTTCATGCTCATCAGGAGCCTCTTTAGCTCCTCTCCACTTTCTACCATAAGGGTGGTGTCATTTGCATATATGAGATTATTGATATTTCTCCCAGAAATCCTGACTCCAGCTTGTGCTTCATCCAGCCCAGAATTTTGCATGATGTACTCTGCATACAAGTTAAATAAGCAGGGTGACAATATACAGCCTAGACATACTCCTTTCCCAAAATTTAGAATCAGTCCATTGTTCCATGTCCAGTTCTAACTGTCTGTTCTTGACTTGCATACAGATTACTCAGGAGACAGGTAAGGTGGTCTGGTATTGCCATCTCTTTAAAAATTTTCCAGTTTGTTGTGATCTAGACAGTCAAAGGCTTTGGTGTAGTCAATAAAGCAAAAGTAGATATTTTTCTGGAATTCTTTGGAATTTTCTATGATCCAATGGATGTTGGCAATTTGATCTCTGGTTCCTCTGCCTTTTCTAAATCCAGCTTGAACATCTGGAAGTTCTCAGTTTGTGTACTACTGAAGCCTAACTTGGAGAATTTTGAACATTACTTTGTTAGAGTGTGAAATGAGTGCATTTGTGTGGTAGTCTGAAGATTCTTTGGCATTGACCTTCTTTGGCACTGGAATGAAAACTGACCTTTTCCAGTCCTGTGGCCACTGCTAAGTTTTCCAGATTTGCTGGCACATTGAGTGCAGCACTTTCACAGCATCATCTTTTAGAACTTGAAATAGCTCAGCTGGAATTCCATCACCTCCATTAGCTTTGTTTTTGTACAGTTCTTCTATGTATTCTTGCCACCTATTCTTAATATATTCTGCTTTTGTTAGGTCCATACAATTTCTGTCCTTTATTAAGCCCATCTTTGCATGAAATGTTTCATTGGTATCTTTAATTTTCTTGAAGAGATCTCTAGTCTTTCCCATTCTATTCATTTCCATTGAGTCACCCTTATTTTGACAGCTGTGATCAGAAGAATAATAGTGGGGGTGAAATAAGAAACCATTAAAATATTCCAGACAGAAGGGAGCTGGATCTTCTAAATCAATAGTAGTGGTTATGACGAAGAGAAAAAAAATGTTAGCGCTAACATACAACAAATGATTTGTTGTGGGAGAAAATAGAAAGAAACAAGGATTGACTAGATGATTGCTAGCTTAAATGACTGTGTAGATGGTAGAGTAATGGGGAAGAACAGATCTGACTCCATATTGGATCCGTTTCTTTACTTTAAATTTTGCATTCTGTGGCTTTTGCTACAAGTTAATCACTAAAGGGATGTTGCCTATAGCTTAGAGCAAACATAATGGCCCATCTCCAGGAATGAGATGCCTGAATGTAAAACTAAAATACCTTTGTTTAGCTCATAGGAAACATCCTGATCAGGCCAGCCTGTGAATGGCTATAGAAAATAAGAAAGGACCACATTCCCTCCCAGAGTCTGAGTGAAATCATAAAATATTTGCAACAGCTTATGGCCCTTTTAGGCTTCCCATGTGGTACTAGTTGTAAAGAACCCGCCTGCCAATGCAGAAGGCATAAGAGACACAGATTCAATCCCTGGGTGTGGAAGATCCCTTGAAGGAGGAAATGGCAACCCACATCAGTATTCTTGCCTGGAGAATCCCATGGACAGAGGAGCCTGGAGGGCTACAGTACATAGGGTTGCAAAGAGTCTGACACTACTGAAGCAACTTAGCATGCTCATGACTTTTTTATTTTATATCCTCAGCTGCCTTCCTCTTTGTTCCATAAAAGAAACGAGCATCCAAACCGGGGCGAGATGATTCTCTAGGACATCAGTCCACCATCTTCTTGGTCTTCCAGCTTTCTGAATAAAGTCACTATTCCTTGCCCCAGCATCTCATCCCTGATTTATTGGCCATCGCCAGAAGAATGAACTTGGGGCTTGGTAACAGTAGTAGGGAATATAAAATTGAGACTGTAGGGGCAGGACTGAGTCCACAGGATGAGTTAGAGTTTCCTTTTGAATGGATTGCATTTGCAGTGGTTTGGAACAGCCATGGAAGACATGCTCAGCAAACCATCAGATGAACAGTTCTGAAGCTTTGACACAGGTCTGATCCATGCACACAAATTAGTGAGTCATCAGCACATTGAAGTAGAAGAAATCATGTATGTGCCTGAGATTAACTCATGGGGTTTATCAGCTAAGAGTCATGGCTGAGACCCAGCCCAAGCCTGGGAATCTCTACACTCCAGGCACTAGTGGGAAAAAAAAAAAAGAGTACATGAAAGAGACAAGATGAAAAAAGCAAAAATAAAGAATAATAATAATTTTAAAAACTGGAGAAGAACCAGGACAGTGCAGTGTCACTGAAGCCCGAGGAGTAGAAGGTCCACAGAGGACTTGGGGAGGGAGGCCCCTGAAGAAGATTCTCTTGATTTGGATCCTGAGTTCTAAAGAGAAATCATTCTGACGAAGATGGGGATGGAGTATCTGAAAGGGAGAGCAGCACTTGGATATATGAGCATCCCAAGCCTACAGAGTGCACTTTCTATAATACCAGTGCATGGCAGGATGCTTTATCTTGAGCGGGGGCTTAGATGTAAGTTTATTAAGATGCAGTGACTTCTGTATCAAAGCAAATTAAAGTGACCAGGCTGAGTGCATTTCAGATGAAAACCATCATCATCAGAGGTAATATTTATGCTCAACCTTCCATAAGATTCTTTACATACATCATCTCATTTAAACCTCAGAGCAAACCATGAGAGATAATATGATCACCCTCACTTTCACATGAAGAACTTAAAGTTGATGACTTGCCTAAGGCGTATGAGTAGCACAGGGCAGAGGAGGCACTTGAACTTAGGTCTTGTGAATTTAAGCCCATGCTTTCATAACGGAATCGCAGAGTCCAGTTTCTTTAGTGAGTCCTTTGTATCTGACACAGCACACAACCTGGCCCTGCACACAACATGCAGTTTCCTGTAGGCTTTATCCCAGGGTTTGTGGTGCTGAGTGATGGAACTAACAAGGTGACAGCCCTGACTTGTGTCTGTAGAAACCGGGAGCTTCTTCTGCTCAATTGCCTTGAGGCTGCTTCCCTTTCCAACGTGTTGCTGCTTCCGGAGTTGTCAGCCCAGAATGCATACTCCTCTTCTTCCTCACTAACAGAGCCTCTTTGTTGTTTGGACTGGTGATACGCTTCGCACCAGTACTTGCTTCCACAATATCCCCAGGCAGGGTGTGGCCATGTGACTGGGTCTGGGGACAGAACTGGCTGGCATGTCCTCTGTGCTCAGTTTGCTCTTTGCCTTTCTTTCTTGGAACACAAACACAATGGCTGGAGGTGTAGCCATCGTTTTATGACCATGAGGAAAGAAGGCACAGGCTAAGGATGGTGAAACAGGCAGATGACAGCCTGCTCTCTGATGCTACATGTGAATTATACTACCAGTAGATTACTCACCTATAAGCATCTTAAGTATGAAAATCAAAGTCTTATCCATTTAAGATGCAGTTTTCCAGCTGTTTTGTTCATTGTTAAATGTGATCCCAGCTGGTACAAAGAGCCAGTTTCAAGGTACTACCCAGCCTACTTCATTCCCATGTTTCCGACCTTTCAGTATGTGTCTGGCTTTGTAAATAACTTACAATTTAGAGGTCCAAAAGGAGAAAAGAGCTTATCAAAACCAAACAATTCTACTTCTTTCAAAATAAACTAGAGATAAGCAAAGCCATTGGATACTTTACAATAGAATAGAAATAACTTACTGTGGCAGAAGAGTGGTTAAAGTTTGGATTTTGAAGTTATACAGACTGTGGCATGCATTTCAACTCTATTACTTGCTGCCTGTGTTACCTTGAATAAGTTATTGAACCTCTCTGAGTCCTGACTCACTTTTTTGTATATTGATAATCATACTAATCTCATAGGATTGTTATAGGGATTAAGTGGAAAATGTCTGTAGAGTGCCTCGTGTAGTGCTTGGCACTATAACATAAGCTTCATTCATTAATGATATTAATATTAAGGAAGATTATCCATACTACATCAAACATTTCATACTTTGTATAAAATTCATCTTTCCTCACTTGCTATTAGTGGGTCTCCCAGATAGGAATGGGTTGCAATGAATCTTTCATAGTTTCACCCCATCCTCCTTGGGACCAATGGAAGGGGATAGTCAGTGTCCGAACGTAAAATCCAAGACATGAATTAAAAGTGTTAATCACTCAGTCAGGTCTGACTCTTTGTGACCTCATGGACTGTAGACCACCAGGTTTCTCTGTCCGTGGAATTCTCTAGGCAAGAATACTGGAATGCATTGTCATTTCCTTCTCCAGAGAGTCTTCCTGACCCAGGGCTTGAATCCGGGTCTCCTGCATTGCAGGTGGACTCTTTACCAACTGAGCCACCAGGGAAGCCAACTGTAAGCCAACAGCTTCTTCAGCAAATATGAGAGAGGGCTTCAACAGAGGTGAGAGTGACTCTGAGAACTCAGATCGCCTTTGGGTTAAAATTATGGTCACTGTTGGATGATTTGCAGAGAGTCTAGGATGGAGCCAGATGCTCCTACACCCAGTCAACAGAAGAAAAGCAAGCTGAATTCCTCATGGAGCCCAGAGACTCAGGCCCCTCCCACACCCACAGTTCCTGTTGGCGCTCAAGAAAATGAGAGTCAACATCTCTCTAGGCAGGATGCCAAGTTATTGTCGGGTACTTTTGGAACTTTCTTGTGCAACATGAACATAAATATTATAATAATCCTTATTTATAAACCTGGGTGTACTGTCCTCTAATCCAGGGTTCTTAACCCTTTTGAAGCCTTTGACCTCTTTGAAAATCAGAGAAAAGTTATCAACCCTTTTTACAAAAATGCACGCATACACCAACTCAGAAGAATTGCTTCTTTTTAGAGTTGTCAGAGACCCCTGAAGTCAATCCACACACCCATTATGGATTCACCGACTCACACCTACCCTAAGCATTTTCTTCTTTATTTGTATCAGTTGCCATTGGTCGGTGTCCCAGCATTTCATATTTTATTTTTTGAAGGTTTGCAGTGTAAGATAAGTCTAAACCACCCTTCTATTTCCTTCCACTAAGGCCTGACTTTCTAGACTTCTGAACTGTGAGGAAATATATCTTATTTCAGGTTCATTTTTCAGGGATGGGGGCTATTTTCATTTTGGTTGTTTGGTTGGTTGGTTTTTCTTGTTTGGATTTTCTCCCCTGATTCATAGTTGTTGGCAATCAGCTCCTCTGGCAATCCAAGGCAGAGCTGTCTGGGTTTCTTTTTCCTTATGATGGTGGCAGACCGGTCTTAGAGAGGTTTTCCAGTGGAAAATGGGGCCATTGCCTCCTGCCAATCACGTGTGTCAGGATGATCTCCGTCGCCAGGTGCCTCAGTGGAATAGGATGCTTTTCATTCATTTAGCTTTTCGTACAGTGTCCTGTTGTTGAAAGCCATCTTGAGACCAAATTGCTTATGGCTTAAAGCCAAAGAAAAAAATAAAAGACAGCAAGTAATCCTGTATTCTCAGACCCAGTCCTTAGTAGGACACAAATTGTTTAGACATAATCGAATAGCTGCAAAGTTTGCTCCTAATACAAAACAATTATTGACTGCTATTTACTACATGCTATGCACCTTCCTAAGACATTAAAATGAATTTCCTTATTAAAGCTTCACAACAGCTCTGTATAGTTAGATACTACCATTATCTACTCGTGACACCTGCAGAAACTAAGGCATCGGCACACTGGAGAATTTATCAGTGAAAAAGAAAGAGAGAGAGAGAGAGGGGGACGGGGGAGATGTTGACTGCTTCCCCTACATGATGAAAGTTGGTCCTCACAATGGTGGTGCTGGTTTAGTTACTAAGTCGTGTCCAGCTCTTGCGACCCCATGGACCCTAACCCTGCCAGGCTCCTCTGTCCACAGGATTCTCCAAGCAAGAATACTGGAGTGGGTTGCCATTTCCTTCTCTGGGGATCTTCCTGACACAGGAATCAAACCCAGGTCTCCTTCATTGCAGGCAGATTCTTTACCCACTGAGCTACAAGGGAAGATCCAGTCCTTGAAATAAGAAGCACGTGTTGTGAGCAAAGTGAAGCTCTCTGGGTAGACTGACTTAGATGGACTATTCGGATGTTTGTAATATGGTGCCAGTGACAGAGCAGGTTGTTGTTGCTGTTGTCCAGTCGTTCAGCCACGTCCAACTCTCTGCAACCCCACGACTGCAGCATGCCAAGCTTCCCTGTCCTTCACCATCTCCCAGAGGTTGTTCAGTTTCAGGCCCATTGAGTCAGCGATGCCATCCAAACATCGCTTCCTCTGTCATCCCTTTCTCCTCCTGCCTTCAATCTTTCCCAGCATCAGAGCAGGTACTGGCCCTATTCTAAATGATGAACCGTGGGTGATATCATTGCTATACTAGGCCTGGAACACAGGAGTTCTGGCAACTTTTTACTTTGCCACTTCTGACTCTAATGCAATCAAGTTTCCCAGCACATCTATAATAGTCATTGGCTTCAGTATTATTGAGTACAGTAAACCTAAACCATGGGAAAGTCAAAATATTATTACTCTTAATTATGTTAAATTAGACTCCCATGGGTTATTTTAATTTTATTTTTATATCTTTGTTTTCTTCCCTTTTCTCTTCCTTTTGTTTACTGGGACTCCTGGTTCAAACTTCCCCAAATCATCAGATCTATTACATGTAACTTAAAAACACAGTCAAGAAACTGAGTTTAGGACTTCCCTGGTGAACCAGTGGGTAAGAATTCATCTTCCAATGCAAGGGGTGTGGGTTCAATCCTTGGTCGGGTAGCTAAGATCCCGTATGCCTTGCAGCCAAAAAATTAAAACTTAAACAGAAGCAACATTGTAAAATAAAGACTTTAAATGTGGTCCACATTAAAAAAAATTTTTTTTAAAGAAATGAAGTTCATCTTGGATTCCCTAGGCTACATCTTGCGCTGTATTCCCATCTCTTTATCCTGTCCAGTATCAAACCCTGCCTTTAGGATAAGATCAAACAGAAGCCTTTTACACCTTAATGAGGGCGTCCCAGATGGCACTAGTAGTAAAGAAGCTGTTTGACAATGCAGGAGATTTAAAAGACAAAGGTTAGATCCCTGGGTCAGGAAGATCCCGTGGAGGAGGGCATGGCAACCCACTCCAGTATTCTTGCCTGGAGAATCCCATGGACAGAAGAACCTGGCAGGCTACAGTCCATAGGGTCACAGAGAGTTGGACACTGAAGCGACTTAGCATGCAAAGCTCACTTTAGTGAGTGTTCTGTATGATAGTAACCCATCTTAGGGCATTTGGGTTTAAACCTTCACTCTAATAATGGCATGACATGGGTATCTCTCCAGGAAAGCTATCTAGGATCTTACCTGTCCTGTTTGTCAGCGGCAATACTTTGGGGTCCCCCATGTCTCTTAGGGATTCTTTACTGTCTGAGCCACCAGAGAAGCCCTCTCTTAAGGATTCTTAAACAAGAGCTCAGGCATCCAGCCCCTCAGGCTTCAGGTAAGAATTCCTGAAAGGAGCTTTCACAGCGAGTCCTCGATTCTCATGAAAATGCGATTGTCACCCTCCTTCTGGAAACACTGAATTCTTTGAGGGCACACAGAAATTTTCTGTCTGGAAGAAGCGGTAAAATGGATTCGCTCACCACGGGTTCCGCTTCAGAAGAGAGTCTGGAAGTGACAGGTACTTCTAAAAACTATTTGGAAATTGTGTCTGCCTGGATTTATTTTCATTTATCAAATATTATTTTGCTACCGTACCTAAAGTGGTGGAACTAATATCTCCAATTGCACTTGCCCGCACCCTGGCCCTGTGCCCGCCAGCCCTGTGGGAGCCGGGCGTCAAGTGACATCGGCAAGACTGCTCTTTAACAGCCGGGGTTATTTTATTAAGGAAAATTTTTATTGCCCTTTCTCCCCTTGCAAATGTTCCAAATGGACAGATTTTGATTTTTCTTGGCCAAGGGAATGAAAGACCAGGGAAGTGGCTTTGTTCCCTTTCTGGTGTTTCCACCGCGAGCTGAGGAGGCGCCTCCTGAATAGGATCACTTTGAGCAGCTAAAATTTCAGGTGTGAGTTTCATCTCAGAAATGCATAAAGCCTGGGAGCTGAGGACAGTACCCGCGTGGGGGCTGTTGTCAGTTCCCTGCGATTTCATTGCCACTCACAGCTGGCCCAGGTGTGTTCCCCCCAGGTAAGGCGGGAGGCCCTTTTGGAGGCCATGTCCCCTTTGTTGCATCTTATCTTGTTAGTTAAGCTGTCAAGAAAGTTGCCAGTCAGGAGAGGTTGCAGGTAGAGAAACACAGGGAGTTTAATCCAATTAAAACTGCACTGGCTTTTCCACATTCCTGGCATCCTGGTTCAAACTAGGAAGAATGTTTTCAACCTGGGGGCAGTAGGGGGATATAAAACTAACCTTAAATATTTGTGTTGCAACCTGGCATAATACTGAATATAGAACATAGGGCCACAGAGAAAAGATTTGTGGTACAGGAGATAAAAAGAGCTCACTTTTCACTGTTTTCTTAGAGGTCTTTAATTCAGTCCTATTTTTGGCGCAAAAAGACTCACCAATAAGCCAAGCAAGGAAGCTCTTGGTAGCTGCTATCCAAGAAAGGTCTTTTTTAGCACATGGTTTGAGCTGACTTCTAAGAAGGGATTTCATGATCCCAGAAAGATCCCTCTTTTCAGGACTTGAGGAAGCCGTGACTGCAGCTCAAGATGCCTTCGAATGAAAATCAACAAATGTGTTCAGATTTAAACCCATACCATCACATATTGACATAGAGCGACACAGATGGTATATTTGAGTGCTAAATCTATTTTTCGTTGCTCACTATGGAAAACATGTAGTGCAAGCTTGACTGACAGGCTGGTTTTTGAATGAGATCTATGTTTGAAGCAAATGTACACATGAGACAAATGTACTCAGAGCCTGGCAGATGTCTTCTGCAAGGCTTGCACGGGGTGAATAAGGACAGGACTCGGTCCTCTTCTGGGGTGCACTGAAAGATAGGGAGGGCACAAGTGCTGGCGACAGAAACAGAGAAGGCCTGCTTTGATGAAAGCAGCCCACTTGGATACTCAAAGACTTTCATTCCTTGTCCGTTTAACAGAAAGGACCCTCATTACAGGAGACTCTGATGCTTTCAGAAAATAATGCTCTATGCTCTTTTAAGAGCAGCTTTAATAACCTGAAAAACTATCCCAGACTGTTAGTGAGAAAAGCAAATGGAATTATATGGTTGCATGGGTTTGAAATCATATACAATTACAGTATGTATTAGTACTTGTCTGATACACACAACACTGTTCATACTGGTCGTTTCTATGGAATGAGAATAGAGGAAGTGGTAAGAACAGCTATATTTGGACTATTTTAAAAGCATATTTTTATAACTTAAAAAACTTGAGTTCTCACAAAGCAGTGAAGGAATTACAGCTAAACTGAAGTAAGTTTACAGTTTTCTCACAATACCCAAAGTTTTCTAAAGACCAAGACAGCCCTATCCTCTTGGGAGCATAGAAGAATGTGTTGCTAGAGGTCGGTGTTAACAATTAAACTGAAGGAATCTTTTCTTAAAGTAAATCCCTATACAAAAAAATAATAATAAACAAATGGGACCTAGTCAAGCTACAGGCTTTTGCACAGCAAAGGAAACCATAAATAAAATGAAAAGACAGCCTATAGAATGGGAGAAAATATTTGCAAATGATGAAACTGACAAGCGCTTAATTTCCAAAATATACAAATAACTCATACAACTCAAGAAGAAAAAAGCTCATTGAAAAATGATCAGAAAAGCTAAGGAGACATTTCCCCAAAGAAGACATAGAGATAGCCAACAGTCACATGAAAAGACACTCAATATTGCTAATAGTTAGAGAAATGCAAATCAAAACTACAGTTAGGTACCACCTCACACCTGTCAGAATGGCCATCATTTAAAAGTCTACCAACAACAAATGCTGGAGTAGGTGCGAGGAAAAGGGAATCCTCCTATACTTTTGGTGGGAATTTAAGTTGGTACAGCCACTGTAGAAAACAGTATGGAGGTGCCTCAGAAAACTAAAAAATAGAATTAACATATGATCCAGTAATCCCACTCCTCGGCATATATCCAGACAAAATTGTGATTCAAAAAGACACATTCACCCCTATGTTCGTGGCAGCGCTACTCACAACAGCCAAGACATGGAAGCAACCTAAGTGTCCATTGACAGATGAATGGATCCAGAATATGCGGTTCAGCTCAGTCGCTCAGTCGAGTCCGACTCTGTGAGCCCATGAATCGCAGCACGCCAGGCCTCCCTGTCCATCACCAACTCCCGGAGTTCACTCAGACTCACGTCCATCGAGTCGGTGATGCCATTCAGCCATCTCATCCTCTGTCATCCCCTTCTCCTCCTGCCCCCAATCCAATCCAACTCTCACATCCATACTGACCACTGGAAAAACCATAGCCTTGACTAGACGGACCTTTGTTGGCAAAATAATGTCTCTGCTTTTTAATATGCTCTCTAGATTGGTCATAACTTTTCTTCCAAGGAGTAAGTGTCTTTTAATTTCATGGCTGCAGTCACCATCTGCAGTGATTTTGGAGCCCCAAAAAATAAAGTCTGACACTGTTGCCTCTGTTTCCCCATCTATTTCCCATGAAGTAATGGGACTGGATGCCATGATCTTTGTTTTCTGAATGTTGAGCTTTAAGCCAACTTTTTCATTCTCCTCTTTCACTTTCATCAAGAGGCTCTTTGGTTCTTCTTCACTTTCTGCCATAAGGGTGGTGTCATCTGCATATCTGAGGTTATTGATATTTCTCCCGGCAATCTTGATTCCAGCTTGTGCTTCATCCAGCCCAGCATTTCTCATGATGTACTCTGCATAGAAGTTAAATAAGCAGGGTGACAATATACAGCCTTGATGTATTCCTTTTCCTATTTGGAACCAGTCTGTTGTTCCATGTCCAGTTGTAACTATTGCTTCCTGACCTGTATACAGGTTTCTCAAGAAGTAGGTCAGGTGGTCTGGTATTCCTATGTCTTTCACAGTTTTCCACAGTTTATTGTGATCCACACAGTCAAAGGTTTTGGCATAGGCAATAAAGCAGAAATAGATCTTTTTTCTGGAACTTCTTTTGCTTTTTCGATGATCCAGTGGATGTTGGCAAGTAGGGAGGCATAAAGAGCTCTGAAGGAAGGCAGCTGAATTCAATGGGGAGTTGAATTTCAGAAGCATGCTGTACATGAGAGTAGGTCCAGGAGTGAGTCCTGTGATTAGTCAAAGAGTACTCTGGGGACCTTGCAAAGATCCAGTCTTCAGGGGAGGCACTGGAAGCAGTACAAGGCCACTTGGGAAACAGATATAATCTGAGCACACCTCCCAAATCTTCCCAAAAGAGATGGCTGGCTGCTTCTCCATGAACCACCTCCATCCTCTCCACTGACCTGAACTAGCCCAAGTGCTTCAAAACCTGAGTTGGAACTAAGACTTTCCTAAGGAACTGTGAAGATGTGAAAGTTTATTTATGCAGTATCGCTCAAATTTGACTACATGATAGAACCAATTGGGGAGGTTTTACAAATCTTGGTGCCTTGGCCATATTCCAGACAAGGAAATCAATATTTCTTTCCCTAAGACCCAAGCATTTGTGTCATATAAAGTCCCCCGGGTGGCTCAATATGCCATTCCTACTTTACAACCCTCCTTGGTGAAGCTTTCCTCACAAAATGCCTGAAACCATGCAGGCTTTAGTGACCTGACTTAGGTTTCCCTTACGAACTCAGTATATAGTTCTTGGGCCATGGGATATGCCATTCAATGATGTGAAACTGAGAAATCAAAACTTTCAAAGTTTATGGAATGCAGTATAAAGACACTTAGTCAGGACATCACCTCACTTGACTCTGCTGCAGTCTTTTTTTTTTTTTTTTTTAATTTAATCTTTCCAATCTACACTATTGATAAAATGTTGCAGCTGAGTTTTTTCAACCCATCAATACACTTTCTCAGTGCTGTATCATGATGTACTACAGTAAACTTCTATTTACTTTAGAAATAACTTTGTGTGGACAACAGAGTAATTCCCATCAGGATAATTATTTAGTTGTTAACAAAGAGAAACATAATCATAATGTTTATCAGATATCATAGATGTCTGATAGAGATGTGTTTTATGGTTCTCTAATTTTTACAAATATTAAAAGTACATAAAACATAAATTAACAGTAAATGAACAATTTCAAAGTAACTGATCATATAATTACTACTCAGGTCAAAACAAATTATGCTGCCAGTTCTTCAGGATCCCCTATCATTACATCACAACCCTTTCACTTTAGCTAGAGATGATCTTTACTCTTATTTTTATGGTTACCACTTTCTTGCCTTCTTTACAGTTTTACCACTGATGTGAGTGCATGCGCTGCCTTTCAGTCATGTCCAACTCTTTGCAATCCCATGGACTGCAGCCTGCCAAACTCCTTTGTCCACGGAATTTTCCCAGCAAGAATACTGGAGTGGGGTGTCATTTCCCACTTCAGGTGATCTTCCCAACCCAGGGACAGAACTCGGTTCTTGTGTCTCCTGCACTGGCAGGTGGGTTCTTTAGCACTGTGCCACCTGGAAAGCCCATCAATGATGTAGGCCTCCCTAAAAATATGGTAACTGCTTTTAAACTTTATATAAGTAGAATTGCATATAAGTGGGCTTCCCAGGAGGTGCTAGTGGATAAAGAACCCACCTGTCAATGGAGGAGACATAAGAGATATGGGTTCAATCCCTGGGTCAGGAAGACCCCCTAGATGAGGAAATGGCAACCGTATTCTTGCCTGGGAAATCCTATGGACAGAGGAGCCTACTGGTTCCTCTTAAGTATCCATTTATGTTTTACTTCTTATCACCTAAACTGTTCACAAATATTCACTCACATTGTATGGTTATTTGTATGCTGTGTACTACTGCTCCACGACCTCCCACTGATACCAAACTTCACAGATGGTGAAGTCACTTACATAAAATGGTGTAGCATTTGCATATAATCTACACCCTTCCATATACTTTAAATCATCTCTAGATTACTTATAATGCCTAATATAATGTAAATGCTATTGAATAGTTGTGAATACAATGCAAATGCTATGTAAATAGTTGCCAGAACACAGCAAATTTATTGCGATTTTAGGAATTTTCTGGACTTTTATTTCTGAATATTTCTGATCTTCAGTTGGTTGAATCCACAGATACAGACCTTGCAGATACAGAGAACTAGTTGTATTCCATTGTATGAGTATATAACATATTTACCTAATAATCTTTTGATAGATGTTTGGATATTTTCCAGTTTAGGGCTTTTATGAATAATGCTATTTTGTATCCTTTTACATGTACCCAAAATACACTAACATGTATCAGAATTGTACAAAAAGATTGTTAAAACACAAATTTCCAAACCCACCCACAGTCTCTGATTCAATAGGTCTGGGGTGAAGAAGGAGATGGCAACCCACTCCAGTATTCTTGCCTGGAAAATTCTATGGACTAAGGAGCCTGGCAGGCTACAGTACATGGGATAGCAAAGAGTTGGACATGACTGAGCAATTGAACATGGGGTGCAGCTCAAGTATTTATGCTTCTATCAAGTCCCCAGGTGACGCTGCTGCTGCTGCTCTGAGAAACACACTTTGAGCACCACTGCTCTGGCCCTGGCTACTCAAGCGACAGAACTGTAGAATTTCAGACTCCAATCCAGACTGATTGAATTAGAATTATAAATTTATAATTATAAATTATAAAGATCCCAGGTGATTTGGACACAGAGTAAAGTTTAAGAAAAAATTGCTGTAGGTTTTATATGTGTGTATGTATGTGTAGGCTATATGTATCTCTATCTATCTATCTATATCTTGAATTTTCCTGGATCATAGTAATATGGATATTTTTAACAGTTCTAGATAATGTCAAATTATATTTTATAGCAGATTTATAATTTATACACCAGCCACCAGAAATGTGTGCATTTTCAGATATTTTTCAAATTCACTAAGAAAAAAACACAATAGCTTACTTTTTACTTCAAAAAACCCTTCCAAACATTATCTAACTTATCATCCATAAAACATTCTTCCTATCCCCTTAAATGGGTGAAAATGTTAATCAAAGCATGTAAGTCCCTTAGTTATTCCATATATTCCTCCTTTTAAATTTAGAGAGAATTATGAGTTCTTAAAAATTATAAAGTTTTAGAGCATTCAAAACAATGTTCAAATACAATAAATAATTCTCTTGGACAAGTGTCATTCATCAAAGTGGTCATTATATAATTTTTAAAAATATTTACAATAACTAACAGTAAGTCAAATTTTAATCCTATTAATAAATGTACACATGCAGAGAACCAAGAAGCATTGGAGATACATACGTTTTTAACGTGAAAACTTTCAAACAGAAGTAATGCAATCTTAACTTTTTCTATTTTCATAAATGTTTCTATTTTCAAAACTATTTCATATTTTTGTATGATGGTTGTTCAGTGGCCTACAAATTTTACACTCTGTGTTCAACATCCATCTTATTAAACATTTGTGTTTATTTAAAATTTCCTTAATATAATACTATTATTCTTGGATGATATTAAAACTAGGTGGGGCAACTGTATCTTTCTGTTATTCTTTCCTTTTCTTTTAGATATAGAATTATGAGCTAATGAATGCCATTAAGCTTTTGTCACCATGTATAAAAATGCCAATTGAATAATACATATAAGGAATAGGAAAAACACCATTAAAGAGAAGGAGTGCAGGAAAGAAGGATGGAAGTAAAGAAGGAAATAGAACCATGAACTGCTTATAGTATTCTTCTACATAATCTATATGGGCCCTAAAACATAGTTCAAGCAGAAAAGACAATAGGAGAACTCCACCGCAGACATTTTGTGTATTTAAGTGTAGAAATCTCAAACATTCCACTTAATGTCTTTTTAATTGTACTAATAATATTATAGTGGTTTCCAGCCTAATTAAAGGATAATTAAGGATGAGACAATGGCTTTAAAAGTATATGTCTCTCTTTTATAATATAATCACTTATGCTAAATGCACTATAAATTGAAATGGCAATAATATTGGAGACCAAAACAAGCTTTCAAGGGAACTCTGTAATAGCTCAATATAGATATAAAAGAAAAACTTGGCTATTAAGAGTGTTCTGGACATTTTTGTTTATGTGCTCATTCAAGTGTTAGCACACTGTTATGTGTGTGTATACATATGTGTGTATATGGAGAGGAGGAAAGTTAGTCTGACTTAACCAAGTCTGAATCATGTTCTACTGCGTTTCATTCAAATACACAAGACAAAGAGTAACTTAGACTAAACACTGTTTACGTCCCAAGCAGTGGCACTACCAGTTCCAGGGTAATCAATAGACAAACACATTATAATCAACAATATTCATTTGTTTATAATTTTGCTTATTTACTTACCATTTGATAAGAAAACATTTGAGAGTTGGAGAATAGGGAGAAAATTCAAACTTCAGAATCAAGAATGTTGAATAACAAGAGATACCAAATCAGTGGAACAACAATTCACAAGGGCTTATAAATGTCTATTTTTAATAAAATATGACTCATTATTTCTTCAGATGCCAAGACACAGGAAAATGGAAACCTCACTTTAGGATTCAATTAAATATTGAGTACATGCCATGAAATGTATGATAGGTAACAATCAGCTAACAAATATTAGATGTCCATAATTGATGAATACCAGATAAAGTTTTAAAGAAGACCTGAAAATATTTCTTTAAAAAAAAATAACCAATAGTCTATACTGGTCTCATGCAGAATGGATTGTAGCAAATAATTCTTAAAAGAGTAAAATATAAAAGGTCAAGATGACCAGTAAATAATCTTGTATTTTTCCTGATAGATTTCTTCTCAAGGAGGTAATGTTATTATTGACCCAAAACAGAACAGTCGTATCTGAAGTTTCCTTGCTTTTCCTAAAGAATAGTGACATGGCTTGAAGTTTATAAAGGGTGTTGAAGCTTACACCTGTAGATGGAAGGTCCAGTTTGTTTTGTTTCATGTCCGTATCGGATATATACAGGTAGGACTGTCTCTGTACAGCCAGAGTCCGAGCTCAGTCAAAGACAGTGGGCCTCAACTGTTATGGCAGGACATTGTTAGTGGTGTTTTAACTTTTGATTAGTTAGAGCAGATAAGGATGAATATGAGAAACTAGGGAGAAGCCTTAGACATAAAATATTTAGGGCAGTTATTTGGGGATTCTAAATCTGAGAAAAATTAGCTTACTGGGTGTGTAATCAACACCTGGGAGAACAAATTTTATGGCCTGAGATTCTGGGGGCATCAGTGATGCCTGACACTCAGTGAGGCTGTTGACTACCGACCCTTCCCTGGTTGTTTGGTCTTAAGTACAGTTTAGGCAAACTTAGACCGGACTGTACATGAAGACATGCCACCTCAGCATAAGCCCAGCCCAACCCAACCCCACCCCCTGTCATGTGATCATAGGCTGGAAATGCTTTCTTCAGAATATCATTGCCTAATCTGTCTTTTGGTTGTCAGTGTACCTTATCAGCCAGTAATTGTAGGTACCTAAAGCCCTGTATGCTTCACTACCTAGGCATAATGAGGTGGATTAAGGGATGGAGACCTGACTACTCACAAAGGCCCTTAAATGGATTAGAACGTGTAATTTTCCTGTGCAAACGGCTTAGGCCACTTTAAAAACGTTGTACTTATAATGCCATGGACTTACCAGATCTTTCATTCCTGAGCTCAAAGCACTCTGCAAACAAAGTGCTTCCTCCATGTTGTGAGGATAAAGAGGGTAGAATATGATATAGTGAAATGGAAGCTAAAATGTATAGCTCTGTTAAAAGGAATTAAAAATGGAATTGTTGCTTGCATAATCCAAGTCACACACACACACACACACACACACACACACACACACACACACACAAATGAGTTTAAAAACTGAGTTATCTATATGAGTTGTCTAGTTGAATTGAGTCCAGATAGTAGCTATCTAACAATTCATTGTTTCTGTCTATATACATATGAGCACTTGTTTAAGTTCGTTTTACTCTGTAAGCTCGTATCAAGCTAGTTGTTGAATCATCCTATTCAGAATGCAATGATCAGACTCCAATGTATGAGAAAGTCCTAAGCAGACAAAAGTCCAGAGCCATCCAAAAGTAGACGTTTGGAGCAGAAGAGAGGTCATTATTACTGCTGCTTTTTCTAAGCAGCAATATAATTTATGCATTCACTTTATAAATATTTATAGAGGTCGTTCTATATGTAAAGCACCATTTTAGGCATCGAAATAGAGCAGTAAAAAAATACAAAATTACTAAAGAATTTGGAAAAGTGAAGGCCTTGGTTACAACCTGAACACTCTAATATTTGGGGGAGTAGAGGAAGAGAAGGCAGCAAGAGAGTTGGAAAAAGAGTAGCCAGTGAAGTAGGAGCCAGGAAGGTATAGCATCACAGAATCAAAGAAACCAAAGGCATTCAAGTTCCCTGAGCTATATAGTAGGACCTTGTTGTTTGTGTATTTTATGTATAGTAGTGTGTTTCTGGGCTTTCTGGGTGGCGCTAGTGGTAAAGAACCCACCTGCCATTGCAGGAGACATGAGATGGGAAGATCCCCTGGAGGAAGGCATGGCAACCCACTCCGGTATTCTTGCCTGGAGAGTCCCATGGACAGAGGAGCCTGGCGGCCTACAGACCATAGGGTCGCAAAGAGTTGGACATGACTGAGCAACTTAGCATGTACGTACTCACCACATTTGTACATTTAATTAAACAGAGGCTCAGGCACTTGCCTCAGCCTGGTAAATAGCAGGGCCAGTTTTAGAATCCAGCCCATGACTTATAAGAACAGGACTCTCTCCAAAATGTCATGCTGAATGTTATGAAGAGCAGACTTAGCGAGTAAGACCTTGACAGGTTTTGTGTATATGTGTGTGTATTTATGTGTGTGTGTGTGTTGATTCCAATTTTTAAAAAGGTCAACACATAGCAGACCACACAAAATAGAATTTTGAAAATGAGAGGAAGCAAGCCAGCTGTTGCTTTCTTCTTATCCTCTCAGTGGAGGTAATTTATAATTGTATAAGTCACCATATTCCTGAAGCATAGTATACCAAAGAGCCAAAAATGACATTACCCAAGTTAAGCAGGTACTTCAGTCAACCTCGGCTCCCCCTGCCCTCCACAAATTATGATTAGGTCCAGAAATTTAATTCAGCCTCAAAAAATAAAGTCTTGCCACGTGGAGGTGTTCAAAAAGGACTGGAAAAGCAATTTTGCAAAGTTCAAAAACGAGGCAAATAAAAACTCTCCACGGTGGCTTTTTGGCAATAGAGAATGTTTATTTGGATGAATATCTTGCCATGGGTTAAAATACAACCTCCCTGATTTATTGTGAACTCTTCAAAACTGTATCATTTCTCTATCATCTTTAGAAGATTGAGTTACTCTTATTACTAAGGCAAGGAGAAGGAAGGAACTCCATCCAGATTTCAATATTTACTAGATCTTTGATGCATGGCATTGAGGCTGAATTCCACTTGTTATATTCAATTAGCTTGACTGCCTCCTATATGTTAGACATTGCAGACTGAGTAAAGAAAACAGACTTTTCTCTGTGTCTTTCTTTTTCTGTCTTCTTAGAAAAACATAGTTTGCTGCCTTTGTCAAGTTCACAGAATCAGATGGGCTGGGCTGAGGCATTAGACGTAAATAGATTTGACTGAAAAGGTGTTAAAAATTCTGTTGTTAGTATGTGCACATGTGAGACTGAGAAACTTATCCTTGGGATAAGCCAAGAGAAGATGCTCAAGCATAAACTTGCAAGGTGAGTGATTTTCATCAGGCACGTGAGCATGGGAGGTTGGGGAGGGAGAAAGTCAGAGCACAGATCAGAGTGCGTGAAATATTAATATTCTTTTCACTGTCACCTTCTCAACTTTACAGCCTATGGGACAGGGGTAGCCAAACACCATAATTTCCATTCAAAGACCCCTCAAAATTGATGAATATTATCAAAATCCTATCATAAACTATGATGTTTATAAGTTGGAAATGGCCAAATATTAACAAAGAAGAGAAAGGGAAATTATTCCAAGCCTTGGCACAATTTTGGAGCAACTCATGAAAGAACACGAGTAATCCAGGCTTCACAGAGAGCTGATCCCCTACAACCACTCTCAAAGTCCCTGGTTTGATTCTGGTCTCAGAGTTACTGGGCGAAGAGAGCAGGGCTCGGCTAGGAAAACATGGGAGATATTTCCAAATACCTTGCTAAAATAAAAAGCCACTTAATTTTTTTTTTAAATTTTCTGACTAGAGGGTAGAAAAGGCAAAAAGTAAAGCCTTTAACTATGTAGATGGAGAACAGATTAAATATTTTTTTCAGTGATTGACAGCAACCTGAGAAGCCTTGAGACAGTCAAACAATGCAGCTCAGAACCATTTTTATTTGGGGTGTGGGGCACAGGAAATGGAGGTTAGTTAGAACACTCAGACTTCTTTGTACTCAACAATCCACCAAACCTTCATTGCTCTAAGCAAGGAATGGGGGCAGCGGTGGGAGGGTTGGGGAAAGTCCCAAACCAAAATTCCATGGAGCACACAAAAGTGAAACAGACAATTCACAGGGAGCAAAAATGTCCTGGGCTTGGCATCACTAACTTTCTTTTCTCAGCTGATCTGTTATGTTAATACATGATGCTAACCGTTCACGGTTAAGTTGAACGGTTCTATGAAGACCTACAGGACTTTTTAGAACTAACACCCAAAAAAGATGTCCTTTTCATTATAGGGGACTGGAATGCAAAAGTAGGAAGTCAAGAAACCCTGGAGTAACAGGCAAATTTGGCCTTGGAATGTGGACGAAGCAGGGCAAAGACTAATAGAGTTCTGCCAAGAAAATGCACTGGTCATAGCAAATACTCTCTTCCAACAACACAAGAGAAGACTCTACACATGGACATCACCAGATGGTCAACACCAAAATCAGATTGATTATATTCTTTGCAGCCAAAGATAGAGAAGCTCTATACAGTCAACAAAAACAAGACCAGGAGCTGACTGTGGCTCAGATCATGAACTCCTTATTACCAAATTCAGACTCAAATTGAAGAAAGTAGGGAAAACCACTAGACCATTCAGGTATGACCTAAATCAAATCCCTTATGATTATACAGTGGAAGTGAGAAATAGATTTAAGGGCCTAGATCTGATAGACAGAGTGCCTGATGAACTATGGAATGAGGTTCGTGACATTGTACAGGAGACAGGGATCAAGACCATCCCCATGGAAAAGAAATGCAAAAAAGCAAAATGGCTGTCTGGGGAGGCCTTACAAATAGCTGTGAAAAGAAGAGAGGCGAAAAGCAAAGGAGAAAAGGAAAGATATAAGCATCTGAATGCAGAGTTCCAAAGAATAGCAAGAAGAGATAAGAAAGCCTTCTTCAGGGATCAATGCAAAGAAATAGAGGAAAACAACAGAATGGGGAAGACTAGAGATCTCTTCAAGAAAATTAGAGATACCAAGGGAACATTACATGCAAAGATGGGCCTGATAAAGGACAGAAATGGTATGGACCTAACAGAAGCAGAAGATACTAAAGAAGAGGTGGCAAGAATACATGGAAGAACTGTACAAAAAAGATCTTCACCACCCAGATACTCATGATGATGTGATCACTAATCTAGAGCCAGACATCTTGGAATGTGAAGTCAAGTGGGCCTTAGAAAGCATCACTATGAACAAAGCTAGTGGAGGCGATAGCATGCCAGTTGGGCTGTTTCAAATCCTGAAAGATGATGCTGTGAAAGTGCTGCACTCAATATGCCAGCAAATTTGGAAAACTCAGCAGTGGCCACAGGACTGGAAAAGGTCACTTTTCATTCCAATTCCAAAGAAAGGCAATGCCAAAGAAGGCTCAAACTACCACACAATTGCACTCATCTCACACGCTAGTAAAGTAATGCTCAAAATTCTCCAAGCCAGGCTTCAGCAATACGTGAACCGTGAACTTCCTGATGTTCAAGTTGGTTTTCGAAAAGGCAGAAGAACCAGAGATCAAATTGCCAACATCCGCTGGATCATGGAAAAAGCAAGAGAGTTCCAGAAAACATCTATTTCTGCTTTCTTGACTATGCCAAAGCCTTTGACTGTGTGGATCACAATCAACTGTGGAAAATCCTGAAAGAGATAGGAATACCAGACCACCTGACCTGCCTCTTGAGAAATCTGTATGCAGGTCAGGAAGCAACAGTTAGAACTGGACATGGAACAACAGACTGGTTCCAAATAGGAAAAGGAGTACGTCAAGGCTGTATATTGTCACCCTGCTTGTTTAACTTATATGCAGAGTACATCATGAGAAACGCTGGACTGGAAGAAACATAAGCTGGAATCAAGATTGCTGGGAGAAATATCAATCACCTCAGATATGCAGATGACACCACCCTTATGGCAGAAAGTAAAGAGGAACTAAAAAGCTTTCTTGATGAAAGTGAAAGGGGAGAGCAAAAAAGTTGGCTTAAAGCTCAACATTCAGAAAACGAAGATCATGGCATCTGGTCCCATCACTTCATGGGAAATAGATGGGGAAACAGTAGAAACAGTGTCAGACTTCATTTTTTGGGGCTCCAAAATCACTGCAGATGGTGACTGCAGCCATGAAATTAAAAGACACTTACTCCTTGGAAGAAAAGTTATGACAAACCTAGATAGTATATTCAAAAGCAGAGACATTACTTTGCTGACTAAGGTCCATCTAGTCAAGGTTATGGTTTTTCCAGTGGTCATGTATGGATGTGAGAGTGGGACTGTGAAGAAGGCTGAGTGCCGAAGAATTGATGCTTTTAGACTGTGGTGTTGGAGAAGACTCTTGAGAGTCCCTTGGACTGCAAGGAGATCCAACCAGTCCATTCTGAAGGAGATCAACCCTGGGATTTCTTTGGAAGGAATGATGCTAAAGCTGAAACTCCAGTACTTTGGCCACCTCATGCGAAGCGTTGACTCATTGGAAAAGACTCTGATGCTGGGAGGGATTGTGGGCAGGAGAAGGGGACGACCAAGGATGAGATGGCTGGATGGCATCATGGACTCGATGGATGTGAGTCTGAGTGAACTCCAGGAGTTGGTGATGGACAGGGAGGCCTGGCGTGCTGCGATTCATGGGGTCGCAAAGAGTCGGGCACGACTGAGCGACTGAACTGACTGAACCATTCACCAGTTTGTGACTGTAATGGAAATACAGGCATGTATTTAAAAAATAGGATTCCCCACACAATTTAGAGATATCAGTATTCTCTTCCTTTCCAAAAACTCTAATATAATAGAAACCACTAAACGTTGATTCATATCTACTGAAAACTGCAAAACTCGGTATCCTAACATTTCCTATGTTTTGCCCTGAATAGTATCTCATCAGGAAATTGTAGGCAATAATTCACTTGAATTGACAGGTCTTTTTGGATTTAAAGTTCAGTGTGGCTCATTATTATTTTGAACATCCTCAGAGATTCTGAGTCTGGGCTTCACTCTAAGATCCAAGCCTCACGTTAGGATTACTACATTCGGTTCTGTATGGTGCCAGAGTTATTTTATGATGTGTATCTGTACTCGGGCCTGTCATTCAGACTTGAGATTGCCTCAGAGCTCCTCTGCCTGTGTGTGTGCTAAGTTGCTACAGTCGTGTCTGACTCTTTGTGATCCTATGGACTGTAGCCTGCCAGGCTCCTCTGTCCGTGGGATTTTCTAGGCAAGAATACTGGAGTGGGTTGCTATGCCCTCCTCCAGGGGATCTTCCTGACCCAGGGGATTGAACCCATGTCTCTTACATCTCCTGAGTTGGCAGACGAGTTCTTCACCACTAGTGCCACCTGGGAAGCCCTAGAGCTCCTCTAGCTTAAATGAAAATCAGAGAAATGGAGTTATCTAAAATAATATGGCCAGTGACTAGCAGAATCAGACACTTTTCTATGCCTACATGAAGGGTCCTTGGAACTAAATTAAATTCTTCCCTTGTGTGGGAATCACAATAAATTATACCAACTGCTCTATGAAGGTGAAGGTGAAGGTGAATTCGCTCAGTCGTGTCCAACTCTTTGCTACACCACGGACTGTAGCCCACCAGGCTCCTCCGTCCATGGGATTTTCCAGGCGAGAATACTGGAGTGGGTAGCCATTTCCTTCTCCAGAGGATCTTCCCGACCCAGGGATCGAACCCAGGTCTCATGCAGACGCTTTACCATTGATGCAAATTTGAGGCACATCATGCATTATGCCCAACTTGTGTTAATTAACATTAATTAATATTGGCATAACATTGCAACCGAAGAGTTAGTATTTTTTGCCCTGAACTGTGACCTCTTCAGGGCAGCAAACACATAGTTTTTTGTTTTGTTTTGTTTTGTTTCCTTTGTGTCTTTTCCATACCTAGTTGTATGGTCAAGCCATTCATGATGGTTGTTCTCTTGCTGTCTGTACATCCCCAGCTTGACCAGAGCCTGCTTCACCTACACCCTACACACATGACCGACCTTCCCTCATCCTTGCCCCAGGTCCCACCTAATGACTCTCCTAGATTTAGATCAGAACTATTATGCTTATCAAAGGAATGGTGAGGGGTGTAAACCTCTGCTGGTTTCCTTGGTAACTGACAAGCCACTAATCGACATCAATACTCCCTATAACTGGTAACCTCCCCTTGCTCTGAGAGCAAAAGCTGCCACTGTTTCCCTGCCCTCTGTCCACGGCACAGAGTGGAGTGTTACTCCAGGATCTTGCTTTAGATGTGAAAGCTCCCCCATCATAAAACTACTGAAGTCTTTGTGGCTGATTCCAGGCTCCTTCTTGGGTCTGAAGATGATCAAGCACAGGCCTTGCGGGTCTGCGATTATGTCCAACACTAGCACAATGCCCATTACCCAACATGCGTTTGCTTGGAAAATAAATAAATGAAGCTATTAATACTTCTCAAGTAAGTTCCATGCACACAGTGACCCAAGATCATCTGTTTCATTAAATGTGGACTAGGGGTGCCACAATCCACTCCTAGCTTGTGTTCTTAGCAGGAAAATAGTAGTGTTTACTGGGAGGCCACACACCCTGATCTTACAGCCCGGTGGGCTTCAGTTTCTGCATCTCTTTATAGCCTCTCGACTTTGGCAACCACCCATTAATGCTTATGAGAGGGAACCTTGATAAGTAATAGTATTCTTGTTATAGCACATTGGTGTGGTGTTTATTAAACATCTTCCATGAAGCTGTCTGCTCTGAGAGCTCAAAGAGGAGGTCAAGTAATTTTTTTGTTGTTGTTGTTCACTCACATTTGTTGAACACCCGCTACGTAGCTGTTGAATGCTGAAGATATAGACATGTATGATTAATGGACTCTGCTGTCAAGGAGCGCATAGCCAGGTGGGGGAACAGGGCATGTAAGTAGATGATTTAACATAATGCGATACGTACTTGCATAGACTTGTGAACAAAACTCTTTTTGTCAACTGTACCACTCCAGTGTTTCTCCCAAGCATCTCACCCTTTTCTAAAGAGGGAATTACTCTGTGAAACTCTGAAGTTTTAAATATTCTAAGAACTCACTGACCTTCAGCAATTCAAAGTTCGTATTATGTTGGTGCTCAGGAAACAAAGCGCCCCATACTGACCCATTCAAAGAGTAAGAAAATGACAACAGTAACAACTATTTCCTAGAAACGTACATCTTCAAGGAGAGGGGAAATGGTGAGCAAACACACAAATACCTTTCAAACAAATGTGTCAGAGCAGGACCTAATAAAGCTCGGATGTAACATGAAACAAGTCACATAATGGAGCTGATTGTGTTGTTGGGCACAGGTTTGGAAATCCCTCTTCCAGCCCATTCTGTGGCCCCAGGTTAAAAATCTGTAGCGTGTTAAGCAATCGTAACCTTGAAGGTAAGAGGGTCAACTTACTCAAGATGGTTTTACTCCGGAACAGAAACTGGGACGAGCCGAAAGTCAAGTGCCTGTCCCAGACACGGTCCACTCCCCCATATACTGAATAACAGAAACATCTCTTTTTCCCTTAGAAACCTAAAAACCCCGTTTCAATATCTAAATTGAATTTACATAAAACTGATCGTTTCAACTTTTTAAAATGCATATGGCTGGCCATGAGTGCCTTTGTAACATTATTTTCACTCTAAAAAGTGAAAGTGAAATCGCTCAGTCATGTCCGACTCTTTGTGACCCCATGGAATGTAGCCTACCAGGCTCCTCTGTTCATGGGATTTTCCAGGCAAGAGTACTGGAGTAGGTTGCCATTTCCTTCTCCAATTTTCACTCTAAAGAATTTCTAAACCTTTAAGTGCATTCTCTAAGTTTCTCAGACTGCTTCAAAATTGGGCATGTTCAGGACTGTTTTTCCAAGATGTGTAATCATACACATGAAATGCATACTAAGAGGGGTTTTGTTGTTGTTTATTTGCTCAATTGTGTCTGACTCTTGTCTGACTCTTTTGCAACTCCATGGACTGTAGCCCACCCAGCTCCTCTGCCCATGGGATTTCCCAGGTAAGAATACTGGAATGGGTTGCCATTTTCTTCTCCAGGGGATCTTCCCGACCCAGGGATTGAATTTATGGCTCCTGCATTGGCAGGCAGATTCTTTACCATCTGAGGCACCAGGGAAGATTCACTGAGAAGAGCAGGTCGCCCTGATTCCCCTCAAAAATTGAAAAACTTGGTAAAATAGAAACATCAGATGGTTTATTTACTGATTACAGTACATGATATTTTGACTTACTTCTTTACATGGTTCCATAACTGAACATCACTTCCAAAATATCTGAATGCACTCCTAGAAGATGAAATTGACTTAAAACAACACGTTTGTTTGTTTTTTTTTCAACTAAGCATTGCATTCGGATCTAAGTCCTCATTTTTGGATAAGTAAACGGGTTAAATAAGATTGCATTTGATTTCCAGATTAAAAACAGGATTTTTCAATTGATGGCAACTTATTTTCTCAGTCTTTCTCCCTGCATTTGAAGCAGATGCGGCAAGGGAACCCAGGAATTGAACCTCCCCCCAGGCCTTGTCCTGATCACTGTACATGCCTACTTTTCCTTACCCTAGTATCCTAGGGAGTATCATGCCCTGTGTCTCAAAAAAGGTCAATCAAAAGAAATTGGTTCCTGTAGATATTAGATCCCCCTAGATATTTCACAACTCTTCAACTAGCAAATTTGGGTGATAAAAATGCCAGGTTCTTTGTTGTTTCTTTAGTCTTTATTTTTCTTTCCTCTGTTTAATCTGTACATTTCCTCTAGTCTATTTTTAAAGTATCACGTTAAAACAGAAAAAAATCACAAAAGCTGAATGTAATGATCTCAAGAATGGCTTGACAGGTCACATCATGGGAAATGGGCCAAAGTGTCAGTTTATAGCTAGACTGTTGGAAACACTGAATTCTTATCTTTTACTCTAAGCCCAGAAGGAGAGGAACTGTAGCCAGGTATACAAGTTGTGAGATTCCTGATTGTACGGCAGAGAAAATGAGACTGTTAGGGCTGAAATCATGCTTTGAATCATTTCTGGGGAAAAATAATTGTCTAGTTAAAAAGCTATGTACCATCTCTATCTGGTCTATCACATAATAAAACTTCATCAATTTGCCCTAATTAAGGGCAAATTATGTGTTGTGAAGCTATTCTAAGTTAAAGTCTCAATAGAGAAGGGGATTCTGAAGAAAATGTAAGTTTATTAATTCAAGTTCATATAGTAAAATAACTTCCTTCTCTTAATAAAACTATTACCTATATTCTTATAAAAGTACTGATAAATTATATACATATACATATATACACTAAAATTAGTATATCCATTGTTTAAATGCAAATGTGGCCACTAAGTAGTTTCATTCATTGTTAAATAAGCTTTATTTTCTTTATATATTCTATTACTTTCTTTATAAAAATATTGCTGACACATTTATACATCCTTACAAAACGTCCTCTGAATAAAATAATATGCAGGTCCTCAGACAATGACCCTTAGAAAAATTATATTTTAGTTTGATTACAGTATTCTAAGTTTTCTTCGCCCCTTTTCTATATAAGAATCAACTGACAGAAGGAATTTTTTATTTTGTTATGCCCATCTCAAGGGGAATGGAAGAGCAAGGGCACAATATTCCTAAGCTGTTCTCAGTTACTTTTATTATTTAAGTACACAATTTCATTAAACTTCCTGTGTTACTTCCCAGCTCATTTATGCCTCAGCCTCTTCCACCCCTTGGTCTCTTCTCCCACATTTATCACATGCCACCTACACATGATAAATGAATAACCTCAAACTGCATAGAAATCCTATGAAATGGAACTTTAATTGCCCTCATTTTATAGAAGGAAAATTGAGGCATTGAGAGGAGAGGAAATTTGCTGAAGTTGAACAAGCAATAGAGTCAGAATTAAACCTGTGCTCAGGTATTAAATTCTATGATTTTATCCACTTGGCTGTAGAGTCTCCAGCTCTAACTGTGTATATATGGCACCCTCATTGTTGTGCTGGTGTTGGCTTAGTATTAACTCTCAAGAGCAGTCTCTTCTAAATTTTCACTAAGTGATCACAGTGGCACAGTGGTAAAGAATCCACCTGCCCATGCTGGAGAAATAGGAGACATGGGTTTGATCCCTGGGTTGGAAGATACCTTGGAGAAGGAAATGGCAACCCACTCTGGTATTCTTGGCTGGAAAATTCCATACAGAGCTTGGCAGGCTCCAGTTCATGGGGTCACAAAGAGTCTGACACGAATGAGCACGCCTGCATGCAAGCATGACCTCCCATAAGGTTTTACACTATGAAAGATTGACAGCACTGCAAATCAGGCTTTACTTTTCCACCTGGGAGCTATTTGTTAAGTATGAATCCACACATCAGTGGGCACCATCTTTCCACCTTGGGATCCATGGAAGTTATGGAACTAGGAAATTCCAGTTTCATGCTGATGAATAAAACCATCCTAACAAACTAGGCTAAGGGACTGAATTAATCCTTTGCTGGTTATTCTTGTGGAATAGAAGTAGGCTAACCCAGTGTGTACCACACAGACATGAGAACATGTTGTCTTGTGTAGCCATGTGCGGTCCACATTCTACATCAACATGAAGAGTGACTATTGTCATCAATATGAAAATATTGATGCAGATCTTTTGTACTACCTCACGTTCTCTCAGCCTCATCTTTGCATCCACTCAAGACAAATCAAGAGTTTTGTTCAAACTCCTGCTCTAGCATGCCGACAGTGCCCATCTCTAACAGGACAATGTGGCTTTCACTCCTGTCCCAGTACTTCCAGGACATCCCCTGCTGGAACCCACTTGGTATTTGCACACAAAGATTTCTCAACTGAAGGGCACTTACACTTGGGACAACTCTCTACCAACAGAGCATGGCAGGTGATAAATACTTTTTCCTTTTGATCCTAGACTGACAAATGTGAAATGCATTCTACCCTATTCCTTAGAGGGTCTCAGGGCAATAAGCACCAGATATCCACAGCAGTGGTCAACTCAGTGGCACATCTGTATGCTAGCTTTCCTTATTTCCTCCATTCTCCTCTTTCCTTGTCTTTTACTTCTATTCCCTAGTATCAGTTTTCAGATGAAGATTTACTTTGGTGGGTGGGGGCTGTGGATTAGGACCTTTGTCTTTAAGAATCTTCCAAAGTCAAGGCAAGGAGGTCTAAATTTGAATCAAGAGGATGTGAATTCTTTCTTTCTCCAAGTATCTGGACATGTACGGACATCCTTAACAAGTCTTAGTCCTTTCAGGGAACTTAAATTTTAGCAATAAAGATGACCATTATATAATTGTATAAATATTTAAATATTTTTCTGATAAGAATTACAGAAAAGAATACTTTATATCAATCAGGAGCATGGAAAAGTCAACACTTTTTTAGTAGTCCCTGAAATGTTCCTTTCTAGAAGGTAGGAATCTAGCATCCATGGCCCAAGGCAATAAATAATCAGCATTCAAAATCGTAATCACCACACTAGGCCGGCACCCGTCATACCTTGAAAAAGCAACCTAAGATCACAACAGTCAGTCCAGAGGGGGGAAAAAAAGCAATCCTTTCATAAAAGAGAAACAAACCTTACTACTCAGATAAATTTCCCGGTGGAAAATACAAATCCCCAATTACTACCCAACATGTGCAAGATATAAAGCTTCACTCAGAGCTGAGGATCTGCACGATATTTAACAAATTACCAGCATCACAGCATGTTGAATGGAGATACAGGACCTGACCAGGCAGGGAAAAAAGAGAAGAAAAAGCCCCAAAAGTGGCTGCTTTCAAAATTCTGTAGGAAGCCACGTAACTTTTTAAAAATCTCCATTTTCTTTCTCCATATTCCCTACTGGCAAACTCCAAGGACCCAGCTGATGATGGAGTTGAGAGAGAATAAATCTAATTATCTTGGATGTCTAGTTTTAGGTTTTAACCTTCCTTGATTCTTTTCTGTGGCTTTTTTCCCATGATAAAGGCATTTAGAAGACCAGAATAAGAAAAAAATGAAAAATATTGATCTTCTAAACACTCATATTGCTTTCAGTCACCACTGTTTGGGGTAAGAGAGAACACGGAGGCTACAATTTGAGTATACTCTGGAATTTCACTGTAAAAAGTCTTCACTCCACATATAAATTTAGACCCTGCCTTAATTAGTTTCTCTAAGAAACTTTATTGAGAACTTAAAATTACCAGCCTTCTGTAATATAACATGCACACACTTATTTTTTTCAGTGTCTACTACATGCAAGCCACAGTAAATGGTATGTCAACAGTGACTTTTATAGTTAGTTTTAGTTAATTTTATATTTAGTCTTGAATCTGACCTATTTTTCACATGAGTCTGACCATGTATTTATGGCCAGCATCTCAGGAAGAATTTTCAACAGACAGAATCACAGCTCCATAGAATGTTAAAAGTGTATCAGACCTCAGAAATAACCTAGTTCACTTGCCTTATTTTACAACTGAGAAAACAGATTCCTTGAGAGATGAAGTGACTTGCTTAAAAACACATAACAATTAAGCAGCTGTAACTGGGAAATTAACTATTTATACATTCTTATTCTTCTTAAATCATCGACAGCCATTCTTTTTTTCCCCAATTAATTCATTCACTAAACAGTTGGGGGTTTTTTCCAGTAGTCATGTATGGATGTGAAAGTTGGACTATAAAGAAAGCTAAGCACTGAAAAATTGATGCTTTTGAACTGTGGTATTGGAGAAGACTCTTGAGAGGCCCTTGGACTGCAGGGAGATCCAACTAGTCCATCCTAAAGGAGATCAGTCCTGGGTGTTCTTTGGAAGTACTGATGCTGAAGCTGAAACTCCAATATTTTGGCCACCTGATGCGAAGAGCTGACTCATTTGAAAAGACCTTGATGCTGGGAAAGATTGAGGGCAGGAGGAGAAGGGGATGACAGAGGATGAGATGGTTGGATGGCATCACTGACTCAATGGACATGGGTTTGGGTGGACTCCAGGAGTTGGTGATGGACAGGGAGGCCTGGCGTGCTGCGGTTCATGGGGTCGCAAAGAGCCAGACATGACTGAACAAATAAACTGAACTGAAACTGAAAATGTTAAATAAAACAGGAAAGATGGCTGCTTACCCTTGGGAGTTTAAAACATAGTGCCTGAGACAAACATAAACAAACGTATCCATCCACCCACACCCTTCTATAATTTTGCTGCACTGATTATATGAAACCTACCTCTGATTTAAATAAGGAATTTGAAAAGGCGTTTCTGAGGAAGTGAGCAGAGATTTGAAAAATGTGGAGATATTGGTTGAAGGGAGGGGCAGACAGAGCAGGAGAGTTTGGAGAGTGTTTTAGTTTCCTAGAGTTGCTATTTTTAAAAATGACCACAAATGTGTTGGCTTGACACAACAGATTTGTTCATTCTCAGTTTTGGAGGCAGAAGTCAAAAGTCAGAGCATCAGCATGATTGAGTCCGTCATGCAGGTTCAGAGGGTGGGCGATTCCAATGCCTGTGTGAGTCTGCTTGGGCTACCATAAGAAAATTCCACAGACTAGGTGGCTTTAAGAGCAGAAGTTCATTCTCTCACAGTTCTGTAGGCTGGAAGTCCAAGATCAAGGTGCTAGCAGAGTTGGCTTCCAGTAAGGCTTCTCTTCCTGGCTTGTAGACAGTTGCCTTCTTGCTGTGTCCTTACATGGCCTCTCTGTGTTAATGTGGAGAAAGAGAGAGAAAGAGATGTGGTGTCTCTTCCTTTTCTTATGACACCAGTCTTGCAGGACTAGGACCCCAAGCTAACAATCTCATTTAACCTTAATTACCTCCTTAAGGCTCTATCTCTGAATACAGTCATGTTAGGAATTAGGGCTACAATATACCAGTTGGGGAACACAATTCAGTCTATAACAATACCTCTCTCCCAGTTTCTGGTTCTTTCCCAGGGTCCTTGGCATTACTTGGTTTGTGGCAGCATAGCTCCAATCTCTGCTTCTGTTCTCACATGGCATGTCCTATGTTTCTGTGTCCAAACTTTCTGTGTCCAAACTATGTTTCTGTGTCCAAAGACATCAGTCATTGGATTTAGGGTGCATCCTCATTTGTTATAATCTCATCTTTACTTGATTATATCTTCAAAGACCCTACTTCCAAGTTGTAGGTTTTGAGCGGATGTGCACAGTGTGGGGATGCCCGTGGTGGGGGAGGTGGGGGGTGGTTAAGGAGAGTTTCTGGAATTAGCATAAACAAAGCACTTAGGAGGTAAGGGAAAGCATATTCCACAAATGGGAAACCTTGTGCTGGATTGCAGAGTCAGGGGTCTGAGCTGGGGGGTGGGTAAGCTTTGTCAGCCACGATAAGTATTTGGTCTCATCCTGAGAGGAAATGGGAAGATACAGGAGGGTTTAAATAAGGAAACAACATGGTTAAATTAGTGTGTTAAGAAGAGAATCTAGGTTTCAAGGTGAGGGTAAAGAAGCTGTGTAAAAGAACTTTCAGAGGCAAATTCAGTGAGCTTTATGAGCAAGATGATGGAGCTGGAAACACATACTTGAGAGAGATACTTGTGGATGGACCTGACCTTGTGGGAGGGGAACGGATTAATACAAAAGCCTCAGACCTGCAGCTTCCAGGTGACAGTTTTGTTCTTTGTCCTTTGTTTGTTTCTACTTTTTGGTTTTTGACCCATAGTTCTGGATAATAGAATTCAGGTTCAATAAACTATCCATGAAACACAAAATTTTCCCCACAATTAGCACAAGGCTTCTACTGATTTTCACAGAAAATGTATTTAGTTTATCTCAAGGTAATATGAATGAACAAAGAGTTAAATGAAAAGACATTTTTTTGGAGAAAATAGAGATTTAAGAGGATATGGTCATAGAATTTAATAGTGACTATTCAGGACAAGGGTTATATTTCCACAGCAGTTTAAAATAACTGTATAAATTATCTATTTGATTTCCCCTGATAGCCAATCATTGAGTTACCTCATAAAATATTGCCTTGATCTATCAATTAATATAATTGAAAGAAAGGAATTGAACATGGCTAATCTAGTTATTTCAATTAATAATAGTGTTTTATATACTCTATGGTAAAACATTTCATTTGCTCAGCATTTCTTTTGCAGAGAGTTGGATCAAGGTCCAGATAGACACCTTACCACCTAAATCTCATTGGGATTTATAACACGAAAGATCTATTATAGCATCCCCAAAATATAAGCATTTACTATATAAGCTTCTCATTTATCCTCATTTCTCTCCTTTCCCTATTTCAACTAGTTAGGAAGAGGATATCATATGAGTGTGGACCAGAAAGGGGAAAAAATTCATTAAATAAAAAAAGTACATAAGTTAATGGTAATGTATTGGACAAGCAATTTAAATTGGAAAAGCAACTTAAATGAAAAGCAATTACTGACACTTTTAATATTAGCCAGACTAATAAAGAAGCAATTAGATCTCATTATATAGCTATAAAATTGGTTTGTAATTGATTGATTGCACCAAATGTTCGTACTGGTTTTTGATAGCCTTATGGACAAGAGCATTACTCTTTTATTTTGTTTTGAGAGGGAAAAATTTCTAACAGTTATAATCCATTTGAGTTCTTCCTTTTAAGTGGGCATCAAAGATAAAGCAAACAAAGAAGCAAAGGAAGAGAAGAAGAAAACTGTTACCAAGCAATTCGTATACCCAAGTATACTTATTTTTCCCAAGGGATCATCAGCTTAGAATGATCAGAATCTTCTTGCCAGAAGCAGTCTAGGGAACTCTTACAGCTGATTGTTCATTCATTCATTCTTAGGTGGATGTGTGGCAATGCTATGCTAAATAGATTTATTTTTCTGAATTATATAATCAAATAAGTAACTGAGTAAGTGATCTCAATTCCTGACATCAGATACTGTTATTCTAAAATACAAAGAACTAAGAATTCCCAACAGCTTGCACCCCACTCTCCCAAACTTCCTGCCTCTCCTCCCCTATAGCACCACCAAACGTGGGTAAGCTAATCAATGTGTTATTAATGAGAGAGAACAGAAATAAATCAGTGGCCCAAGACTGTGATAAGATTCCAAAAACACCCTGTCTTAGGTGGGACAGATCTATGATAAAGTTTTGCTGCAGAGTTCCCTATGTGATCAGACTGGAGTGAGACCACATTTTCTGTAGCTCCATCCTTTCCCAGTTTCTCATAGGGTGGTGAGATGAACAGAGTCCTGGTCCCTGAATATATAGTGAGTGAAGTGAAAGTCGCTCAGTAGTTTCAGACTCTTTGTCACCCCATGGACTATACAGTTCATGGAATTCTCCAGGCCAGAATACTAGAGTGGGTAGCCGTTCCATTCTCCAGGAGATCTTTCCAACCCAGGGATCAAACCCAGGTCTCCTGCATTGCAGGCAGATTCTTTACCACCTGAGCCACCAGGGAAACCAGAATACATAGTGAAACAGCATGTCAGCCGAGGACGGCACACCTGCGGAATTTCACATGAGAAAAAGAAAATGAAATTCTGTCTTGTGTCAATCACTGTGATTTGGGGTTTTCTATTACTATGGAAACTAACCCTAGAAATGTACAGCAGGTCACTAATTGTCACATGTAAAATTCTGTCTGGTCTTATGGGTCCGAAATATCTGACTTAATGAAAACAACTGACAAAAGAGAGGAAGTCACAGGAAAACAAAATCATGGTTTCAGATCTTTCAGAACTCAAGATTGAGGATCTAGCATTCACAGACTGAAAGAGATTACACTATACTGATTTGTCAATCACTATATGTGAGTTGAATGTTCTAAATTAGCCAATCTCATTGGGTTGGCTTGAATTTACAACTCAGAATAGCCTTTGAATAGTGTTTTGTAATGTTTTGTGAATATGTGTGCGTGCGTGTGAGTGTGTAGTCACACAGTGTACAAGTAAATTTTAAATAATACCTTAAATGAGATAATAATATATACTAATATTAAGATAAAGAAACTGTACAATTAGTTTTCCTAATTTAAAATTACATCATCCTAATCTAAGTGACAAAATCAGCACTCAAGTTTTAATTTTCTTAACTCAATATAATGAAGATAGAAAGATAGCGGCAACCCCAAAAATATATCCATAGAAGTGACTCTACAGCGTTTATCTGAGAGTAAACATCCTCTCTAAACTGGAGGAGAGCATGGCAATCCACTCCATTATTCCTGCCTGGAGAATCCCATGAACAGAGGAGCCTGGCATGGGGTCACTCAGAGTTGGACACGACTAAAGCAACTTAGCACGCATGCAGGCCCTCTCTAAAATAAAATTGGTTCATACATAATGAAGGTCAGTAAATTCATTCAATTAAATAGGGATACTTTCATGATTTATTCATCCTGTGGGTTCAGAAAGAAGCTGTGTGACTCAAAGCTAATATTGAACAAAGACATCATTGAGATACCTGCTAGTGCCACCCCCAAGAAGTGTTTTCCCAAAACAAACATGTTCCTCTATTCTATCATGTGTTCTTCCAGAGATGTAATTGATGATTTGGTCACATGTAGAAGAAAAAAGACCTCAATAATCTCATGATGAGACTGAGAAAAGTGGCTGTGACCCAAGTAATAGGCATGCATCTTTAACTCAGTAGACATCTCAAAGTTTTGAGTGATATTTAGTGTCTCAAACTTATTCATAATCAATGTTCTGTTGAACTGTATTTTTTTCAAAACATCAAAATAAAAATTTTGAGCATCTACTGTATTCATATATCCCATTATATAAAAAACTTCCAATTAATTTTCACTTAACATTTTCCCTAAGTTTGCTAATATATATAGCTGCTCCTAAGTCACTTCAGTCGTGTCTGATTCTGTGCTACCCCATAGACGGCAGCCCACCAGGCTCCCCCATCCCTGGGATTCTCCAGGCAAGAACACTGGAGTGGGTTGCCAGTAGAGTGTGATGCAAATGTAACCAAGTATATTAAGAATGTTTATTACATTTGTTTGTTTAGTTCGTTTTTCTTCTGATTTTTAAAATTCCTATTTTTTTTCTTGTTTTCTTGTTACAACATCTGTTGTAACCTATGGGAAGCTTTATGAATGCATATATCTTCAAACAAACTATCAAAAGTTTTTTTTTTCTTTTTCCTTCTTTTGAGTTGCTTCCTGTGAGAGGATTATTTCTTTTCACAGGTCAATAAAATGACCCATGACTTGTGTTACATCACATGGCTATCTTTTTGTTCAAACAACTAACAAATATTTACTTTTTGTAATATCATGCTTCTTCTTTCTACAATTCATTTATTTAATTTGTTTAATTAATTTTTCTGAATTACACCCTATTCTTTGAAAAAGCAAGGCTAATTTTATTCTCACATTGCAAATGAAGATAAGCAAATATAAAAATATTGTGTGAAAGAAAAGCAGTATTCTTACAACCAACCAAGTGACTCATAAGTTAACAAATCAGAGCAGTAAATAGCCATCTCAGTCCAGTTTAAAAATTAGCACAGCTTTTCAGGTTTTGGAGAGCTTAAAAACTAAATTTTTAGAAATGCATGTTTCATTTAAAAAATAGATGAACTCAATTACATAGAAAAATGCATAGGAAAAGTGACCAGAAGGAAATACTCAAAGTTGTAGTAGTTATATAAAAGTATATTCAATAGAATGTATTTTATTTTCTTCTTCAGCCTGCTATAGTTTCCAAATTTTCTACACCACGCATATCAAATTTGTTCCTCTCTGTGTCCTGCATACAAAAGGGCAGACCCAGGTGAAGTTAGGAAATGATCCAAAAAGAGGCATTAGAGGTAGTGAAGTGGTAGGCTTTATCAAGACTATGCGTTCAAGAAAAGCTTTGGGTGCTTAAAGAAGAAATGATCAGAGATTTGTGCATTAGGATGGAAGAGATGGTTCCAGCCTGCGGAATGTATCCTGCAGAGAGACACTCCAGGCAAACCCTACTTGTCCCATGAGCAAGTTTAGCCCTGAAGGGGGAAAGGATGGTGTCCAAAGGCTTGTACAGAAATGAGCAGCTCTCGAGCTGCAGCAGCTCTGCCCACCTGACACTAACTCATGCCTGGTGCGTCACTGTGTCCTTTTCCTTTGTCACCTGCAGAACCTTGGCTTTAGAGAGGAGAGATTTTTATTTAAACTCTTCAAAAGGCAGAAAATGCCTGGAACAAAGTAACTGTAACTGTAAAATGTCCTGAAAGGCCAATTAGAAATTGCAATACTGGGAGCTTTATTACAACTAATTCCTCCTTAATTATCAATCAATGATTCTGTTGGAAAAAAAACCCTCATATTCTCTACTGGGGAAATGATGCTAATTATTTTCTGTTAATTAACGCTGTTCTGGGATTCAGACGTGCCATCCTTCAACTAAAAGATTGACACATCAATGCTAGCATAATGTTCACTTCACCCTTCTAAAGTCTTTATAACCAGTGATCATAAATTAGTGTATGCTATTTTAAACCTCTTGAATAATCATAGCTTTGTCTGGGAATGAAAAAATGTATACACATGCAATAATACATGTACTTTAATATATTACTTAATACAGCCTTGCAAATATTTAAAGAGAACCTCTCGGAGATACTGTGGCTCACTCACATTTTTATTAAGCAAAAATGAAATACAGTATTTATAAAGGTATCTACTCATAGCTCAGACAGCAGAAGGATGGGCTTAAAATAATTTAATTCACTAGGTTCTCTGTTATCAAAGTAGTACATTTTGGAAACCTGAATGGCAAGGCAAATACTTTGCAATTATTTAATCAAATTATAGTAAAACTGAGATACTGCACTCTTCCCTGTTAAAATTTCAAATGTGATAAATATAAATTTATGGTCCCGAGTCTCTTTCTTATTCTTTCCCAGAGTGAATGAGCTTGAACAAGAAATGGATCTCATGAAGGAATCAGACGCTTTGGCTTTAGCCTCCATGGTCTAGAGGAATATGTCGCAGAAGGTATGATAAACAGATAAAACATTTGCTGTTAAGGTTATAAGACATTGTTTTCCCTATATGTCTGGCTATTGTCAGTCACACACACAGATGTAAAATGTCCATTACTTGCTTATTCTCCTATCAGAAATACAAGCAGCAATGGAAACTGCAACTGAAATCTTATTGAAAACTCTAAAGAATTTGACCAATTAAATAAAATCTCTCTCTTCTTTGCTTTGACATTATCTATACTTTCCCAAGGACGGGGGAGCCTGGTGGGCTGCCGTCTATGGGGTCGCACAGAGTCGGACACGACTGAAGTGACTTAGCAGCAGCAGCAGCAGCAGCAGCAGCAGCATACTTTCCCATATGAGAAGAAAACACGGGGGAAGAAAAGTAATGAATGATGGTGATTATTCCCACTATTGCTCTGCTTCTACCACTTTAATAGATTTTTCAAATAATAAGTTAAATGGAAAGTTTTGATAAACAGTTGCAAGTGAACAGATTGAGACAGTGATATGCACGCAGTTACTCAAATAAACCTACCAATAGTGAATCTAAACAAACTCTCCTCTATTACATAATGCATCCTAAACTAAGTACTGCCAAATGGTTAAGTGCCCTAAAACACCAGTTCATTTCAAGGAAATCACCACATTCACAATTTCCGATAGTCTATATTTTTAGTTCTGTGTGAAACTTAACTTATGACCATCAACACACTGGCAAATATTTACTTAAATGCAAAAAAGAAAAACATGTGTTGAACTCATAGTGTTCACAGTACTGAACACAACATTTACTGAACAGAGTAATGGTTTAATTACTATTTATTTGACTTGCAAAAGTGTGGGATAGATATCAATGTATAGACTGGGAAATTAATGCTTCAGAAAAGCTTAACAAAGGTTTAACAATTAACTCAAGGTCACAAGCCACTATTTAGCATGACTGGCATCGAATCCTAAGTGATGATCATGTTCCCAGTCTGTCTATTCCCATCATAATATCCTATTCAGTAATTATCTAGTCATAACAAGCTCCCTTTTGATATTAAAGAAGTTACAAAGAGGCAGAAGATATACCTAAAGATTATTTGGTGTGAAAGAGGACATAAATGAATTAAGAACCAATAATTCCTTGTAATAATAGAAAACCAAATATTGAAAGTTACTTCAGTTACTAAGTAATACTTGCCAAACCAGTTGCTTCTACGTCTTGCCAACTTTCTATAAGGTTTGCACCATTGGTATATAGTTTTTGTCAGAATGTCTTGTGAATATTCATTCAGTTAAGCTCACTGCTAAAAAGGGAACCCCTCTAGGGCAAGGAGTATGATCCACTGGTATAAAAGTGACACAATGCCTGCACAGGATCAGCTACAATAATTGTTTGAGAGACAACTGGACATATAAGATGCCTTAACCCATGAGGCCACTCACTCCTTTAATTAATCCATAATGCCAAGCATCACCAAATAAGACAGATGTAGTTTCGGTCCTTATGAAGCTTACAGTCCAGAGAAAGAATGCATTCAGTCGACAAGCCATGGAAACAGTGTGCTAAGTGCTACGTTGGGGGATCAGAGGCTATCACGGAGCACCTAACCCAGACATAGGGGATTCTGTAACTCATAGGACCTAATGCAGTATCACCAGGCTTGTTCAGAGCACTTAGAGAGGAAGCGAAGTCAAATAAACTTCCTGTACCTACAGGTGAATAGCCCCTGGGAAGAGGCGCCTGGACAGCCACCGCTGTCATTCTCAGCTACAGAGGAAGGAATGAATGCAGAATCAAATGACAAGACAGGGCCTGCTGATGAGCCAAGGGCCTGGGTAGAGCTGAGTCAGTGACTGCCCTGTCACCATCGGAAGTGCCCCTGGGGCCACACATTACTATCTGTAGGCACACAGACACATCTTCCTTCTAGAAACATATGCCATCACTTTACTGTCCGCTGAAAACGTATTTACACGAGGGAAAGGTCAGGGATAAAACTCAGCTGATCTGTGTACGTGGCAGTGCTTGTTGAGTCCATAGACGGCACTGCCCAACTTTCAGCACCTCCAGCCTTGTTGGTCAAAGCCCAAACTGGCAGAAGTGCCCTGGCTGGATTTTGCCATCTTTCTCCCCTGCAAATAAACAGAATGTTTTTTACTTACGATAGGTGATTATGTGGCTTTCACTCAGTTCTTGTAATTCATTCGTACCTCCCGGCGTGCATGAGTCATGGGTCTTTTACACTTGTCACAGAAACCTAATCCTTACCCTTCATGGGCCAGCTATCCTAAAGATGGCTGAACATGTAATTGCCTTGAAGTGTAAAATATTTCCCACATTATTTATTATAACTCTGCCTGCTAGCACCTCTATGGTTGAGGTTGTGTCAGCATTTTCATTATAACCCCCTATTTCCAGCAGTAAAAAATGTGCTCCAGGCTCAAACTCAGCACATGGAAAATAAGTCCAGAAGGAAATTTTCTACTACCTTTTTTTAAAATAAATAAATTGGTTGGGGCATTTTTTAAGTTATATGACTGGAAGGGGGAAAATGTCATAAAATGAACTTTTAAAAGTTTCCCTTTTGTGCTCCTAAATTCTAAGATTAAGAAGAGGATGTGTGATAATGGTCCTCACCACGGATGCAGGAGGCCAAACTCTTTCCTTTTTCTTTATCCTCAAGAAGCCAAAGGAAAGAGAAGAGCCATGTCCAATTCACATTTAAAAATCACATTTAAAGGAATCAGAAAATGGATTTGAGTCAGAAAAAATTAAATGGCTCCAAAGTTAGGAGTAGGGTCATTCCCTGGTACAGGGGCAGATATGGTCAGATCTGGGACAAGATTAAGACACCCTTTGAGCTGCTGACGGGTTAGAGTTAGTTGTAGTAAAATGGAAGAAGAATGGGATTAGGCATCAATAAATCCACACCCCAGTTTTGCCATTTGTTAGGCATGTGAGGAAACCCATTAAGACAGCCCACCACCATTGAGTCTGAACCCTCAGTTCAACATTAGAGCACTAGTGTTTCAAGTTGGTCACAGTTAAAAAGCATATGTCACTTGCGAGCTCTTATTAACGAAGTTGATTAGTAACATCAATGACATGTTCTAAAGACTAGCTTATTACATAAGCTATTTGAGATTTAAGGAGCCAACAGTCAAGTTAGGTAAATTTTTTGATGGCGTATAGAAAAGTGAGCAGCCCGGGACAGAAGGTACATTTAAGTGGGAAGAAACATTCACCCCCAGAGTGAGGGGCAGTGCCTGAGGAACTCAAGCCCACTAAGGATGAGAGGATGGCATAGAGAGAAGGAAGGCCAAAGGTCATGCAGAATTCTATATGGTGCCTTGAACTGTATTGAACACATAATGGGAAGTTAATTCTTCTTAAATTATAGTAAATACATAAAATTATATTAGATCACATATGGAAAAAATTGACTTTGGGAGGAAAAAATGTTGTACATGACTATACGTCCAAGAAAAAGCTGTAGTCTAGTGAGATGCCAAGAACTGACCATGCAGCTTACTACATTATCACCAACTCATTCTATAAATGATGTACAGGAATGCAGACCAATTCAAAAGTTAATTTTGTTCCCAAATTATGTGATCTAAGTCAAAAAAGATGTGCTTCAGGGCAGCAGCTAATTTTAATATTTACTTCTAAAATTTGCATTGTCCTCTATTCATAAATTCTAAACATTTAAAAAAAAACTATATGCTTTGTAATCTTAAATCTTTCCACTAACCTTTAGGTTAAGTCAGCTAAAATTAGACTTTAGCAACAAGAGAAAGTCTTCCTCAAATGGCTATATCATCTCTGGAAAGAGAGAGCACTTGCTTTAGACGAAGAGGCAACATTTCAAGCAGTGTTGTTCACAGGCAAAGTTCAACACTGGAACCTCAAAGAAGAATCCCTCTGGTCATTTTTGCAAATATCCTGGTGTCAGCAGAGTAATAATTTCATATGCAGAGAATCATAGTTGTAAAACTCTCCAACTTCTTTACATGATCAGTATGGAGTTACAAAATGATAGAAAGGAAAAAAAGTTCCTTGTTTTAAATTTTGGAATTATTCATTCACCAGCACCATTCAACCAAAGTCAACAAAAATCCTGGGAGAAAAGTAGATTTTGCTTAATTAAATTTTAAAATTAATTTATTTGACCAGAAACACATCTGTTTTAACTCTTGTTGGAGGCACTCTTTCAAAAGTACATTATCTCTGTTTCCTCCTTAATGCATGCCTGTGTGCTCAGTCATGCCCAGCTCTTTGCAACCCCATGGATTGTAGCCCTCCAGGCTCCTCTGTCCATGGAATTTCCAGGCAAGAATACTGGAGTGAGTAGGCATTTCCTACTCCAAGGGATCTTCCTGACCCAGGTATCGAACTCATATTTCTTGAGTCTCCTGCGTTGGCAGGTGGATTCTTTACCACTGAGCCACCTGGGAAGGCCCTTCCTCCTTAATAAGTTTAGCCATTTAGGGAAATGGCTCATTAATCTGTTGAAATGAAGAGGTTGATCCCAGGGAGGTGAGGCCACTTCCCAAGGCCTGTGTTATCACTAACTCCTATTTCGTCTATACAGTGGGCAGTTCCCTCTTTCATAAACACGTTTACAAGGATGGGACGCCAAATCAGAACACCTGCTTATTTATATTTATAAATTCCCATATGTACTAGGATTCTTGAATCGATGTGACCAGGCAATCTCTTTATTTTGGTAAACCACATTCAAACTCTGTATTTCTCTTTAAATTTTATTAGATTTAGAAGTAAATAGTTTGTTGCTAAATGTCTTATTCTTCTGATAGAATATGAATTCCACAGAGGCAGAGCTCCTGTCTGTTCACTGCTCTGTTTTTAGCAAACACAGGGCCTTTAGCACTCACGAACACACTAAGTATACATAATCTACTTACAGGCATGATATTGACATAAACTGGAAGTATTAGCAGTGGTTGGACCACTGATGTATAAAACCCAGTTGCTTTTTAGTCAAAGAAAAGTAGGATTTGAGGCACATGCATTCAAAGATGAAGAGACTTCCCAATCCTTGCCGTAGCATCCAGGAGATTCCACAGGGATAGAATCCCGACCCTCTCCTTTGTCCTGGATTCCTATGGTTCTGGTTTTCAAGATCTGGGAGCCCTGGGAAAACTGTTTCCTTGCACTATATTTAGATATTCTGCTAGAGGCAAATTGATGACTGATGACCAACTGCCCAAATGGGTCAATTGCTTTCTGCATCTGTTCCCTGCTCAGGCAGAGGTGGTGTCTGTGAAAGAGTCACCTCCTTGGGGCAAAAGGTCAGGTTAACGATTGAGCAGAGGAAGTTAAAAAACCATGTTAAGATATAACTAGTTTGCCTGTGCAAAGTGTTACCTTTGCTTAAATAACGACAGATTGAGGGGTGTGTGTGCTATTCCAAATCATAGAACTGTATTTTTGGAAATGACTTGCAAGATTTTAAAAGGTCTTTCATTATTTCCTTCCATGAAACCTGTTCAGCATCATTTCTCCCCTCTCCTCCTCATGACCACACTCCAGGCTGGTCTCTGCTGCCCTGCCCTCAAACGAGGAAATATCTCAAACCTATTTTGCCTCTGTGGTTTCACGTATGTTTTTTCTCATTTCCTGATTTTCCCTTTCCTTGGCCAAATTATGCCTCTTATGTACTTCTTTATCCATTTCATCTTTCATTTATCTCCCTTCCTCTGAATTCCTTCAATACTTTGTATCACACAATTTGGCAGAAAAAAAAAAACAATCTAACTAATATCACTTTCTTTCAATGAGTTAGTTCTATTTTCTGAACCATGATATGTGCTTTGAGGACAGGGTCAGTGTCTTAAACACTGACCTCCATCTCCACTCAGAATAGGGTCAAATGCATAGTAAGTAGTCCATAAAAACCTACCAGTGGCAAATTTAAATCCATTAGATTTAGATGCAGTTCCCAGCTCCCAGCGTAATGAGGGGAGCCATAGCTCAGGGAAAAATAAGGTTCTTCACCAGTCATTACTTCAAAAGAAACACTCCATACCTCCATGATATCAAATTGAAATGTTTAGTCCATTTATTTATTCATCTCTCAAACATAAAGAAGTATATATTTTCCATTTCACTCTGCTCTTTTTCCATTTTTACAAAGAAAAGATTCTAACTATATGTCACAGATGTCTGGCTCCTCCTCCAGAATTTTAAAATACCTCTGTTTCTAGGGTACAGCCAAGGTTGAAAACCCCTGACTTAGAATCACACACTTGAGAATCTAGGGACTTTTCTGGAAAAGAATCTTTCCCTGGGCTCAGTGGTGGTTGCACAGATATAAAAATGAGTACAACAGAGTTTCTTACATTAAAGGTGTCAAAGCCCAGAAGAAAGGTGTTATGATTCTCCACTGCTATGTAACAAAACACCCCAAAGTCTAGTGGCTTAAAACAAATCATTTTCTTATATCTCACTATTTTATTGGTAGGGAATTCAGACAAGTCTCAAGCTTGGCAACTGGTTGCTATGTACGGTGTCAATAGATGTCTCTCAGTGGTATTCAGCTCGTGGGTGGACTGGCGTGTCCACGTGTCTGGAGACCTGCAGAGGATGCTGAAGGCCACGCTCAGCCTGGGCTATCAGTAGCAGTGCCTGTATGACCTCCCCAGTATGGTGGCCCCAGAGCAAGATTTTTACTTGGTGGTTGGCCTTCCCCCAGAACAAGTGTTCAAGAGACAAGAGGCTACCCATCTCCTAAGCTCTAATTATAAAAACAGATTACTTCAACTTATTTTGTGGGTCAAGCAATCTTGAGCCCACTTGGTTGCAAAGGGATAGAACATTTGTGTTCACTTACCCGCATCATCTCAATGGGCAAAGTTTTAAGCGACTTGGGGTCTTTTTTTAATGTTCCACATACAGTCATAAAATGCATTTGACTGTCATGCTTGGTAGAAAACAACTATTTGTATAGAAAAGACACAAATGAGTACTGGGAAAATTTAAAAGTGGAAGAGATGACTTCTGTGCAGGAAAGAAAAAAATACTTTCTCCAAAGAATTTGTGTTCAGGTTGAGCCTTGAATGATGGATAGAACATATTTTGAGATGCTGAGTTGAAGAGACATGGGAAGGACAGTAGAAGCAAACTCAAAGTATTAGGATATCCCACAGCTCATGGGAGAAGGAGTAGGAGGCTCCCTCTTCCTGATGGCTTGGCTGGGGGAACAGATTTGGAGCAAGATTGGAAAGTTTGCAGTAGCCCTGGATTCCCAAGGTTTCTGAATGCATAGCTAAGGAGTTTGGGCTTTATTCTGCAAGCAACAAAACCTCATACTCTTTTCTTAACTAGTTACTGAATGCAGGGAGGAAAAGAGTAGGTTCTTTAGATGAAAGAGTTCTTCAGATTTGAAGAAACTGTGCAAGACCATGTATTTATAAAGTTAGAAGTCCATCTCTCTATATGAGAAAAATGAGGTTTTGAGAAACCAGTAATAGTAATAATAATAATGGCCATTTATTAAGTATTTCCTATTTGTCACAGTCTATGCTAAGGCTTTATAAATACCGATTAATTAATCCTTAAAGCAACCTTGGAGGTCTGTACTATTACTACTATCATCTGACTGATGGGGAAAGGGAGGCAGACAGAGAGATGAAGGAACTTGCCTGTGGTCACAGCTATAGTGAGCCATACATCTAAGTGATTTGTCTAAGGAAATACTATTAGAATATGAAGCCAAATCTCCTAAGTCCCATTTCACTTCTTTTTCCACAAGACAGTAGTAAAGAACAAAGCAATGTTCTTCCATTATTCTACTTTCTTTCTCTGCTGTTTTTACCTTTCACTTTCACATTTTTTCCTCTACCTCCTTGGTGTGATGTATCATAGAAGAATGCGTGATCTTTATCACCACTTCTATCTTTTGCCAACTCATTCTCTGAAAGTCCCTGCCCTTGATAATGTCTCCACATTTTTATTCCAGGAAATGGATTCTGGTTATTTTGAAAGAGAGAGCCCAAGACACTTAAGATTTTTTTTTTCCTAAGTAAGATTTGAATCAATAAGAAATACACACACAGAATAAATTCTGTTTTCTCCTTGAAAATATAAACCGTGAGAAGCATATGGGATAAGAGGCTCCTGGAACTGCATCTGTAGATGGTTCTCTAAATGTTTTCATTTGCACTGACAGGACTCCCACTGACAAAAACTGTGGATCATCCCCAAAAGGGATCAAAGGAATGGCTAACAGTGAAGGCCACATGCCCAGTAGACCATAACAACCCCTCTCAGAAATGATGTGCTGAAGTCATGTATCTCTCAGGCTAAATCGATACATAAATTCTGTCTGTAAAGTACCTAGATCATGGACTCCAGACCAGTAATTAAACAGAAAATAAATGAGGAAATGCAGGAAAGGAAAGAGAATAATTTTTCCACAGCCTGAAACTTGACCACAAAAGTCCAGTTTTCTTCATCTTCCAAGTCCTTCCTGGTAAAAGTGAGGGCTGATAAGGTGGATGAGATTTCATTATAATATCTATATGCCACATTCCTTTACATATGCTGTACCCATTTCCTTTCTATAAGTGATAGTAGGATGGGGAAGGGAAGATAAATAAAATACAATTTATTTGAAGCTCATTAGAATGGTCGAGCGCCTCAGAGGGTTCAGATCCCACGCATAACATTTACTGTGTAAACTTAGATCTATTACCTTAAGCAACTAAATGAACTGTTCTCTGTCCCCTCATCATTAAAACAGGGAGAACAGCATCGCTTACTCATAGAACTGTAGCAAGTATTTAATATGTTAATATCTATAAAACTTTCCCAACAGTACCTGGAATACAGTAACTGATATGTAAATGTTACTTATCCTTTAAAAAAGTTTTGCCTTCTTACCTGCTTGCCTTTCTGGCATCAGTCTCTCCTGTCTCCACAATTTTCATCCTCTCTGGTCCAGAACCCCAGCCTAAGATATCTGAACTTCCATCCATTCTCCCAGGTTGCTCCTCCCCATGGTTCCTCCTGGCTGCCAAGGTCCGCTCATCTTGGGATCTGCTGGCAGAGGTCTTCCCTGACTGCCTCATCTTAAAAAGCCCATCATGTTCACTCTGCCCACAACCTGCCCCCACATTTTGTTCCTTCAGTGACATCTATCTACCAATTTGGCTATTTCTCTGCTATCTGTCTCTCCCACTCGCAGGCTGGTTCCATGAATATCAGTCCTTTGTATATTCCCACTGCATCTCTAGTGCCTAGAAATATGCCTGGAATATAGTTGTTGCTCAGCAAGCACATTCAGAGTGAATGAAAACATAAGAGATGACAGAGTACTATAAGTTGTCTCCAGGGTAAGATGTACTGAGAATAATAATAATTTCCTCTACCTGAACAAACAAGCTGATACCCAGGAAGGAGGGCTGTGCATGACTAAATAGCTGTCTAATCTATTTGGTCAACAGAGTCCATGCATCTGTTGGAGATGGAGATATTGAACATGGAGAAAACAACTTTCCAAACTTGGTTTATTTTTATCCCATAAGCCGCTGCAGGGATTGAGTCATAAGCAAAATAGTTTCAACATCTGACTTTGAAAGGGTTCCTCCTCTAGTTCATTCTGAGAATCTCTCTTCATAATTCACATGAAAATTTTCACATAGAGTAAGTAAAGTCATCAGGAAGCAACATGGTTCTTATTTATAAGGAACCAATAATAGAGACATGCTCAAAAAATCTCTTCAAGAAAATCAGAGATACCAAGGGAATATTTCATGTAAAGATGGGCCAGAAAAAGACTGAAATGGTATGGATCTAACAGAAGCATAAGACATAAAGAAGAGGTGGCAAGAATACACAGAAGAACTATACAAAAAAGATCTTAATAACTCAGATAACCATGATGGTAGGATCAGTCACCTAGAGCCAGACATCAAGGAATGTGAAGTCAAGTGGACTTTAGGAAACATTACTACGAACAACCCCAGGATTTCTTTGGAAAGAATGATGTTTAAGCTGAAATTCCAGTACTTTGGCCACCTCATGTGAAGAGTTGACTTATTGGAAAAGACTTCAATGCTGGGAGGGATTGAGGGCAGGCGGAGAAGGGGACGACAGAGGATGAAATGGCTGGATGGCATCACTGACTTGATGGACATGAGTCTGAGTGAACTCCGGGAGTTGGTGATGGACAGGGAGTCCTGGCATGCTGCGATTCATGGAGTCGCAAAGAGTCAGACACGACTGAGCGACTGAACTGAACTGAACTACAAACAAAGCTAGTGGAGGTAATGGAATTGCACCTGCTATTTCAAATCCTAAAAAATGATGCTGTTAAAGTGCTGGACTCGTGCCAGCAAATTTGGAAAACTCATCAGTGGTCACAGGACTGGAAAAGGACAGTTTTCATTCCAATCCCAAAGAAAGGCAATGTCAAAGAATGTTCAAACTGCCACACAATTGCACTCATCTCACACACTAGCAAAAAGAAAGTGAAAGTCGCTTATTGTGTCCAGCTCTTTGCGACCCCATGGACTATGGAATTCTCCAGACCAGAATGTTGGAGTGAGTACCTGTTCCCTTCTCCAGGGGATCTTCTTAACCCAGGGATCCAACCCAGGTCTCCTGGGCTGCAGGTGGATTCTTTACCATCAGAGCCACCCGGGAAGCCCAACACACGCTAGCAAAGTAATGTTCAAAATTCTCAAGCCAGGCTTCAGCATTACATGAACTGAGAACTTCCAGATGTTCAAGCTGGATTTAGAAAAGGGAGAGGAACCAGAGATCAAATTGCTAACATCCGTTGGATCATAGAAAAAAGCAAGAAAATTACAGAAAAACATCTTCCTCTGTTTCATTGACTATGCTAAAGCCTTGACTGTGTGAGTCACAACAAACTGTGGAAAATTCTTCAAGAGATGGGAATACCATATCTTACCTGCCTCCTGAGAAATTGTATAAAGGTCAAGAAGCAACAGCTATAACTGGACATGGAACAATGGCCTGGCTCCAAATTGGGAAAGGAGTACGTCAAGTCTATATTGTCACCCTGCTTCCAGGCTGGATGAAGCACAAGCTGGGTCAAGACTGTCAGGAGAAATATAATAGCCTCAGATATCCAGATGATACTACGCTTATGGCAGAAGGCAAAGAGGAATGAAAGAGCCTCTTGATGAAAGTGAAAGAAGAGAGTGAAAATGTTGGCTTAAAACTCAACATTCAGAAAACTAAGATCATGGCATCCAGTCCCATCTCTTCATGGCAAATAGATGGGGAAACAATGGAAACAGTGATAGACTATTTTCCTGGGCTCCAAAAATCACTGCAGATGGTGATTTCAACCATGAAATTAAAAGATGCTTGCTCCTTGGTGGAAAAGTTATGACCAATCTAGACAGCATATCAAAAAGCAGAGACATTACTTTGCCAACAAAGGTCCATCTAGTCAAAGCTGTGGTTTTTCCAGTAGTCATGTATGGATGTGAGAGTTGGACTATAAAGAAAGCTGAGTGCCAAAGAATTGATGCTTTTGACCTGTGATATTGGAGAAGACTCTTGAGAGTCCTTTGGACTGCAAGGAGATCAAACCAGTCAATCCTAAAGGAAATCAGTCCTAATATTCATTGAAAGGACTGATGCTCAAGCTGAAGTTCCAACACTTTCAGCACATGATGCAAAGAACTGACTCATTGGGAAAGACCCTGATGCTTGGACAGATTGAAGGCAGGAGGAAAAGGGGATAACAGAGGATGAGATGGTTGGATGGCATCACCCGCTCAATGGAAATGAGTTTGAGCAGGCTGCAGGAGTTGAAGATAGAAAGGGAAGCCTGGTGTGCTGCAGTCCATGGGATTGCAGAGTCAGACACTACTTACTGAGTGACTGAACTGAACTGATGGATAAACTGTTCTGAGGAAGAATATAAGCTTTTAAAAGCAACATGCTATTAAGCAACATGCTTTTATTACATATTTTGGTTTTAACATGACCCTATCAAAAGAGTTCTAGAAAAACATCTATTTCTGCTTTTTTGACTGTGCCAAAGACTTTGACTGTGCGGATCACAACAAACTGTGGAAAATTCTGAAAGAGATGGGAATACCAGATCACTTGACCAGCATCTTGAGAAACCTGTATGCAGGTCAGGAAGCAACAGTTAGAACTGGACATGGAACAACAGACTGGTTCCAAAAAGGAGTACATCAAGGCTGCATATTGTCACCTTGCTTATTTAACTTATATGCAGAGTACATCATGAGAAATGCTGGACTGGAAGAAGCACAAGCTGGACTCAAGATTGCCGGGAGAAATATCAATAACCTTAGATATGCAGATGACACCACCCTTATGGCAGAAAGAGAAGAGGATATAAAGAGCCTCTTGATGAAAGTGAAAGAAGAGAGTCAAAAAGTTGGCTCAAAGCTTAACATTCACAAAACTTATATCATGGCATCTGGTCCCATCACTTCATGGGAAATAGACGGGGAAACAGTGGAAACTGTGTCAGACTTTATTTTGGGGGGCTCCAAAATCACTGCAGATGGTGGCTGCAGCCATGAAATTAAAAGATGCTTACTCCTTGGAAGAAAAGTTATGACCAACCTAGATAGCATATTCAAAAGCAGAGACATTACTTTGCCAACAAAGGTCCGTCTAGTCAAGGCTATGGTTCTTCCAGTAGTCAAGTATGGATGTGAGAGTTGGACTGTGAAGACAGCTGAGTGCTGAAGAACTGATGCTTTTGAACAGTGGTGTTGGAGAAGACTCTTGAGAGTCCCTAGGACTGCAGGGAGATCCAACCAGTCCATTCTAAAGGAGATCAGTACTGGGTGTTCTTTGGAAGGAATGATGCTAAAGCTGAAACTCCAGTACTTTGGCCACCTCATGCAAAGAGTTGACTCATTGGAAAAGACTCTGATGCTGGGAGGGATTGGGGGCAGGAGGAGAAAGGGACGACAGAGGATGAGATGGCTGATGGCATCACCGACTCAATGGACGTGAGTTTGAGTGAACTCTGGGAGTTGGTGATGGACAGGTAGGCCTGGCGTGCTGCGATTCATGGGATCCCAAAGAGTCAGACACGACTGAGCAACTGAACTGAACTGATCCTTCTTCTGGGCTTCCCTGGTAAAGAATCTGTCTGCAAACAGGAGCCGCAAGAGACACGGGTTTGATCCCTAGGTCAGGAAGATTCCCTGAAGGAGGGCATGGCAACCCATTCTAGTATTCTTTCCTGGAGAATCCCAAGGACAGAGGAGCCTGGTGGGCTACAGTCCTTAGGCTCACAAAGAGTTGGGTGCGACTGAGGCCACTTAGTATACATGCACAACCTTGTCCTATTAATACAAAAGAATATAAGGTACAATCTATGCCCAGAAGGAATACATAATTATTGGATAAGCTAAACCAAAAATATTAATTAATTGGTAGAAAAGGCCACTTTATGATACGACTTCAAATGTTGATATGGTATTTCTCAAAATTACCCAGTCATGAAAATTACCTGGGTTTCTTTTTATAAAAATATACATTTCTAGGTTCAGTCACTGGAGATTCCAACTCGCTACACTGAGGTTTAGTCTGGAAATTTATATTTTTAATAAGGGCCCAGTGAATCTTATGATCAAGCAAGCTTGGAAATGCTTTTCTAAAATAATAAAGCATTGCTTCATTAACTTCACAAGGATTTAGAGAAAGGCAAGTTCAATGTGAGGGGACAGCATCAATAAAGGCTTAATAAAATATGTCATTCTTTTTCTCATCTTGTCCACTCTGCCGAGCTTTTCCAATGAATGCTGCTATCTGCAGTCTGACCATCTCTCCTATTCTGAACCTGCAGCAATCTGGATTTGGCCCTCCTTATGTATCCCTCACCCTGAATTCTTACTCCTTATTATCTAATCACAGAAGAGTCTTTTCTCTTTGTTGTTAGCTTCTTGGAAGCAACCAATGGAGAAACTCTTACTGCTTCTTTTCTTTCCCCTGACCCCTTACTTCCCTAATTCACCAACTGCTCTTCTTTCCATGTTGCCTAAAGTTCCAGTGCTCTTTTGCTAAACATCTTTTTCTAAGATACTAATTTACCTAGCTCTATGTCTTCTTCACAAATGTCTCTGGCATGTTTTATACCGACCTTTGGGTATTCTGTATTGCAAGGTATTTCTTAGAGAGTTTATATTTTAAAAAATTTGGTTTTTCCCAATCTTATGGCAGAAAATGAAGAGGAGCTAAAAAGCCTCTTGATGAAAGTGAAAGAGGAGAGCGAAAAAGTTAGCTTAAAGCTCAACATTCAGAAAACGAAGATCATGGCATCTGGTCCCATCACTTCATGGGAAATAGATGGGGAAACAGTGGAAACAGTGTCAGACTTTATTTTGGGGGGCTCCAAAATCACTGCAGATGGTGACTGCAGCCATGAAATTAAAAGACGCTTACTCCTTGGAAGAAAAGTTATGACCAACCTAGATAGTATATTCAAAAGCGGAGACATTACTTTGCCGACTAAGGTCCGTCTAGTCAAGGCTATGGTTTTTCCAGTGGTCATGTATGGATGTGAGAGTTGGACTGTGAAGAAGGCTGAGTGCTGAAGAACTGATGCATTTGAACTATGGTGTTGGAGAAGACTCTTGAGAGTCCCTTGGACTGCAAGGAGATTCAACCAGTCCATTCTGAAGGAAATCAACCCTGGGATTTCTTTGGAAGGAATGATGCTAAAGCTGAAACTCCAGTACTTTGGCCACCTCATGCGAAGGGTTGACTCATTGGAAAAGATTCTGATGCTGGGAGGGATTGGGGGCAGGAGGAGAAGGGGACGACCCAGGATGAGATGGTTGGATGGCATCTCGGACTCAATGGTCGTCAGTCTGAGTGAACTCTGGGAGTTGGTGATGGACAGGGAGGCCTGGCGTGCTGCGATTCATGGGGTCGCAAAGAGTCGGACATGACTGAGCGACTGAACTGAACTGAAAACCAGATTGTGCATTTCTGGAGAAAACAACTACCTTAAATTGAACAATGATTAGCTTTGGCAACAACAGTGCAAATGAGATGCATGTCAATTAGCATAGCTCTTTTCTACCATAGACATTTTGGTATGGTTAGGTCTATAGTCTTGAAATATGCACATACTGTATTTAAATAAAACAGAGGCATTAAACATATCTTGTAATGCAAACCATGCTAATACACAAATTCAGTGTTAATACTGTCATGGCTACTATTATGGAGTGTGATCTATGGTTCTCCTGATGAGCTATCTGATTTTTAAAAATGGAATTCTTTAGTCATCCTTGCTGATAGTTCAATTCCATAGGCTTTAATTTTTACATCCAGTTCAAGGCTAATAACTAGTAGCCTATTAAATGCTGTTAAAATTTGCTCTTCAAAAACTTAAAGTTGGAAGCCGAAGGGGAAACATCGTGGAGGAGGGATAAATTAGGAGCTTGAGATTAACATATGCCTACACACACCATTATATATAAAATAGATTACCAACAAGAACCTAGTGTGTAGCACAGGGAACTCACTCAATATTCTGTAATAATCTAAATGGCAAAAGAATCTGGAAAAGAATGAATATATGTATAACTGAATCACTATGCTATATACCTGAAACTAACACAACATTGTAAATTAACTCTACTCCAGTAAAGTTAAAAATAAGTAAAACACTTAACACAAAACTAGTATTTATTAAGTCCCTTATACAGCCTCTGCTAAAACATCTACTACCAACCGTTCATTGACTATTTGGTTGACTCCTCCAAGCATGATAAGGACACAAACTTTGGGAGAAGAACAGTTTGTTGCCAGCACATCATCAATGAAGTCTTGAGCAGATGGAGTTTTCAACTGTAGCTATAATTATTAGGATAAAAAAAAAAGTAATCAGTTACTGTTTTATTTTGACTTCGTCATTTTGTTTCTGGATACTTGCTAGCTTGCTATTATTTCCTTTTAAAGATTTGTTGCTTCCCAAGTCTATTAATCATCAGCAAGTGGGGTTTAAGTCTGTTATAGTCAAATCCAAGTGGGATCTTGTGCCTGGGAAGGCAGAGAGGAGCCTTAGCATTAGTGAAGAATGCCTGCAGCTTCCAGGACTGGGTCTGTGAGCACCAGCTCTCAGGACTGGGACAGTTTTAATAAATCACACACATAGTCAGATATGTACCACTGACATCTCTGGGAAGAGCACTGGGATTTGTGGTGAAGACCCAGCTGAGGCTACATATCTTTTCTAAATCACGCCACCAAAGCACTTATAGTTTCATGAAGTGCTTCTCTGTAGAAAACAACCCTTGGGAAAATAAAAACATTGTAGTTCCTTGTTCAGTATTTGTTGGGGTTGTTTTCTTTGTTTCTTTTCTTTTTTTTTTTTCACTTCTTTCATCTTTCAAGACAAATGATAAAAAAGAATTTTCAAATAAAGTATGTGTGAGTCTTCTTGGCCCTGCCTTTCTTTACCAGCTTGAAGCAATTCCTCACGTAACCTCAAGTGCTCTGAGACCAAGTCAAAGTGACCTGCTCTTGGGCTTCAGCATAAAGAACCTGCTGGTGAAGCCCTCCCTGCCCAATCACAACTTTCAAAAAGAAATAAAACTAAAGACATAAATGTTGAAGTGGAGGGGAGTGGTAATCAGCAGCTACCAAAGAATATGGGTGAAGACGTTTTAGGAACATATGCACGTATTGTCGATTTGTACTCTTGTCAAAATGGCAAGCCTTTGTTAGAGCTGGGAAATACCTTTTTTTGCTTGAATACCCTACAGTCTGGGACTGAAAAATTCTTCTTAGTTTTAACATCTCTGTGCTTGCCCACTTAAAAGCAGAAGAGACTGAAAGTATAATCAGTTTCCTCCCAGCTGGGTGGTACTGGGTAAGTAGGAGGACCAGCGTTTCTTGACCACCTGCTGTATTATCTGTCACTTGGCTTTCTTTATCTCATTTTATTCTCACTATAATCCTATATGGTATGGATTTGTATTTTACAGTTTATAAATGAAAAATGTAAAATACAAGAAGCCTCCATAAGTAATCTAAAGTCCCCAGTTACTAAGTGACCGAGTCTGGATTCAAATTAAGGTCTATACAAATCCCAAATACATGATTTTCTAACTTTTCCATCTATTTCCAAGGGGGGAAAAATACCTAGTTTGCTAATTCACCTGGATTTTTTTTAAGGATTAAAAAATATGTATGATAACTTATTTTGACAGGCTAGGGAATTTTGGAAATTATATAATTTTCAATAAATTTCCTTTCTCTTTTCCTTCCCTCCATTCTTTCCTTCCTTCCTTTCTGAAATACAGGCATACGGATGACATAGGATCCAAGACAAGTTTCCAATAATGTAAGGTAACCAAAACACTTGCTCCTTAGAGTCTTTGCTAATCCATATTAATTTTATATATTTTTCAGGTTAGTCATCCATGTTTCCCATAAAATATCCAGTAAAAATAAGAACAGTCATAGCTACAATATCCAACGTCACCATTTGAAAATCTAGCTAAGAAAACGAGCTTCTTTTAAGTCAATGGCTTTGCTTCTTTGAATTAATACAGCCAACCTTTCCAAATATTCCTAAGGCCTATGATACACACACACACAAGTTAATATTTGTTTAATTGATTTGATCAATAAATAACTGTGGTGAACAAAGTAATACTATTGTTCTTCCTATGTTATTGCAAGTGTATCGATGGGATCCAGAGACTATGAATCTGGGTCATAGCAACACTATACAGCTCTGCATATGGCAGAGAGCTAGACATACAGTTTCTAGCAATCTAATGCATGATTAAGTGAGTCAAGGTGAATCAGAGGAGTTCCTCAAGGGGCCCGTGATACAGTGGAAAAGCATCTGCCCTGGGAGTCAACCATGGATTGGAAGTCCAACCCTGCCTCTTCCAGCTACGTGACCTTGGAAAGTGACTTGATTTTAGAAGAAATAATGCACAAAGCACTTAACAGAGCAACTATTTTACATTTTGTTTGGGGTGTTTTGCTTTTTGTTTCTGAATTCTTAAAGCTCTTAATCATACATTGCAGATGATCACTTTCATTGTAGTCCAGTATTTGCTGGCTGATCTTATTTCATTGATCAGACTGGCTAAATTCTCAGTCACATGGATGTGTGACACTGCTGCAAGCAGGAAATCTGTCTGCAAATTTTTTTTGGAAGAAAGTGTCCTCAACGACTTCTGAGTATTGCCAATATATTTCAACTAAATGTCAAAGCATCCGCACCATAGTTACTCAATTTATCCATGTTCGCTCCGGCACAAATTTCTATATCTTAAGAGTCAGCATAAATGTTTCATAAAGCTGCCGAAACCATATGTGGTAAAAATCAAAAGAGGAACCAGAAATCAGTGTGCCAGAAATACAACACCAGGCCTATGCCTTTTATGTTTACTTCAGATTGTTTGTTTTCAGAGCTTATTGGAAAAAAGATTTTTTTAAAAAAGGAAGGGATAAACTTGAAAGACTATTTGTGATACATACAATATAAGCCTCAACACTAAGAAATTAGAGAAAGCTTCTTGTTAGTGTTTTCTCTGTAGTTATAATTGAGATTCA